>NC_090941.1:963663050-964288050 GCF_040938575.1 Ambystoma mexicanum | reverse complement strand
ATTACTTGAAGGGGGGTCTTGTGTGTGCACAATTTCAGCCAACATCACTCACACACTGTGCTCCCCTCCAAAAGAGGGGGATGACACTGCCTTGGTCAGATTTGCAGGTCGATTTTATCGGGCCCGTGATTCGCTCCTCTAGGGGGAACAAATACACGTTGACCGTAACATGCTTGTTCACTAAATGGGTGGAATGTCCCCCTGCCCCAAATTGCAAGGCAGAAACAGCAGCTGCCCTGATGATCAATCACATCTTCTCACGTTTTGTACTACCCCAAAGGATTGAGTCAGACCGAGGTAGCCACTTCACTAGCGAAGTGATGACAAAGATGTGGGAGATACTTGGGGTCAAAAGGAAACTACACATTGCCTACCGACAGTCCTCTAGTGGTGGATCTGAGAGGTACAACAAAACTATTGTGAGCATATTAAAAATGTTTGTGGCAGATTCTGGGCCAAGTTGGGACATTCGATTACGCCTTGTCCTGATGGCCATCAGATCTACCCCTGCTTCTGCAACAAAAATGTCTCCATTTGAGCTGATGACTGGATGACGGATGGTGCTACCCCAGCATCTGCTCTACAGAACCCAAGAGCAGACCTTGATAAATGCCTCCTCAACTCATGAGCATGTTGAGAATCTGAGAAAACACCTTCAACATGCTTTTGCCTATGCTCAGCGGAATCTAGAAAGATCTGCAGACAGTATGAAGACCCACTATGATCTCAAGACAACTAAAAAGGAATACCAAGTAGGAGACCGGGTCTACTTGTCCAATTTCCAAAGGAACCAAGCCAAACAGCGCAAATTCCTCCCAACTTGCCGGGGCCCTTTTGAAATTGTAGACAGAATCTCACCAGTCTTTCCATATCCTTTTGCCATGAGGGCCAACAAAAATATTGGGAAACAGCCATTGTGGTACAGGTGACCCCTCATTGACCCGACACAGGATGATCGTGAAACAACAGAAGAACACCTTTCTCAAGATGCGGAGAATGACCATACAACCTCTTGTCCCTAAAGAGAAAACTTTGTTGAGAATATAATCCTATAACTGGAGGGTTTTTCAGTGGAATGTTTCTGTTTTCTGCCAGGGGTTCTTGAGGGAAGGTGCTCACCTCGAAAACAAAAAGCCTGGATGTTAACAATCTTTCAGGTGTGCTGGAATTTCGAGGAACAGCGGTCTGTTTCTAGGACAGGGCATCTACTAGGGTGTTTGTATTTCCTGGTATATATGTGATCGGAAAATCATATTGTGCAAAGAAGTATGCCCATCTTGCCTGTCTACTGTTTCGACATTCCAAGTTTTGTAAAGCCTGCAAGTTGTGATGATCAGTTTGGAATTCCACCTGGTACCTAGCCCCCATCAGAAGATGCCTACACTCCATACATGCTTGTTTCAAGGCTAAGATTTCCTTTACAAGCAACGAATAGTTGCGTTCACTGGTGTAAGGGAATGAGAAAGATAGGCGAGGGGATGTTCCATCATGTCATTCTGTCTCTGTAGCAAAACCGCTCCTATCGCAGAGTCCGAGGCATCAGCTTCTACTATAAACAGAACTGTGGTGTTGGATTGACACAAAGTAGGAGCTTGGGTGAAAGCCCTTTTATGATATGATATGATATTTTATTTATATCACGCTCGTACACAGGTGCTTCAGAGTCTGACCAGGCGAAGGGAGGAGAAGCAAAAACAGCGATCTTACTAGGCCCAGTGACATTGAGAATGCGCAAGTGCATGGGGAAGGGAAAAGGGGAGAAAGTGCATAGCATAGGAGAGAACAGAATAAATAGAAGTAAATAAATAATTAAATAGGTTGTTACCGGTGGTAGTGCGGCCTGTTAGAGGCAAAAGTGCTGGGTTTGTCAGATAGGGTGTATTAGATAAGTGCAGAAGAAAAGTGGGTGGGGAACTGTATGGGTACAGATACAGGCCCCAGTGCAAAGGGTGGCCCAGAGGCAGTGCAGGAGGATGGCAGGGTGAGCAGGTACGCAGGCCCGGAGGACAGAGGGTGGCCAGATTCACAGTGCCGAGTGAGAGGGCAGATCAGCAGGGGAGAAGGGGGGCAAAGGAAGAGGCGAAGAGGAAGGTATTGAGGAGCTTCCAGAACCGTACATGGTTCTCCTCAAGTTTCAAGGTGGCATGGAGGCAGTTCCAGAGGGAGGCCCCAGCTGAAGGCAGAGATCTAACTTCAACTTGTTTCTTTGAAAAACAACTGACCCTGAGGGAGTTAGAGATAGAGGAGCGAAGGGCTCGAGAGTGGAGGTATTTACAGAGGGATAGTTGAAGGTATTTTGGACCCAGGCCCCAGAAAGCTTGTGGACAATGCAAAGGGTTTTAAATGTAATCCTTGCAACCACTGGGAGCCAATGAGGGGATTTCAGAGTTGGAGAGATATGAACCCAGGGCTTGAGGACAAGGACAAGTCTTGCAGCCCTGTTCTGGATTAGTTGTAAAAGGCGGAGAGTGGAGGCAGGCAGATTTAGAAAGAGGCTGTTACAGTAGTCCAACCTAGAGGGAATCAGAGCTTGGGAGACTGTGAGCTTCTGAGGGAAGGTGAGGAAAGGAAGAGTACCTCTAAGGAGGTGTAGTAAGAAGTTTGACTTTTTAGAGACACAGAGATGTGTGGGGAGAAGGAAAGTGTGGAGTCAAAGATGACCTGAGGTTATTAGCTTTGCAGGTAGGGGCAGGAGGGGCCCTTTTCAATTCTTGGAAGGCCTTCTCTTGTTTCTTTGACCAATAGAAGGTTACTCCCTTATGGAACAGATCCGTCAAAGGATGTACTCGCAAGGAAAAATGGTTGATAAATTTGCAATAGAAATTGGCCAAACCAAAGAATTGTTGGATCTTCCTTACAGTAGTGGGTGTTTACCAATTCAGAACTGGTCTCAGTATGGCCTCTACTCTTAGAGAGGCACAGCTCCTCCCTACTGATGAGGTCCAACCATATAGAAACATGTGTCTGGGGATGCTGTTGGTACTCTTGTTCAAAGGAGAATTGCCTAGCATTTTGGTGCTGGACTGCCTGAGGGCAGGACAAAGACTGATATGTTTGGGATATTTCTTCTCTGTGAAAGATAGTGAGCTAAAGACTCTGGGTAAGTCTCTCCTAACCAGGACTAATGTCTGGCAGAGGGACTCCCAGGACCCCCCTTGTTAATTTTCATATTCACGTAACTTTGGGTCTCACCCTAAGTTATTAGGGGAATCCAGACGTGGACCCCTTGATCACTACTCTTAGAGAGGCACAGCTCCTCCCTACTGATGAGGTCCAACCAGACTGAAACACGTGTCTGGGGATGCTGGTGGTACTCTTGTTCAGAGGAGAATTGCCTAGCATTTTGGTGCTGGACTGCCCCAGAGCAGGACAAAGACTGATATGTTTGGGATATTTCTTCTCTGTGAAAGATAATGAGCTAAAGACTCTGGGTAAGTCTCTCCTAACCAGGACTAATGTATGGCAGAGGGACTCCCAGGACCCCCCTTGTTAATTTGCATATTCAAGTAACTTTGGGTCTCACCCTAGGTTACTAGGGAAATCCTGACGTGGACCCCTTGCTCACTACTCTTAGAGAGGCACAGCTCCTCCCCACTGATGAGGTCCAACCAGACCGAAACACGTGTCTGGGGATGCTGTTGGTACTCTTGTTCAGAGGAGAATTGCCTAGCATTTCGGTGCTGTACTGCCCCAGGGCAGGACAAAGACTGATATGTTTGTGATATTTCTTCTCTGTGAAAGATAGTGAGCTAAAGACTCTGGGTAAGCCTCTCCTAACCGGGACTAATGTCTGGCAGAGGGACTCCCAGGACCCCCCTTGTTAATTTGTATAAAGGAAGCAATGCCATCTTTATATCCTGCAGTTTCATGTACGCATTATTTTAAGGCAATCTGTCTGACTCGGTAGGTAAGCGTAATTTTAAATTGAATTGTTCATGGTGTTTTGGTCTAAGAGTGTTTGGGTGGGGAAGGTAGAGGAGGGGCCTACAGATGGCCCTTAAATTTGTTCTGCAAGCATTGCACTGTACTGATGAAAACTACCAATCAAGTCAGGAGGTTGGACTATATTAGTGGTTAAGGAAGAACATTAATTTGTCAAGATATATTCAATGTGGGGCTACACAAGGGGAGGGGTTACGCTATACATAGTAAGAACAGGAGTGTTACAACTTCACAGCAAGATGTACAGGAGGCTAATTCATATTCTGTGTTTGCCATAGGTAATAGCTGTGTTAGTGTGTACTTACTAGACAGTGCTTTGCTGAACTGGACATGCTATGAGACGCTTGGGATATTACAGCACTGCGCTGTTAGCAATGACTGAGCGGAAGCTCAGCACTGGTTTTCTCATAGTGTTTTGTAAATTGGGGAGGGTATTCTGCCAGCGAAAGGGAGCCCGCCTAGGTGAAATTACCATGCCCCTGCATGAAATAACCTTGATGGAGTAGGGTTTTGTAGTATCCTTTTCACATTCGCCCCTGTTCGTGCGCCAGGACCCCCTTTGTTAGCATGCAGATTTTGCACCTTTTACGAGTCATGCTTCGAATTGGTTGTTGCGTTTGTGTGGGCTGCTTCAACGGGGATTGTGTCTCCATAGGAGTGAATGAAGTAGTCTGTTAAAGATGATGTTACATTGTGGTCGTGTAATTTTACATCCATATTGTTGATGGTGTATTGTAACTTCCGGCACCAGACATGCTGGCACTCACAGAGGATGGAAATGAACCTGCATTGTTGCCTCACAGCACATGCTTCAGTAAACGGGTATGTCATAAAAAAGAGCAATAACACTGGGGAGCAAATATGGTCGATTTGACCGGATAGAAATTAACACATGCTGGGTCGGGTTTGTGTTTGTTAGGGTAGTTGCTGCAATTGACAGAAGGTTGTGTTTCAGACAGAATGGGGTCATTACGAGTGGGCGGTAAGGGTTAACAGTCACTGGTAATGATGCCGGTGCCTGTAAACCCTTACTGCCCTATTTCGAGGTCCCTTAACGGGTCCCAGCCGTTCTCTGCGGGTCCTGTTAAGGAACCTTGGAGCTCATAACGGGCCCGTTATTAGCGTCTTCCCCATTCTCATTGAGCCCAATGGGGGCTCAAATGGGAATGGGGAATGGTTAACTGAATGGGGACTTACCGGGTCCGCATAGGTCGGAATGTCCCGGTAAGTCCCCATTCAGCCCGACCGGACCCGGACCCAGTATTGGAGGCAGCCATGGTGCTAATAGCGCCATGGCTACCTCCAAACTCGTAATGACCCCCAATGTCACGTTGGATCACTCGTGCGTCATTGCACAGATCGCATCTCAATTATGTATGGCATCCCTATTTTGGATGATGAGTCACAGCAAAATGGGATGATTTGTCCAGAAACATGAACCTCCGGTAAGGGGGAATTTCACCCCAGCCTGTGCATTAGCCATTTGACCACATTACTTCTCACCTCTGGTTGATGTGGATGTGCTAATGTCGACTTCAGGCAGTTAAAGCGGTCTTCAATTTCATATAGATGACTTTGAGCTGTTTATGGTGCACAAGTGGGCGCAAAAGGCAGCACCCGCATTCACATTATATGAAAGACACCCTAAAAATAGGGTGGATATTTGCAGAAGAGCAGAGGGAGAGAGACAGGAAAGAGAGGGAAAAACATGTACACCCTATATCCTACTCTGTGGGTTATCCCAAATGCCGTCATGCAGATTTGCATTCATGTTTCTTGTGATGGGGAAGTACCAATACCAAGTTCTATAGCACACAGGCACCATTGGCAAAGGATGGATAGCAACGGTGTAAGCATTTTCTGTTATTTTGGGCTACTTTCAAGAGCAGTTAGCTCGCTCCCCTCTGCAATAGATCATCCATCCTAGCTCACTCGCCTCTGCCCCCACAATAGCTCACCCACACTACAATAGCTCATCTACCCTAACTTGACCCTTCTTTCCGCACCCCAGCTCACCCACCTCTCCACTCACCCGCCCACTCCAGCTCACCCCATTTGATCCACCTGCTGTCACCCAACTCTATACCAAAAAAGCTCTGTGCCTATACCCTACCACCAACCCTCCTTACTTCAACCCTGCCAACCCCCACAACCAAATCACCCTAGCTCGCAGATGCTCACCTTGCTCACCCCTGCCTCTTGCCCAGTGTCGCCCTATTCCCTAAAACGTTTGCTATTTCCTGCTCTAGCACCCAAGCTAACCACAGAACTCACAATCTGCAAGTTAGTGTTTGCTGACACATTTGTAATACACATTGTTAAATGTACTGGACACAGTGAAGAGAAGACGTTCTACTATCACAAATATACCTTTCATTTTATTAACCTGGTGACCCCAATATGCCTCTATTCAGCCCCGTTCCCTCAGACAGACCTGGCTTGCCTATCTGACGAATACCACTTTTTCTGTTTTGAAAATTTAATTTAAAAAGTGTCCCAAAAATATTTCGCAATTTTTCCCATACGATTTCCTCTCATAAAATGTGTTCTTGGAAAAGGTTGTAACCTTTTTCAAATATAAAAGATGACTCCTTCCAAAAATAGTTTCTCTCTAAATGTTTCTGTTGCCAATTGTTGCTTCTAACACCATGCCTTCCTAGTTTTTGCCCATAGAATCAATGTAACCACTTTTCTGAAAAACACATCGTCCTTCCCCCCTCGGACTTGGGGATGTCATTTCACCAAAATGCCAGGGGTAGTGGAAGTGACATCACACGACCCTTGACCCCTGATGACATCACAGGAAGTGCTGTCATTTGACCCCACCCCAAAGTGATATCGCGGGAAGCGATGGAACACAACCTTTCACCCATTGACAAAACAGGAAGTGTCATCACATAGCATTGTACACTACGAAAAATGTGGTTACAATATCACTTTAATGTGCTGTACATTTGAGACAAGAATGGATCGCCATATGTATCGTTAAGATCAGTGTGTCTAGGTCCATATTACCAAATTACTGTGAATGCAAGCAGACGTCCATGACCAAATGGTAATGATGTGTTATTATATAGCACTTACGCTTAAGCACTTTATATAGAAAAAATATACACCCAATATCACCCAACCTGTGTTGGTACTCATTTATCGACCTCGGAAGGATGAAAGGCTGAGTTGAGATGTTTAAGAACAGACTAAATCAGTGACTCACCCCCTGAAGTCTGCCTGACATAAACCTTTAATGTGTCTAGCAATTATTGCATAGAATTGCAGAAAGACACATTATTTGGTATTCCTATTCTTTCTTATTTAGTGTCAGTGCTGAAAGTGTTAGACTTGTGGCACTCCTGTTCTTATTTTTCTTCTTTTTTTTAAAGGGCCTGAACAAGAAAGCCAGCCACTCCAGAAGTAAAGAGGCCACAGCCCAGGAGCTTGCATTACCAAAAAGAAAAAGGTTTGTTTGTATTTTTAAATGATGTCCCTGCTCAGAATGCAGAAAAGCCACAGTAGCATTTGCCTCATATACACTCTAACAAAACTTTTGGGCACACTTTTGAAAAAATAAAAAAAGTTTGTGTAAGCCTAAAAGCAATAAATTACCAGTTGGTTGAGTTTACCCCAATTGGTTTGCCCCATCTATTTATTTATTTAGACATTTGTATAGCGTGCAAAGCCCGGAGGCATGTAGGAGCTTGTTGCATCAGCAGGTTGGTTGCAGTAATAGCTTGTATCGTTATTGTTTCCAGACATTACTTACATAGATAGAGGACGTTCATTGCAGTGATAACATTAGAAAAGTGAATTCCTAAATCACATAGGCGTTGGGCACATTTAGACATATTTGCTTCGGCAGTAGGTTAGAGTGGTAGTTTACAAGGATGTTAGATCCAGATAGTACTTATGTAGGTTAACGAGGATAGTTACATTGATTACATCGTTTGTACTTATATATTACCTATTGAATTTATATATTGCATATGGTTCTAATTGCAGGCAAACTAATTACGAACCATGTTACGATTTATATACGTTTCAATAGACATCTTAGACTTAAAATGCACTTTTGCAATTACGCCCTTGGTCAATGAGGAAGGACACCAGCCTATAGGCTGTAACAGAGTATGGATTACACAGTGAGCAAAATTAAGGCAAATCCATTACAGCCGGGTTTGTGGCTCAGTAGATTAACGGATCCCCATGACAGGGACCTGTGTTTGACCTCATTCTCACAGGTTCGAATCCGAGCACCTCCACTCGGCCCTTCCTCTTTCAAATGTCGATAAAATGAGTACCATTGAGTTGGGTAACAATACACATCTGTTATCTGTTGATAGCGCCAAGGAACCCCGAGTGAGGTGAACGTACGCTCTACAAACACCTCTTATGTTATCTTAGGTGTGGTGTTTTGAAATACCCTAACCATGGGAAGCTGAGCTGGCTGCCCGTCTGCCATCAAGTTGAAAGAAAATGAAGGTGTTGTCTACTTGCTTGGGAGCGGTCTTGGCAATCCACATGAGAATTCTCGCTCAAGATCCAACATGCCAACATACCTTGATATGTTAAGATATGCCGGATGTGTAGGTCGCCACTTAGCACCTTGTCAACTTCACTCACAGAGTCTGGCCTGCATCATGTTTTTTTTTTCTCTTTAAAAACAGCTAGCTTTCCACTTCGACCTTTCAAAATGAAGCTCAATGAACGTCCATGAATAATTAACGTTTGACCCTCATTTAAATATAAAATAGGCCTCGACACTGATTTGACGAGTTGGCTTGAATGGAAGTTTGAACTTTGGCAGAGTGGTGAAAGAGACAAGCTGCATTGCACAGCACGTTGATCGACAGCACAGAACATTCTAGGAGAAAATGAGCGCGCTTGAAACGTGCGTGTACTTAGGCATGAACTCCTAGAGCATGTCTAGAAACATGAAATAACAAACATTGGCAAAGACAATAGTTTGGACTTTCTTAGTGTCTAAATATGATTTTCTGTTAGTTTCACATTTGTTTATCTGCTTTTTACAACAGTTTTATATCTGTTTGCTACAAAAGATTTATTGAAATCTAACAATCATTTGGTTGGCGTTTTTTAACAAAGGTGAACCCGGGTCGGCTTGTACACCCCTCTGGGGACAGGCAGATCCGCGTGCAGGCTGGTTGTGTAGCCTTCACTAGCTATGGTCTGAGGTGGTGGGGAGCTTACCATATTCAACAATGTCGAAACAAGAGGGGAGCAATGCACGCACAAGCAGGCATACATTCAAACTGGGGTGTGGCGGGAAGAGAACCTCAACTATGCTGCCAGGAAAGCTTCTCGTGAAGCTATTGTGAACAGATTAATTAATTCAATTAATTCAGGTACCCCCGTATTATACCCACTGAACTTGGTTCATTCACCTCTGACTTTGGCATTCACAGACATGCTATTGAATCTGAAAAAGGAGACGAACACAAGGAAACTGCTGTTTTGTCTTAAGAATGACGAAATAACTAAAACATATTAATAGTGCACTACAATACTTCTAAAACCTTTAGTGCGTCTTCTGTAAAAACCATGGTTAGCCCAGTCTACTGCAACGTTTGGTAAGGAACACATTATGAACATCCTTACCAAACTTGAGCTGTCTGATCAAAAACTAAAGAGCCAAAGTCAGCATTTTATTAAAATTGCTTTATTAAACACAAGATCCCTAAATGCACATGCAATTGACATACATGACTACATATTAAAACATGACTTGGACATGATATTTATTACAGAATCTTGGCTCCAAGAGCCCTGTGGTCCTGTGATAGAGTTAGCTGTACCAGCTAAATATAAGATCTATATAATATAATAATCTCTTGAATACTAAAGGTGGGGAGTGGCTGTTATTATGAAGGAAGGATTGCAGTTTGTCGAGGTTCCAATAACATACACAGAATGCGAAATTGTGCAGCTAAAGTTTAAGCATGACTTAACCAACTGTATCCACCTCCTTCTGCTATATCGGCGACTTTAAGGAATGCCTGATATTAATGAGGAATTAATACAGCTTTTACAGCCTCTAAATAAGTTAGACAGGGTAACCCTGCTTCTAGGCGATTTTAATCGCTGGTATCAGGACACAACAGACCATGAAGCAATCCTTCGGGAACACAACCTCACAAATACGGAATTTACTATCCATAATACTGAGCGTACACATTCAAAGGTGAAATTATTGATTAGGTAGTCTTCAGAAATGTACAAGTTTAGATTATTTAGAAACAACCTTGCATTTGGTGGGTCCATTTTATCCTCACAATTTAAACATACTGAATACAACACCATGAAAACAAACTGGCCCCATCTAAGAAAATCCAAATAAGAACCTTCAAGAAAATTACTACATTTGACTTAAACAAATGGATTACCCTGGTAATGGAGCATACTTCAGATGAAGATAAACATTTTAGTAAAAACCTTTGAATTTTTAATGACCCAAATGTTAGATCAAGTTGCACCATTCAGAACATCCATAGTGAGAGAAAAGACATACCACAATGATTGGCTCACTAAGGAAACTGAAAGGAAAATTTGCACAGATACCTCAGGGTTAGGTACACTTATAAATGAATAAATAAATAAATAAGGAGTTAAAAAAGAAAAACAGGCCGAACGTCTCTGGTCGAAGCAGAAACCCTACATTTTTGGGTGCCACTTTACTATCCAAACAGACCACCGGCCTCTTTGATGGATAATGGCCATGCAAAGGGTGAACTCTAAACTTTTGCGCTGGGCCATATCCTTACAGGGATTAGATATGAACATCCAGCACAAGCCAGGCTCCCAGCATGCCAATACAGATGGCCTAAACCAGTACTTTTGCCTAGATGACGAACCAGACCCTCAGTAGGGTGGTGGTTCACATGTTGAGGCTGAGGGGGCATGTGAGGAATTTGTCCATCCGCATGGTGGGTGTGTGCTCACTTGTTTTTTTTAATTGTTTGAAAATTAAATGGAATGATGGTAGACCAACCTCACGAAAATGGGTGGGGTTAATCCGCATACATTTTCCTAGGATCACACCACAACAAATGCATAGATCAGTGTACTTTGGCGTGGACACAACCGCACAGGTGCAGCGCGCCCCTGTCATATTTAGTTGGAATGTGACAGCCAGGAGTACACAATGTTATCTCCAGGAAGGGGGAGGACCAACTTTTGCCCTGCCACGATCAGTCTGATTAACTGACAAAGGCTCCATGGAACTGCCCTGCTCTTTTGTTAGGCACTGAATCTGGTGGCAGCAATTAACATACCAAAACAGTACTTCAAACAGGCCCACATCGTACCAGGCTGCAGAGATTAACAAAGGAGACAAGAAACCCAACAACCTTTCATATGCAACTGTGTCAACCTGAAGCTAGCTCACGCACTCAGTATCAATAACAGTGAACTGTCATGTCTGGGACTGTTGTTTACAGTGGCCACCCCGCTAGGGGGACCCCATTCATAGGGCATGTGATTTGTAAGAGCCGAAGTCCAGTCTCACCGCAGCTTCAAAGGAGACGTGCCTCTTTAACAGGGACCACACAGGGATATCCATTGGACCAGAGAGACTCTTTGATCAGAGCAGTCAGGTAGATGGGTGGGACTTAGTAGCACAAGGGAGTGAGCGCAGAGCTCTTTCTTTTGGGAGGAGGTTTCCACCACCTTGGTTCTGTGACACCCCTGATTCCTGTTCCACCCCTTTACCTTTTCCTGTTGCATAGCATTGTTATGGTCCACTAAGATAAGCTTAGCCTACACCAATCACAAGGTATGAGGGCCAATAACAACGTTATGTCCCAAGGGCGAGGTCCATGAAGCTATTAGGACCCATGGCCAAACACTAAAAAAAATGTGTGTAAATATATATATATTTATATTCTTTTTCCATGCACAATATTTAAGTTTACAAAAAACATAACACAAAAATAACATGATAAAAATATGTCATGCTTATTTACAGTAAATTATTCTTTTCATTCATTTAAACTATCAAACGAAAAAAAGGATAGTATTTGTAGGAAAATGTCCTATTAAACAAGGCGGGATAAAGAACTGTTCGTACTCGACTTTCGAGCTAATGCAAAGCAAAAGACACATTTACAGGCCAGATCAAAACTGTGGGCAATACAAAAACTCAGAGCCCATACTGGCTTATATAGCCTGCAAATTGACCTATTGGTAAGGGTTATTCACCTGTCCAACATTCTAATAGTGCATATAAATCAAGTGGCTGAAGGCATATGTGATACATGTTTTTATGATAGCAGCAGCATGTTTTGTAAGAATAGTCCCACAAAAGCAAGAGTCAAGATCGCCCTCAAGGAACACCTGCACGCACTCGAGTGGTTTCCATAATACCTAACCCCTCCTTTAACCCGCACCACCGCACCCAGTGCTCTGGACATCTTGCAAAACTAAGTGAGTGCAATGTCTGGGATTTGAAATTTGAACAGAAAACATCCCAGTTTGAAAACAGTATCTTGCAAAACTAAGTGAGTGCAATGTCTGGGATTTAAAATTTGAACAGAAAACATCCCAGTTTGAAAACAATGTTTCGCCACAAACTCCACTGCAAATATGTTTTTTAAATCTGTTCTGTAATGCATCTATTTACTTTCCTGTACGTCCTCCCACTCACATTTCGTTTCATGTGCTAACCAAATCCCCTTGGCTCATTGTCAACCACCCATCAGTGTCATGTCACTGACTTATAATATGCATTGTATACTATACTTCTGAGCACAGTACTCTTATAGTAAAAATGTGTGTTTGCATATAGCGCTCCGTGTTGGATTCCCACCGCCTATGAGCACTGTAATAAAAGGTATCCATGGACCTAACTGTTCAGTTAAAAAACGCAAGGCAATAATAAATATACAGTCTCCCAACTGTGGAACAACTACCGTCCTCTTGTTGCTCCCGGGTAGTCTCCCATCAAATTATCAACCAGGTCCAAACCTGCTTAGCTTACCACAACAGCAATGAAGCCATCCAATTCCATCCCCTTCTAGTCTTTCCTTTGTTTTGAAATATTCCTGGCCAATTATCAATATTATACATTACAACATTCTGTTAACACGTCACCAAACCAAACGCCCAAGCCTGCGCATATCACCCAGCCTCCCTACATTATTCAATTAAAATAAACCATGCAGATTAATTGCACACAATGTAGCATTGCCATCTTGTTCGCACTGGTTAATTTATTACGAGATGTGTGCAGGGAAATCCGCATCTCCACTTGTGGCTCCCCTCCAATGCCATTTGGCATGGGTGTGAAACCTCTGGCTTTTTTTGATTTTTATCAAACTAAAATGAGGCAGATAATTCTGTTTTCAGAAGGGAGCTTTGCTAATCAAACCCACCTTTCAAAAAGCTCGCTGGCAGAATCATAATGCACACATGTACCTTGCTGTGACTAGTCTACTGAAATCACAGCACCAGCTCTGATGTGGCACAGAGCTGGTTCAAAGGTCAGCTGTACATCATTGGCAGTTGGATCAGCTCCCACCTCACAATCTGCAACCATTTGGCGTTTGCTAGTGCAGGGATGCTTGGTTTAAGTGACGCAAAACATTTCTCTGCTGAGTTAAACAACTTAAACTGGTCCGGTTTCTGTGCTAGAAGATTGGAAGAGTCTTTAGAGATGCAGTTTGATGCTCTCCTTTTGCGTGACACTCTGTCTTGTAGTTTATCCTCTGACAGCACATCATATATGGGGGTTCTACAGTTGTTGACTGGGGTGCCGGGGACGTTCTGGCGGGCACCCTCTCCCCCTGGACGTGACTCTCCGTAATCACCATCAGGGTCGAATACAGCGTACCCAGAGCACAAGTACCGCTCAACGATGACGGGAGGTGAAAGTACGCCTGTTTACCGCATAACCAATAATTCTCCTCATGTCGAGGAGGATAAGTGCTTTGTTGCAGTATTTGTTTGAACCCATGGGCACCTTCCCTTCTCTGTGAAAGCAAAGTTTGTGTACTTTTTGTACTTCACGTTGGATCTTTATTGGTTTTTGAGCGCTGTTACCCTGGTTGGTTTCACAATGTGCTGGGACCAAGTCTGAGTGCATGTTCTTTCGACCCATTGAAAATTCTCTTCTGACAGTTCTCCCACTGCCTCTGCCTGGCACATCACTTTCTCCTCTTGCCATTTGTTTTCCGCGAACATTGTCCCTTTTATAACTAGAAATGGTTCCTTGATGCAAAGTACTCCTTGAAGCTTGTTGTGACAGGTCTTCTCCTTCTGAAGCAGTTGGAACGTTACTGTGTGTGCTTTGGAGGTACTTCGAATTCTACAAAGTGCAAGATGAACGAGACACTGGGCATCGGCTATGGGGGATTCCTGTGGTATTAGGACCTTAGGTGTTCCTGATGCGTGAGGTATCAGGGAACACATAGAAACTTTTGTTTGTTGCTTTTTTGCCCACGGTGCTCATGTCAGAGTACCATTTGTTAGACTGATCTGGGTGACAAGGGTCTTCTACTGCATCCATCCCTAGGCCATGGTAAGCATCATATCTGGTTCGTTTAGTTTCCCTTTTCCTTCTGTTTCTCCCACCTAGACCATTTTGTATCTTCATAATTCTTTCATAGAGGGTAGGAAAAATGCCTAAGTTCATCTTTTCATTCTGGTCATAATTATGTTGCCAATACTGTGCAGTAGGAGGGGTGGTTGGGGTGGGTGTTTGGGACCTCAAGTGCATAGAGTAAACATTTGAGGTAGGGTAAAAGGTTGTCTGTGGGTAAGCATCTGGTAATACTAATACATCAGAAGTTGGTTGGTCCTCATTATAAACATACAATACATTCTCATCACTGTTCATTGTTGAGTACTCAAACTGAGGGGATTTCATTGTGTGATTCTTGTGCAGTGAGATGAGATTTGTAGAGGTATTGTGGGCCCAAAAACTTTTTGGTGGATTCCCCTACTTCACTGGCACTCAGGTGTAGAGCACTTATATATGAAACTGTAGTTGTTCCAGATGGAACTAAGGAAAGAAACCAGGAAGGTCGAGACTAGAGCTGCGGCTAAATATTATTTTATTTTATTTTGGTTCTTGTTTCATATAGAAAAGATTGTACCTACAGAGTGGAATACAATGGGTTAAGTGCATTTTCAGTTATACAAAACATATTAATCCATTTTAAGAGAGAGAGAGGTAGAGAGAGAGCGAGAGAGAGAGACAGAGAGAGACAGAGAGAGAGAAAGAGGTACAGAGAGAGAGAGAGGTATATATTGTATATATGCATTCAACCATTATTTAATCTTATATACACATTAACTATTTAGTCATACTTATATTTATACTTGTACACTTTGCTGTAGTTCCCAAATATTCAAGTTCCACTCAATGTATTCCCTTTAGGGTACTGCCACTTGTTGCTCATTTGGCTGTGCCCCTTCTGGTATTACGCTGCCATGTGCTTTTCTAACATCAGGGACGTGGATTCAATATTTCAGGCCCTTAACTCTCACTGCAGAGGGTGTGCAATATATCACATGGTAAGGGCCGTGAAATCTTGGAGAATTCCATCTCCTGACAAAGCTTTGCACATATACCAATTCTCCGGGCATTAACTGCGTCATGGGGCTGTCTGTTGCTGCAGTGCTTGTATCAGTCTCGCTTTCCCTGGTGAAGGGCGGGGCCACTTGTTTAGCTATGCTCCTCACTGCCCATGTAAGCTGTGTCAAGTACTCCTTGAATTCCTCCCCCAGTATTGTTTCAGATTTATGAGCATCTGATACTCTTCTCATTGGGCATAGAGGTGCCTGTATGCATCTTCCTGTTACTATTTCATGTGGGGACAAGTGGTGGCCTTTGCTGCGTTCTGTTCGTAATTGAAATAGTCCTAGAGGCAGGCAATATACCAAGTTCTTTTTGAGGGTGTGACATAACTTTGAAAGTCTACTTTTGAGGAGGCAGTTTATTTTCTCAACCACTCCATTCTCTTGCAGGTGGTAAATGGAAAATAGTTTATGTTTTATTCCTAGTAGTGATGTTACTTCTTTAAAGAGGTTGTTTACAAAGTGTGTTCCATTATCAGAGTGTATGACATCACAAATGCCTCAACGCGGGATCACTTCTGTCACCAAAAATGTTGCCGCACATTTTGCGTCTGGGTGGGCGCATGGTCCTGCTTCTACCCAGCGCGAAAAGGGACAGACGACCACTATCAGGTATCTTGCTCCATTGCACCTTTCTCCCATGTCTGCATAATAAATGTGCAGCTCACAGAAAGGTCCGATGGGGCGGGGCAGTGTCCCTCGCAGTGTCCTGAGGGTCATTCCAGAGCTGTATATCTGACAAGTTATGCATTCAATTGTCATTTTTGCAAGGTGTTCTTGGAGATTTGGGGCAAACCAGTCTTCCTGGATGTCGGCAGCTATGTGTTATTTTGTTTTATATGCTGGAAAATGTACTTGCTGGAATGCAAGCTATAATAATTCCACAGGCATTACTACCTTTCCTGTTGCCTCTTGTCGCCAAAGGAGATCAGTGGGTGGACTGTGAACAACCTCGCTTTGACCATAATTTCCACCTACCACTGTGAAGTGTGTGGCCTTCTTTGGGATACTGCACACAATGGATGCAGGATTTGGGACAAGGAGAAACTCCTTCTGTATGATGTCATTAAGTGGGCGTAAATTCTGCACCATCCTCCAAGCCCCTCCCTTCGATTTCTTAATCGGATAAATTGCAGTATTACAATGGGAGTTTCAGGGTGCAATGATACCTTGCTTTAACAGTGCATGCATTGTTTCCTTTATCCCCTCTTCTGCTTCACTTCACAGGGGATATTGCCTCACCTTGGGTAGCACTGCACCAGGTTTAAAGTTTAATCTTGACTGGGGTTACCTCTTGCAAAAAACCCACATCATGGGGGTTAGTCGTCCATAAATTTGCGGGCACCTGCTTCATGTCCTCATCAAAAAATGACGGTGGCGCACTGACAATGGCCATGAGGGGGTTCATTAACCGTCTGTTTTGTATCATTACATTGCATGGCATGCATATTTACATTATTATTACCCCATCATTGTCCTTGTCAGTGAACAGTTCCTCATCTATTAGTTTGTACAGTGCTATGTTTAGGTCTATGCACAGTACTGCTCGCCACTCGCATCCGTGCGTGTCCAGACCTATCATAACAATATGCTTAGCTAATACTTGCACTCCCTGCAGATCTAATGAAAGAATAGTACCTGGTAATATTTCAGGGGCAGCTACAGGGCGGAAAATAAAGTCAGAGGGTACTCTCCATTCCTTTTGTGTTATTTCAGGTACTGCCCGTGCTAGAACCTGTATGCCATACACAAAAATGTCTGCAGTAATGAGCACCCCATGAACAGCTATTTCATTAGCTATTGTGTTAATCAACAACATTACCCAGAGGTGGCATATTCCTGGAGTGGACCACACTATACCCCTTTCAGTAAAGGAAATGGTTATATTGAGCTTACTAAGGAGGTCTCTTCCCAACAAATTTACCGGTGAGTCTTTGTGGTACAGTAGGGGTGCTCGCACTGTCTTTCCTCCTATCTTTACATCCAAATCTTTAGTGTAAGGAACCATGACCACAGCCCCAGAAAATCCCTGAGTTTCCAAATTCTTGCCCGACAGCAGAAATCCGCCTTCCATTAGACAAGATTTTTCCGCTCCTGAGTCCACCATGAAGATGAACTGTCTGTCTCCTATCTCCGACCCCACCAGTGGTTCCTCATCTGGACGTAGGGTAGTTGATAGGACGGGACACACAAGTGATCTCTGTGGGCTGTCCTAGTCTGGGTGTGTGTTTGTTCCTGGTAAAGTAAATATGTTCTCCCCAACCATAGTCGTTCCCTGACATGGCGTTGGTGCACCATTTGCTGTGGTGGCAAAAGGGTTGTTATGAGTGTTCATATTTGGCTTTGGTGTGTTAATCATATTTGCATTCCCTAGGGTGGTGCTCAAGAGCCCTTGTGTGAATCGGTTGTCAGTCTGTTCCTCCTGTCCATAACCTCCCATGGGCAACCCATAGGGGCTGCCTGGGTGGGGTTGACCATATTGCTGTTCATTATTATATCTTTGTGTATTACGATAATATGCCATGGGACGGGCACAATTTCCTTGCGAAATGGCCCCACCTCCCACATGACCAACATACTCCTTGTCCTCCTCCTCGGGGCCCCTATCCTCCGTACTCCCCTTGTTGTCCCCAGTACCCACCTCTTCCTCTTCCAGGCCTTCCTTGCCACTGGGGCCCTGCGCACTGCTCTTCTCCAGCGAATTGTTCCTGACCGTTTGTCGTCCATGTGGCTGCCATCCTAGTCTGTAAAGCTACCGGCACCTCCTCCTCATTCCCCTGCCATTCTGAGGGTGGTACAGCTGTTACTGCTGAGACCTTCACCAACTTACTTTGTACAAGTTTTGCTTTGTCTGCCAATCTTTTCTGTTCAATTTATTTTTCCCTTTCTTTGATTCTCCTGCAGTGGTGTACTGTAATACTTGGTATTTCTAGCCAACGTATTGCTTCTATCCCTGCAATTTTATCAATGGCCTTCTGTACCTCCTTCAGGAGGCCTCTCCTGATAATGAAGTAAAAGAGGGAGGTTGAGTGGTCCCAAGCCGTGCCTGTCTCCGCCCTCCACATATCCTGCACCCGAGAATGTACTGTGCAGCATCCTCCTCGTCCCCCATTGCGCATTGCATTCCAGAGTGTAAATCGGGGGTATCGGGGAAGGTATTCGGCAGTGCATCCCACACTTGTGCCCTTATGTTTTTAAAGGAAGCCTCATCGTGCCAATCACAGTCCATTGTCACTCCCGCGAACCCAGCTTTCACCCACACCCTGTCTGCTTGATCGCCCATTGCGGATACTAGCAGGCTCTTGATATCCCCCATGGCTAATGGCACGTCTGCAGTGTTTTTTCTCGAAAGCATATATCCATTTCCCTGTCCCCCCCAAAAAGCAGAGGTAGTGCTTTCAACAGGTTGTTTTTATCCATAAACGCCCAAGGCACACAGTGAGTCCTTCCTGCCTTCTAATGAATGAGGGGCATCTGTAGATTTGTTCTCCCCTACCTCTACTTACCTTCATTCCTTTCTTCTTTGCCAGTGCTTTTCTCCCCTTCCTGTTCCTGAACCTTCCTTGCCACCCTTCCTCTTTCCCTCCCACTTGTGGTGTTTTCCCGCTGTACTTGCTGACCCCCTCCTGTTGCTCCTTCCTCATACTCATCGATATCATTCTTCTCCTTCTCTGCCAGATGTCACGCTACCGTGCCCTACACTTGCCAGGTCACTTTACTGCTCTCTTCGCACAATCTTAACCGGGGCACTATCGATGCAGAAGAGGAAGTCCCCCGATTTCCATTCATCCTCTGCTATAACGGAAGGGTTTTTCAATGGTGGTGGCGGCGGTGTCTGCCCCCCCCGGCAGCGGTTGTGTATTCTCACACAGTGTTCTTAGTCAGGACAATTCCGCTTGGGTATTGGTCATTTGTGCTTCTAAATCTCGGGTAATGCATCCTATATTAGCGGGGGGTGTACTTGTTGGACCATACAAACCCTTAGGGTCATAAGGGGGAGGGAGGCTACTGCCGGCATCGTTGGTGCACTTGGCTGGGGTAGAAATAACAGATCACAATATCCATCAGCAGGTCTCGTCAGCAATGGGTACAACTTTTTTGGTTCCTCGCCTTCTTTACTTCCCCCTCCTCCCTCCTGGTTTGTGGCCACTACAGGTTGTGACTCTTTTTCCTTATTATTTATGGGACGTGTTTCTTCAAACATCCTCTAGAGATTCAGCACTTTCATTTCATTTTGGAGCTGCTTCCCTTTATATTTGGCCATTAAGTATGTTGCCACAAGCTCCAACACCGTCTTTTCAAATGACCTTTCTTCTGGCCATATTTGAGATGACCCCTTGCCCTTAATTTCGGTTAACCACTGCCCATGGTACTTTTTTATTTTTTCACTGTACAAGGGGAGGTGTTTGCAGATGTGTAGGAGTGGCGTATCTGCTCTCATAGTTTCGCTCAGCCTCTTCTCACTGTCTGTATGTGTATGTGTATGTGTATATGAATGTGTGTGGTTGCCAACACTGCCAACACTTCAATTCTTTTATATCCTTGACACCACTCTTTCAAATTGCATTTTAAAAATGTTACTCGTGTCTTATGTTTCCTTAATCAATTCATAGAAAGAACAAAGAACCATACAGACATAAACCAATTAACAGGTTGACCAGACAATTCAACGCACCTTACTGAAAACATAAAACATAAAACATATATTTAGGATAACCCTTTATACCCTCTGCCCTCTTTCCAGACTATCCTGTTTCCCCCTCATTCACACTTTGCATTCACCTCACGCTTGACCCCTTCTGGGCAGATCTCTAAGAGATGCTTATCACTACCAAAAGAAAGAATTGCTGCTATTTTCCGAGTCTACTCAATATACAACACTCCTACTTATTCCTTTTTCCTCACTTATATTCCTTCACTTGTCGAGACAGTACCATACAGCACCGCCTTCCCGTTCGGAGCTAGGTTCCCATACCTCCTCTTATTTCATCACCTTATATAAAAACCTAATGGCCATATGAAGAAGAAAAAAACACCTTAATTAACAATAACTCAATCTCACTCCCACCCAATCCAACCCACAGCCCATTCCCCTACTATTTAATCTGACCCTTCTCCTATCAATGTTTCCTCCTTTAATTCTTCTTGCAATCAATACTCACGTGTCTGTGGTGGTCCGAGATCCTCTGTTTGTGGCCTTTCCACAATTGGGGTGCTTCCCCCAACCAAGCCGTCGCCCGCTCTGGTGAGCAGTTGGGTATTCGCAAAGCCAGAACCCGCAGAACCTGCTCATGAGTGTACGCGTTTTAAACACTGGTCAGCCGTAGGTGGCGGTGGTCTTGATGGGGGTGCCCCGGATCTCGGTGCAGAGTACGGGGGACCTCACGGATTAATCACGTTGTCAGGGTCACAAAATGAAGGGGCACATTCCCAAAATACAAATCCCAAACTTGAAATAAATGTACACATCCCAGTAGGGAATGAGACCAGGCGATTGAATGATAGTTGAACAAAGTTTATATCAGACAAAAGATGCACGCAGAGTACTCTGCTGCTCTGAGAGCGCTCTGCCAACAATACAGAAAACAGCACATTATAAGAACAATTTTCGTCATCAGTGACTAACAGTATAGGTGATGAATACAACATGGTTATTGGTTCATTGCAAAGTTACATTATGGGCAATAATAGACTGATGCAGCTTGATTGTCGCTTCTCACAGCAGGCAGCACGTGGGTCAGCTGGGCTCATCTGGGAGGGGTGAAGGTCAGAGGCGCCGGGCACCTGGCACGGATCAGCTAACTAATCTTTTTTATTCTGACAACATAGAAAAAGGCTATAAACAACTAATCAACATTAAACTTTGAACTATATATCCAGTTTATACTTTGCCCCGAAGGAACCATAAAACACAGGATCTTAACTCCAGTGCCCACCTTGGAGGGGTTTGATCTACCTGGTGTCTCATGATACAGATTGATATGTGTTGTTTCTTAATTGGATGTATGGTACAGGGAGATTTATAACCGTGGTGGGCGCATGCTCTGATCACTGAAGGGGGTTAGATGTATATCAGCATCAAAGGGACAGAGGGGTCTGGGTTTGGTGAGCAGTGAGTGCGAAGGTGGGGGTTGAGAGGGCACATGCAGGTTTGTTGAGATGGATGAGTACACAAGTAAAGATTCGCCTCGGTCACACACAGGGCAATGAGCTCATAGGAAGAGAAAGATGCAGGTGGTTTGCAACAATACATGGCTGTACTTCCATTAGAAAGGAGCTTGTGCAGCACAGACAGGGGAGGATGCGGAGGGGAGGGGGTGTCTGGGCTGGCTGTGCACGGCGCTGGACGATGGGAGAGATAGCTTTTATAAATCATTGTGTGGCGTAGTCAAAAGATGGAATCTGGGGTGGCACAAAATGGAGTCTGTATGTGCCATCCAGTGGCTTCTTTCCTCTGTCGTAAGAGTAAAGACAAGGGGACGTCTCCTCGCGATGGGATGAGCAATAGATTCCTTTCATGCAGAATCTACAAGAGGGGGATGAAAAGACCCTTCCTCCCTTACTACCTTCAAGCTCTTATCATTTTCAAGAATGTCTGCATCATCTGCAAAACAGTCACAACCAAAACACCACTCTATGGAACAGAGAAACTCACCAAATCTAGAGGCCCATGCACTACCAGGAGCCACAACATCGCCAGGCTGCAAGCAAATACTTGCAAGAGAATACAAAGCAGGAAACATGCCTTTTCCTGATATGCACCCTGTCTCTGGAACAAGTTACCAATACAGATAAGACTGACCCCCCTCTATCATACAATTCAGGAAGGACCTGGAGACCTAACTTCCCTACACATCTAAGAAAATCTCACCAATCCCTGATCGGGCCACTTACCACTATTTCTCTCTCTCTCTAGAGGCCCCTCCCCCAGGCCTGATTCCATCCCAGCTCCTCTGCTACCCCTGATCTCTAATTGTAACCTCCTGGGTGCACCTCCTTTGTACAGTGACGCATGACTTCTCAGCTACATTTCTGCTTTATAAATCACATGCATACTTACATGCATATTCAGTACGTTGGCAAGCAGTTTTGAGTAGATTTTACTGTCACATTTCAATGAGAAGATTGGACTGGATGACCAAGGTTCTTAATGAGGATTATTTCTCTAAAGAAAGATGTTATGTTGGTATACTCACAGGATTCAGTAGCTGCCGTTCTACCAATAAGTATTGAAATAATAATGCTAGGATATGGGTCATTATGTCATAAAATATTTTAAACATTCTACCAGGATCACACTGGGGGTGGCAGCTTTGATGATGCATGTGTTGGATATCAGATCAGATATTTCAGTGTTAGCAACCAGTAATTCCAAGATCTGAGCTTCTATGGCCAGTAACTGTAGGTTCAGCTACTGGGCATCGAATCCCTGTCCCATTTTGATGTTAAATCTGCATATAATGAATGGTAATATTCGTGAAAGATTGTATATGTATCATCCTTATCTGCCAACCGCATGCCACATTTAGCTTTCATTTCTTCCATATATTCTTAGCCTATTCTTTTTATTGTGTGCCAATTGTGTCACTCCTTTCACAAATCGTGTCCATGTTTGCAAATCTAATTTGTCTCTAATCTCATTCTGCTTGTAAATGAAGAATGTAAGCTTGCATGAACAATTGAGGATGTTGCTCAGGGCATGTCCCGGGAGGATAGCTCAGCGGCAACGTGCTCGCCTTGGAAACAAGACGACATGAAGCAACACAGGTTCAATTCCTGGGTCCACGCTTAGAAACCTCTGGTTAATAAGCGTGTTTTAAATATACGCAACTAAGACATATTCCTGTAACAGCGCCTCGATGCCCCCAGGCTGTGTGAGCGCTTTAAAAATGCAAATAAATAAACAAATGTTCTGTCTCTTTTGCTTGTTATGTTGACATACATTACCATCATTTAGTTTTCCTTTCCTATGAGTTCAAAATAACGTTATATGTGGTACAACAAGCACACAATTATTTAGCTGAATTCTAAACTACACACAGATTTCCTGTGCCTGCATTGTTTTAAGGAAAATCATGAATTTTCGTTGTGAGATGTGTGCTGTTTGTTTCATTATAAAGAAGGAAACAATCAAAGGTCCAACTTCTGTTTGAGTGTGAGCTAATTGTCCTTTGATCCTGATTTAGTAGGCAGAGTGATCCAAGTTGGTGATTGGGGAGATTTTGTAAGGGTGCAGAAGAAAGAGGCTGTCACAAAGGTGGCATGTTTAGGGCTAAAACATGTATTGAATAGGAAGAAAGAGAAAACTTATCTATCCCCATTCCTAAGAGGGGTTTCCCTGCATCAATTAAAGAGATATGGTGACTGTCAGGGTGTCTGTCAACTCAAAAGTGTCCACTGTTCTGTTTCAAGAAAAACTTACTTCTGTCCCTTACACTAGAAACTAAAGAATAAGGTAGTATTGTTCCAGTCCCAGGAGAATGACTCCCTTCTCCTGGGTTAGGGTTCCTGGTTTATTGAAGCATTTCCAACATTTTAGAACAGTCCCATGTCTCACACATTGTCAGGGGGAAAGGCCCCCTTCCCCTGATGGTAAAGCTTCACACAATACTTTGTTGGTGGGCCAGGAGAATGTCTCCCTTCTCCTGATGCCCAGTCTCAGATAGCCTGGGGGAATCCCTCCTTTGCCCAGGCCATTTTGGACCTTACAGCTGGTCCAGGTTACCAGGAGAATGACTCTCTTCTCCTGGTATCTTATTATCAGCTCCTTACAACCAGGGTGATGCCTCACTTTCCCATGTCTTCTTTTCATTAGGCCTCACACCTACAAGATAACAATCTAAATGTTAGGATGGACCACAACCCTGGCTTCTCTTCTTCTTTGATCTGGACCACTTTGTTCACTTCCCTGACAAGTACGGCCACGAGGAAGATGAATCGCATCACTTTCTTGCTTTGGGTCATAGACCCTGGTTTTTCTTCTTCTTTGAATTGGCCCTTTTGGTTCACTCCCCTGTCAAGTACTGCCATGAGGAAGATGACTCATATTTTGTTTAGGGTCCCTGACCCTCCTTTGGCTGTCAATGGGCTTTTCTCCACCACTGTCATGAGGGACTCTCCCTCCCAAGTTCTCTTTATGGTGCTTGGGGTACCCGACCCTTCCCTAGTGGTCAACATGCTTTGTTCCACCACTGAGATGAGGAGGAGAAGGTTTGTAGGCTTTCTGACTCTGTCGTGCGACCCAAGCGTTATGATTGCAATGGGGCCTGGAGATAACTGCAAACGGCCTCTTGGTGAGCCACCCATGTCGCCTCCAGATCTCCCATGCCAAACTTTACCTTGTTGGGGTTTTCAGCATGTCGCCTGGGCTTTCTGGGATTGTGGGCTTTCAGTTTGGCTTCTCTGATATCTTACTTTCCCTATAGCTGTGCGACTGCATTTCCGTCTGCTGTCTGCGTCCCTTCCTCCTCTCGACACTGCTGTGCACAAGTCTGCTCTTGCAGACCTTCCAATCGTCAGACGTGGCAGACTGCCAGTGTCCTTGGATCTCTCTCCCCCCAGATCAGCAACACAGGTTTGAATCTCCTGCGTTCAGTGTGCAGCATACCTGCCGTCTTCTGCGGCTTCCCGAGACAAAGTCTTTAGTCCATTGTCGATTTTCATACAATGTTGCCAGCAGTGTCTGTACCCATTGTATAAGTCCTTTGTCTCTTTCACAGGTTTCATCTTCCTTGCTCGGTGGGGCCAACTTGCTCCAGTATTCGGATTCGCTAGGTTACTGTTGTTCATCTTCGGCTCAGTACTTTCAAGAACCTTGGGGTACTCTGCCTTATAACAGTACATAGGTCTACTGTCTACTGAGAGGTTGTCAGAGGAAGGAGAGGCTATAGTAGTTGTGGGTGTGCTGTTCTCATACGGGATGTACCCTAGATGGTTGTCATTATCCCACATTATAACAACTCCAGGGGGACTATCAGGTAGCAGCCTCACCTACATGCCCGCATGTGAAGAGTCTCCCCCTCTGGGAGAATTGACAACATCTACTGAATCATCACAATAACTAGAGGCAAGAATGTTTTTGCTTCTAACACAAGTATTATGTATATTAGAATATTACATATATTGTGAGATTTCAGTGTTTGTTTTAAGGTCCGATTGCAATTTAGGTTTTTGTTTATAATTCATATTACTTCCAAATGTGTGTTCTTGATGTAAATCAAGATCCACGTTAAAGTGCCCTACAATGATAAGTGGATTATGTGGCCCAGCTAGTTATAATGATATATTGTGCCATAATAAAGGACTGAGCTTTTTCTTAGAACTGGATGTGTTTGTTTGTGATTTGATACCAAGCATGACAGTGAGTAGGTGCTTCATGGCACCTCACGCAGACAAAACCAGCCGTAGTTCTCTTTCCACTTAGAGGGGATGGATCTCTTTGTAAGAGCAATGGATGCTTTATGATCTGGTGTTCTCTATGCAAATTGAAGGCGGTCCCATTCAAGCAGCCAACAAACCTTCATTTTTTCAATAGTGGTTATTCCCCAGTGCTCCTCATCTCTCTGCCTTTTACCTATTTCATTGTCTGTTGCCTATTCTCTATATCTAGTATATATATATATATATATATATATATATATATATATATATATATATATATATATGTCTCCTCTTCCCGTACTAAGTAACTCAGTACACTGCAAGTTCCAGTCAGCTTCAGTTAGATTCTCCATTCTCCATTCTGTTTTCATATGTTTTCATATGTCAGCTTCAGTTAGATTTTTCATCCTGTTTTCATATGTACCGGAGGAAAAGGAGTCAACTGAACTCTTTGTGCCCTTCTTCCAAAGTTAATAAGAATGGAGTGATCAATAGTGTCAAAGGATTCAGAGATTTCCAACATGACTAGAAGGATCCCCATGGCCATGATCAACCCCAGCTAGGGAATCATCCCAAAGCCCCACAAGGACAACCCTTCCCTGTAACTTGAATGAAACACTGACTGCAATGGTGACTGGCGTTAAGCCTTATCAAAGAAAAATTGCAATTCGTGGACTGTCAAATTTTCGAAAATGTTGGGAGCAAGAAGAGATTAAATAATGCTTTCTTTAAGACCGGGAGACACTTTCTACAATTTGAAATGAACATTTATGAGTGACCTAATGGGCCTGGATGTTTGTGAAGAAGCCATCCAGGGACCAAATAAGGCTCTTAATTTGTAGGTTTCAAGTTTATTATTAACTGTTACTGTGAAAAGATCTACTTGCTGAAGGTTCAAAGGTTTCTTATTGCAAGGTGCATGAGGAGATGCCATCTCTATTGAACCTGTGTTCACAGCCATGACTCAAGTTTTTTAAATGTCCAATTCTTTTCAACCATTTATATTTTCACATAGATCTTGAGATGGAACTATTGAAGGAAAGCATAGGGTAAGATTGGTCATTGACTTCAATAGAGAAACATTGTTTGCAATTGGATGTTTATGGTGTTAGGCTTATCTCCTCTAAATGTTGTGTATCATTGGTTATTTGCAGCACAGTGAAAATACTATTATTACCCAATGATGAAAAGAGCATCCAGTCAAGGGTGTATAACAATATATACTTTATAATTATCACATCAGACAGTCTACCAACACTACTAAATACAACCCACCCAGTAAAGGAATGCAGAGGACAGACAATTTAGAAGATGGAAAAGGGATGCACTCTGGATACTGACGGGAGGGTAGTCAGTATGGTTAATAAACCCAACAGTTTGTTAAGGTTTCTTGGCTTCAGCACAAAGGGGGAAGAATGTCTTAGAAGAGGTATACAAGCCTTCTGGGTAGGACCAGGGGACAGAACCACAACAGATCTTTAGCTGTAGGTGTTGTTGGTGCTTGACAGAAGTTTGAGACAGGAGTTAGCAGCAGGTATCAGATGACAAGACGGTTCAGCGAGAGACACGGAATGAATGGCTGCAGGCCGGCCTTCACAGCAACTCAGGGTCAGGAATCATTGTGTCAATGCTGATCGGCGGTTTTGAAGCACTGATTGAGATGTCTCGGGTATATTGTAT
Organism: Ambystoma mexicanum; assembly: GCF_040938575.1. Taxonomy (NCBI): domain Eukaryota; kingdom Metazoa; phylum Chordata; class Amphibia; order Caudata; family Ambystomatidae; genus Ambystoma; species Ambystoma mexicanum. Next base: position 964,260,459 of record NC_090941.1, on the reverse strand, counting down.
GCATGAATATATCTCTACATACCCCTTTTTTTTCTGACAATTATGATCAATAAATCTATCATTGGACGAAACACGTATCAAACTCAAAAATGTATGTGTCCTGGGACATCTCTCCTTCCCCATTGTTGCTAGATTAATAACAATTGAACCAATAACATCTTAATAAAATGAACATACAAGCATTTCACAATAAGCAATTGTTTAACTGTAACATAAAAATGAAATGGAACCCAAATTGGGCATATCAGTCCTCACACGCACGTGCATGTGTGATCTAATTACCTGTGTATATCTCCAACTGAAGCGCACACCAAGTCAGGCAGTGGACCATGGTGCTGTTAGCACCATGGTCCATGCCGGATTCCGCCATGGTGGATGGCGGAATTACCGGCCCATTCCAAGGTGAGTGGGGCGGTAATTCCCCATTCACCATTTGCCCTTCTCCATTCCCATTTTTGCCCCATAGGGCATAATGGGGATGGGGAAGGCGCTAATTACGGCACCGTAAATTACGGTGCCATAATTAGCACCAAGGTCGCTTAGCGCCTTGGACTTTAACGCCTGCAAAAAGCAGGCGTTAAAGTGTGAATCAGGCGTTAAGGGTTAACGGCGCCGACGGCACTGTTCAACCCTTAACGCCTGACTTGTAATGAGGCCCATAGTCTTTGTTTATGTGCTTTATGGAGTAAACAGTTCTCATCAATGCGTATGCATCACAATAAAACAATAAAATAAAATAATAAAATAAAATAAGTAAATAAAATAATAAAATGGCTTAAAATGTAAAAATATACAAATTCCACTGTCTCCAATTTAACTCTCAATTGGTAAAGCATAGCACAATATTATGCCCCACCAGCAACTCTGTGGAATTAAGGCCAACTGACCACTGTTCCACTGATGGCATTCACCATCTTCAGGGCCACACCTCTGAGATGTTCAGATCACAAAACTTCCATAACAGCATCCTTTCCAGCAGAACCTCTCCGGCGTGGTGCTCACAGATTTTTCTTCATAGAGGACATCTCTTTTGGCATCCCACGCTATTTATCTTCACCTCCATACAGAGGCTTTTGGTCCTTGGTCCTGTGGCCTCCGGTCCGGCGTTCTCTGGTCCATCGGTCTCCAGTCCCTGTCAGGACAATAGGGAATGATATCTAAATTGATAAGAAAAGAAACAGATTAAGTACATAGCATAAAATGGTTTTCTATCCCTTATACTATTTGGCCTAAAAGAAAAATGTGGCCCAACATATCATGGCTCTTTAGACTTGTCACTTTTGGATACCTGCAATGAAACACACATTAGAGAGAAACAAACAACATTTACACCTCACATTATTATACATCACAACAATCTTCATACAGAATAATTTTACCACACTGTACCAGAGTAAGTTAACCTGATTCAGCACCTTCCATGGATGCATAGTACCATTTTTTTTTAAATGTGACATTTTCATTTGCTTTTGCTATTGCACTACATTATATCTCTGGTCCCTCATGGAGCGAACACACACCACCTTATCATTAGATTACAAGCATTATGAAATACTCAACATTTCTTCAACATACCTGTCAACATACAAACTTACTGTGTTTTCATCATTTATCTTACTGTCAGCTTTCTTTCCATATAATTAGTACACTTAACATGTCTCTACCTGCTCAAGTCTCTTGATTTCATGCTTTGGATGACAAGGTTTAATTTGGTAAACATGGACAAATTGCTCTGTCACCATTTCACCCTGTCTTTAATATTTTATACACTACAGGAGATATTTTATCTACAATCTCAAATGGCCCTTGCCTTGCTACGAGGAATGTTGTATTTTTATGTTTATTCTTACCAAAATGGAATTTTATATCCGATCACCTATTTTGTATTCTCTCACAGATGTCTTTTTATCATAATAAGACTTTGCATTATCAGCAGCCCTTTCCAAATTTCGCTGTGCAAATGCATGTTGTAACTGCTTCCTCAACTCTTCCACATATTCGTGAATTGTAGATGCACTCACAAGTGTTTGTTCATGTGTCATGTACAATAAATGTTGTGGCAGTACCATATTTCTTCCTGTCAATACCTCATGAGGACTGAAGCCTGTTGCTTTAGCAGGAGTCTACCTAATGGTCATTAACACTAAAGGTAAGCATAAATCCCAACTGGAACCTGCCTCTTCTACAAACTTCTTTAGTATCGCCACGACAGATCTATTGCTTCTCTCTACATTCCCTGAAGAGGCGGACTGATATGCAATATGCAATTTCCTTTTTACCCCCAATATTTGCCACACCTTGCTCATCAAAGCGCTCGTGAAATGACTTTCTCTGTCTGATTCTATCCTTTGAGGTAACCCAAATCTTGAAAATATGGGATTTACCAGCAATGTAGCCGCTGTTTGTGCACTACAATCTGGCACAGGAATGCATTCCACCCATTTCAACATTAGACATACCACCGTCAATAAATATCGGTTTCCCCTACCTGATTTCTTTACAGGTCCTACATAATCGATTTGTAAATCCAACCATGGAAGGGTTAAACCTCTTTTCATTAATGGAGCTCTATGCATTGGTGAAGCAGGTTTAAATTGTGCACATACCAGCCACCCCTGGTGTATAATTCCACATCCTGTGACATATGTGGCCAGAAAGCATAGTCTTTCAGTATTTCTAAGGTTTTTTGTGAACCTCTGTGTACCGCAGTTATTGCATCATGTGCATGGTGTAACATTAGCCCTCTGAATGAAAGAGGTATCACCCACTGTATCTGCCCTGTTACAGATTCCCTGATCATTAGACCATCCTGTAGTTTAATTCATTTTTTGTTCTTTAATAACACTCTCAGCTCTTCTTTTCCTGTACAATCATTTTCAGTTAAGGGATTTTGTTCTGAGTCTATCAAATGATTATAATAAAACCCCAATACTGGATCTTCTTTTTGTGCCTTAATCAAATCCTGATTTGGCGTATCATAACTCCATTGCACTACAGGTTGTTCATCTTCTTTTGGAGATTTTGCATCTACTTGTATTTCACCAATTAGGTGTTCAATGGGTAACAATTCTCCCATAACAGCCCCAATCTTGGCCAATTGATCTACTCTATCATTTCCCTCCTTATCCTCTCCTGGTGTTTTAAAATGTCCACGAATTTTCCTCCAGTGTATTGTTAAACCATTCTATGATACTAATTTGTCTATAGCTTGAATAATTTTCCCATGTTTAAGGGGCGTTTTGTCATATGTGACCATGCCTCTTGCTTTTCAGCTAGGCAAATATTCTACAAAGCTATTTCGTGCATAATCAGAATCAGTCACCAGGACAATTTTTCTGAATTTGTTATCGACTGCAGTATTAATTGTTTTATAAATGGCAGCTAACTCTGCTATTTGGCTACTCCTGGCGCCAATTCTCATCCCCATGTCAGGAATGCCTTCACACTTTTTCCAGAAATTTCCTATCCCTGACAGCAGCTGTTTATTGCTATCGTTTTCAATGTGATAAGCACACCCATCGACATTCACAATTGGCAAGTCCTTGCACGTATTTTCATTAAAAGCTTTGTGTGGTGATTGCTCAAACACCTGCAAACTGGGCTCCACCTCCATCTCATCTGAGACACACTAAGCTGCACAGTCATGCATATCTGCTATACCTTGAGCAATCAGGCTCTTTTTATTCTGTACATATCTTATTTCTACAGGGAATCCCTGCAATGCCAATGTCCAGGAAGTAATTCTGGAGTGCTCTAGGTTCACTGATCTAATCCTTTTACTTTGTAAAAATTGCAACGGTTGATGATTCGTTTCAATGATCACCTTTTCCCCTTGAATAATGGGACGAAAATGTTGCAATGCCAATACAGTGATCAGGAGAGCTTTTTCACATTCACTGAATTTAGTTTCAACTTGAGACAACGCCTTGCTTGCATATGCGATAGTTTTATGATTCAAATCATGGTTTTGGGATAATACAGCTGACATACACTGCTCAGTAAATCCTATTTCTACAAATAATTATTTATTCTTTATGGGATAGGCCAAGCATGGCACCTACATGAGACATTCCTTCAACTTAGCAACTGCCTCAGACTGCTCATTTTCCCATTTCCAGGGTACGTTCTGCTTCAATAGTTTGGTCAATGGTTGAGTGATTTCAGCATAATTTTCAATAAACTTTCTGTTATATCCTGTCATTCCTAATAGACTTTTTAAACTTTTCATATTTTTAGGATTTTTCAATTTCTGTATCGCCTCCACCTGGATTTAACCCATGTTCAGTTACTTCATGGCCTAAGAAATGTACTCTCTTTTTGCACCATTGTGCTTTCTGTAGAGATACTTTGGCACCCGCTTTTAGCAGTTGGCCAAGTACATGTCTAATCTCATCAAAATGACTTTTTAAGCTTTCATTTTTATCAGTACATCATCTACATAAACTATGGTCCCTCTTTCTGCCGCATCTGACATAGCTTTTCTCAAGAATATGCCAAATCCGCTCCCACTATTGACATACCCAAATGGTGTTCTGGACCAACCGTATTGCGTTTTATCAAATGAAAATGCAAACAAATTCTGAATATCTTCTGCCAATGGCACACACCGGTACCCAGATGTAAGATCTAACGTGGTAAACACTTTTGACCCATGCACCTGAGCAAGGCCATGATCAATGAATGGAGTGGTCATCTAGACACTGGCACTCTTTTATTTAGCTCGCTCAGGACGACTGATGGCCTGTGGGCTTTTTACTCTCATGTATAACTGAGTTTCATCTGCGTATTGGTGAATGGCTATATCAGGATCTTTGCAGAAGTTGCCCAGAGACTGCATGCAAAGGTTAAAGGGGATTGGTTTGAGGATGGAGTGTTGAGGGACTCTGCAGGAGCCTACAATTCAGTTGCATTGCAACATGTTCATATGGATAGCCTGATGTCGGCCCGAAAGTTACAAGGTAAACCAATTCATGACAGAGCCAGTGAATCCAATCACGTCCATGAGACGGGAAAAGAGGATTCACCACCAATTGCTCTAATGCTCTGATTGAGCATTTGTTGAAGGTGAGCTCAGGTGTCTACCAAGGGGATCTAAGTGTATTTTATATGGGTTTTTGGCAGGTTCACACAGATGTGACACACCAATGTGACCCCCTTGTTTATACAATCACACCCCGCAATTCAGGGCAAAGAACAGACAGTGAGGTATTCAAAAATTGAAATCTTTTTAAAATACTAAGATCAGTCCAAAATGGGATATATCTACAACAGTTGCCTACACCAAAATGCAATTTTACCAGCATGTATGAATCTCACTATTTTAAATGCACAAAGGCATCCACATTCATTCACAACAATCTCCACATAAATATGCTATATTCTAATAAAAGCTAAACATACTAATATTCTATTTACATGCGGTTCTCTATGAACATCTACTCTTTTTAATGGAGCATTTCACATTAGAGAAATACAATCAAAGCATTTGATTTTCTCAGACAAGTGCAGCACTGGAAATAAATGACATCAATAAACAAAATACAGATATGCTTCAAATCCTGTGCATATATGGAAGGTAGCAAATAGATGAGCTATATAGAGGACACTTGGCAAATAGGGAATGACAAGCTAACATAGAGCTATGTGTTAAGCCATTTACATGCAGAAGGCAACTTGTTTGCATTGGGTCTTGTAAGTTGGAATTCACAGGTAATGTGTGATTTACAATCTAAACATGTTTGTGGATGGGTGCATGCAAGTGTTTGTGTTTTCCATCTGCTGTTGCGTGCAGCTTTCAATGTATATGAGCCTGCAAAATATCAACGCAACTCTGTGTTCGAGTTTTGCTAAACCAAGAAATGTCTTCTCAATGTATATACATGCGCAGAGTGTGGAAGCAGAGTGTGTTCAGTGTTGATTGAGGAGAGACATGCTTCAGCACTTAAGTTCCAAGTTTGCCTTTGGGAACACTGGTCCTTTAAATCAACGTGAACCTTTAGATTCCCAGCACCCATCGCGAAGCGCGGTGCGTGGAGTGTGGCAGCAGAGTGTGCTCAATGCTGATTGAGGAGAGACACGATTCAGGACTCAAGTTCCAAGTTTGCCTTTGGTAACACTGGCCCATTAAATCAACATAAACCTTTAAATTCCCGTCACCCAGCGTGAATGGCGGTGAGTAGCATGAGGAAGCAGAGTGTGCTCTGAGGGCTGAGGAGGAGAGAAGCTGCATTGCGACCCAGAAGGGACTCTGCCCGCCTTCACAATTAAAGTGTGCTGACACCCGACATTGCAACCAACTACATAACTTAAGTGCTATTTTGCTCCTCAAACCATTGACTTTATCAGCCGAGTTCATGTTCAGTGTATCAAGCATAGCATGCCAGGGAAGGTGCCACCTAGGTCACAAATGCACAGCTCAAGGAAAGGAAAGCTGTAGGGTAAACACCCCCCTCCCCTAGGTATGAAACAACTGATATGAGCTGTTTGGAGTTGGCCTGAGTGAAGACGCAGTCGGTGACTGCCGGTAATAATAACAAAGCGCCTGACACAATGTCTTTAAGCAAAATAACAGATTATTATCAGCCCACTGAAGCAACGTCCAACAACAATGATATGATATTATTTGGCATTTATAATGTGCATATACACAAGTGTTTCAAGGTGCAACGAGGCAAGGGAAAGGGAACAGAGGGAGGACAGAGACAGCAATCTTACTAGGCCAAGTGACATTGAGATTGCACAAGTGCAGGAGAGGGGAAAAAGTGCCAGGGGAAATGGAGGGGGCAGAGCTGTACATGGGATCAACAAAAACAAGAAGTGCAGCCAGCATGTGGCAGGTGCAAGGGTAAGTGCAGACAGCGGGTGTCCGATAAGTGCAGGTAGGGGGACTCTAGGGTTACAGATACAGATACAGACCCAAGTGCAAGGGTTGCCAGGAGGCAGTGCGGGTATCCAACTGCGTGGGCAGGGACCTGGGCCCAATATCAGAGGGTAGCCAGGTGACCAGTGCAGTAACAGATAGGAGATCAGCAGGGGAGAGGGAGAGAGAACGCAGAAGCAAATAAGAAGGTTTTGAGGTGCTTCCAGAACCGGAGATGCTTCTCCTCAAGTTTCAGAGGCTATACCAGAGGGTGGCCCCAGTAGAAGAAAGAGATCCATCCCCAACTTGTTGCACAGAGAAGCATCTGACCCTGAGGGAGTTGGAGGTGGAGGAGCAAAGAGCTTGTTAAGTAAGGAATTTACAGAGAGGGAGTTGTAGGTATTGAGGATCCAGGCCCCAGAAGCCCTTGTGGACAATGCAGAGAGTCTTGAACTTAATCCTTGCAGCCACTGGGAGCCAATGAAGAGATGTCAGTTCTGGAGAGATATGATCCCTGGGCTTGAGGCCAAGCACAAGTCTCGCAGTCCTGTTCTGAATGAATTGCAGAGGGCGGAGAGTAGAAGCAGGCAGATTTAGAGAGAGGCTGTTGCAGTAGTCCAGTCTAGAGAGAACCAGAGCTCTAGAGACAGTGAGCTTCTGGGGCAAGGAGAGGAAAGGAAGAATACCTCTGAGGAGGTGCAGACATCTTAGAGATGTCAGAGATGTGAGGAGAAAAGGAGAGTGTGGAGTCAAAGATGACCCTGAGATTCTTAGCCCAACAGGTGGGAGCAGGAAGAGAGCCAAGGGAGGCCGTCCAGAGACTAACAGGAAATGAGGGTGCAAGTGTGCCAATAAGGAGAATCTCCGTCTTACTGGCATTAAGGCAGAGATCATTAGTGGCACACCCCTCCTGGATAGACAACAGTCAGAGATGAGAGAGGGAGAAGAGGTGGCAGAGGGGAGCCTGAAAATGAGCTGAGTGTCATCCGCATAGCACTGAAAGTTGGAGCAGAAGGTGGCAATGCAGTGGGCAAGAGGTACCAGGTATTGGTTGAAAAGCCAGGGAGAGAAGTTAGACCCCTGGGGAACATCACAGATAGTGATTGAGATAGAGGAAAGGAAGGACCCAAGTTGAACCTGGGAGGGTCGATCAGAGACAAACATGGTCAACCAGGCCAGGGCCTGATCGGTGATACCCAGGTTATCACAGAGACATTTGAGCAGAATGGCCTGGTTGACTGTGTCAAAGGCAGAATAGAGATCCAGTGAGGTGAGGATAGAGGGGAGATTAGAATCAAGGTTAGAGAGCAAGTCTTCACTGATGTTCAGGGGAGCAGTTTCCGTGCTTCTGAAGCCAGACTGATGGTCATAGAGACAACCAACATATTCAGTGTGAAGATTAAGCTGGGAGATGGCCAGCTTTTCCAAGAGTTTGCCCAGGAAAGTAGTGATGGAGATCGGGCAATAATTAGCCAGGCAGGAGGGGTCAGCTGAAGGTTTCTTGAGAGGAGGGTGTACAAGAGAGTTCTTCAGGGGGGAAGGAAAAGCTCCAGTGGTGTTAGGGAGAATTCTCTGTTTAGGCTGAATTTCCTAACCTAGTGAGTCCCCCAGCAGCTTTGTTGGATTTCTGGAGTTTGTTTTTTTTCCATCCTGCCAAGAGTGAGACTTTTTTTCTCCCACTCTTGGACATGTATGTGTGTAATTCCTTGGAATGTCAATGTGTTCTATGGGCTATGGGGTCTTTTACTCCATAGGGTCTCATATGTTTTTCTATGTGTGTTACACCGCACCCTCCGTGCCGTAGCACTGGAGCGTCCTAGCGGACTTCCATCATAGACTCCATACCCGGGGACTGACTACTGTCTCCCCGGGCATGTAAAGTCACCATTGGCTTTACTAGACCTAAATTTACTAACAGAACTAGTACACACCATCCTATTGTGGACGTACTAGTAGGGGTAATTCGATTACTCCTGGGTCTGTTATTCGAGGGGACACTGTCCCGTCCCCCCTCGTCGAGTTTTGGCTGGTGGCAGTGGAAACTACTTGTTATATTCGACCCCGAATATAACCTTATGGGATTCTTCCCATTGTTGGAGGTTAATACCTTTTGTCGTTAATCTCTACATACCACCGGTTTATTTATCTTAAATAAATCTATCGGTTGGTATTTTCTGCCAGAACTCGGTTTTTAAAATGGTGTCTGTGTCCGTCTCTGTGACTCCTAAACCAAAGGTTGAGCCCTTTGTTCCACTTTTGGCGGGCCTCTACACAGAGGCCCTCCAAAGTGGTGCCATTCTGTCTGGGTACCACAGGGGGTGTGGGAGGGGGTTTAGGCACCCTGGACTGAGTTGCCTTGCCAACTCAAGTCGCACTCTGGTGTGATTGGCCCAAGTGGTGAGCCACCCCGCTCACCACTTAGCGTGTTTTGAGTGACAGCTAGGCTGGATGAATGGGGGTTTTCTGCATAAAAGCAGGGCTTTTGGGACTGGATCTTCAGAAGTCGCCACAGGACCTAAGAATCCGACGAGGGTAAAGCTGAGCCGACCTGCAACGACGACACCTCCGGTGGAGCCCTGCTGAACCGACTCACCACTTCCCGACGACAGAGGAGATCTCCCCGCCGGAGAGTCTCTTCCCCTGACTGGTGGGAACAACCAGTCCCCTTTGCTATTTCTTCGTTCCAGGACGTAGTGGTCGAATTGCCCGTGCAGAGCACCCCGGCAACCGGATAGCCACTACCCCTGTACCGCGACCAAAGGGTGGTGCCTTGTGACGGAGCACCCCGCGGCTGGTCTCTTCCCTGGTGGTGCAACGATCTGCAACTTTCCTTCGACGACGAGATCATCTCTTCTCTTGGCAAAGACCCGACGTGCATCCACCACCAGGAACAACTGCCCCCGCCGGAGCTGTCTCTCCACAAACAAGGTACCGTGTCCGCCTGGCATCCCTGGTGTCGGTTAGTGTGAGGTGTCTGAATCCTCGCCTCTCCATTGGGTCGCCTCCAAGCGTTCTCATCTTTCTGTTCTGAACTAGTCCAACCTTTTCGATAACAATTTGCAACAAAGACTGGAAGTGCATTTCCACTGTGATACTTTTTGGGACATATCGCCTCGCCTCCCTCCGAGTGGGCCTGGCCTCTGAACTTTGCGATCTACAGTAGACCCTGCCTTACTTGCCTTGCATTTGTTCGTAAAAGTGTTGGTACAGAGTTGATTTCATACCCTGCCTTTCCTCTCCCGTCCTAACGAATACTAGAGTGCCATCTAGGTTAAAGCATTCACCTCTGTCTGCAAATAAGTGGTGCCGTTGAACCTAGACTTGTCGAACTATTGTTAGGGGGATTGATTTTTCTTATAGTAATTGTGCTTGAAGTGTTTACCGTATTAGTGCCAGTGTGTGTTCATAGATGTGTTTTTATAAATAAATAACTATATATCTTTACACCGAAGCCTTGATCCGTGTTTGCTTGTTCTACTGTGTAAATTGCCCTATCTTGTATACTCCACATACTGCCTAACACTTCTTGAGGGAAGTCTGACTGCTCAGCCACAGCTACCAAGTGAATCTGTGTGGTACAGACTGCTACCAAGTGGGTTTACTGCCAAACACCTGTAGTCCTAAATCTTTTGCAGTGGTCCCAGAGGGAACTGCACAGGTTTCCGCCTAACAAGTGGCAAATGAGTGATTCCAGAAGACAGCCAGGGCAGGAGCGAGGGTGTCAATGTGGTCCTTGATGGTTTTGGAAGAACAGGGAAGAACCTGTTTTGACGAGACTTTCATTGATCCGACTTGTCTCGAAAACTCATCAGGGGAGAACAGAGGAAAGGAAGAGAAAGAAGGAGGTGAGGAGGCCACAGAGGGGCCGGAGGTATAGGAGAGAGTAGGGGGAGGAAGAGGAGAGGACGAGAGGGTGGCCCAGATGTCCTGGTTTTAGAGATGAAATGAAAAGACAGGGCCTTGCAGAGGGCCTGTGAGGGGACAGGAGAAGTAGAGACTGCAGCAGGATTGGCCAGGTCCTTGCAGATTTTAAAGAGTTTGGCCGAGTTGTTAGATGCCGCTGAGATGCGGGCTTGGATGTGGGCTCTCTTCTTAGTGCGGGCAGAGAGCCGATATTGCCTTTGGAGCAGGCCAGTTTGTCAGGGGAAGCACAGGATGCTTGCCAAGCCATCTCAGCCACCCCGCACTTGCGTTTAAGGGTAGTGAGGTCAGAATTATACCAGGAGTTGCACTTGGCTTTGGGCTTCAAGCGAATCCTCATGACATGGGCAAGAACATCAATAGTATCAGAGATAGAAGAGTGAAGCATGGAAAGGGCTGTGTCAGGATGTGAGTCAGCCAGAGATGGAAGAGGGGGAGAGAAAGTGGTGGCGAAAGCCTCAACTGACACACGCTTCATGGGTTCGATGACTCCTTTTTGTTTTTATTTGAACCCTGGGTTCTTTCTTGAGAAGGCACCCAACCCGTCTCACAGCCACTTTAACAAATACCCTGTGTCACAATGGACCATGAACCAGGCCAGTGTGTAACAATGATACATTTATTTATTTTTATAATTCAAATGAAAAATCTGAGCAAAACAAAATTTAGGGCAGCAGTCACCATTGTGTGGCAGTATACTTTCAAAATCTTGTCACACAGTTAATTCAACTTCCTAACCTAATCTTCATAAACCTTTAATGTAAAACAGAAGCAAAATATTTGTTTTCTTTATAATGGCAGATGACACACAGGTTATGCACTCCCCCTGCAACACTTACCCAAAACACCTGCTGACTAAATTCTGTGTGGATAGATGACACACAGGTTATGCACTCCCCCTGCAACACTTCCCCAAAACACCTGCTGACTAAATTCTGTGAGGATGGAAAGCAGTAGCAAGGAGACGGAAAAATCAGATTGAAATTTCAACCCACCACCCCAGAATGAGAGGCCAGAAACGAAATGAAAACCCTCAAAATGAGCACAATGACATACTCAGATTCTACTGGTTACTTATAGATCAGTTTACACTTGTGTTAGGATAGCTAGGACAGAACTTTGTGTGGCTGCACTAAAGAGACAAGGAAGCTTACAAGCTACTGAGCAGGGCACTAAAGCAAAGTGAACACAGGTGAGAAAATCAATTTTGGGAGGAAAACAATGCACAGAAAAATACATGGGGCAGGATTGCAATTTATTATTTCACACAGGCTTTAAACAGGCAAACAGCTAAGAAAATGGGCTTAGCAGTCAAAATCGGAAATCGTTTTTTTGGATGAGGAACAAAGGCACAGAACAGATAGGATACTGAGGGGAAGGGATGACTCTCTATAGGAGGCTAGAGTAGGTTTTTCTATGCGAAATGCAAGTCAGATTTTAGAAAAAAGCACAATACATGGGCAAATTCATTTTTTGGTGCAAAATGACAGGTTCTACTGAGGCTATATTTTAATGACTATATTATTTAAAAAAAAGGCACTTGAAATGAGGTGGATGAGTGCGAATTGCAACTAGCTCACCGTGAATCTCTATATAGGGGAATTAATTTATTTCAAAGGATACTAGGGACTTACACAGATAACTGAAAGAATTAGAAAATAAATATGCTAACAGATATAGACTAACACATATTCTTCTATGGAAAGGGTAAACAGAGGATACTGGCAATTTGGGAAATGACTAGGGTTTTAATGGGATTTTTATAGGATGTGAATAGGATGCACAGGTAAAAGAACGGGATATGCAGTTTTAGGGTACTGGGTGATGTGATACTTACAAGGTATGCTTGAGTTTGGTAATTTGGACAGCCAGCAAGGGCTATGGACAGCGGGGACAAGGATCTGGTCACTGGGCAGTGGGGTCAATAGATCTTGTCCCTGGGACAGCTAGGCTCTCCGGAATGGGAACAGCTGGGCAAAGTCTGCTCGCTGTGGACAGCGGGATGGGTCAGCTGGGCAAAGGGTCTTGTCACTGGATTTTCCTAATGGAGATCAGTTGCCTTTCCTCCTTTCTCCCTGGATTATTGGCTATGCCTGGATCTGAATAGGTGGTTCTGCCAGGATCTGGATGGTCCTGCATGGATGGAATAATCTGCCTCTGGATCTGGTTTTGGAGTCTTTGAATCTGGAATCTTGAATCATGAATAACCCTTGTGTCTCCCTGTCTACCCCTCATATAACCAGAGTGACATCATAGAATTTTACAATCAGGGGGAAGTACTCTTGACTTACCCCTCGAATGGGATAGGCCAGGCTACTGGTGTCCCCTCCTCCCTCCGGGCTGATTGGTTCAGGGGAAGTGATGCCATTTAATGTGTGTGCATTTTATGACTCCTTTTGTCTCACAAGCCTATTTTTCACAAAAATGAGTTATGGAACAAAACTACAAATTTACACGAGTCACCATCATAAAAATCAGATATACAGATCCCATATTTCACAAGGAATTGGCCAGTTCGAATGCCAATTCTGTGTGATGTTGCATCACCCTTCGGCATCATTTCGCCATTTTAAGGAGAAGCATAATATCTAAAATTCTACACATGTGCATACTAGTATTTGGCATATTTTCCCCAAGTTTAATGTCTGTGCCATTTATGCTTCACCCAGAAATGCATTTTTCCTGCCATTCCAGTTCACCTCGTGCCAGAAAGATACACATGGTTTCATTGTGCTTGTCCAAAATTCTAGCATAATATTGAATAATATTGAATTCTTGCTTATTTAGGGTTCTGGCAAAATCTCTTTATGTACAACAAAATCATCAAAATCAACAAAATCAACAAAAACAATGGGCCAGATTAGTCCCTTGTGTGGGCGGTCCTTCTACTTCTCCAACCAAACTGTTTCCCCATGGGTCAGCCTGAACAAAGGGTTTCCATGAGTCCCCCTTGAAGCCATCCAGTGGGTGCTGGGAATGAATGTAGAGGAAATCACACTTCTGGGCCAAAACCCAGGGCCCAGTCACCTCCTTTGTATTTGATGGCAGTCCTGTCGGTCAGTCTGGTAGAACCTGTAATTATTCAACTGCCAGTCCCATAAGTACAGAGCACATTGCAGCATCGGTTCACTGGTAGGTGCGAAATTAGCCTTTATGCCAAACTGGTTTGACAGGAATTCCTGGGCCTCAGCCAGGCTGATTGAAGTCTTCTTTTGGGGGAAAAGAGCATAATATTGAAGTGGGAGAATGGAACAACAGACTCCCGCCAATCCCCTCTCGCGCTTGGCCTAGAGGATCACGGCCTAGGTATCCGCCACGAGATGAGTTTGCCCATCTACCAGACAACCAAATACCTTGGTACAGGAACCTACGGATGTGCCCACCTACCTGCCCTACCTGCCCAGCAGCTCGCCCTACCCAGGCCGACACCTGCAACATGGATCAACTCGACTAAAACCAACACATCGTTAGAGATGCCATGACGACCTAACCAACGGTCACACCTGTACGACCATGCACACTGGACACCCACACACCAACCTACACGAAGAATATCCTCAGCGCTATGACGTAGGTGACGGACACATCCACGGACGTGCATCTTTATTATTTTTCACATAGGCTTTTCAGATGCAGAAACGCAAGACGCACAATGAACTTATCCAAATGGCTTGCTTACGCTTCACATAAACCCTATAACCTAAAGCACCTGTGCACTCAACGGCTCCATTTATGCACCTGATTCAAGTAGGCCGCAAGCAAGAGCTTCCATGAACATTAAAATGAACAAGAGTCCGGTTGCTGATCCTGCAGAATGAGCTTGGCGAAAGGCAGACAGCCATGCCACAATGTTGCAATCTCGCACGCCGCACACCAACGTCAAGGTCACACCTGCAAATTAAACAAGGCACACAGTGGGAAAAAACAATATTAATTGTGCAGAATTCGGCCTCAAACACGGTCCCGCCTCACGTGACCAAGCAAAACCTGAACGGATGCCAAGGCTAGGAGAATGGAGGCGCCTGGACCTCTCGTTACGAGACACAAGCAGATACAAATAAAAGACTCAATGGACATCTACGACAGTGGGAGTAGTCGGCCTTCCAGTCCATGAATAAGTCCTCGCATTGTCTGCACGTACCCATAGTGAAACATTGTTGCAAATGACAGGTGCACCGCGAGCTGGGAACGGCGATGGTCCCAGGCTGGGAGGCTCGCGGGCGCACCAATCAGAACATGGGGCTCTTATCACTGACGCCATTAACATTGACCAATCCTCAGGGGTCTTCATGTAACAATTCTCATGTATCTAATTGCAGGGACAACCCAGGTATACCACCTGACTGACCCTCAGCCATTAATATCCTTCTCTATATGTATGCTATACTAACCCTACCACTCAAGTAACCAATCCAGAGTGGAGATAGGTTTTTTGATAACTTTTCGAGGTGACGCAAGTAGCGCGTCATATCAAGGTAAAAAGGGCCTGCGAGCCCCACGATTGTGTGTGTGTCAGGACGGACGCGTACGCTCCTTGACCCATCCCTGCCGTTTGTATAATAAACAGCAGAACCACCTTGCTCCTTGTGTGCGCCTCATACTCATTTTTGTGATACGCGGGAGGAGTTGGGTCCTCCCTGCCCGGAGGTCCGCGGACGGCCCAGCCGACCCCGGCAGAATTTCCCCCCGACAAGTTGGAGGCACTGCTGAGATCTGTTTAAGGTCTGCTTTTATTTTTATTTTTCCGAGTGCTCCCGCTGCGAGGAGGCCCGGCGGCGCGGCCCCCTCTGCCGCTGCCCCCTTCTGAGGACTACAGGACCATCGCGGAACTGCGAGAAGACCGGATGGCGCAATCCGGATATTGGCCTTCGGGAGCCGGTTGAGAAGTATCCCGCCCGCAGTTGCCGAGTGTCCAGACGTGGTCCAGACGAGGGGAGGTGGCGAGCCACTTGGAGGGGTGCACGCAGTCGAGCGGCCCCGCATCAAGAGAACTTGGTGAGTATGCCACACCCAACAAGCAATGTGGAATTGTGAGGGAGGGGGGAGGAATTAAATAAGGGAGGAGGGAGGTGTTGCACAGGTGCGCGGAGAAGGTTTGACAATTTAGTGTTGGCTATGAAATGAATGGTAGCCGAACGAGTGCGAGAGCAGTAGGCTACGCTACGCGAAAGAGGGGGGCGGAGCACGAAAACATCAGGTGCGGCCGCTCGTAGACACTGATTGGCCTAGGTCGCGACTACGTGTATGGGTGTGTGCGTGTGCGGTTTCCTACGATTTGGTGATTATTGATCAATGAGTAGATGAGGATTCCTATTGATCGAGCAAGAAACTCGATAGGTAGATGACGTTTCCCTGTAGGCAGTAGCTAGTTGGTTGCCCAATACGGAAGATAATTGGCTGGTTAAGCCCTCCTGTCGAGGGGCGTATCACACGCGAGGCGACGCAGCGTGCGCAGTCCGATTATATATTGTTGATTACCTTGTTCCAGGCGTGACAGGAAGACAGCTGTGGGGTTAACGGGGGTCGAATGCAAGTGTATTAAGAACTGAGACCGGTGACGTCACCAGTAGGGCTTTCATAGGATATCCCGAGCACAAGGCATCTCTCTTTCGGAGGGTGGTGGGGAAGAGAGTTGTGGTAAGGGAGTGGAAACGGAGATAAACGGTAACGAGGCGATCGGGGAAAAAACGAAACGGGGGACGTGGCTGCGCACGGAGAACGCCGGCCACGGCCAGGGTAGAAGAGGGAGGAGGAGCAAATGAAAATAGGACGACTGTATAAGAACGTCACAAGGGGTACGCAGCCGTAGGGGGCTACGTTCGCCTCGGCCGCAGGGGGCTGTAAGGGTGTTGTGTAAAGGAAGACAAGGAAGAAAAGAATATGGAAATGTAAATACTATATTTTAATAATTTTCCTTAGCGGACTATCGCAAGTCCCCAAATTCACGGGGCCAGGTAAAGGTAAAAGGTTTTGTATTGTAGGTGTTAGTAAAATAACAATTACTAAACAGGGGAAGGATAGCAAGTGGAGCGCTGCTATGTCACACGGAACAGGATCGGGAGGGTGGGGGAACACCCTCACTACCCCACTACAGCACATATGCAAAACACTGTCACCCCATCGGGAGAAATTGATCAAGTATAGCATTGAATGGACACAGGGGACGGACAACAAAATGACAACACCATGGCCGCCTAATGGTAGCTTTGATCCATATACCCAACATTCACTATTAAACCATCTGCATAATACATACAAGGGAAAGAAATTGACAAACCATGTGGAGATGTTTAACTTATGGCGGATGTTCCAAGGGTCCCGACCAGGACCAAATGGAATGTTCACTATGGGGGAAACACCGGAAGAAAAAGAGATTACGGAAGAAGGAGAGAGTGGGGAGAAGGAGAGTGAAGGCCCAAAGAACACGGGGAACGGACAAGAGGGAGGAGAAAAGAATAACAACCCAAAAGAAAATGGACTAAAAAAGGAACAGGGTGACGATATAACCATAGCAAACAGAGGGAGGGGGTTGTACCCTTTAAGAGAACTAGGAGAAATAGGAAGAGAACAACTAAGGGCGGCTGAGGGGTACTCGAACCCAACATACAGCCCACCACCATATGCGGTGATGGGAGTCCACAAGGAAGGGGAACGGGCTAGTACGACGGGATCAGCCTATAGGAAGATGACAGAGGGGGAGGGGAGGACTGGAAAAGAGCAAACTGAGGAGATAGGAAATGACGAGTGGGTAGTTGCACAGATACTATTAAAGTTACGAGGTACATTAACCGGAGAAGAGAGGGAGGTAGTGAGGAAGATGGACGAGGATAATACCAGGGAGAGCGAAATAAGGGGAGAAGAGCTGATAAGACGAAAGGAAGAGGTTTTGGAGGAACGGCTAGCAGAGCTAAGGGATGAGCAGAATGAACTAATCAAACAGCTTGAGAGGGAGGAAAGAGAGAGACAAGGGAAAGGAAAGAAGGAAGGAACGAGTTGGAAAGAATAAGGGAACGAAATGAGGAGCAAAGGAGAGAAGCAGAAAGGGTAAAAGCAGCAGCAGAAAGGGTATCAAGAGCAGTACTACGAGAGAGGAAAAAGGAAGAAGAAGAGAAAGAAAAAGAAATGTCAATGTGGAAGAAGAGATTACTATCAGAAACGACAAGGAAATATGAAGAAGGGAGGGTGATAGAGAGTATATTAGAAAGGGAGAGGGTGAGAAAGGAAAGGAAGGAAGAGGATGAAAGGGTATTGGGAAAGATGAGTAGTGAAGTAATGGAGGAATTAAAGAGGAAATTGGAAGAGAGATGGAGGAGAGAAATGGAGGGGAAAGAGAAGATAGGAGAGGAGAGATTGAAGAAAGGAGGTATGTATATAGAGATAAAGAAGTAGCAACAACATCAGCACAAGGGGGAGCGGGTAGTAAAGGAGAAAGGGGAGAGACAGACCTAATAGACTTAAAAACAGTAACTATTAAGGGGAGAAAGACAGAGTGGGGGCAGCCACATTCAGATGACTTTTGTAGTGAGGAAGAAGAAGGAATGGAGAAGGAAGGAAGAAACAGTGACAGGGAAAGCCTAGATAAACTATACACCACTCGAACCAATATAGACTCACCATGGATATGTATGAGAAAGGATGAACTGGAGAAAAGTGAGGAGGAAGAGCGAGGAATAGCGAACAGACAGATACATGACGCCACACCCTCACCATCCTACCATCAGTCAACCACCCCACGCTCACTACGTACAACTAAACTTGCGCCTTTCACAAACGAAATGACACCTTATGTAGGTAGGCTTAGAGACCTCCCTAGACGTAGGCAGGAAGGACGAACACACACGCCCACATTAGCTACAGGAGATGATGAAAGAAGGGGAAAAGATGGGGAAGAAAGAGTTACGAGCAGGGGAATTACGGACAGAATAGAGGATATAAGAGAGAGGGAAGAAGAGGAGGGGTGCGGGGACTCAATTTTATGGAACCCACGGGACATAACGAGACACAACCTAATGCCACTTCTGGAGAGGGGAGGGGTGAGACCACAATACGTCCCTTGGAAGCATGTAGATAAAGAAAATATAAAGTGCAGGCTCCCATCATTAAGTGGAGGTGCAGGTAAATGGATATATGAAATGGAAAAACACACCGCAGGACAGAAACTGGCAGTGGG
Organism: Ambystoma mexicanum; assembly: GCF_040938575.1. Classification (NCBI taxonomy): domain Eukaryota; kingdom Metazoa; phylum Chordata; class Amphibia; order Caudata; family Ambystomatidae; genus Ambystoma; species Ambystoma mexicanum. The sequence continues at coordinate 964,241,509 of NC_090941.1, read as the reverse complement.
GGATGTAAAGGGCCTTCTAATATCAATATTAGGGGATGCAGCGGATGACATTTGGAAAAGAGCGGGATTTACTGGGGTAACAATAACCAACACATCACACGATGGGGCACCATTCGCAAACTGCAGACATGCATTATGGCAGGCACTAAGGGTACAGTACCCAGACACATCAGACATAGGAGCAATGACCTCACGCAAGATGCGTGAGAACGAAGATCCTGTTGATTATATCCAGGAAATTCAAGAGAAGTGGCGCATGGAAACTAGAGAACAATGGGACAAAAAACCAGCAATATTTTATCATATACTGGTACAATGGCTCCCAGAAGGAGTTCAGAAACAACTGAAGAAAGTGGTGGGAATGGAAGCAAAAGCATGGCCAGAAATACAACTGACAATAGTACATCATTGTAGGACATGGCAAGGTAAAATGAAACAAAAGGAAGAGGACAGGAAAGCGGAAGAGGCTAAACTCGTACAGAAAAAACTTACTAAATACACAATGGAAGGGGCACTAATAACTACACCTGCAACAATGACCCAAAGCCCCACACAAGTAGTGGCTGCACAAGACCCATCCCAAATACAACCCTCCCAGACTATAACACAACAGATGCCGCCACTCCAACCATACACGACCAACTTGGGAGGAGGATACTCAACGCAAGGAGCGGGGTATTATAACTATAACAGGGGAAGAGGAGGAATAATGAGAGGGAGGGGATACGGATATAACACACAACAACAGGTGGGAGGACTTAGAAATTACTACCCCACCGGTCAACCAGTATACCAGGACAACTCAGGTAGCTTCCCATGGCAGAGTAGGGAACCACCAGTGTGTTGGATTTGTGGCATGATAGGGCACATGTCACGTACGTGTAGAGTAAGACCAGGGACACCATTATGGAATGAGCAGGGACAACTAAGGCCCACACAGGAACAGCAGGGGATACAGCAACAGCAGACGTTGCAACCGGGAAATGACCAGCAACAACCAGCAACACAACAACAGCCACAGGCATTTTCACTGCCACAACAACAGGTGGTGGCAACACCACAACCCCAAGCACAACAAACACAACTGGGTAGGGTGACAGTACTAGGACACAACCCTTACACGGGAAACGGGCAATCATTGTACCCTCAATAGGACAGCCCACAGACGGCCTTGGTGTGTCCCATCCTGTCAGTAACCCCTAATAGTGCGGAGGAACCACGCATAGAGGTGACGATAGGTGACAAAAAGTTATCATTCCTTGTTGATACCGGGGCGACCCGGTCTTGCATAAGGGAAGGTAAGTTTAAGATGTCAGGCGAAGCCATGAACACCCAAGGATTCTCTGGGGCTAGGGGGTTGGTTCCCTTTACTGATAACGTTCCCTTATCAATAGGGGATTATGACATGTCAGTGCCACTTTTATATTCTAGGGCCTCACCAGTAAATATACTGGGGAGAGACATCATGAACAGGTTGAATATGACGATTTCCTTTACGGAAAACGGCATAATTTGTTCTACCCCAGGGATCAACATGCTCACAGCACGACAAATCATGCAAGCATACTGCGGACAGACAGCGATTAGGGCTGAGCCAATTGATGGTGAACTATTCCAATACGGGACAGACATGGCATTTGCATGGATGCCAGGGATAGAAGGAAAGATCTGGAGGAGGCCAACAGCCTATTTGTTCAGACCAGAAACACCAGCCAATGAACCAGAAGGAAAGGTGATTTCAGTAGACATAGAGAGCATTATAGCAACAGCTGATTACAAGAGCTTCCATGAACATTAAAATGAACAAGAGTCCGGTTGCTGATCCTGCAGAATGAGCTCGGCGAAAGGCAGACAGTCATGCCACAATGTTGCAATCTCGCACGCCGCACACCAACGTCAAGGTCACACCTGCAAATTAAACAAGGCACACAGTGGGAAAAAACAATATTAATTGTGCAGAATTCGGCCTCAAACACGGTCCCGCCTCACGTGACCAAGCAAAACCTGAACGGATGCCAAGGCTAGGAGAATGGAGGCGCCTGGACCTCTCGTTACGAGACACAAGCAGATACAAATAAAAGACTCAATGGACATCTACGACAGTGGGAGTAGACGGCCTTCCAGTCCATGAATAAGTCCTCGCATTGTCTGCACGTACCCATAGAGAAACATTGTTGCAAATGACAGGTGCACCGCGAGCTGGGAACGGCGATGGTCCCAGGCTGGGAGGCTCGCGGGCGCACCAATCAGAACATGGGGCTCTTATCACTGACGCCATTAACATTGACCAATCCTCAGGGGTCTTCATGTAACAATTCTCATGTATCTAATTGCAGGGACAACCCAGGTATACCACCTGACTGACCCTCAGCCATTAATATCCTTCTCTATATGTATGCTATACTAACCCTACCACTCAAGTAACCAATCCAGAGTGGAGATAGGTTTTTTGATAACTTTTCGAGGTGACGCAAGTAGCGCGTCATATCAAGGTAAAAAGGGCCTGCGAGCCCCACGATTGTGTGTGTGTCAGGACGGACGCGTACGCTCCTTGACCCATCCCTGCCGTTTGTATAATAAACAGCAGAACCACCTTGCTCCTTGTGTGCGCCTCATACTCATTTTTGTGATACGCGGGAGGAGTTGGGGCCTCCCTGCCCGGAGGTCCGCGGACGGCCCAGCCGACTCCGGCAGAATTTCCCCCCGACAAGTTGGAGGCACTGCTGAGATCTGTTTAAGGTCTGCTTTTATTTTTATTTTTCCGAGTGCTCCCGCTGCGAGGAGGCCCGGCGGCGCGGCCCCCTCTGCCGCTGCCCCCTTCTGAGGACTACAGGACCATCGCGGAACTGCGAGAAGACCGGACGGCGCAATCCGGATATTGGCCTTCGGGAGCCGGTTGAGAAGTATCCCGCCCGCGGTTGCCGAGTGTCCAGACGTGGTCCAGACGAGGGGAGGTGGCGAGCCGCTTGGAGGGGTGCACGCAGTCGAGCGGCCCCGCATCAAGAGAACTTGGTGAGTATGCCACACCCAACAAGCAATGTGGAATTGTGAGGGAGGGGGGAGGAATTAAATAAGGGAGGAGGGAGGTGTTGCACAGGTGCGCGGAGAAGGTTTGACAATTTAGTGTTGGCTATGAAATGAATGGTAGCCGAACGAGTGCGAGAGCAGTAGGCTACGCTACGCGAAAGAGGGGGGCGGAGCACGAAAACATCAGGTGCGGCCGCTCTTAGACACTGATTGGCCTAGGTCGCGACTACGTGTATGGGTGTGTGCGTGTGCGGTTTCCTACGATTTGGTGATTATTGATCAATGAGTAGATGAGGATTCCTATTGATCAAGCAAGAAACTCGATAGGTAGATGACGTTTCCCTGTAGGCGGTAGCTAGTTGGTTGCCCAATACGGAAGATAATTGGCTGGTTAAGCCCTCCTGTCGAGGGGCGTATCACACGCGAGGCGACGCAGCGTGCGCAGTCCGATTATATATTGTTGATTACCTTGTTCCAGGCGTGACAGGAAGACAGCTGTGGGGTTAACGGGGGTAGAATGCAAGTGTATTAAGAACTGAGACCGGTGACGTCACCAGTAGGGCTTTCATAGGATATCCAGAGCACAAGGCATCTCTCTTTCGGAGGGTGGTGGGGAAGAGAGTTGCGGTAAGGGAGTGGAAACGGAGATAAACGGTAACGAGGCGATCGGGGAAAAAACGAAACGGGGGACGTGGCTGCGCACGGAGAACGCCGGCCACGGCCAGGGTAGAAGAGGGAGGAGGAGCAAATGAAAATAGGACGACTGTATAAGAACGTCACAAGGGGTACGCAGCCGTAGGGGGCTACGTTCGCCTCGGCCGCAGGGGGCTGTAAGGGTGTTGTGTAAAGGAAGACAAGGAAGAAAAGAATATGGAAATGTAAATACTATATTTTAATAATTTTCCTTAGCGGACTATCGCAAGTCCCCAAATTCACGGGGCCAGGTAAAGGTAAAAGGTTGTGTATTGTAGGTGTTAGTAAAATAACAATTACTAAACAGGGGAAGGATAGCAAGTGGAGCGCTGCTATGTCACACGGAACAGGATCGGGAGGGTGGGGGAACACCCTCACTACCCCACTACAGCACATATGCAAAACACTGTCACCCCATCGGGAGAAATTGATCAAGTATAGCATTGAATGGACACAGGGGACGGACAACAAAATGACAACACCATGGCCGCCTAATGGTAGCTTCGATCCATATACCCAACATTCACTATTAAACCATCTGCATAATACATACAAGGGAAAGAAATTGACAAACCATGTGGAGATGTTTAACTTATGGCGGATGTTCCAAGGGTCCCGACCAGGACCAAATGGAATGTTCACTATGGGGGAAACACCGGAAGAAAAAGAGATTAAGGAAGAAGGCGAGAGTGGGGAGAAGGAGAGTGAAGGCCCAAAGAACACGGGGAACGGACAAGAGGGAGGAGAAAAGAATAACAACCCAAAAGAAAATGGACTAAAAAAGGAACAGGGCGACGATATAACCATAGCAAAGGTAGTGAAAACAGAGGGAGGGGGGTTGTACCCTTTAAGAGAACTAGGAGAAATAGGAAGAGAACAACTAAGGGCGGCTGAGGGGTACTCGAACCCAACATACAGCCCACCACCATATGCGGTGATGGGAGTCCACAAGGAAGGGGAACGGACTAGTACGACGGGATCAGCCTATAGGAAGATGACAGAGGGGGAGGGGAGGACTGGAAAAGAGCAAACTGAGGAGATAGGAAATGACGAGTGGGTAGTTGCACAGATACTATTAAAGTTACGAGGTACATTAACCAGAGAAGAGAGGGAGGTAGTGAGGAAGATGGACGAGGATAATACCAGGGAGAGCGAAATAAGGGGAGAAGAGCTGATAAGACGAAAGGAAGAGGTTTTGGAGGAACGGCTAGCAGAGCTAAGGGATGAGCAGAATGAACTAATCAAACAGCTCGAGAGGGAGGAAAGAGAGAGAGCAAGGTAAAGGAAAGAAGGAAGGAACGAGTTGGAAAGAATAAGGGAACGAAATGAGGAGCAAAGGAGAGAAGCAGAAAGGGTAAAAGCAGCAGCAGAAAGGGTATCAAGAGCAGTACTACGAGAGAGGAAAAAGGAAGAAGAAGAGAAAGAAAAAGAAATGTCAATGTGGAAGAAGAGATTACTATCAGAAACGACAAGGAAATATGAAGAAGGGAGGGCGATAGAGAGTATATTAGAAAGGGAGAGGGTGAGAAAGGAAAGGAAGGAAGAGGATGAAAGGGTATTGGGAAAGATGAGTAGTGAAGTAATGGAGGAATTAAAAAGGAAAAGGGAGGACATTGGAAGAGAGATGGAGGAGAGAAATGGAGGGGAAAGAGAAGATAGGAGAGGAGAGATTGAAGAAAGGAGGTATGTATATAGAGATAAAGAAGTAGCAACAACATCAGCACAAGGGGGAGCGGGTAGTAAAGGAGAAAGGGGAGAGACAGACCTAATAGACTTAAAAACAGTAACTATTAAGGGGAGAAAGACAGAGTGGGGGCAGCCACATACAGATGACTTTTGTAGTGAGGAAGAAGAAGGAATGGAGAAGGAAGGAAGAAACAGTGACAGGGAAAGCCTAGATAAACTATACACCACTCGAACCAATATAGACTCACCATGGATATGTATGAGAAAGGATGAACTGGAGAAAAGTGAGGAGGAAGAGCGAGGAATAGCGAACAGACAGATACATGACGCCACACCCTCACCATCCTACCATCAGTCAACCACCCCACGCTCACTACGTACAACTAAACTTGCGCCTTTCACAAACGAAATGACACCTTATGTAGGTAGGCTTAGAGACCTCCCTAGACGTAGGCAGGAAGGACGAACACACACACCCACATTAGCTACAGGAGATGATGAAAGAAGGGGAAAAGATGGGGAAGAAAGAGTTACGAGCAGGGGAATTACGGACAGAATAGAGGATATAAGAGAGAGGGAAGAAGAGGAGGGGTGCGGGGACTCAATTTTATGGAACCCACGGGACATAACGAGACACAACCTAATGCCACTTCTGGAGAGGGGAGGGGTGAGACCACAATACGTCCCTTGGAAGCATGTAGATAAAGAAAATATAAAGTGCAGGCTCCCATCATTAAGTGGAGGTGCAGGTAAATGGATATATGAAATGGAAAAACACACCGCAGGACAGAAACTGGCAGTGGGGGATGTAAAGGGCCTTCTAATATCAATATTAGGGGATGCAGCGGATGACATTTGGAAAAGAGCGGGATTTACTGGGGTAACAATAACCAACACATCACACGATGGGGCACCATTCGCAAACTGCAGACATGCATTATGGCAGGCACTAAGGGTACAGTACCCAGACACATCAGACATAGGAGCAATGACCTCACGCAAGATGCGTGAGAACGAAGATCCTGTTGATTATATCCAGGAAATTCAAGAGAAGTGGCGCATGGAAACTAGAGAACAATGGGACAAAAAACCAGCAATATTTTATCATATACTGGTACAATGGCTCCCAGAAGGAGTTCAGAAACAACTGAAGAAAGTGGTGGGAATGGAAGCAAAAGCATGGCCAGAAATACAACTGACAATAGTACATCATTGTAGGACATGGCAAGGTAAAATGAAACAAAAGGAAGAGGACAGGAAAGCGGAAGAGGCTAAACTCGTACAGAAAAAACTTACTAAATACACAATGGAAGGGGCACTAATAACTACACCTGCAACAATGACCCAAAGCCCCACACAAGTAGTGGCTGCACAAGACCCATCCCAAATACAACCCTCCCAGACTATAACACAACAGATGCCGCCACTCCAACCATACACGACCAACTTGGGAGGAGGATACTCAACGCAAGGAGCGGGGTATTATAACTATAACAGGGGAAGAGGAGGAATAATGAGAGGGAGGGGATACGGATATAACACACAACAACAGGTGGGAGGACTTAGAAATTACTACCCCACCGGTCAACCAGTATACCAGGACAACTCAGGTAGCTTCCCATGGCAGAGTAGGGAACCACCAGTGTGTTGGATTTGTGGCATGATAGGGCACATGTCACGTACGTGTAGAGTAAGACCAGGGACACCATTATGGAATGAGCAGGGACAACTAAGGCCCACACAGGAACAGCAGGGGATACAGCAACAGCAGACGTTGCAACCGGGAAATGACCAGCAACAACCAGCAACACAACAACAGCCACAGGCATTTTCACTGCCACAACAACAGGTGGTGGCAACACCACAACCCCAAGCACAACAAACACAACTGGGTAGGGTGACAGTACTAGGACACAACCCTTACACGGGAAACGGGCAATCATTGTACCCTCAATAGGACAGCCCACAGACGGCCTTGGTGTGTCCCATCCTGTCAGTAACCCCTAATAGTGCGGAGGAACCACGCATAGAGGTGACGATAGGTGACAAAAAGTTATCATTCCTTGTTGATACCGGGGCGACCCGGTCTTGCATAAGGGAAGGTAAGTTTAAGATGTCAGGCGAAGCCATGAACACCCAAGGATTCTCTGGGGCTAGGGGGTTGGTTCCCTTTACTGATAACGTTCCCTTATCAATAGGGGATTATGACATGTCAGTGCCACTTTTATATTCTAGGGCCTCACCAGTAAATATACTGGGGAGAGACATCATGAACAGGTTGAATATGACGATTTCCTTTACGGAAAACGGCATAATTTGTTCTACCCCAGGGATCAACATGCTCACAGCACGACAAATCATGCAAGCATACTGCGGACAGACAGCGATTAGGGCTGAGCCAATTGATGGTGAACTATTCCAATACGGGACAGACATGGCATTTGCATGGATGCCAGGGATAGAAGGAAAGATCTGGAGGAGGCCAACAGCCTATTTGTTCAGACCAGAAACACCAGCCAATGAACCAGAAGGAAAGGTGATTTCAGTAGACATAGAGAGCTTTATAGCAACAGCTGATTACAAGAGCTTCCATGAACATTAAAATGAACAAGAGTCCGGTTGCTGATCCTGCAGAATGAGCTCGGCGAAAGGCAGACAGTCATGCCACAATGTTGCAATCTCGCACGCCGCACACCAACGTCAAGGTCACACCTGCAAATTAAACAAGGCACACAGTGGGAAAAAACAATATTAATTGTGCAGAATTCGGCCTCAAACACGGTCCCGCCTCACGTGACCAAGCAAAACCTGAACGGATGCCAAGGCTAGGAGAATGGAGGCGCCTGGACCTCTCGTTACGAGACACAAGCAGATACAAATAAAAGACTCAATGGACATCTACGACAGTGGGAGTAGACGGCCTTCCAGTCCATGAATAAGTCCTCGCATTGTCTGCACGTACCCATAGAGAAACATTGTTGCAAATGACAGGTGCACCGCGAGCTGGGAACGGCGATGGTCCCAGGCTGGGAGGCTCGCGGGCGCACCAATCAGAACATGGGGCTCTTATCACTGACGCCATTAACATTGACCAATCCTCAGGGGTCTTCATGTAACAATTCTCATGTATCTAATTGCAGGGACAACCCAGGTATACCACCTGACTGACCCTCAGCCATTAATATCCTTCTCTATATGTATGCTATACTAACCCTACCACTCAAGTAACCAATCCAGAGTGGAGATAGGTTTTTTGATAACTTTTCGAGGTGACGCAAGTAGCGCGTCATATCAAGGTAAAAAGGGCCTGCGAGCCCCACGATTGTGTGTGTGTCAGGACGGACGCGTACGCTCCTTGACCCATCCCTGCCGTTTGTATAATAAACAGCAGAACCACCTTGCTCCTTGTGTGCGCCTCATACTCATTTTTGTGATACGCGGGAGGAGTTGGTGCCTCCCTGCCCGGAGGTCCGCGGACGGCCCAGCCGACCCCGGCAGAATTTCCCCCCGACAAGTTGGAGGCACTGCTGAGATCTGTTTAAGGTCTGCTTTTATTTTTATTTTTCCGAGTGCTCCCGCTGCGAGGAGGCCCGGCGGCGCGGCCCCCTCTGCCGCTGCCCCCTTCTGAGGACTACAGGACCATCGCGGAACTGCGAGAAGACCGGACGGCGCAATCCGGATATTGGCCTTCGGGAGCCGGTTGAGAAGTATCCCGCCCGCGGTTGCCGAGTGTCCAGACGTGGTCCAGACGAGGGGAGGTGGCGAGCCGCTTGGAGGGGTGCACGCAGTCGAGCGGCCCCGCATCAAGAGAACTTGGTGAGTATGCCACACCCAACAAGCAATGTGGAATTGTGAGGGAGGGGGGAGGAATTAAATAAGGGAGGAGGGAGGTGTTGCACAGGTGCGCGGAGAAGGTTTGACAATTTAGTGTTGGCTATGAAATGAATGGTAGCCGAACGAGTGCGAGAGCAGTAGGCTACGCTACGCGAAAGAGGGGGGCGGAGCACGAAAACATCAGGTGCGGCCGCTCTTAGACACTGATTGGCCTAGGTCGCGACTACGTGTATGGGTGTGTGCGTGTGCGGTTTCCTACGATTTGGTGATTATTGATCAATGAGTAGATGAGGATTCCTATTGATCAAGCAAGAAACTCGATAGGTAGATGACGTTTCCCTGTAGGCGGTAGCTAGTTGGTTGCCCAATACGGAAGATAATTGGCTGGTTAAGCCCTCCTGTCGAGGGGCGTATCACACGCGAGGCGACGCAGCGTGCGCAGTCCGATTATATATTGTTGATTACCTTGTTCCAGGCGTGACAGGAAGACAGCTGTGGGGTTAACGGGGGTAGAATGCAAGTGTATTAAGAACTGAGACCGGTGACGTCACCAGTAGGGCTTTCATAGGATATCCAGAGCACAAGGCATCTCTCTTTCGGAGGGTGGTGGGGAAGAGAGTTGCGGTAAGGGAGTGGAAACGGAGATAAACGGTAACGAGGCGATCGGGGAAAAAACGAAACGGGGGACGTGGCTGCGCACGGAGAACGCCGGCCACGGCCAGGGTAGAAGAGGGAGGAGGAGCAAATGAAAATAGGACGACTGTATAAGAACGTCACAAGGGGTACGCAGCCGTAGGGGGCTACGTTCGCCTCGGCCGCAGGGGGCTGTAAGGGTGTTGTGTAAAGGAAGACAAGGAAGAAAAGAATATGGAAATGTAAATACTATATTTTAATAATTTTCCTTAGCGGACTATCGCAAGTCCCCAAATTCACGGGGCCAGGTAAAGGTAAAAGGTTGTGTATTGTAGGTGTTAGTAAAATAACAATTACTAAACAGGGGAAGGATAGCAAGTGGAGCGCTGCTATGTCACACGGAACAGGATCGGGAGGGTGGGGGAACACCCTCACTACCCCACTACAGCACATATGCAAAACACTGTCACCCCATCGGGAGAAATTGATCAAGTATAGCATTGAATGGACACAGGGGACGGACAACAAAATGACAACACCATGGCCGCCTAATGGTAGCTTCGATCCATATACCCAACATTCACTATTAAACCATCTGCATAATACATACAAGGGAAAGAAATTGACAAACCATGTGGAGATGTTTAACTTATGGCGGATGTTCCAAGGGTCCCGACCAGGACCAAATGGAATGTTCACTATGGGGGAAACACCGGAAGAAAAAGAGATTAAGGAAGAAGGAGAGAGTGGGGAGAAGGAGAGTGAAGGCCCAAAGAACACGGGGAACGGACAAGAGGGAGGAGAAAAGAATAACAACCCAAAAGAAAATGGACTAAAAAAGGAACAGGGCGACGATATAACCATAGCAAAGGTAGTGAAAACAGAGGGAGGGGGGTTGTACCCTTTAAGAGAACTAGGAGAAATAGGAAGAGAACAACTAAGGGCGGCTGAGGGGTACTCGAACCCAACATACAGCCCACCACCATATGCGGTGATGGGAGTCCACAAGGAAGGGGAACGGACTAGTACGACGGGATCAGCCTATAGGAAGATGACAGAGGGGGAGGGGAGGACTGGAAAAGAGCAAACTGAGGAGATAGGAAATGACGAGTGGGTAGTTGCACAGATACTATTAAAGTTACGAGGTACATTAACCAGAGAAGAGAGGGAGGTAGTGAGGAAGATGGACGAGGATAATACCAGGGAGAGCGAAATAAGGGGAGAAGAGCTGATAAGACGAAAGGAAGAGGTTTTGGAGGAACGGCTAGCAGAGCTAAGGGATGAGCAGAATGAACTAATCAAACAGCTCGAGAGGGAGGAAAGAGAGAGAGCAAGGTAAAGGAAAGAAGGAAGGAACGAGTTGGAAAGAATAAGGGAACGAAATGAGGAGCAAAGGAGAGAAGCAGAAAGGGTAAAAGCAGCAGCAGAAAGGGTATCAAGAGCAGTACTACGAGAGAGGAAAAAGGAAGAAGAAGAGAAAGAAAAAGAAATGTCAATGTGGAAGAAGAGATTACTATCAGAAACGACAAGGAAATATGAAGAAGGGAGGGCGATAGAGAGTATATTAGAAAGGGAGAGGGTGAGAAAGGAAAGGAAGGAAGAGGATGAAAGGGTATTGGGAAAGATGAGTAGTGAAGTAATGGAGGAATTAAAAAGGAAAAGGGAGGACATTGGAAGAGAGATGGAGGAGAGAAATGGAGGGGAAAGAGAAGATAGGAGAGGAGAGATTGAAGAAAGGAGGTATGTATATAGAGATAAAGAAGTAGCAACAACATCAGCACAAGGGGGAGCGGGTAGTAAAGGAGAAAGGGGAGAGACAGACCTAATAGACTTAAAAACAGTAACTATTAAGGGGAGAAAGACAGAGTGGGGGCAGCCACATACAGATGACTTTTGTAGTGAGGAAGAAGAAGGAATGGAGAAGGAAGGAAGAAACAGTGACAGGGAAAGCCTAGATAAACTATACACCACTCGAACCAATATAGACTCACCATGGATATGTATGAGAAAGGATGAACTGGAGAAAAGTGAGGAGGAAGAGCGAGGAATAGTGAACAGACAGATACATGACGCCACACCCTCACCATCCTACCATCAGTCAACCACCCCACGCTCACTACGTACAACTAAACTTGCGCCTTTCACAAACGAAATGACACCTTATGTAGGTAGGCTTAGAGACCTCCCTAGACGTAGGCAGGAAGGACGAACACACACGCCCACATTAGCTACAGGAGATGATGAAAGAAGGGGAAAAGATGGGGAAGAAAGAGTTACGAGCAGGGGAATTACGGACAGAATAGAGGATATAAGAGAGAGGGAAGAAGAGGAGGGGTGCGGGGACTCAATTTTATGGAACCCACGGGACATAACGAGACACAACCTAATGCCACTTCTGGAGAGGGGAGGGGTGAGACCACAATACGTCCCTTGGAAGCATGTAGATAAAGAAAATATAAAGTGCAGGCTCCCATCATTAAGTGGAGGTGCAGGTAAATGGATATATGAAATGGAAAAACACACCGCAGGACAGAAACTGGCAGTGGGGGATGTAAAGGGCCTTCTAATATCAATATTAGGGGATGCAGCGGATGACATTTGGAAAAGAGCGGGATTTACTGGGGTAACAATAACCAACACATCACACGATGGGGCACCATTCGCAAACTGCAGACATGCATTATGGCAGGCACTAAGGGTACAGTACCCAGACACATCAGACATAGGAGCAATGACCTCACGCAAGATGCGTGAGAACGAAGATCCTGTTGATTATATCCAGGAAATTCAAGAGAAGTGGCGCATGGAAACTAGAGAACAATGGGACAAAAAAACAGCAATATTTTATCATATACTGGTACAATGGCTCCCAGAAGGAGTTCAGAAACAACTGAAGAAAGTGGTGGGAATGGAAGCAAAAGCATGGCCAGAAATACAACTGACAATAGTACATCATTGTAGGACATGGCAAGGTAAAATGAAACAAAAGGAAGAGGACAGGAAAGCGGAAGAGGCTAAACTCGTACAGAAAAAACTTACTAAATACACAATGGAAGGGGCACTAATAACTACACCTGCAACAATGACCCAAAGCCCCACACAAGTAGTGGCTGCACAAGACCCATCCCAAATACAACCCTCCCAGACTATAACACAACAGATGCCGCCACTCCAACCATACACGACCAACTTGGGAGGAGGATACTCAACGCAAGGAGCGGGGTATTATAACTATAACAGGGGAAGAGGAGGAATAATGAGAGGGAGGGGATACGGATATAACACACAACAACAGGTGGGAGGACTTAGAAATTACTACCCCACCGGTCAACCAGTATACCAGGACAACTCAGGTAGCTTCCCATGGCAGAGTAGGGAACCACCAGTGTGTTGGATTTGTGGCATGATAGGGCACATGTCACGTACGTGTAGAGTAAGACCAGGGACACCATTATGGAATGAGCAGGGACAACTAAGGCCCACACAGGAACAGCAGGGGATACAGCAACAGCAGACGTTGCAACCGGGAAATGACCAGCAACAACCAGCAACACAACAACAGCCACAGGCATTTTCACTGCCACAACAACAGGTGGTGGCAACACCACAACCCCAAGCACAACAAACACAACTGGGTAGGGTGACAGTACTAGGACACAACCCTTACATGGGAAACGGGCAATCATTGTACCCTCAATAGGACAGCCCACAGACGGCCTTGGTGTGTCCCATCCTGTCAGTAACCCCTAATAGTGCGGAGGAACCACGCATAGAGGTGACGATAGGTGACAAAAAGTTATCATTCCTTGTTGATACCGGGGCGACCCGGTCTTGCATAAGGGAAGGTAAGTTTAAGATGTCAGGCGAAGCCATGAACACCCAAGGATTCTCTGGGGCTAGGGGGTTGGTTCCCTTTACTGATAACGTTCCCTTATCAATAGGGGATTATGACATGTCAGTGCCACTTTTATATTCTAGGGCCTCACCAGTAAATATACTGGGGAGAGACATCATGAACAGGTTGAATATGACGATTTCCTTTACGGAAAACGGCATAATTTGTTCTACCCCAGGGATCAACATGCTCACAGCACGACAAATCATGCAAGCATACTGCGGACAGACAGCGATTAGGGCTGAGCCAATTGATGGTGAACTATTCCAATACGGGACAGACATGGCATTTGCATGGATGCCAGGGATAGAAGGAAAGATCTGGAGGAGGCCAACAGCCTATTTGTTCAGACCAGAAACACCAGCCAATGAACCAGAAGGAAAGGTGATTTCAGTAGACATAGAGAGCATTATAGCAACAGCTGATTACATTGCAGTGCATGCCCAAGACAGCGAAGGAAGAGCATGGAGAGCAGTAATAGCACTAGCAGAGGGATGTAGACTCACCCAGGTGTCAGACGAGGAGCTCTTCTCAGAAGAAAAGGAGGAAGGTGAAATGGTGTTTATGATGAGTGTGGAGATATGGCTAAGAGTGGCGTATAAACAAGTAGCACAAAAAATTGCAATGGCACTTGAGGCACCCGCATCCACCCCAGTTCCCTTCTTAGAGGAGGATATGGCAAGGGTACCCATGTCACTATGGACTACTAGCCCCTATGACGTGGGATGCATAAAAAGTATCGGAGGTGTAAGGATAAAATTGAAAAAAGGTGCAATACTCCCCCGAGTAAAACAGTACCCCTTATCAAAAGAGGCAGATGAGGGCATATATGAAACCATAACGGCCCTCATAAATAATGGCATACTAGTACCATCAGAATCACCATGCAACACAGCTGTATACCCAGTGCGCAAGGCTAAAGGGGGGTCTTGGCGCTTCATACAGGACCTCAGACCCTTGAACAACATAGTGGAAGCAGAGTACCCCATAGCAGCAAACCCGGCCACAATATTGTGTGGCATTCCATCAGAGGCATCACGATTTACAGTGATCGACCTTAAAAATGCTTTTTTCTCAATACCATTGCACCCCGACTCACAAGATTTGACAAGCTTCACATACAGGAACACAAAGTGGAAACACACTAGATTGCCACAAGGATACTGCGAGTCACCCTCAATATTCAACAGAGTAATACAGATGGATTTGGGTAACATTGAAGTAGGAAGCACAGTGTTGCAGTCAGGGACGTCATTTGGGGGTCGCCAGAGGTCGCAACTGCGACCTCTGGTTATTCCCTTGCGACCTCTGTGATATTTTTGCGACCTCTGATTAAGGCCTTGCAGCATAATTATTTTTAAAATAATCAACGGTCGCAAAAAGATTGCAGAGGTCATGGAGCTTGCCTTGCGGGTTACCATGCTCGCGAGTCAACCTGCCAGTGCCTTCAACCTCTGATTATTTAAAAAAAGAATTAGGAGTCAAGTCACTGGTGGGCTGAATCGCGTGCGCAGTGACTTGCAGGGCAGGCTCCATGATGCCTGCCTGGGGCGAGCGCGGCTCCACTAGGTCTGGAGGCTGGCACTCGAGGTCATGGTTGCCTGGCAACCATGAACTTTGTCCGACCTCGCCTACAAAAAAGCGCTGTGTATGTTAAAACTGTGTGCCCTGTCTGCGAGAGAAATAATTTTCCTTAAAAAGGCGCATACACAACGCATGTGTTATTTATTTATTTCCGGGTTCCGGTCCCTACATGTCACTAAACATATTTCTAGAAGAGCCGGATTTTGTCCAGAACCGAATTCTTGTGTTGAAAATCGGCCGCGGGAGTTCAGCTCATTAAAGCCGTGGGCGACCTCTTCTCCATGGAGATAACCTTTGTTTCACTTTCATGGCGAGGGCAGCGTGTCAGCTTTCACAGCGAGAAGAGTTGCACTCCGGCACAAGAGGAGTTTATAGCCCTAGTAAAATATCAGCTGAGCTGCAACAAAGGGAACAACGGTGCAAATGGCACAAACGGATGAACATGCCCTGATCAAGCTATACGAGAGCCGGGAGAGCTGGCGCATGGTCCAGGCGCACAGTAAGCAGTTCTGGCTCAGGGCCCAGAGGAGGCATTTCCCGCAGAAGACTCCCACTGTCCTCGCTCAGCCTTCACCCTATGCCACAGAAAGCCGGCTTTCCTGGGCTACAATGCACCCGCCCGCAAGGGAGAAGAGGCATTTTGCAAACCAGGGTAAGACTATTTATATTTGCAATTTCAGCTTGTATTTCGAGTCATAAAAGCATATAGGCGTACAAGAGGGAGTTTGATAAAACATCTGTTAATTTCCATTTATCACATATTCATTCCTATAAGTAATACATGTGTAAATAATTTTACTTTTTAACATAATTGCATTGGAATAAGTTGAAAACTTCAATATATGTTGATACATCATTATCATTTGGTCATGGACGTCTGCTTGCATTCACAGTAATTTGGTAATATGGGCCTATACACACTGATCTTAACGATACATATGGCGATCCATTCTTCTATGAAATGTACATCACATTATAGTGATATCGTAACCATATTTTTAGTAGTGTACAATGCTATGTGATGCCACTTCCTGTTTTGTCAACGGGTGAAAGGTCGTGTTCCATCGCTTTCCGTGACATCACTTTGGGGGTGGGGTCAAATGACATCACTTCCTGTGATGTCATCAGGTGTCAAGGGTCGTGTGATGTCACTTCCGCTACCCCTGGCATTTTGGAGAAATGACGTCCCTGGTTGCAGTATGTAGACGACATAATAATTTGCAGCACAAATGAAAAAAAATGCAGAGAGGACTCGTTGAAGATGTTGACAATATTGGCTGAAAAAGGTTACAAGGTAGATATGGAAAAGTTACAGTACTGTCAGGAACAGGTACTTTACATTGGTCAGCTCATATCCCAACATGGAAGAAAGATTGCACCACAAAGAGCACAGGCCATCTCAAAAACGCCATTGCCACAAACAGTGAGGGAACTACAGCAGTTTCTAGGTCTGTGCAACTACTGTAGAGCATGGGTATTTGATTACAGCTCATACATAGGACCCCTGCTTGAAGGGTTAAAAGAAGCCAACAAAGGGGAGAAACAATTGGGGTGGACGATGGAAATGAGAGAGGCTTTTGATGAATTGAAAGATGCGATATCAACTGCTCCAGTACTGGCCACCCCAGATTATGAGCAACAATTTTTCATATTTTCACATTGCGACTCAGCAGTAATGAAAGCAGTGTTGGCTCAAAAAACAAGCATGGGCTACAAACCAGTAGCGTTTTACAGCGGCCACTTAGACCCTGTAATGTTGGGTCATTTCCCTTGCGAACAAGGCCTCGCCGCAGCTGCTTTTGCGGTAGAAAAGGCGTCAACAATAACCATGGGGTGCCCAACCACACTATTTGTGGAACATGCACTATTTGCAATATTGAATAAACCCAAGTCCACCCTAACCACGCAGAGGGCATCAGGTTATGAGATAATATTATCCAGAGCTGAACTATCAATTGTTAGATGTAGCACAGTCAACCCTGCAAGGTTTTTAGCAGAAGTAATTGAGGAAGGAGATTATGCACACGATTGTACGCAAACCACTGAAATGTACTCATGTGCTAGAAAAGTTGAAGAAAACGCACTAGAGGGAGGTGAGCTCCTGTTCATTGATGGGTCATCAACAATTGACCAAAAGGACGGGATAAGGAGAACTGGGGCAGCGGTGGTGAAAATGATGGAGGTACCGGTGTGTGTGGCAATGAAATGTGTGCAACTACCACAGCTTTACTCTGCTCAAGCTGCAGAACTAATTGCTCTGATCTTGGCGTTAAAGGAAAGCCTTAATAAACGAGTGACCATATATTCTGACAGCGCATATGTTACGTCTACTGTCCACTCAGGGCTGTCAAAATGGAGAAGAAGAGGGTTTAGAAGAGCTGACGGCACTCCAGTGCAACATGCTCTCTTACTGGCTGAACTAATTGAAGTAATAAACAACCCCCAGGAATTAGCCTTGGTCAAATGTACCGCACACACCAATGGAGAAGATCATGTCTCAAGAGGGAATGCAGCGGCAGACGCACATGCGAAGTATGCTGCATACTTTGGTGAGATATGGAACCCCCCAGAGTCAGAGAGAGGGAGAGGGAGGGGAATGGCTAGGGAGATGTTGATAAGAGAAGGGTAAACCCATCTCCCCGCCACACAGATAATGGAGCTACAAGCGGCTGCACCAATGGCAGAAAAAGAAATATGGGTAAAAAGAGGATGCACAATGTCACCAACTGACGCACTATGGCGCCAGGGTAACACTGGAAAAATTGTAATACCACTGGCACTATTGAATACCGCCCTGAGCCAACTACACCACCCAGCCCATACAGGCAGGGAAGTAATTGCAGCACGAATAAGGGAAGACTGGTTTTGCCCAGAGTTAAATTGTCACGTGTCAAATTTTATAAGTAACTGTCTCACATGTCAACAGTTTACGGCCGGTCACACTCTAAAGGTGATAAAAGGTACTATACCCCGGCCAGAGGGACCCTTCCGACATCTCCATATTGACTATGTTGATATGATCAACATATGTCAAGGAAACAGGTATATGATCGTAGTAGTATGCCCATTTTCGAGGTGGATTGAAGCAGGGCCATGCTCCCACCCAGATGCATTCAGAGCAGCTAAATTTCTAGTAAGGGAGGTTTTCCCCAGGTGGGGGGTGTGCGAGGTACTGCGATCGGACAATGGCCCGCATTTCGCAAACGAAATGTTCCAGCACATCACGTCCTTATTGAGCATCAAGCATAAATTTGCATGTGCATACCACCCACAGGCCAACGGTATATGTGAGCGCCTGAATGGCCTACTAAAGGAGGCAATTGCAAAAATACAGCAAACAACAAAAAAGAGTTGGTTGTATTGCCTTCCGTTAGC
Organism: Ambystoma mexicanum; assembly: GCF_040938575.1. NCBI lineage: Eukaryota > Metazoa > Chordata > Amphibia > Caudata > Ambystomatidae > Ambystoma > Ambystoma mexicanum. The sequence goes on along the minus strand of NC_090941.1, from coordinate 964,222,782 downwards.
CCTATTTGAACTAAGAAATAGGCCGGGCTCCGACCACCACCTCACCCCGCACGAGGTGGTTACCGGACGCCAAATGCGCCTTCCTCTGACCCCAACATCAAGAGCATTTACAGACCAAGATAGCACTGCCACTGTTTTTGGGGATGAAATGTACCAATATGTGTTTTCTTTGATTACTAGTGTAGTGTTTGTGTCTCAACAGCTCGAGCGCACACGGGGCGGGTCTAACAGCGATCAACAAGAAGACGCGGATAAAGAACTGGAAAAGGAAAGACTGTGTAAATTTGCTAAAGGTGACCACGTGCTACTCCGCAATTTCAACAGGAAGTGGAACAGTCCACATTTTACTGGCCCCCATCTGGTAGAGGAGACATCAACGAGAGCAGTAAAGCTACAGGACAAACGTGCTTGGAATCACCTACATGACGTAAAAATCTACAAACTCCAGACCCGCCCCAGCGCCACCGACAGGGCCATCGGAAGAACAACAACAGCGTCACCAACGCAGGAAGAGAATTCTGCCATTGCCGACGGCTTAAGTGTCCCCATACCCTGTCAACCCCCAGATTCCCCAGAGACAACTATTGGACCCACCCACCCCATGGTCACCCGATCAAAGAGTAAAGAGACTTCCGCCAGCTAAGCCCCAAACCCTCTGCCCATTGATCCCCTACCCCCTGTAGTAACAACAGAACTGAAGGACATTGTTTTGCACATATACACATGTAAACACTTGAATGTTCTCTCTTTATTTTCTCTCGCACATGCAGGTACTGCGTATTATTGTACTGTTAAGAAAGTAAGTTAACTAACAAATTCACTGCCCAGGAGTAGATGGTACCCTCAGACGATAACTACCCAGAAGAATTGTCACACCAATTTGTATATGAAGTAAGAAGACCAACGTACCTGAACAAAAGAAGGGTACGTGTCTACTACACAGCATTCCTCTTGGCCATAGAATATTCAATGCCCCACCTCCACCCATACTTGCCTGCACTAAGAGATAGATCACTTAGAGTGGCATGGGAACAGCTCTTCGCCTGGGCACTGAATGACTATCTGATAGGGAGGGCTTAAAAAACAACCACTAACCACAATAACAAGCATATTGAGAATTTTCAGGCGGGCAACTTTAACGTCGCAAGAATAAGCTGCCGGACTGCAGCAAGGTAAGAGCAAAATGCCGGTGAAATTAGCTTTTGTAATAAAATTGATAGGAATTTTGATGATCACCGGGTTCTTGGCTGCCTCTGTATGGCAGTACAGCTATGCTACGAATATTGTTGCTGTACCCAAACCTAATATACCCCCACCCCCAGCTGCAACAGGTGTTACGTCAGGTGGTATTAGTATAATCCCACACAAAGATAATAGAGTTAAACGCAGCACATACTCAGATAATAAAGGTATTGACAACTACATACAAGATTCAGCGCACATCTCAAACAATATGTGGTATCAACACATGACCCACATAGGTAAGCAGACAACAGAAGACAGTTGCTACGTTTGCTCATTAATTCCATATGCCATGAGCGCTTCTCGAAGATTTGTTGCCACAGAAATAGATGAAAAAACAGCACGATGCATAATATACCTTGCACTGTTCCAAACGAAAGGAAGGTTTCAAGGGACAGTGGTGCAACTAGTGTGGAAAACACGTGACTCATATCCATATGAAAACAACTTTCTCAAGACTTATTTAAGTTACCACAAGAAAAGTTTACACACTGAAGCCTTCAGATACATGACGAGTGGTCCCGAAAAAGGAGAAACAAAGAAGGTAACACTACAGTACCTACCATGTGATTGGTATGCCACTGAAGTTGCTGGTAAAACAGGATGTTGGGAGAGAGCACTGGTGACGATAACAGGGAAGGTGTACTTGGACAACAAATGGGAGATAGGAGTGGTTGGCAGCAACATGATAACAAAAGAAACTATTTCAACTATCGATGGACACAACCACAGATGTTGGACGACTTGGATCAAGTACGTACTCATGCTCACGTGGATAGAGAAGGATGAAGACCCAATAATAATACTGCCACTAACTGCGCCCAAGGTATGCTACCAACATAAAGGAGAGGTGGACGTAGGATATAACACCAACTGTGCAAGCGTGATGGAGTTACCTGAGGGGGGAGCAGGAACAGCAGTAATAATGGACCACTACTGGGCCTGCGGAGACAAAGCATACCACACACTGCCCCCCCTGTGGAATGGTATATGCACAATAGTGCACGTTAATGTACCGTCACTAGTGGTACCCCAGAAACACGTGAATATGGCCAATTTCCCCAAAATGGATGAAGGGAACGAGAGGAAGAAGAGGTCTGTACAACCTCAGAAGGGGCCGGAGAACGAAATCAACAGCAATGATAATGTCCTGAATAGAAAGAAAAGACAAGGAGAACCTCTGACGGGAAATTACCTATGGGGAGGATCAGAAACAGCACTCACCTCAATTCCGCCAGAACACAGACTGTTTAGCAGAGCAGCAATGTTCTTCTCCTCGATAATACATCCGGGATTACAGGCTTACGCAAATGCCAAATGGCTCCAGATAACTAGATGGGAACTAATGATGACCATCAACTCTACAGTGAATGGATTTAACGCCATAAAAGAGGAACTGCGCGCAGTAAGAATGGTGGCACTTCAGAACAGATATGTACTGGACCTCCTCACAGCAATGGAAGGAGGGGTTTGCGCAAAGATAGGACAATCATGCTGTACATTCATCCCTGCCAATGATGCTGACAACGGTACACTGACAGAAGCAGTTTCACAATTGGCCCAGATGCACTCCAAAATGATGGATGAAAGTAAAGGTGTAACAAAGGATGGGAGCTGGTTTTCAATATTATGGTCATGGATGCCATCTTGGCTGTCGGATGGACTGAAAATTATAGTTGGATGTACGATTTTGGCTGGAGCTACACTGATCATAATAAGATTTTGGAAAGCCCGGAAGGCACGCACCACAGATGAAATGATTGAAATGGCCGGTATGCACCCCTTGATGCCAGCAGATGACGGCCAACACACAGGCATGATAATACAAGAGAGAGAGAGGCTGCGTAACCAAATCACCACCAACCACCTGGACCCACCCTCTGTGAAGCTTGAAAACCCAAGAAACCCAAGGAGCTACATAGGGAAATGGGTGTACTGCACTCCTGGAGGAACATGTGCATACATGTATTGGTCATTTGAAGACCATGTCAACCACTATGGACATTTGGGAGGAATAACTAAAATATGGAGAGTGAGAGGAGATAGAGAAAAGGATATGTTTGTGGTCGACAAGTCAACCAGAGGGGGGACTGAAGTGGGAGAATGGAACAACAGACTCCCGCCAATCCCCTCTCGCGCTTGGCCTAGAGGATCACGGCCTAGGCATCCGCCACGAGATGAGTTTGCCCATCTACCAGACGACCAAATACCTTGGTACAGGAACCTACGGATGTGCCCACCTACCTGCCCTACCTGCCCAGCAGCTCGCCCTACCCAGGCCGACACCTGCAACATGGATCAACTCGACTAAAACCAACACATCGTTAGAGATGCCATGACGACCTAACCAACGGTCACACCTGTACGACCATGCACACTGGACACCCACACACCAACCTACACGAAGAATATCCTCAGCGCTATGACGTAGGTGACGGACACATCCACGGACGTGCATCTTTATTATTTTTCCCATAGGCTTTTAAGATGCAGAAACGCAAGACGCACGATGAACTTATCCAAATGGCTTGCTTACGCTTCACATAAACCCTATAACCTAAAGCACCTGTGCACTCAACGGCTCCATTTATGCACCTGATTCAAGTAGGCCGCAAGCAAGAGCTTCCATGAACATTAAAATGAACAAGAGTCCGGTTGCTGATCCTGCAGAATGAGCTCGGCGAAAGGCAGACAGCCATGCCACAATGTTGCAATCTCGCACGCCGCACACCAACGTCAAGGTCACACCTGCAAATTAAACAAGGCACACAGTGGGAAAAAACAATATTAATTGTGCAGAATTCGGCCTCAAACACGGTCCCGCCTCACGTGACCAAGCAAAACCTGAACGGATGCCAAGGCTAGGAGAATGGAGGCGCCTGGACCTCTCGTTACGAGACACAAACAGATACAAATAAAAGACTCAATGGACATCTACAACAGTGGGAGTAGTCGGCCTTCCTGTCCATGAATAAGTCCTCGCATTGTCTGCACGTACCCATAGTGAAACATTGTTGCAAATGACAGGTGCACCGCGAGCTGAGAACGGCGATGGTCCCAGGCTGGGAGGCTCGCGGGCGCACCAATCAGAACATGGGGCTCTTATCACTGACGCCATTAACATTGACCAATCCTCAGGGGTCTTCATGTAACAATTCTCATGTATCTAATTGCAGGGACAACCCAGGTATACCACCTGACTGACCCTCAGCCATTAATATCCTTCTCTATATGTATGCTATACTAACCCTACCACTCAAGTAACCAATCCAGAGTGGAGATAGGTTTTTTGATAACTTTTCGAGGTGACGCAAGTAGCGCGTCATATCAAGGTAAAAAGGGCCTGCGAGCCCCACGATTGTGTGTGTGTCAGGACGGACGCGTACGCTCCTTGACCCATCCCTGCCGTTTGTATAATAAACAGCAGAACCACCTTGCTCCTTGTGTGCGCCTCATACTCATTTTTGTGATACGCGGGAGGAGTTGGGGCCTCCCTGCCCGGAGGTCCGCGGACGGCCCAGCCGACCCCGGCAGAATTTCCCCCCGACAATATGCATAGCTTTGCAGCCCCTCTACCCACATATACAATTGTAGTGCTGTGCGAGCCACAGTATTATTTCACATTTAGTTTCAGAGGCATTTTCCTCCTTTGCATTAACTTTCTGAAAGGCTTTTAAACATATGGTCAGTTTCTGTGCACAGAGATATTCTGCAAAATGTTCCTTTGTAATTGACATGAGCCAAAAGAGAGAGCCATGCTACAGCTTTCCTTGGCAGTAATTTGCGTCTGCTAGTTCATTTCAAAACTAAATCCTAGCCGTGCGGACTTGAAACAGAATTCTTTGCTCTTCATGGACTTTATTAATGAAATCAATGCCATCCTGGGAGTGATTGCCTTATTTTATGGCAATCAAATGAAATACACATGCAGGTCTGTATTTTAATGGAGCAAAACTGTGTGATGTTTAAAATGAAAGGAGGCATAAGTGCGATGCCATCTTGAATGCAGGTCATTTTCTCGTGCAGCCTTGAATCTTTAAATGACAGAACAGAAATGCAGAGCCATTCTGAATTTAAGTTATTTTCTTTGGAATCACGTGAAGGAAAAGAAAATACAGCCATTCTTGTGGAGGCTCTGTTCAAATCTCGCCACACATGTGCTAAGTATACAAAAGCACAGCCGTTTTTGGGTGAATGTTGAAATGGGTTTCGTGATGAAGAGAATTTCTTTTGGGGCTGGTAAATGTACCCCACAAGCTGCAGCAGCATGTATTGTACCAACCCCAGATGACGAAGATCAAATCCTTGTGCTTGAAGATAGGGGTTGATAAACGTGGATGTGCACTCTCCCCCACCTTTACCTTCCGCCCACATGTACGGCTTTGAGTCATTATCTGATATAACTGAAGTAACAACTAATGATATATCTGTAAGTACTCAGGAGGTGGAGTCAATGGTGCAACATTTATCGGCTTCACCTAATCTTTTTCAAAGCAATACTGGGGGATAAACTGGAAATATGGAAGCCTGCCCTAATGATCCATGCAACGGTAATAGGCCCAACACCTTAAACAGTACCGATCATACATATGGCATCTTGCATTTTGCAGTAAAAATGATGCTTAAACTTTGTGAAGTCATCCTGGAGGAAGTTAAAAAGCAAGGCACTATTATTGTGGCATTGGACAAACGAGTGCAAGGAGTGCATACCGCCATGACCAACAATTCGCTCTCACACCAGCTCAATTACAGGCAGTGCCTAACAGAATCTGTCACCAGGAGATAACAGTTGAGCCTATGCCTACGAATTTACAGGATGAGGGCGATACAGACTTAACCATGTACATATCATGAAGACAAAGATTGTTTGCCAAACGTGCCCGATTGTGCAAACAAGCAGTGTGTCACAAACTGCCCTCTCCATCTAATCAGCTGCCTAGCGACCCTCTAAATACATTGACCAGCTTGCTGTTGGGGGATGTAGGTTGCCCTGTCCAAAATCAAGATGCCCCATTACAACCTATAACAGTACCAACCTCGGGTCCGGCGGTATTAGATATAATAATCAATGATCCGGTTGATGAAGATAGTCTAACCCTGATCAGCAGCTGGAACAGGCACCCTCATTCACATCAGTCAAGCCCCAAGCCTTGCCTCCTACTGAAAAAGATATAAAGATTTTTACGATTGGTGGGGAAATGCACCAATCGATCTGACTTGCTCACCATGTGTAAAAACATACCCGCGTTGAGAGTCCTTTCATCTGCAGACTTTAGTTTTGTCGAACCAATAAATCTTAGAGGAGGGAACTTTGTCTCTGTGCATTGTTCTACAGCTGAAGTAATAACACTAATACGTAGTGATCAGGGGTCCAGTTAGAATTCAGGCTACATATTGGGCTATCCAACCCATGTTAGTCTACCACTGATGATTCAGCCGTTGCCGACATTAACTACCAATACAAAGTCGAATGTTCTAACAAAAGATTTTGTTCCTGAAGACGCCATGGGTTGGTAATGGTTTAGGAAATTCCTGATGGCACAGCTGGTAGAAGCTAAATGACCTATGAAAATTGTAAGTTGGAATACTAGCGGGCACACCTATTGTTTAGATTCAAAGGGCTCTCTCCCAACTTTTGATGAATTTGATGTGCTGTTTTTACAGGAGACGTGACTCACAGCCAAGATCCATCTTGAGGGTTTTACCCTGTTTCAGTACCTAGCTATCAAGGGTGCGTGGGGACGTCCATTTGGTGGCCTAATAGTGGGGATTAAGCAGTCTGTACCCCTACAGAACGTAACATTAGTTTTGAGCACTGATAACATACTGGCCTTAGAGGTCATGATAAAGGCAAACCTTTGGTGGGCCTGTTAATAAATATGTATGTATCCTCTGACTTAGGGTCGCTGGATGAGATTTATGAGTCTATTGATCTTGTCTGCTCCTCCTGGGTGTTAAGGTGCTAAACATGAGTTTATATTGCTAGGTGGTGACATTAATGCTCATTGTCACAATCAAGTTGATTGCTCTCAATACAAGTATTTAAAGCCAGCTAGTTGTATGGCAAAACAGAATGGAAATGCTAAAGGTAGGTCATTGGTCAACTTCCTTAGGGATTGGGGCCTGCTGATGTACAATGACCATACACCTGACAATCACCCTGGCCAAAGCACCTGGAAAATGGGGAAGAATTCCTCTACACTAGATCATTTGTGGGTAGTAATCCCTGCTCTGTGAGCGTTGTCCAATTTGAGTCTCATAGTAACGACTTCAGTGACATTCATTAGTTCATTTGTTGATTCTGACAGTAAATGTACAGTATTAATCGGGTAGGCAGTTTGGTGGGAGGGGTATTAATGTTAACCATGGTGGCAACAGGATCTGTTGGTCTGCTAGGAATTTGACCAAGATCACACAATCTGTGAATAATTATTTAGTTATGATTTGCACAGGTGGGAGACGTATGATGTCTATAGCTTAGGTAGGCACCTTAAACAGCTTGCATACCAAACAGGTTTGGTAAAATAATGCCATCTAGCCATTAACGAAGCAAAACATATCAACTGCTTTGACATTGCCATACGGGATGCAAAGTGTCTCATGCATAGACAGATGAGACAAGCCAGAATGTTAGAGCACGATGAATTATGCCTGAATATAAGAGCTGGCTTAGGAGAAGGAGGTTTTCAGCAGTGGCAGCAGATTAATTATTAATTATTATCGAGGAATTATGCTCTGGGCAGACAAGAACAATTTGGCAAATCTTGATCAAGGCCAAGGGGGACGCACAGCATAACATGGTAAACCCAATACCACAAAGTGGGTCCAATTCATTCAGGCAAAATATGTTACTAATAATGAGAATCACATATGCGTGGAGGAAACTACGCAATGGTCTATGCCCTTTAGTACAGTAGATATACATGCAGCAATAGTAGCCCTGAAGGGCTCCCAGGACCCCGGTCCAAATGGGCTATCAAACTGAAAATCGATCGCTGGGCGTGGTCCACTATGTTAAAAATCCTGTTTGACAAAGTCTGCACAGAGAAAACAGTTCCATCTACCTGGCAGCAGGCTATTCTGCTGCCTGTATATAAAAATGGGGATCAGAGAATGTCCAGAGAATTATGGACTTTTGTCTCTACTGGACGTTCCGGCTAAACTGTTTTCGACTTTTGTGCTGCAAGCCCTACAAAATTGGGTTGAGGACAACAACATATTACATTCTTCACAGAGTGACTTTCAACCAGGATCGGCTACTACCCATAATATCAGGGTAATGGACTAATTGATCATAGAGGCTTCTACCAAGGGGGATCCGGTTTTGCACCTGTTATATGTGGATTTTAGTGTTGCGTTCAACACTGTCAAGACTGTGGCAGAAGCTGCTTGCATATGATTTCCCCGATTGGCTACTGGCCATCATCATACATTTACATTCTTGTAGTAGTGTCCAGATAAAATTGGACGATGCAGGATTATTGTTGGTGTCAGTTGAGATTAACAGGGGGTCAGGCAAGGATGTGTGCTGCCCCCCCTGTTGTTCAATCTCTACCTGGCAGATGTACCTGCCCATCTCCTAGCAGTGGATGGCTGTCCCGTCAAACCGGGCACGGGGAAAGTAGCCAGTCTACTGTACGCAGATGATTTAATCCTGCTCGATCGCACTATAAAAGGGCCTGATAGAATACGCAAAACTGAATGACCTGATAATTGACAAGAGTAAGACTAAAATGATAATGGTGTCTAGCCACAGGATAAATAGGGTCAAAATCAAAGTAGACTGTCAAAGCAATGACTACGTTATTAGCTACTCCTACCTTGGAATTGAGCTGCAGGCTGATGATGATTACAGAACCATCGTAGCCAGTAAGAAATGTAAAGCTCGTCAACTTACATTTGCCATAAATAAATTCTCTAGTTAGACTGCTGGATACTCAGTCGAGGGTATAATCAAACTTTATAAAGAGAACTTCGTACCCGCTATATTATATGTTTTAGAAGCTCTATCTTTGACTGATTTGAAATGGCTGAATGTAGTTGAAGGCTTATTTTGGAGAAAACTCTTGAGTCTTCCCCCTCTATGTTGATGGCTGGAATTAGATCTGCTGTCCCTGAAAAGCCAGGCTCTGACATGCAGAGGCATTCTCGACATTAAGCTTAGATTAAGCCCCAAATGCCTGTGGCTTACCATCGATTTGCGATTCCACACACATCCATTTGTCTAGGGGGGATACCTTCACGAAGTTGAATGAGGACTCTGCCATTGAGTGGCACCCAGAATTTACCTGTGGCTCTCAGTTTGAAACATTGAGGAACATGTATAGGAATAAGATTGAACAATGGTATTGGTTAAATATTATATGCATCTCCAAGCACTGCACAGTTACAAATATATTGCAATACAGCACATCTCTATGTTAAGACACAGTATTACTTGCTGAGGTGCCCTAGTCCAGCAGTTCGCAGCTTTTTGTTGTATCTCCGGTCCAATCAACTCCCAGTGTTAGCTCTTGAGGGTGCCCATACTAAGATACCGCCTGAATTGAGAGTATGTAGGGTCTGTAAGTCTGGGTCTAACATCGAATTCCCACGACATGTATTACATCATGTCTCAAGTTAGGACCTACCTACAGGACAATATTGGGTTAGTTTGTGGGAATCTACGATGCCATTAAGTCCAATCAAGTTGGAACCTTTGTTTAAATAGTTAAACAAAAAGGCACAGTCCCAAATTTTTTGTTAACGGGGGAAAAATTCTCAAAAGGGACCCAGTAATAGGGAGAAATAGGGAGAAACAAAGGTACCAAAGGCACAAAGAATTAATTACCCCTTACTACTCTAACTCCAGAAATACCAGAGATCAGGATACTATAGTCACATAAATCTGCAGCAGACACGCAAACATCACTACCATCAGAGCGTGGAGGACTAGGAGGGGGAGACCATTCACCCAAAGAAAAAGTTTACAAATGTTTTTATTCATATAAATATTAAAAGACAGAAGCAATTCCTACATCAATGTATCAGAAAGATACCGGAGGCTAAAAAAGACATAGAATACATCGATATATATATAAATGCGTCAACCAATGACCCTATTATGGAAAAAAATTCATAAGCTATATTGTCACTCATTAGACATTAGCTAAGGTATAAGTTGTCGACATGTTTCGGCCCACACAGAAATCAGACATTTCCTCAAATGTCTATTTCGAGATAAATATTGTGGCCATCTTCAGGACATATGATTTCTTCACACTTGGTCTTTTGTATGATGTGGATGGAACATCATGGATCTACAAATTCAAAACAGGGGAATGACATTACTTCGTGTATAACCATTTATAGTTTACATAGTTGTTTTAAGATTTAAAACAATTTTACAGGAAAGGCATTCCATAACTATAAACTAATGAGTCTTATATAAAAGATATATAATATTCAACCTCTTAGTCCTACCACACATTTCATAAGCTCCTTTTGTCATGTTAACCTTATTACAACAGCTTATTTGGTGGTCCAAAATACCATACCCTAACATACAAGAAAGACAGAGAAAAACACTTACAAAATCCTACATAAAATATGTGACATAGTATCAAAGTCTCTTACTTGTTAACTCTAGAGAGAGTGTAATTAGTTTGATGATACAAATTCATCCGTGTTGAATATAAATATTTAATCCACACCGCTATGGACTGTACAACGGCTTCGCTGGCAAGGCTGACCTTGTCTTACGATGTAAAATAAAATTTCTGCATCAATAATTTCTTCTAAAAGCGGCCAGCATTTGAACACGACGCAATCATTGGTAAGCCTGAGTTTATGCGCCGTGGTAATTATGCCTTTCACGATCGAATTTTCGATTTACTAAGCCGCTTCCTTGGCTTTTATTTTTCCTTTGCATTAACAGCCTCGTATTTTGGGGACATCTAATCCGGGAAACTGAGACATCTCCGCATGAGTGCCTCATGTGTGGACAACTGCCCCAACATTGTGTCCCCTAAACAACTGTTCCTGCGAGGACCCCTATAAAAAGAAGGTATAATAAAGTCTTCCTTTTGTTTGGTGCCCATGAGGACTCTAAGTAAGATCAAGCATAATAACTTTGGGCATTAATCGCTTTGAAACAGTTTTATTTCAACACCGGATCCTGTGTGGTTTTACAATGACGTACAGGTTACGGTCTAAATATCTTCTTTAGCCTAGAAGCTAGGGCTGCAGGAAGAGTTCATTGCCTGACATTAAGAGAATAATGTGTTGTCAAATCTGATAACTGTGGTAAACTGACTAGTAACCAATATACAACTTAATTAGAAGAAATTATTGATGCAGAAAATTTTTTTTACATCGTAGGACAAGGTGAGACTTGCCAGCGAAGCCGTTGTACAGTCCATAGCAGTGTGGATTAAATATTTATATTCAACACGGATGAATTTGTATCATCGAACTAATTACACTCTCTCTAGAGTTAACAAGTAAGAGACTTTGATACTATGTCACATATTTTATGTAGGATTTTGTAAGTGTTTTTCTCTGTCTTTCTTGTATGTTAGGGTATGGTATTTTGGACCACCAATTAAGCTGTTGTAATAAGGTTAACATGACAAAAGGAGCTTATGAAATGTGTGGTAGGACTAAGAGGTTGAATATTATATATCTTTTATATAAGACTCATTAGTTTATAGTTATGGAATGCCTTTCCTGTAAAATTGTTTTAAATCTTAAAACAACTATGTAAACTATAAATGGTTATACACGAAGTAATGTCATTCCCCTGTTTTGAATTTGTAGATCCATGATGTTCCATCCAAATCATACAAAAGACCAAGTGTGAAGAAATCATATGTCCTGAAGATGGCCACAATATTTATCTCGAAATAGACATTTGAGGAAATGTCTGATTTCTGTGTGGGCCGAAACATGACGACAATTTATACCTTAGCTAATGTCTAATGAGTGACAATATAGCTTATGAATTTTTTTCCATAATAGGGTCATTGGTTGACGCATTTATATATGTATCGATGTATTCTATGTCTTTTTTAGCCTCCGGTATCTTTCTGATACATTGATGTAGGAATTGCTTCTGTCTTTTAATATTTATATGAATAAAAACATTTGTAAACTTTTTCTTTGGGTGAATGGTCTCCCCCTCCTAGTCCTCCACGCTCTGATGGTAGTGATGTTTGCGTGTCTGCTGCAGATTTATGTGACTATAGTATCCTGACCTTTGTTTAAATACAGACCTGGAGAAAGTCCACATAGCGTTGTTACAAATTTGGTGAATGGTGTGTGCAAAGCTGAACGCAAAAAGTATGTAGCACTTTACAAAGGAGCTGTATTGTACTGTAATTTTGATGACATTTTTATATCTTGTTATGTGAATTGCATGAAGTTAAGTGAACATTGTAAGGAAAATTATGAGAAAAATGTTATGATATGATGATACATTACACGTTTAATAGATGTTTATAGATGTTTTGCAGAGTATTGTTTTATGGCACGTTGTTGTATGAACTGAAGTGTGTTGTGTTTTTAAATATATGTCATATTGTGATTTTGTTATGGTTGTAATATGATTCAAAAGAAAGGAAGAAAGAAATACATGCACAATTTTAAAGGGCCTGCGTGTGAGGCTTTCAGTCTCTTTATATTTCGGGGCTCAAGATGTACTATTGTCACCTAACAGATATTTAGTTGAGAATTCTCTTTCCTCCTTCAGCTGACTCTGCCTAGGCATTGACAGACAGAAGAATGCAGAGAATGTGCACTTCATACAGTTCTTAATAAATAGATTTCATTATTGTCTGCCTACATTTAGCATTGCAAATGTCCTGTCTATTGTACTCTCTCCTCATTTGCATAAACTGAGTCATGTTTCTCCAGGCATTAATATGATGCATTTGTACTATTACCGGATGTGGCTCTGCACCGATTCAAACCACTGCCTACAGTTTCAACTAATATTTAACTTTACAAAGGCAACCCCAATTTAAAGTGGTAGCAAAGATGTTTTCAGTTTAGAATTTCGCTTTTCATTTCAAAGTGGAATGGGCCTAAAAGAAATGACTTCTCACTTACTATTTAATAAAAAAATGAGGACAGCAGGGCATTAGGATATCAGCACCTGCGACCCTAATTTCAATTTACAGCCCTCTACATTCCCGGTTCTTTTCCTTTCCCAGATTTGACCCGATAAAAGTTGGACAATTTTAAGGGAAATGAGTAAGGGTTTCTTTTGATTTACCTTTTAAGATGCAACTTCTAAGTTGGATATTATCAGTCAGGGACCCAAATAGGCAGACTTCCTTCTGTCAGCAAACCCTCAATTCAGGTGTCTGTCTTGGAAGTCAATTCTCCTCCGCAAACTGTGCATCAGGCTATGGTTTACTCTGGCTTCCCCCTTTCCATGGAACAGTCTTCCCCTTCTGGGTAAATCAGTCTGTTTGTTCTCCAATTTCCAGTTTGTTCCCCTTCTGTCTCTTCCGCACACAATATTCCAGAATCCAGACTCCTCTCCTTCTATCCCTACCTATGTGTATGGTAATCTTATAAACCTTTAACCCACACCTACTCTTAGCATATAGGTGTGGTTTCCCAGCCACCTGACCAATAAGAGGGGGCTGCTGCTCTTTCTGAAAAGAAGCTCATTTCTTTTGTATGTTCTAACTTCTGAATCACGGGTAAAACTTCAATTTTTTGATTTTCCACGCTGAGGGGAACAGTGTGAAATGTTACATGATTGAATTCTTAGGATTTCTAACAATTTGACTAGGTTTCAACATTTTGAAGCAATTATCAACATGAAAAGAAACATATAAATCCGACTTCAGATTCTAATCAAGCATACATTTTATCTAAAAACTGGCCAAGTATAGGGTTGATTGGATTTTTCATTGTGATGCACCACTAATGTGTGTTTTTCACATGTACGTGAGATTTTTGTTCATGTAAAAATACATTGGTTTCCTTGGTATGCTATGGAAACAGTTTCCCTCAAGAGGGCAAAAATAACATGTGTCTAAATATTCTTTCTCCATGTTCTCACTATTCCAGTAAAATACCCTGGTTGTGCTTATCTTTGGTGACCTTTATTCTTAGGTAATCCAAGGCAGCTGGCAGATGCGGTGTATCTAATGTCAGTGATGCCTTCTGCTGACTTCTTCATAGAATATTGGATTTGTTTAATGGTTGCTGTTAAATCAAGCATATAATATATCTTTGGATCAAAGCCTAATGCTGTCAGTGCCCTCTAAAGACAATTTAGCAGTATTTTAATGCTTTGAAAGCTTGTCTTGAATGCATTTCAGGATGGGCGCAAGCTATCTGGCCTTTTCAAAACATATAAGTACTTTCTAACCAGATTCCCCTAGCTTGAGGCCCTGAATGCTTCAGTATGCCTACAAGTGGTAACAGAGCTTAACGTTCAATTTGATTCTGTTCTATTCCTTCCAGCTCTTGAATTTCAAACAATATAGTCTGAATGAATTACTAACATGGCAGAATGAAGGAACACATTATATATTCTCACATTGACTGGAGTACACCTTTTGTTGTAATTATATCATCTTTATAATGCTATTTACACTGGAATGATAAATGAAGAAATCCAAGCATAACTTTTGATTAAATGTGATATTCACTGCAAAATAACTACTTTAATTCTTGGCCTGCCTTTCACATGTCGCATGGTTCATTCTTGGAACACTTTAATCCGTACCGTTTTTTTTTTTCTGCTCAAAGCTGCATTTCGAATCCCATGCTCAAAAGAAGATAAAATCTGTGTATATTGATGTTATGAAATCTGCCATTGAAAATAAATAATTTCAACAGTTTACTTCCCAACATTCAGGTGCGCATCTCAATCTGACAAGTATCCCTTTTTAACATGACAGCAAGCAAAAGGCATAAATCCCCAATGTGCACCACAGTTGGTACTTTTTATCTCTCTTGCTCCTGCAAGGAAGGCCTCTCTCATATTTTTCAAATTAGGCTGCATCTTCATTATAAAATGAATGACAGGGCAGATGATTTGGTTTTTACCAAGGCCGGTTTTTAGAGGGCATGTGTGTCCATCAGTTTCATGGCAAGTTGTTAAATAGTTCTATGAGGACCCAGGCATTCCATGTGGCAGGTAAGTCTGATAAGTTTGATTTTAGCTCACCTGCTTGACTTTGTAGATTTTTAATGAGTGGTGCCTAGTAAGGGGGCATTTAGTCTGACCTTTGTGGACTGGGGTTCAGTGTGAGACTGACAGTGGTATGGCGGATTGGTCAGACCAGTCGTGTGGTGACTCTGCACAGGTGATGACGGGGGTTGATGTAAATATTAGGTCAAGGGTGCATCCTTTGTTGTGCATAGGGGTAAGGAAAATGTTCTTAAGGTCCATTTGTCCGGTAAGTGTCACTGGTTTGCTTTGAGTGTGGTTGTTGGCATGAGACTTGGGGATGTTAAAATCTCACAGGAGACATTATTAGTGTGCTGTAATTTGTGAGAGGAGAGTAATTTGGAGATATTGTCAATGAAAGAGTCATTCCTGTGAGGTGGTCTGTAGATCAGGTAGAAGGTGATGAATCCCTTGTGTGATAAAGGGAACCATTAGGCGAGTGATTTGAGTGCACTTGCTCTGGGAGATGGGATGAAGAAACATTGCCAATCGCTCCTGTGAATGGTTGTCATTCAGCATCCTGACCTAACTGGCCAATCAACATGTTGTATGCAGTAGCTGGATGGGCAGGACATTGAAAACATGCGGAGAGGATGGGCTAAACTCTGTTTTGATGATGAAGAAGGCTTTGAGGTTGTTGTACAAGATGAGGTTGGCAGTCTCAGTGGCATGAGTGACTGCTAAGAGAGCATTGATTAGCATGAATTGTGTGTGTTTGTGTCATCAGTGGGTGTTGGATGGGGGCAGGGGTAATATTAACAAGGCTCGCTAGGTTAACTTACTGGTGCTGCCCAGGTTGCTTGCCTGTGTCAACCTTAGCGAGGGTGGGGAAGGGGCTGTGAAGGAAAGAGAGACATGGTGAGGCCTTTTGGCAAGTCGTTCTGTACTGACTAATTTGTAGGTGAAATGCAGATAGTGGGCCTGGCTCCTAGCTCAATCAGGCCCAAACAGGCACAAAACGGCAGCTTCATTAACCTCATACATTCTTCACTGGGTATGCCTGCCATGGAGGAAGTATAGGGGTGCTCTCTAAAGGAGTTGTTTCAAGAGGGGTGGGGTTAGGAGTGCAGCCACTGGAATGCTGTGGCAACATCCAATATCACAACTCCAAATTACTTTACATTATTAAAACAACACAGGTAAAATGTTGAAACATGCAGTCACAACTTGCAAATTAACCAATAGGAAACATTCGCAATACAATGGAATCATTGTTTTGGCTTTATATGGAAAAGCAATGTTTGAAAAAGAAACTGAATGGGAAAATACATTTTTCGGCTTTTATTTGAAAGGCACAGTTGGGAAAAGGAACTCATATGGGGAAATTGTTTTTCAACACACTTTCAAATGAGAAGCAATGCTTGGTAATTCTGGTTTGGGATGCAAGGTATGCACCCTCTACATTCACTTGAATAGCAGCATTTTAGGGTAACTTATTTTGGGATTATGGACACCCCCTTTGGGAAAGAAGTCAGGGGTTTCAGAAGGACAGTCTCTCACATCTTTATTGTCTATAACGGCTCTACCATACTTGCTTGAACTTTGTCAGTTTAAAATTCTAACAACACTCATCCCGTCATTTTCTATATGTGAATTGATTGATTTAACTTCAATTCAATGCTCTAAGCATCTACACAGCTCCCCCTCCTCACAATGTAATGCAAAGGATTAAGGCAGGCTGTTGCCAACACAATTCAATTTAAATGTATAGGGTGATTTTCTATAGTGTAATTAATTTGAATTGGATTCAATACAATGTGCCAATGGCCTTCTCAGTACCACCCCTCTTCCCGCTATGTGAGATGGAGATTAAGGCTGGCAGTTTCCCCCTCACATTTTTGATGGCATTTAGGATATCTCTACTTACATGGGAGGCTTTGGTCAGGGAAACACAGAAGGGCTTCTCTGAGGACAGCACAGATCTGGTCAAGGATTTTCAATCAAGGATTTTCTTCTGCACCCAGGCTCCCTCTGGCTCCTCTGATTGGGTCCAAGCTAGCTTCTAGCTTTCCCTCTTACTGTCTCCAATGCAAGGATTGAGTCCTCTCTGCTAGTTGTTCCTCCCAAGAGTCCGGCATCATGCTACAACTTGGAATCAAGTGGAAAAGCTCTGTTCTGATGCAGAATTGACCTCTTAGAGGGCTGATGACACTCCTACATTATTATAATTTCCATGGTAAGGATTGGCAAGCACTCTCCCTTCACCTCCCACCAAGACGCCCACTGGCTGCTGATAGGAAAAGGAGTTGGCGTGCGTGTATGATGTAGACTGAGGGAGGAGAAAGACTTGTCACTCAAAAATGACATGTGAGATTTACCTTTTTGGGGTCTGAAAATCTAACAACATGGCAGCTATGCTAAATTTTCTGATAACTGCATACATCAATATATTTTTGGATTCTACATTTTATGATGAGTCAGAAAATACTAATTTTATTTTGGCATGCCCTTCCTGGGTGGAGCCACTGTTTTTCACCGTTTGATGCTGCACCAAAATAGTTACAACTCTGACACTACATACATCCAACATTAATTTCACCATCTATTACTCTATCAATATTTCCAATTTCTCAGATTTATGAAAATGTCAGAATCATAATTGTGATCATAACTTAAGTTATGAACATCACAAAAATTTCCCAACTGGCTTTTAATCCCCTTTAAAATGAAGCCGAGTGAGCTCAATAGGACACCCAATGCACTTTTTATTCGCAAGAATATATTCAATGTTTAATCAATGTCACTGAATCATAGGTGCTCCCAGTTTCACTCTTACAATGGCTCCCTCCAATTCTTAGGTATCTATTTCTCCTTAAACATGTGACCAGCCCTCTGCTCAGACAATGTTTATTCTACCCTCTTCTCCTGAGCTTCAAAGGGCTTTGCTCAGGGCAAATGCACCATTTCTGTTGGTTATGTTATCTGTAAATCCCATAATTTCAATCTGCTTATTTTTATATCTAAGCATTTAAATTGACAACCAGACCTTTTCTCCTAGGGGTCCTCAACTAGGTCTTGAGTTCAACTTTTCAAAAGCACAGACCTTTCAGTTTAGTGCAAAAAGCTCCAGCTGCACCCATCTCTCAGAAAATACAGCTTTAAATCACCAAGATGTGCTTGCATGTAACATTTTAGCATTATATCTAGGCCTGCTGTTCATAAATACAATATTTTTGTTCTACTAAATTAGAATAGAGGTAGATTCACTATTAATCTACTGCACACAGTTAGGCCACAGTTACATAAGAACCAGTGTTGATTTATGCAAAAACGAAATAGACCTGTCCCTATAAATGTTGTCATTTAATGTGCTGAAATTAAGTATCTTTATTACTCATCAAGGCAATTTGTCATTCGACTTTATTTTTCAAATGTAAGGCATCATTTCTCTTTTTTAGCTTCCAAATGCATCCTATTTCAAATGTATTTATTTCCTTTCATGGGCACTTCTGCAGCCTTTAATCTGTCAAATGTGCCCTTTAACGAAGGCAGCATCTGCAGTGCCACATAACCTTGGAATCCATTGGATGCAGTTAACAATATTCCAGTTCTAAGTTTCACTTTCCTTCAACTGAGTGCCTGTACATTCTAACAAAATGGAGGGAAGTCCATTCTCACTCATTAACTAGGCCTTATGTTAAAATCACTGTTTTGTCCTAGCTTTTATATTTTAATCGAACTCCGCACTTAGCCAGCTTCACTCTCACAATGGGGCCTAGCATGTCCTCTCCCTCTTTGTTGCTCTGGGGCTGTCTTTCCACCCCATAAGTGTTCTCAAAGTCTGCAATCTTGTATACATAATGAGACAAATTGATATTTTTACAGCTACAGTGACATCGAGATTGAAAAATCACTGGTGACCCTGGGCTCCCTGCTTATCTTCAAAGCGAGGAAAAGGCGATGATGCCTAATAAGTGAGACAAAGTTAAAAGAATACTTAGAGCAACATGGACTGAAGCGTCCGGTCCCTTCTCCGCTTTGAGGCTAAGCAGGGTTGGTTTCAGTTACTGCATAGGTGGGAGACAATCCACAGTCTGGTGGCATGTGTTTTCTTCATTTAAAATATATCATAACACACTAAGAAAACAAATGGGATCTGCTTTTTTTAAAACTGTGCTACTGTTAGTTCTTTGAAATGTTTGCAATCAGAGACCATTGTTTTACATTTTGCTGAATTACATTCTGGTATTTGTAGTCTGCCAGTCAAGGGGGTGGGAGTTGTACACGTTTTGCCTAACATAGTTGAGTGACACTATGGAATGTGTACTTTTCAAATTATCTTTATAAAGCAGAGGATTGTTGAAAACCAGACATGGGCGTGAGGGAGTGAAATGATGAAAGGGCAAGTAAGGCATGAGTATATGCCCACGATGTGGCAAGAGAGTTTGTAATCCTGGACACTGGTGCAGTTATTCTCCCCTGATTGTGGCTGTTTTTCAGGGCACAAGTAAGGAACACATGTGGGTTAAGAGCATAACTTTTGTTCAGATGGCGTATGCAGCTCAGGTTTTTTTGAGGTTGGCAAGCTTGCTCAAGTATTTGGCTACCAGGATTCTACTCAGGTTGTCGTATTCCCAGTGCAGACACTTCCCACAAGACCGCAAGCACTTGTCTCGTAGTGGGATTTTGTTTACCAATGAATATGCCACGACAGATTGCTGAGTTTTGAAGGTGAGCGCATTTTATACTTTGCCAGCATTGGGTGCACAAAGTACCTCAGCATATGTTATTCTTGCAGCCTGTCATTTTTTTCCATTTCTGTGCTGCTTACATGTGGTTAGTTGGGGTCATGTGATGTATCATAACAGTCACCAAGAGTCCGGCCATAAACAAGGGGCTTGGAGCATGTTGTTTAAACAAAGTGTGTGGTGCATGGCAAATAATTTAATCGAACTGCGCATTGCCTAAAAACACTGTGAGTTCTCAAAGCCTGCAGTCTTTTATACATATCAATACCCCTGTCAAAACAGGACAAAATCAGTTTGTGATTGATGACCGTCTTTTGAGTGATGGGTTGCAAGTGTTTTAAAATATAGAGTGGCAGTGGCTAGTGGACTGGTAGCTTTTTAAAATTGACAGTGGTTTGTTAACGTTCGGACATGCCTACCAACCATAGTCTGGTAGCGTTTTAAAAGGACAGTGGGCACGGCCATAGGCCGAGAAGGTTCTACGCTATTTCGTCGACCACTTTTTCATTGTGGGACTTTTCATCGCCGACCCTTTCATCGCAAACATTTTTATTTTTATTTTTTTATTTATTTATGGGGGGACTGCGCCCCCCAAATCCCCCCCTTACTTAAATAATCATACCCCAACCCGCACAAACACCCCCCCATAAAGATAAAAAACATGTTGGCGATGAAAGGGTCGGCGATGAAAAGTCCCACGATGAAAAAGTGGTCGACGAAATGCGTGTATACTGGCCGAGAATACTGACCATGGCCGAAGACCATGCTAGTGGTCTGGAAGCATTCTAAAAATCTATGGCACAACAAAACCCTTGAAATTCAAGGAAAACACTTTAGTTTCAGAGATGTTAATGTGAGCAATTCATTGTAACAAAACCTTTGAAAATCTAGGAAAAATTTTAGTTGTAGCGATGTTAATGTGAGAACTTAATGCAACAATACCCCTGAAATTCAGCTAAGCCAACTTAACTTTGCGCCTCCTGTTGCACAGCCTATAACCACAATGATGACATAATGATGTCATGATGACATGACAAATGTTACAGCCAAAAAACGTTTTGAAATTTCTTAACTGAATGGAACATCATCAGTTTGCACCAGCCAGCAATCTTGTGCCATACTGAGGACCCCCAGCTAAACCAAGCAGTCATATGTATTCTGGTAAAAAGTATAACCATAAAAAACATATACATTTGATCCAGCTAAGTAGTAACAACAATTCAAGTCATCTTGAGTCTCCAATAGTTTCTGGCACCAAAAGCCTGATGACATCCTTAGTCCTTAGCAGGGCCCCAGTCCTGCTCATCAGTGCTGCATGCCCATCGATCTTAATTTATAGAAGGTCTGGTCAGTGTGCTGCTGCTGATGTCAGGAAGCTAGAGCATGCACCTGTGGCAAGTAATTGTGGGAGATTTTGAAAATGTATTGGTACAGTTGAAAAGAAAGTACAATCATATGTAACACTTGCTCCAACCACTTCATAGTAAGGTAGTCTCTGCTACAAGGTTGCAATACCCCACAAGTTGATGCAAAAGGGAAAATAAAAGGGAGAATATCTTACCCTTTGTACAAAGGTTTGGGAGACATTCTACTGATAACGAACACAACCAAATAACCTGTTATATCGGTAGGTTCCCACTCGGGAGAGTCTACAACCACATTTTAGCTCACTGTACCTTTCACAGAGAAGATATATAGCTATTTCCATATCAGTCTGCTCCCACCGAGCTGGGCAGTCCAGAACCAGAATGTTAGGCAATTCTCCTCTGAACAAGAGTACCAACAGCAACCCCAGACACGTGTTTCGGCGTTCTTGGGCCTGATCAGTGAGGAGAAGCGGTACCTCTTTAAGCACAGTGAGCAAGAGGTCCACGCCTGGATTACCCAGCGTAATTCAGGGTGAAACCCCAAGTCCCTAAACATGTGTACAAAGGTCTGGGAGCTCTTCTACTGAGAATGAACATGGCCTAATAACATGTTCTATGGGTAGGCACCCACTCGGGAGGGTCTACAATCTGTTTTAGCTCACTGTACCTTTCACAGATGGGAAATAACCATTTGCATATCAGTCTGGTCTCACACACTTAGGCAATCTAGCACTGAAATGCTAGGAAATTCTCGTCTGAACAAGAGTAGCAACAGCAACCCCAGACACGTGTTTCAGTCTTGTTGGGCATCATCAGTGAGGTGAATTTGTGCCTCTCTAAGCACAGTGAGCAAGGGGACCACGTCTGAATTACCCTGAGTAACTTAGGGGGAAACTCCAAGTCCCTAAATATTCATACAAAGATTTGGGAGCCCCTCTACCGAGAATGAACACGCAATGAAATGAAATGATAATTTATTTATATCGTGCTCGTACACATGGGCTTCAGAGCGCGACCAGGCATAATGGAGCAGAATAAGGGAGAATAAAAATAAAACAGCGATCATACTAGGCCCAGTGACTTTAAGAAAGCGCAAGTGCATGGAAAAGGGAAAAGGGGGAAAGTGCATGGAAGGGAGGAGAAGTGGAAAGTGCGGAACAGAGGAGAGAACAGAATAAATACTAAATAAAATAAATAAATTAAGGCGATAACCCATGGTAGTGCAACTAGCAAGTGGCAGGTGATAGTTTAGTCAGAGAGGTTATATCTGATGAGTGCAGAAGTAAAGTGGGAGGGGGACTGTATGGGTACAGATACAGAACCCCAGTGCAAGGGGTGGCCCAGAGGCAGTGCAGGACGGTGGCAGGGTGAGCAGGTACCTGGGCCCGAATGACAGAGGGTGGCCAGGTGCACAATGCCAATAGAGAAAACAGAACAACAGAGGTTAAGGGGGGCAAAGGCAGAGGCAAAAAGGAAGGTCTTGAGGTGCTTGCGGAACCGGAGATGGTTCTTCTCAAGTAATGAACACACTATACATAGGGCCTCATTGTGAGTTGGGCCTTAGCCCTTAAATGCGGTAGTAATGCTTTTACTGCCGCATTTAAGGGTTGGCCCAATCATGAGTTGGGCAGTAAGTGGGAGTTTTACCTCCAGCTTTTTGCTAGAGGTAAAAATGTCCCCTTACCACCCATGTTTGCCAATTGTTGCCGCTATTGCCGCCAGTGAAATTACCACCGGCAGTAATAGTGCCCCCAACCACATTGAGTCCAATGGGCAAACCTTTGGGTATATGGGCAAAAGATAATATAATAAAAATGGTACTGGTGCCAGACGTGTTGTATATGATACAATCACTACCTTTGCCGGTCCCCAAATAGGTTTTTACCAAAAACTGCAAAAGTTTTCCAGAATTTTCAGTGGGGGATTGGCAAACATCTGAAAAGTCAACGGTTCATTCTACTGCATAGCGTCAAGGAAGGGGGTTTTGGCTACCCAGGTCTTGTCAAATATCACAGTGGTTTTCTCCTCAAGAAGGCAAAACACTATTTTAATCAAAGGGATACGGAGAGCCCACTTTGGTTGAAACTGGAAAAGGATGTCTGTAAACCTGATACTCTAGACAATATATACACAATCGAAAAGCTGTTGGGGGAAAAATATGAAATTGCAATGACAATTGCCACCAGGATGACCTAAGTTACTTGGTTTGCAGAGCATGAACAATCCATATGGCTGCATTATGATGCTTCAATTTGGCATAACCTAGCACTTCAAATTAGAAATAGGAGTCTACATTGGTACAGTTGGATTGTATGAGGTATTTTAACAGTAGGCGATATTCTAAAAGAGGGTCGAGTATTAGAGATTGATTAATTGCAACAGAATTTTGGTCTGGGTAGAAGAGAGTTGAACCGTTATATGGAATTAAGGTCACATTTAGCATTCTTGGTAAAGAATTAGGACCTGGGCCAGAAATGTGTAGATTATTTGATGGGTCGGAACATAGTGTTTCTACTCATATGAATTTAATGAGCAAGGAATCCGTCCACTTAGAATCTTGCACAAAATTGAGAGATGCTTGGTCAGAAGATGTGAACATAGGGATTTCAGAAGAGGAGTGGATACATTTCCTCAGAGTTGGCACCAGAGAAAAGGAGGGGGTGGCAACCTGCGACATCAAGCATGTCAAGAAGCGCTGGGAGGACTTCAGGTCCAGGACCCTCCACAAGGCCCGGCGCCTCGCGGAGGGGGGCCAGGTCAGCATGAGTGACATCCAGATGAGCGTCCTGGAACACATATGCCCAGCCCTCCACGCCCAGATCCTTCAGAGGAAGACCCCTCTGGAGTTGAGCAGTAAGTGGCCAAGCATTGGTGTGCGAGACAGGGCATGTTGCAGTGTGCTGGTAGTCTGATACTTGCCTGTATTTGTGACATGGGCCATGTATGGATGTGTGTGTGCAGGGACATCATGGTCATGCATGTGAGACCAGTAATGTGCGAACCACATGGTTGGTGCATGAGTTCCAATGCTGCATGGGGAGCTGTGTGGCAAATGCACACATGAAAGCATGCCAGTGTCTGTTCTTGCACATGGTGGGGGTGTGAGGGATGGGTGCTGCTGTCATGTACATGTATGGTGCACATGTGTGTGTGTCTGAGAAGTGTGTCTGTGACTTCGATACGCCATGGATTCATGACACATGTCCGTGATGATGTGTAGATTCACTCATGCAGTGCGGTCACCGTTGTATGCACTGTGTCTATCCACTGTGTCTGTGGTGTACAAGGCATGATGCATGACCCTCCGGTGATGTGTGTGCATGGGATCCGTGTGAGCCAGGATGCATGTGAGTTTGAAGGCAACATTTTGATTAATAGGGGCCCTTGCACATGGATGCTGATGTTGATTTCAGGCGCCATGCCTGTTTATGCATGTGTGTTGCGTGCATTTACCCATGTGTTGTGGAGGGACAGGATGGAAGTGACGTTAGACACTGCCACTCATGTGTTATTGCTTCCTGTCTAGGAGAATATTGTACTGTACCCTGATGCTGTGTTCTATGTCTCCCTCTACGCAGCGTCAAGTGAAGAAGAGGGCGGAGATGGCGCTGTGGAGCCAAGCGGCGGGGATGCCTCCACTGGGCGGCGACGCAAGGCACAGCCACCCTCCCAGGACTTGCCATCATCCGGGAGCGAGGGGGCTGGTGCCGCCTCTGCCACTACGGCTGTGGTGGAAAGGCCGGGTGAGCCCCCACAGGGGCTTGCAATGGTGGAAGACGGTACGGAGACATCCAGGTTGGTGGTCTCCACAGAGGAGGAGGAGCCCGCTACTGAGCCGCACATGGGGCCTGGTGGGGGTAGTACCACTGGTGCAAGTGGTGCAGTCCAGGGCCAGGAGGCATCACAGGTCACGGCGAAGGGGCCTGTGCATGTCCCTGTCCTTGACCCTGTGACTGCACCACCATGCACCAGCAGGGAGGCCCCGTCCCAGGCCCGTCCGCAGGTAGGGGAGAGTGCCATGTCATCTGCCTCTCCACTACCTGCGGATGAGGGGTCCCATGAACGTATGGGCTCCGTCCTGATTGGTGTCGGGTTGCGCACGCATGACATTCGTGATGACGTGCGTTCTTCCTGGGCAGAGAACGCACGCCATCACGAAGAGCAGCGTCGCAATGTGGGACTGTTGGGAGGGGCCCTGGTTGGTGGGTTCCTACATGTGACGCGCACACTGGCAGACCTCTCCTCCTCTGTGAAGACTATGCGCCAGTCATTCTCCCTGCCGTTTTGCGGCCCAGATTCCACCAGGGCCCCCTGTGGACCTGGCCTGTCCAACACAGCCAGCTTGGTGGAGATCCCATCCCTGCCACAGTCGGGAGTCGGCGGTCCAGCAGGGGTGGACACCACAACTGGAGACCAGCTGATGGAGGATGTGCAGGCATCATCGGACAGGGCACATGGACAGCAGCAGCAGGAGCAGGCTCGAGGTGGGAGCAATGATGGCTCGGGGCCATCGACATCAGGGGGGCAGGCATCGGCCAGAGGGCAGGAGGACCCTAGAATGGATGTGTCTTCCGTGTGGCTGCGGTTGGGCCAGCGTATAGGTGCGGAGCGGCGGCGGGCAGAAGAGGCGTGGATCACCATGGTCAGGGCAGAGTTCTCCATGCGCTGGGCGTTGAGGCGGGCAGAGTGCCTCGAGGCGACTCGCAGGGATTGGAACAGGCCATGAGTGCCTCCCTGCGAGACCTCGAGGCCAGGGCAGAGGCCCGCCTCCGGGACATCGACATGGAGTTCGATGATGCCCTGGCCCGGGACACCACAGAGTGAGCCGCAGGACTTGCCCGCCACCATTGTATATAGTTAGATAGTGTTAGGTTTCCTTTCCTTTTTTTTTTTATTTTGGTTGCGCTTGGACAATGCACCACATTTTTGTATATAGTTTTTTTTAGGTAGTATTTTTGGTAGGTTTCATTTCATCAGTTGGGCTCATGGACCCTGGATTATTCATTTGTACATAGTTCACCATTGGATTGTTCTCATTTTTTTTATTTTCACCATGGAGCAATGGATTTCACTTTCTTTTTTCCCTTGGATTTGCTTTGTTGGACTGTGACTTTGTACACCATTTCTTTTGGATTTCTTTAGATTATGATTTCTTGTTTTTTATTCTTTTACGGACATGCAGCATTTCTTTAATTATTCCCATTGTTGTGTGTTTTCTTTTAATTACATTCATGTTGTGTTTAATACATTTCTTTCTTCATACTTCGATGTGTGGTATTATCTCATTGGTTTCATGCATGTCATGATATGGGTTTTCAGATTCACTTGCACCCATTGTGTGTGTGTGACGGACATGTGTTCATTTCCATACTTGCCTTTGGGGTTGTATCATGTAATTGGCTTTTCTATGTGGGTGGATGCAATACTTGGTTGGGTCTTTGGGCTGGGGAGGCTGGCCATAAGGGCCATGATTGAGGATAGTCATGACGTGGGGGCAGGGGGACATGAGTGGGACATGAGTGGGGGCCTGCTGGCAGATGCCCTGAACTGCTGAGAGGTGGGGGTGCAGGGGGACATGAGTGGGGGCCTGCTGGCAGGTGCCCTGCACTGCTGCGGGGTGGGGGTGCAGGGGGACATGAGTGGGGGCTGGTGGCAGGTGCCCTGCACTGCTGGGGGTGGGGGTGCAGGGGGACATGAGTGGGGGCCTACTGGCAGGTGCCCTGCACTGCTGGCGGGTGGGGGTGCAGGGGGACATGAGTGGGACATGAGTGGGGGCCTGCTGGCAGGTGCCCTGCACTGCTGGGGTTTGGTGGTGCAGGGGGACATGAGTGGGACATGAGTGGGGGCCTGCTGGCAGGTGCCTTGCACTGCTGGGGGTGGGGGTGCAGGGGGACATGAGTGGGACATGAGTGGGGGCCTGCTAGCAGGTGCCCTGCACTGATGGGGGGTGGGGGTGCAGGGGGACATGAGTGGGGGCCTGCTGGCAGGTGCCCTGCACTGCTGGGGGGTGGGGGGTGCAGGGGGACATGAGTGGGACATGAGTGGGGGCCTGCTGGCAGGTTCCCTGCACTGCTGGGGGTTGGGGGTTGGGGGTTGGGGGTGCAGGGGGACATGAGTGGGACATGAGTGGGGGCCTTCTGGCAGGTGCCCTGCACTGCTGGGGGGTGGGGGTGCAGGGGGACATGAATGGGACATGAGTGGGTGCCTGCTGGCAGGTGCCCTGCACTGCTCGGGGGTGGGGGTGCAGGGGGGCATGAGTGGGGCCCTGCTGGCAGGTGCCCTGCACTGCTGGGGGTGGGGGTGCAGGGGGACATGAGTGGGACATGAGTGGGGGCCTGCTGGCAGGTGCCCTGAACTGCTGGGGGGTGGGAGTGCAGGGGGACATGAGTGGGACATGAGTGGGGGCCTGCTGGCAGGTGCCCTGCACTGCTGGGGGGTGGGGGTGCAGGGGGACATGAGTTGATGATCAGTAGTGCAAGCTGACATGTGGCTTGGCTGGGGGGCATGCCCAAGGTTGATGGGCTGCCTGCGGGACATGACCAGGGGTGCAGGGTAGTCCCCTGTGGTGTGGGCCGCCTGCAGGGGCCATGGAGGGTGTAGAGGGAACACCTGGGAGGACCCACACTGCCAATTCACGTGTAGGACTCCCCGTGCACCCCCAAAATACACGTACCCTGCTCAAATCGCGTGTGAGACTTCACGCAAACCCCAGTTATACATGTACCCCACAAGCACAGGGCCAATCGCGTGTGAAACTTCCCGAGCACCCTCGAAATACACGTACCCTGCTCAAATCGCGTGTGAGACTTCACCCGAACCCCAGTTATACACTTACCCCGCTCACACAGGGCCAATCATGTGTGAAACTTCCTGCGCACCCCCCGAAATACACATACCCGGCTCAAATCGCATGTGAGACTTCACGCGAACCCCAGTTATACACATACCCCGCTCGCACAGGGCCAATCGCATGTGAAACTTCCCGTGCACCCCAGTAATACACGTACCCCACCCGCACAGGGCCAATCGCGCATGAATCATCCCGCGCACCCCCGAAATACACGTACCCTGCTCAAATCGTGTATGAGACTTCACGCAAACCCCAGTTATACACGTACCCCACTCGCACAGGGCCAATCGCGTGTGAAACTTCCTGCGCACCCCCTGAAATACACGTACCCTGCTCAAATCGAGTGTGAGACTTCACACGAACCCCAGTTATACACGTACCCCGCTCGCACTGGGCCAATCGCGTGTGAAACTTCCCGCGCACCCCAGTAATAAACGTACCCCACTCGCACAGGGCCAATCGCGTGTGAAACTTCCCGTGCACCCCAGTAATACACGTACCCCACTCGCACAGGGCCAATCACGTGTGAAACTTCTCGCGCACCCCCCAAAATACACGTACCCTGCTCAAATCGAGTGTGAGACTTCACGCGAACCCCAGTTATAAACGTACCCCGCTCGCACTGGGCCAATCGCGTGTGAAACTTCCTGCGCACCCCAGTAATACACATACCCCACTCACACGGGGCCAATCGCGTGTGAAACTTCCGGTGCACCCCCCGTAATACACGGACCCTGCTCAAATCGCATGTGAGACTTCACGCAAACTCCAGTTATACACGTACCCTGCTCGCAAAGGGCTAATCGCGTGTGAAACTTCCCGCGCACCCCCGACATACACGTACCCTGCTCAAATCGCGTGTGAGATTTCACGCGAACCTCAGTTATACACGTAGCCCGCTCGCACAGGGCCAATCGCGTGTGAAACTTCCTGCGCACCCCAGTAATACATGTACCCCACTCGCACAGGGCCAATCGCATTTGAAACTTCCCGCGCACCCCCCAAAATACACCTACCCTGCTCAAATCACGTGTGAGACTTCACACGAACCCCAGTTATACACGTACCCCACTCACACAGGGCCTATCGCGTGTGAAACTTCCCGCGAACCCCAGTAATACACGTACCCCACTTGCACAGGGCCAATCGCATGTGAAACTTCCAGCGAACCCCAGTAATACACGTACCCCACTCGCACAGGGCCAATCGCGTGTGAAACTTCCCGCGAGCCCCAGTAATACATGTACCCCACTCGCACAGGGCCAATCGCGTGTGAAACTTCCCGCGAACCCCAGTAATAAACGTTCCCCGCTTGCCGTGTGCTGTGTGGCGGCCATGTATACTGGTACAGGGTTGGTGCAACCCTTTGCGCTGGATTAGGGATTTTGATGGCTTTTCCCTGCACGAGGGGCGTTCTTGGGGGCGTAACTGGCGCTGCTGCAGGGTCGCTGCACCACTCTGCGCTACGGCTGGTTTTGGTAGCTAAAATCCATGAATACGTTGTGCGCGGAAATGGATTTTAGCGCACACGGCTGGCGCAGACAATCGCACGCGCACACTGTGCACCAGCCGTGTGCGCCACTTGTGCGCTAAATTCTATGAAATACCCCCATAATGTCAATGATATTTACATGTATTGAACTTATCATTTGTTATGAACAAAAATAAAAATATATAAATCAGAGCATGAATGGGCAAAGGAGGTGGCTAACCCAGCTTTTGGCTTAATTACCCCAGTCACCAATTAGGCACAACCTACTAGGGACAAAATCACAATTGTTAGCTGACATAGTTGGGCAAAACTCATGGCAAAACCTAGGAGTTAAATCATAGTGGGAGAACAAACTAGGAGCGCCATCACAATGCGGAGAAGAAATGCCCTACCACCCAGGCCCCATCCGCTATAGATGTCCCAATTGACAGCGGGAGTATGGTAGGAACTAGCAGTTGATTTCTTTGGGCCGATCAGAGATGGGTCTTATGTGCTCGTCGTAATGGATGAATACTCGAGATTCACTGAAGCTTAGTTCATCTCCTCCAAGGCTGCAAAGGCGGTCACACCAGCACTGGACCGCATATTCACAGCATACGGCATCCCCAAGAACGTCACGCCTGACAACGGTCCACCGTTTACCAGTATGGACTTTGCAAACTTTGCACAGTATATAGGGTTTAAACATCGAAAGATCATTCCTCTCTGGGCCCAGGACAACAGCATGGTCGAGCAGTTCATGGTCAACCTCAAGAGGGGGCTGCAAGTGGCACATGTGTCACAGAAACCTTTTGAGCAAATCCTCTAACAACTGCTGAGAGACTAAAGACACACCCCTCACAGCACCAGGGCTGAATGCCCGGCTGACCTCATCGTAGGCATCCTAGTGGGATTCGCATCCCACAGGGGCCTGAGCTGGAAAAGGCAACGGACCAACGGCTGCAAGACAGAGATGCACTGGAGAAGAGAAACATTAAGGAAGTGGCTTATGCCAGGAGGAGTGCAAGCAGGGCCCGTCTTTGGGTCAGGCAGCTCAGGCGGCTGCTTGACGTCAGTCAGCCTCTAGGGGACGCTCGCCTGACCCTTAAGCCAGTGCAAAGCCTCTGGGCCAGGTCGCAAGCACCAGCCAAAGCCAGCCAGCCTAGGAATACAGACATAAGTTAACAACACATTAAAATGATGCATTATTAGGCAGCCTAAAATGCACAATGATGCATCATTTTAATGTGTTGTTAACTTACGTTCGTATTCCACACTGCAGCGGGTGGCAGGCAGGGCAGCAAATGGCAGGCCAATTTGCAACATGTGTTGCTTTATTGACTTCCTGGATGGCGCCGGCGCCGTTGGCGCCAGCCAGGCCCATGGGCGCACGTGCCCTCTTCCAGGCCATGCACGCGCACACAGAAGTGCACTGCTACTCTGACACGGTTTGGGATTGGGGGCTGCTGGCTTTGGCGACGGCAATGCGGTTGAAAAACCCTCTTTTTGCAAAAGAGGAGTGGGTCGTGCAACGTGCGGTGCAACCCTGCGCGCAGGTAAGTGTTTGGGCGGGGGGCAGCGAGGCGAGCGGGCAGGCTGACCTACTTTCCCAGCGCCCAGCGGTAATTAAGTTGAACAGTGGCAGGAGGGAATGGTAGAAAGCATTGATCGGAGGGGGGTGAATGATGATTGATGTTCACGGACTGCAGACACCCTCATTTTCTTTCTGGACTCTGATTCCCTCTCCGGCCCACTTTCTCTTTCCATCTCTGCAAATCCTATTTATTTTCCTTTAAATTCCCTTCTTTTATCCGCTTTACTATCGCATTCCTCCGCTCTCTCGCCAGTGGGCTATCTGCACTAGTGCATTGTGTAATATCACATACATTTCAATGCTGATGGTGGAGAGGCGTTATGCAGTCCTGAAGCATAAGCTATTTTGTATATGTCATATTACATATAATATGATAGGTTATTTATAACTCGCTTAAATACCCAGAGGTTCTAAGCACCGACGTTTTGCTTCCAAGGTGAGCACTTTGGCCCTCCTCCCGAGACATCGGCTCTTATTGCATGCATTCTGTGATCAATTGGGGGTCTCCGCGCAACATCAGAACGGAGTGCCATGGAAAAAAATAATTGCGCTTTTTGGGCAATATTGTGGTGTTTGTAGTAAATGATATGGATCCAATGTATGGAGAGCTGACCCCCACCTTGAAAACATAACAAGTGATTAGATTTTTGGAAAACCAGACGTGGACACACTTAATGCATGATAAAACGATATACAGAAATGCCAGTGGGACTGCAGACCAGCCCCTAAGTACATTCAGAAAAGAAAGTTTGTAAGAGCTCCTGAAACAGGTTCAGCCATACTGCACACCAGTCTGGGGTCCTCTGCACCCTGTACCCTCGTATGACTAGCCCTAGCCCCATCACGTTACCCCGCAGATCGTGAATGTTAGTGTCGAAGAGTGACTGGCCGACCGATTTATTGGCACCTCAATACGTACCAAGTACTCAACCTGTGGCAAAATCTCCTGAAATTGTCACCGCTTAATTGGTTGCAATGATGACGAGTACAACAACGACAACTCTGTCGATAATATTCACAACTCAATGTCATAAATTGTGAAAACAGCAGTGACCCAGTGCTAATATCTCTCAAGTGGTTCCCTGTAAGCCAGTCTAGTTCCTTGACACTATCACTCTGCGGGGACCCTGTGCCTCTCACCCCTATCACCCACCTCACACTACTCTATGCGTGCGGTATACCAAGCATCGACTCACACTCAACAAACTCAGCCTCCTCTTGAGCTTCACACCTCCAACTCGGCCAACATGCCAGTCAACTCTGCTTGATTATGTTCAAGCATGAGGGAGCCTTGGGCGGGGGTCTTTGGTATGGCAGTTTGTGAGGTAACAGTTACTGTAAGGCACTTGGGGGGACATCTGTCCGAGATGCAGCAAAACAGGTGTGAAAGGGCAGGCAGATTTCTTTCTTTCTTTCTTTCTTTCTTTCTTTCTTTCTTTCTTTCTTTCTTTCTTTCTTTCTTTCTTTCTTTCTTTCTTTCTTTCTTTCTTTCTTTCTTTCTTTCTTTCTTTCTCTCTTTCTCTCTTTCTCTCTTTCTTTCTCCCTCATCCCCCTGTGTTGCTGCTGTACATAGCTGGGTTTTCATCACGGGTGTCAGTGGTCATAGTGGGGGTTCTTCTAAGTCACCAACAATACCCACTCTACAACGAGCCAAGGAAAATAAGACCGCGCAGGCCAGGTTGGGCCGGGATTTAAATGTGTCCGGGCGCCAATGAAAAGTGAGCCACAATCGCTAAATTTCTTTTAGATACTTTTGAGGACAGACATTTGGAGTGCTATTTATCTAGGGGGGGTGGCGTTGTGACGTATTGTGCATTTGATGGTATATTTAAACAGACACGTTTTGGCCCCCCCAAAAAACTGCCCAACAGTAAGATGCTAAGCCAGCGCTTTTGGGCATTTATTGGTTTGGTGCCAAAAGTGCTGTACCCACAAGTAGTGGTGCCTGCATTGGTCCGTTGATACTTGTCTAGCCAGTGGCCACCGAGCTCGCAAAGGCAGCCCTTGTCCCCAAGATTTACCCCAGATAATAGTGGTGCCCACAGATAGATAGCAGTGGCCCTCAGACCCCGCATTGTGCCAGTACGGACAGTTTGAAACTGCATTCAGGAAAGGCCTTCCCTAAGAGCAGGTGACAGAAAAAACATTTACTTGGGCAGCAACCACTGTGTTTTTACACTACAATTCTTCTGTAAAGTACTTGAATTACAATGTAATGAAACTAGCTTCATTTATATAGCAATTATTTATTCATATTGAGGAGGGGTTTTGTCACACAACAGAGGTGTAGTTTGGGAGTGACGTGTGCCAGTCGTGGGAGAAGGGCCGCATTCTGATGAATAGGGGGGTGCCAATGATGCTTCCTGCCTGGGGTGCAATCTGGTGTAAGACCAGCCCTGGGTGCAAGGGAAATAACTCTTGCCATAGGAGACAAGGTGGTGATGTGACAGGCTCAAGTCAGGAAAGACGACCCCAGGTTCACCCTGAGGATTCGCACAGTCATGCAGATGGAGGGCACCATGATCATGATACCAGACAATGAAGGAAGAACAGTCCCACGCAATATTTCCCATTTTAGAGAATGCCAAGGGAAGAATGATGAAGGTGGTGTCTCCCCACCTAAGTGCTCGGCCTGAGGACTCGGAAGACATGTAACTAGGGAACGTGGAGGCGTCTGATGGAAAGTGGCAAAATCCAGATCCTTGCCCGCCTGAAAGAGATCCGGTCCTGCCAAGGGCAGGGCGGCCTGTCTGGACCAAGTTCAAGCCCGCAACACTCATTCAGGAAATTGGTTAAGGTTTTGTGGTATAGTTTAAGAAGGTGGGAGGTGTCACATTGTGTTATGTGTAGGAGGCAGGGCTAGGGATGGGGGCATGACAATGGATGTGACGTGTGGGACGGGAGGTCACCAGTTTAATAAAGTATTGGAGTTGAGACGGGACGTGTTTCCCGTGTGGGCCTCCATTTGTTATTGCGCCACTGCCTGCCTGCTCCGATACGGGAGGTCTGCAGTGCCTCTGGCATGCAAACAATGGCGGTCATAGGCTGAGGATGTTCTAAACTATAAGACGTGTTTTCATCTGCCTGTGCTGACTCTGCCAAGGGCGGCCTAAGCCTGATGTCAGAGAGCGGAAGTAGCGCCTTTCCGCCAGATATGGCAGCTGTCCCATGTTGCACCTACATCTGAGCTAGCTTTCCATGCCCTGGTCGCCTAAGCTGAGGTCTTTAAGACTGCTGACACATTGATAAGAATTAGGGTATTTAGGATATTAAAAGCTGCCACCACATTCTTCAAAATATTATCCAAAGCAGGCAGTATAGTTTTGAGAGCAGGGGTTGAAATGATTTGAAGTTTCCGGAAAGCCAGAGTGAGTACTGCATCAGAAGTGATATCTAAAATGGTTTACGAACTGTATTTGAGAAAAGAAACTGCAGGTGTGGGATAATATTATGTGTGTGCAAGACAAATTGCTGCAAACTTTAGCAAGTGCGGCACTTTCTCATTCTAATGTTATAATTAGGTGATGATAGCCCAGCCATACTGGTTGGTAACGCTCCACCGACCCAAAGTGCATCATGCGGCAGTGGCGCAACACCATTAAGCTGACCGGGCTTAAGGTGGCGCCCGCAATTACAAACGTAAAGCATTTCACTGTTTTTAGGCAATTGAAATCGTGATGTGGGGTTAGTACTTGCATGCCAAGGGAGTGATTTGAAGGGTAGAGAGGGGACAACAGACCGCTCATTCTCACAGCTGTCCTTAAATGGTTGCTTTCAGACTTAAAGGAGTGAGTTAACTGCTTGTAACATTGAAGTTGCAACAGAATAGTCTCATTAGAAGGTGTAAAGAAGTTAGATGTCCCCACACAAATAAGTATTCCCCCCACACAAATAAATTTGCCCCTTCCCCACCATCTCTGAAGTTAGTGCCTCTCCCAACATTTGAAGGGTTAGCCCTCGCCCCCGAAATGTATGTTTCGTAGAGCCCCTGTGAGGCAGAGTGTATGAGGATGACAGGAAACATTAACAACTCCAAATGCAAGGAGCTCAGTGAATGGCGCATGCGTAAGAGTGGACAAGAGACACAGAGAGCAGGCCAGGGCCGTGGAGAGATGCGCTGGGATACTGCAAGGAGAGCTGCTAGCTGGAGACAGAACGAAGAGGCGGCATTGCGTAAGGGGAGGGACCTGGA
This sequence comes from Ambystoma mexicanum, assembly GCF_040938575.1. Lineage (NCBI taxonomy): Eukaryota > Metazoa > Chordata > Amphibia > Caudata > Ambystomatidae > Ambystoma > Ambystoma mexicanum. The sequence continues at coordinate 964,187,205 of NC_090941.1, read as the reverse complement.
AGAGGCAAGTTCTAAAGGCAGTAGAAGGGGCAAGGAGGAAGGAGTGGGTGTGGTAAGCAGAGAACCCTGGAAAGAGCACATGAGAAGTAAATATGTCGGAAAGAGAATACAGGAAACACGGACTTGCACCAGCATATACAACACGTGTTCCGTTCGCGCTGATAGGTCGGCCAACATTCCAAGGCTTCTAATGCCCTTTAGCTGACCAGATCAGAACTGGCCATGCTGTGTTCGAAGGTTCGGATGGCATGCAAAACATGACGTGCATGTACTATAAAAGCAGGAAGAGAGGACTGCAATGCACATGATTTTCCGTACACAGTTACATCTTTATTTTTACAAATGGTGTTTAAAGGGTAAACCAAATAACACTCACATCTGTGAGATCAAGAACCAGCCAAACACACACCTCTTTACCATGGCTATTTGCAAACCTTTAAAAAAAAAAAAAAAAAGAATTAATTCAACCCCATGTAAACTTGAGCTGAATGCATGAGTTATATTTATGCCTTCGCTGTCAGAAAAATCTCCACACTGCCAATTGCAAAACTCCGTTTTTTCCAGCCTGTCAGATGCTGTTAAAGCGAGTAGCAGCGTGACGGGCCGACATCTGCGGGGTTTTCAAACACATAAACAGAGGAGCGGCCTGCCAACACACACAACCTTACTATTTTCACCCCATGACTTTACAAAAGGTAAACACACGTCAGTTTCCTCAGAACACCGGCCGCACAGCACACCTACAGTATGTATACACACACACAGCTACTCACCGCCTCCTGCTTAATGCCTCTTCTTTCGGTTGCAGTTGGAGAAAATGACCTCTTAAAAGAGTACTACTTTTTTGGCATGCAATCTCCCTTGATGGTTAGTCTGCTGGCTTGTGATTTACATCATCAGCATGCGTTACCCATCAATCTCTTAGGTATTTTTTAATGGCATTTAACGAACATACGCAGTTCAACCAAGCACTATTTGTGTCGCACATAACTAACATAACCCAAACCTTCACGAGTTTAAACCTTTCATTAAGTACATGCCTATCCACCACACCATGCAAAACCCCTATTGAGAGTGATCCCGGATTTTAAACATTTTTTTAAATATTAGTTCAAGAATATATTATAATGCACTGCAACATAGCTATTGTACATTTATATACACACGCGTGGCAGCAGCGCTACAGACAAAAACATGATTAAAATAACTTGATTTGTATGGGGTGTACCCCACTCAGGAAGGTCTATAGTTACATTTTAGCTCACTGGACCCTCCTGCATAACAGTCTGACCCCACCCACCTGGGTAGTGCAGCACACACACAATGCTTGCTAGAGCTGTAAATATTACTCTTTTATGTCATGTAAGCTTCTTATTATGCATCACTCCTTTATCTTTTTTTTCCAGCAGCATTAAGAAGTAAACAGCGCGAAGTGCTGGGGACAAGTGCAGGCTCACTGCAGAAATCCTTGTTGGAGTTTCAATCTGTGTGCTTTTGGAGACCTGCCTTGTGTTATGTGAGAGGAAGAGGAGGTGACTTTTCTATTTCAGCACAGCGTACCGTGGTGCTCCGGCATGAAGTTCTGGAGACAAGTGCAGTCTGACTGCAGAAATCCTCGTTAGAGTTTCATTCATTGTGCTTTGTTACATGAGAGGAAGAGGAGAAGCCATTGCAAAGCCCCTGCACCCTGTATAACATGCCTCTGTCATAAGACAACATCTGCAGCTTACTTAAGCAACATCACATATGTAACGAAGAGCACAGAAGAAGGGTGAAGCAGAATGTTTTCAATGGTAAATATAGTTGTGATGCAAATAGCAACAACAACTTTTCATACCTGGAAAATAAGTGGTCTGAGAAATGGTCAAGTAAAGCAGACGCTTTTCTTCCTGTCTAAAAGCAAGATAGACGTCTCAAACAGGTGGAGATATTCTATGTGTTTACTTGTTTTCCATAAAGATAAGGCAAGCCTTTCAAAATGATCCAGAATGGATACTTTACATTTGATACATTTCATAAAATTGATTTAAAAAATAGGTGCAGACAGAGGCATTAATGGAAAAGCAAAATATTCTTTCAAATAAAATAAAATACAATTTTATACTTTGGGCCTCATTACGACTCAGGCGGTAAGGGTTTTACGGCGGCGTTAACAGCGCCGACCCTTACCGCCTGAGTACGAGGTCCCTTAGCGCCATGGCGGACTTAACACCTGCTTTGAGCAGGTGTTAAAATCCATGGCGCTAAGGGACCATGGAGTTAATTACGCCACCGTAATTTACGGTGGCGTAATTAACGCCTTCCCCACTCCCATTATGGGAATGGGGAAGGGTAAATGGGGATTGGGGACTTACCGCCCCGCCAAGGTCGGAATGGGGCGGTAAGTCCGCCAACCACCATGGCGTAAACATAGTTTACGCCATGGTGGTAAAGTCACGGCCCAGGCGGTAACTTACCGCCTGGGTCGTAATGAGGCCCAATATGTTTTAGCATCATGTGGAAAACTACATTAACATATTGGGAAGAGCTCCTGAAATGAAAAGCGGATGTATACTTTACACACTTATCATAGTGGCCATAAGGTGATGAACATGCTAACTGCTCAATTTCAGTCAAAGGCTTCAATACCCGATTTCTAGCACAAGCTCGTCCAAGACTTAACCAAACTACATTAACGCTATGTCCATACAGAGGCAGACTAGTTAGCCGATCTGCAGCTTCCTAGCTACCACACTCTGTATGAGAAAGCATCTTAAAACCAAAGCTTACATGTTTCTGACTCAGACTTTTATCCAATGATAAATCTGCCCATACTTCAGCTGCATTGCTTTTTTCTGTTTTTGTCATGTATGCTGTAACATAACGGGCAACAGCTGTTTAATTATACGCAATTAACTGTACATCAGTATTTGCATTCCATAGCTGAGCAATGACAGTATTTTAATCATTAATAAATTGGCATTCCTTATTTCTTTTTAAATTATAGGAATTTCTCTGTGACTTAACAGTAAAGTAACATGGTGTCGAACAGATGACATTAAACTATTCACTCAAGCAACTGGTGTCACAAGCCTTGGAAAGCCAAATCTGCACTGAGTGTACTACTTGTCTTTAGGTCTGTATTTTCTTTGACAGTACTTTCCACATGAATGCTTTTGAAACCTTTCCACCTTGTTCCATAGATCAGCATTCACGTGCTGAGCTGGAAAAGAAAAGGTAACATATTTTTCAATGAACTCCATCACACAGCCATCACTTTCCTTACCAAATTGAGGAGCATCTTTAATCTGCAATAGCATATGTATATGTAGAGCCCCATGTGCCTGGTACTCTTTCCTCCAAAGGAAATGTTGTATAGGGCCTAGTGGACCATTTTCTTTTTTACATATGAAGTGTAACATGGCTAAAAATCTGTGATGAAAAAACCACGATACACTTACAGGGTTCATAGAACACAATTCTCCTGGTGTCATGTGTTATATGTTGTCTTTCTCTGCATTAGTTTCCTGAATCCACACTGCAAGATCATCCCAACCATACTCAGCGCAAATTAAAGTCACAAACCAGGTTGGAGATCCCAAGTTTCTGAACATGCATCTAACCTCAGAGTGTCTCCTATACCAATATTCTTTAGTTCCTCTCATTGTAGCAAGAATATTTGTAAGTTTGCCCTCTAAAATTTTGAAATCTAGTTCTGGTCTGAAGTGTATGAGCAACAGCATAACATAATGTTGAAAATTCACTTACATACAATAAGTGAAAATATATTCAACATTGGTGCTGAATCGTGAATCTTCTGAATACATTCTTGTGCAATGATATTCTGAAGCAGAGATTTGTACCTTCCGATCATCCAATCTCCCTCCACTACAAGTTGGAAAAATCATAGGAAAACAAAGGCTTCTAATGTCTTTTTCCAGATAATAATTGGTGCACCTTTCATTTCTTTCATTTGATACAATTCTAAACTGTCGCCCATGACTTCATGTGAGTGTAAAAGGATGTATAGTGTAATGTTCACACAAACTATTCTCTTGTGCAGCAGATAGACGCTGAAACTGACCTGCACTGCTTTTGTTTGTTGACTCAACATCAAGCATAGATATGTCTGGTACAGTCACACTGACTTTGTATAAATCATTGTGCTCCAATAGAAATACCAATGCATTTTTCACTTTTTCAATATCTATAAACTGTTGCCAAATAATCTTATCTTTATTGGCAACATCATTTACTAAAACAAACAAATAATCTGCAATGTCACACTTCACTCCTAGAGTATTAACATTTTCTTCAAAATTCAGGGGTAAATAGATAACTTTGCCTCTCACATCTTGCACTAATGACTTCTTAGGCAGATTTGACATCTTGGTTTGCAGTCTAACGGTAACTTGAAAAGGATGAAAAGTTTGCAATACAATCACTTCAAACATGTTCAATTTTTTAAGCACAAGAGGGATATCAGGCACTACCCTATTGTTTAAGACACTTCTTGGTGGAATACGTGTTTTATTATAATATCACTGGCAAAACTTTACTCCAGGGTGCTTTTGCACCGTCTGGAGAATTGGGTTGCAAGTGAAGGTATCCTTTCTGATGTGCAAGCAAGATTTAGAGCCGGGATTTCTACGGTAGACCAGGCTATGAGGTTGACCGCCTATGTCGGAAATAAGTGCTTCTCAACTCACAAGGTCTACATCTGCATTTGTGGACCTACAGGTGGCCTTCCACACGGTCCCGAGGAATTCTCTTTGGGCCATGCTAGAGGGACTAGGTATTCCACCTTCCATGGGTAATGCTATTAAGACATTGTATTCTGGGAACACGGCACAGATAAGCTGGGGGTTTGGAGAGCTAACTAATCCAGTATCCATAGTTGTAGGGGTTAGACAGGGCAGCATTCTGGCGCCTCTGCTATTATACATCAATAGTCTGGTCCCTAGCTTTTTAGAAGCTGTGAGAGACACCCCAATGTTAGCCAATAGAAAATGGAGCCTGTTGTTGTTTGCGGACTATGCAGTTCTGCTCTCAAAGACTCCGGTTGGCCTGCAAAACCAACTGGATGTTTTTCATAAACTTTGCTCTTGAAAGGGCCTAAGAATCAATCTTTCCAAAACAAAAACCATGCACGTGGGTGGTGTTGGGAAAAAGGCCTGAGCATGGGCAAACTTTAACCTGAATGGCCAGCCCTTGGAATCCTTTGACTCATACACATACCTGGGGCTGACCTTCTCCAATAATTTGAAATGGCAGGATCAGATAGCAAGGTCTTCATTTTTGCGCATTTGTGCCAGTGTGGCCTTATTAGAAACCTGGTGACAAGACTGGAGGGCGAGGCTCTTTCGGTGCTCCTAAAGAATTACCAGGCCCAGACATCCCGGGGATAATATATGGTGCTAATCTATGGGAGCAAATGATTGTACCACGATTCAGACAGCAGAAAAAACATTTTGAAAGCATTGCCGGGCCTACCATGCAATGCGCCATCGACCCCAATCTCATTGAGATCCAATATGCCATTATGATGCAGCCAGTGTCTTACTGGCTGCGCATTTGGAACAATGAAGCTCTAGCCTTGTTTAGGGAGGGCTTGGAGGAGGTTCACGCAAACTTCCCTGGTTTAAGCATGTAAGAAATATACTCTTTAATATTGGATTGGGGGATCTTTGGAGTGACCCCACAAAAAGAAATTTTTTATTTTAGAGAATGGGTTTGGTTTAAGATGCCTGATAACTGCCTAAAGGGGAAAAAAGCGAGGGCTTACCTGCTGCTTAAGGACGCCTGAGGGTCATAGGTATATTTGGGCCTCTGTATTTCAGCAAAACTAAAATCTTGGTTTGTGAAAGTTCTGATTGGGCATACTCCCATTGGCCAATGAGTCTTCTAAGTGGAAGTGTGGGCCTTGTTCCTCACCCGCATGTCCCCTATACCAAGGAGGGCATGAGGTTGAGGCACATCTCTTCTTTTTTTGCAAAGCCCACTCTCTGGAAAGGAGGCGTTGGCTAGCCCCGGTTTGGAACCACCTCGCACACATCCCAACCCCCTTAGTCATCCAACCCCTGAAATGCTGCACCCTCCCTGAACATGTGTTACTGGTCTCAAAATTCTTAAGAGCTGCATTCAAGAATAGATTGCTGGGATCTATTAGGACCAAAAAAATGGGAAAGCAGTAGCCCAGGTGGGACGTCTGTACGTTGTGGTTCTCAGAAGTGGTCAGTGGTTTTATCATTGTATGTTTATTTTAATCCGAATGTTTTTACTTACAGAGATTAATGTAGACATTAATACAATATTGTCTTTTTATGTTTTGTATTCTAAATTGTACTTTTATGGTTGCCTGTCCTCAGAATAAAGTTATACTACTATAATATCCAACACAATAGGGCCTCATTACGAGGTTGCCCGGTAAGGCAAAAACAATGCCGGTATCGTAATACCGGCATCGTTTACCGTCCCGTTGCATTCTGACCGCAAACCCGGTATTATCGGCACCCTAAATAACGGTGCCGCTAAAAGCGGCATAGGCGCATACACGTGCCCCTTCAGGGAGCAAATACCGGCAAGCCGGTAATAGGGGGAAATCCCAACCTACGCAGACATGCAAATACTGGCATCGCGAAGCCGGTAATCACGGGCTGCACGATGCCGGCCATACAGGCATCGCGGACCCCCCGCAAACAGCAATCAGGATACAAGGCAGCTGCCACAGGTACACACAATCCCCACAGGTGGAGTCAATGGAGGCTGGGCCAGTATAAACTGAGCACACCCACACACCACACCCCCCTCCACACAGGTGGAGGCAATGTAGACTGGGCCAGTACAAAAGGAGCACACCTACACACCACAGCCCTTCCTACACCAAAATGCTACTACTAGTTGTTGCAATCATGGCGCTGGAGGACATGCCTATACTGCTACAACTACAGCAACAACAACAACAACAACAACTACAGCAGCAACAACAGGCAGCACAGAGGAGACGCAGGAGGAGAAGGATTGTGAGACAGGCCCAGCAATTACCACCAGCGCAGCCACCAGTGCCTCGTAGGCAGCCACCAATCCCTCGCACCAGACCCAGCATATTTAACCTAACCCCATAAGCAGATCCACACCCTGTACCGGTTGGACCGTGACACCACCACCATAGTGGACATGATACAGAACAACATTGCCAGCCACATAGAAATACACACTGCCATCCCCCCACTACTAAAGGTGATGTCTGTGCTACACTTCCTGGCCACAGGCACCTACCAACACACAGTGGGCCAGCTGCATGGCATTTCACAACCACTATTTTAACGCATGCTGAACCAAGTGCTGGATGCCCTCCTGAAGCACGCAAGCACCCACATATCCCTACCACGGACTGCCCAGGAGATAGCCGAAACCAAAGTAGGCTTCCATGCACTGGCAGGCATGCCCAATTGTGTTGGTGCCATCGACTGCACCCATGTTGAATTGGTAGTCCCCCATGCCATAGAGGCGGTGTACCGCAATCACAAGCAATACCACTCCATCAATGTGCAAATGGTGTGTGACTCCAGCAAGATCATCGCCCATTGCTGCGCCCGATTTCCTGGATCCACACATGATGCCATGGTACTGCGCAACTCCACGCTTCCCCGTCACATGGAGCGACATGCTGGACCATGTGCCTGGCTGCTTGGTGAGTTGCACAACTGTCCCATGGTTGTGCTGTGGGGTACTGATGTGTGCGGATGCAGAAGGGGGGGCTACTGCACCTGGGTGGGAAAGGGGGGGGAATAGTGCACCTGGGTGGCAATAGCCAGTGAGTGGAGAATGCATGCAGAGCTAAACACTCCTCACCTGAACCAGCCAAACGGAACATGACACATCACTGGACCACATATCACGAATAATGCATATGGATGACAACAAGTAAGAGGCACAACCAGGCCACCATGGTGATGGCAAGCAATGCATGACTGAACAGGATGGCAACTGTGGCAATGTGGCTAGTGTGACCATGCATAGTGAAGAATATACAGCTTGAATTGGAGGCTAAACATTGTCGCACTACCACAGCACATCTGCCTCAGCATGCATGATTACACCCTGCATCATCTATTTAACCCCATCCAGTGTACCACACCTCATTACAGTATACATTGCATCTAGGTGACTATTTTGTATACGAACAGGGACATGTGCATGCCCACACCAAATAGCTGCTGCCATGACTGTGCTCCCTGAAGGTGGCAGTTCAGAGTGACACACACCTATTTGTATCTGCTTTCAGGTGATGGAGGATATCCCTTGAGGCCATTGCTACTTACCCCTGTGTCAGTAACCCATAGAACAGCCATGAAGAGGAGTACAATCGTGTGCACACTCGTACCCGTGTGGTCTTTGGCCTTTTGAAGGCACGGTTCAGCTGCCTGAGCAGGTCTGGTGATGCACTCCTATATAGGCCTGAGAAGGTGGCAAAGATCACCATGGCCTGTGTCATGCTGCACAACATGTGCGTCCGGATGAATGTACCACTGCCACCTGACATTGACATGCATGGGCCGGGTGAGGATGAAGGGGATGGAGACGGAGGCGAAGGAGCCCCCCTGCCAGTACGTGATGCACGGGATGGCCTTGCTGTACGCCAAGCACTAATCCACGAATACTTCTGAAATGCAGGGACCATGAAAGTAATGTGCCAGTGACACACTGGCTGCATGTGGACATTCACACTTGTTTTGTTTGAAGTTCGCCACTCTACACCATCACACATTAAATGTACATGCACAAAATGAAGTATGTCCAGCCATTGGTTTTCTTGCAAACAACGGGTGTATTTTTCAGAAACGTGATAATGGAAACATTCCCCTCACACCCACCCTACAAACCCCAAAAATACCCCAGTGAACTCCCTCACCCACCCTACAAACCCCAAAAATACCCCAGTGAACTCCCTCACCCACCCTACAAACCCCAAATGTCCCCAAATGTACACCAAACACTGTTCCCTTGACCAACGTCCATTTGTCCAACGGCATTGTCTGCACACTCTATTTCTTTGCTATTTTGGGATCCGGGGGTGCCATGTCCAAGCGCTGTGCACTCCTCCGCGTCATCCGTATGGGGCTTCATTGGGCTGAGGTCGAAGGGGTTGTGGCAGTGGAGGTGTCAGTGGCCGGTCCCATGCCTGCCCCAAGGTGTGGGCGCTGCATTTGAGGCAGATTTGACATCAGGGCTTGCGTAAGTGCCCCCAGACACTCCCTCCTGGCAGTTGTGGAGGCCTCAACGGCAGCAGTGTTAGCGGTGATGGCTGTAGTGATGGCCCTCATGGAGTCATTACCATCAGCAATTTGTTGCCGCATTAGTTCAAACATTGACTCCTGTCGTGCCTCAACCCTCGACGGCCGAGCCTCAAAGGAGTCGTTGGCAGCAGGAGTGCTGGTGACCGGGGTGGTGGTAGGCAGGGTGGCGGTAGGCAGGGTGGTGGATGGCACTTGCGTGGGGCCCACGTCCAGGGCACAGTCCTCCTCAAAGAGGCATATGTCAGACTCTCCGAGGTCCGAGTGGTGGAGGCATGGATCGTTGCTGCTCTCGGCCTCTGTGGGGGGGAGGCTGGTAATGGGGCTTGGGGTGGGTGTGGTGGACACAACTGTGTCACCCTCGTTCTCCACATCAGCATCCACAAGGTCCGTGGTGGTTGGCGGAGCGGGAAAGGAAACGCCTCCCACTGTTGTGGGTGGCTGCTGCTGGACTCTGGCTGCAGGTGTTTCCTGCTGGGTTTCTGCCCGGTGTGGCACACTACCTGTTGGTCTGGGCAGTTTCTGGGGATGGGGGTGGCGGTGGCCTTGATCCCTTGCCGTGAAGTAGATGCACTTGCACCCCTGTCCTGCCTGCCATCTTCCTCATCGGTGCCTGGGGGATAGAAGAGATGCAGGTCATCAGTGATGGTGTCACATGGCAGCGATGATCTATTGCACTGTGATATGTTCATACATTCAAGCATCCAATTATTACAGGGGTGTGGCATTTGTTGTTCTGAGGGGGCATGTGGGCAATCAATGCATGACTGGTGGCATGGCATTGGTATGGTGTCTGTATGGTGAGTTACATGGGCACGGTCGAGTCATGTTGCACATGTGTTGGGATTGGGATTGGCACTCAGCATGCATTTGTGTGTGGCAGGGTGTGGCACACATTCTTGACTGGATATGTTGATGTGGGCCTGGGGCATGCATTGCCTTGCCTAGTCTCACTTCCACGTCACTTGTGCCATATCATGGTTTGCCGTACAGGGATGTGATGGGTCACTCACCTTCTTCTGGGGATGATGCGGCGCACAACTCCTGCTCTCCGATTCCCTCTATGGACTCGGGATCTATGAAGGTACTGGCTGTCTCCTCCCATGGCGTCAGCTACACTGGTGAGTGTGGCCCCCACCTGTCACCATGGCAACCCTCCTGTTGTCTGCCCGGATCTTCCTCACCCTGAGGCGGAGGTCATCCCACCCCTTGGGACAGTCGCACACACTCCTTGGGGTGGTTCCCACTGCCGACACCCTCTGGGCGACCTCTTGCCAGACTTCCTTCTTTTTGGTCTGGGACGCATGCTTCATGTCGGTACTCCTGATGGTGTCCGCATGCTGGGCCAGGGTGTCAGCGAGCATATTAAGCTCAGCGTCTGAAAAACGCTGTTTGCGCTTCCTGGGGGTCATCTTCCTGGTTGCCTTGGACATCCTGGTTATTTTCTGCCACAGCACAACACAAATGGACTGGTGGTTGGGGAGGATGGCAATTGATTGTGTTTTTAAAGATGGCCGCCGGCCCATTTCCCGTTCCTGCGCGATGACGTAATTTCCGGGTCTGTTTTTTGCGAACACGGTATTACCATGGTGGTATTACCGTGCCGGTATTTAGGGGTTGGTATGAGGCGATACCGCTATGGGTGGGTCCCGCGATGCCGGTATAGGGGAGTTGGAGGCCCTTTAGCGGCATGGCAGTATTGCCATTACCGGCATGGGGGAACGCGCGTGCTCACGCACTCGTAATCACCCGCTATTAGCGGGTTCATACGAGCATGGACCCACTCATTCCAGCATGCCGGTAATGAACCCGCTTTTACCGGGCTACTCGTAATGAGGCCCAATGTCCACAAACATAAAGTGCTTTGCTTGTGTCAAATTGTTCTTCTACAAACAAATACAGATAACATTGTTTCCAAACAGCTTCTACAGTGTGTTTAATTTTGTTCTCAACATGCACTAGTTGCACTTTAGACTTACAAAATGACTTATAAAATGTGTGTCGACAAGATACACAAACAAGGTCATGTCTTTCAGTAGAAGACAACTCAAACGTTGCAATACTTCTTTTATACTGTTGATAAATCTGATCCTTTGAAAGCATAGGATAATCATTTCGACTTCCTGTAAGTGTTTAATCTATGTACGCATAGGGCCTCATTACACGGACGGTGGTAACCATGGCGCTAGTAGCACCATGGTTGCCGCCGGTATTTTACCAATTCCGGCTTGGTGAATTGGGGAATTACCGCCCCATTCCAAGGTTGGCGGGTGGTAATTCCCCATTCACCAAGGCCCTTCCCCATTTCCATTTGAGCCCCCATAGGGCTCAATGGGAATGGGGAAGGAGCAAATAACGGTACCGCTATTAGCGGTACCATTATTTGCCCTGAAGTCCTTCAACGGGTCCCTTCCTTAACGTGTGGTCTGGCCACACATTAAGGACAGGACCCACTGAGGGACCTCGTAGTATGGCGCCAAGGGATTACTGGCACCAGTGCCCTTACTGGTGCCGGTAATCCCTTAGCGCCATCCGTGTATGTATCATATTTATCATTTGCATTGTAGAAACTAAACTTTCTACAGTTCCAGTCAAAAAGTATTTGGTTTAAAACATATTTGGTGTTTTGCACTCATACAGTTTAACTAAAAGGTATCTCATTTTAGTATGATGTGCAGTCAGCATCCGTATATGATGAAACTGACACTTACATCTACTTTTATCAAGACAACCTAGAGAGTGACGCAAAAGTCCTGTTTTTTCACAAACTTCACAGTCATCTATTCTTTGTAGCATCTTGATCTGTCTTTGAAAATTATCATTGCTGTGCAAAAATCTCTTTAAAACTTAACAAGAAAACATCAATATTCCACAAAAAAGTCCATATCTCACAATACCTTCTTTCGTTTCATATTTGATTGACCTACATTTTCCATTTCTGTATTATTACACTGTATGATTTCTCCCTTTTTAGAAATCACACCATTTCGGACTTCATAGCTACGTCCACTCTCATCAATAGCTAGTGGAACATTCTTTCCTTGAATGAAACTGTCCTCATTAAAAAATTCTTTCAGTATGAGAAGTGTGTCGACTCTCTACCAGAGATGTCACAAAAGTTGTCACGTGTAAGCACGTGAACTGTTTGTATATTTGTATAGAATGATGTAGTCACCTTAAGCAATTTCCTAAGTTTATTTAATACAAAAATAAACAATTTTATTTTCATATCAAAAGCTTTCTTAATGATTACTTCTACTTTTTCTTTTTCAGAAAACATTTTACCACATACCTAGACTTTGGTTTCACACTTTTGCAAAGATTGGTAAAAACTTGCGAGTGATACATTTTCCTATATATATCCTTATTCCTCTGTTTCAAATTGATAGTACATTTGCTACCTTTTTTTCTAAAAATCTTTCTTTTTTTACTAGCTCGTAACACATTTGAAACATTTTTTATTTTTTTTTACTTTCAATAAAAATATTATCGATTCCAGCAAAACTTTGTGTTGCATATCTCTTGTTTCAACATCAACATTTTCACTACTTTTAAAAAAAATGATACTGTTTAAGTCTACTTTCCTGCAGACAACCATTTCTTATAGCTCGTTTTTGTTGTTTTCTTGAAAAATTTGAAATGATTACATTCACGCATTGTGTTTCTTTATATTTTCAATATAAAATATAACTTTCAAGCCCAGGCTAAAAGATGCAGGTGGACTTTAATTGCCCTCCAACCCTGGATTTATAAGTCCAAGCGAAACAAGACACTCACTCAAAGCTGCAGAACAGAAAAGCCTCTGTCTGTCCATCAGCCCAAGTGTAATAGTTATTCACACCCTGGGAATGTTCCTGGGGGCAGATAATTTTCTTTTTTTAAATTCCTGACAAGATATAAACTAAAGTGTGTTAGCCTCCCACCATAAAAAAATATATACCACCACGATTTCAATCAAAAACCCACTTGATCCCTTTTCATATGACAGGAAACATTAAAAAAGGTTCCAAATTGGTGGCCATAATTAAAAAAGGAACCTCTAAAATAAAATTACTACTACTATTCAACAAAACATATCAGCATGTCCACCCTCCCTCCTCTACCCATCCCCACTATCACTACAGTTTCAATGGCTAAGTCCCCTAGAAACGCCATAAAACATCTCACAAACCTCTACTCAAACGACAACTCCAAGTACACAGCATTAAGTATATCAGTGTTCACATAACTAGGCCCTACCACACCCTTGTTTCTCCCAGCACCCATTTAATTACTCCTCCTCAGCCATCCTCAACAAAAAGCATGCACAATTAACTACCTCTCCTGATTCCACACATTTCAGCATAATAACACAATAGCCTAATGCACTATCCTGCCTTTCTCCTTCAAACTAGATATAACTACTACTGCTAATCAACAGATATCAGCTTGTATGTCCTCCCTTCACTGTCCATCCCCACTCTACTAAAGTTTCAATGGCCATATGCCCTAACTTGCCCCAGAAAACTTTCTTAACAAACCTCAACAATAATACTGTTTCCCCAACCCACTATGCACCCCCATTAATTTGACATCTTAAACACTGCATTACCCATTTCTTACATGTCATAATAATTTGACATCCGCACCACATCCAGAAAAAAAGGGTGTGATATGTCGAAACCCAATACATGCCATAAATGAGAAAACAGGATTTGGAAAAAAACAGAATGTAGATAACCTGACACAACAGATGCTGGAAAATCAGCCATTTGGTCTACCTGCAATGACAAATATAGCACATTAAACCACCAAAATAACCTCCACCACTAAGGTTGACTGGCACGTGCTCTGAAAGGAAGCAGAGGTCCATCCACTTGACCCGCTATGGCCATGACAAGCCTTCCTGCACCTCGGAGAAGACTCAGAGTACCATACAACCTAGTGGAATCCTCCTGCTGTATCTTGTGGAGCTGTCCCTACTGATTAAAGACGTAATAACATTCATGCAACAGATGGCCCTGCAAGTAAGGAGGAGAACATGATGGCCACACATACCCAGGGTCAGACTGTTCCCATAGGGACAAACAGAGTAAAAGCTGCACCAACCCACCATCATCTACATACTCAAGCTCATTGAGAGAGAACATGAATGCAAGAGAAATATACACACTGCCATGTCACACCATTTGAAGTGGGTAGCTACATGCCATTGTTTTAAACAGGCTCCTCCCAATACACTGTTGGATTGGTGCATGACCTGATACAGCCAACATTTCCTCACATACTGACAAATATGGTAATGGCCCCCCTACACCATGCAACAGCACACATGGCTACTTAAAATCCCAGGGGCAACAGATGATATAAAAAGACGATTTTACATCATTGACCAGTTCCCAAACACCAATGGTTTCCTGAGCTGCACACATGTGCGATATGCCATGTGTGCCACCCATTGGGAGGAAGCATGTCTTTGACAACTTGCATGGGAGGAAAGGTCTTTAGGGCCCCCCTCTGTCCATTCCTCACCAACGTGCAGCCTATGACTCGCCCAGCAGCCATCTATGCACCTGGGGCCCGGGATGTGAGATGGCTGCGGGTCGACACATGGGGCTGCACGGCTCATCCTGTAGTATGGTACAGACTCCATTTTGTGACACACTTAGACTCTATTTTGAAAATAACAATCTCAGGCCTCCTGACCGTGCACAGCAAGCCTGGCGCTTTCCTCGCCCTCCTCCCCTCGGCGGCCCTGCTGCAGGCCTGTTCTCACGGGAGACTAGGAGCGAACTAGTTACATGGCAAACACTGTATCTTTCACCTTCCACAGTCCATCATTGACATGTAGAAGACCGGGCTGAAGCTGAAGTTTGAGAAAAACAAGCTATCTCCATAAAACTTGTCCTGTCTTCTCGCAGACCCCGCATTTATGACATATGCTGTGGATAACGCCCAACCCTGTTCCCCGTTTGAAGTGCCAGACCTGTATGCTAAGCCTGTGTGCCACCCTGTTTCACCCATGCAGCTAAGCCATCTGAAGGGACGATGACTTTGCTTCAAGTCCATGAGATTGATTGTACATATTGAAATAAGAAGGTCCTCACCCATCCCAGATCGCACACAAAAACCATGAAGTTTATGTGTAAGCCTTTCATTACTAATCAAAGATTACTGGTTGTTGCACAATACACAAAGCAATGAATGATATTAATATATATACTCGATCTCCTAAAAATGTACGATTTCAAATGTATTCAATTAAGTATTGCAATATTTATGGTTTTATATAATGGTTATCGACTGTATAATAGGGTGTTCTTTGTAGCATATATTTAACCTCTGAGCATTGAATTATGCACTTCATATTTTAAGCAGAAGGTTGCATACTTTTCAAAGGTACCAATGCACACACTAACCTATTTCTACCTCGTTCGAATGCACGGTCTTTGTGTGCCCTTCACAACGTAGAGAATGTACGGCCCAATTTGCTACAGGGCCTTTTCTCCCCTCACCCCTCTCAGGTACCACTGCGTGCACAGCCCCCACTTACCCTCCCCATCTGACCGGGCCGGGATTCTAAGCCTTAGACCTGTGAATGATGTGATACTACAATAATACCCTCTCATCCCTTCCGCAGAACCTGCACCAAGCATGCACCCTCCCGTCAGCCCCCTTAACTCATGATGCTACCATGAATTTGCCTTGCATCCCCAGACTCCGGTTAATGAAATATGGGCAGTAAGCCCATCTTCTTAATCTTGAAGTAAGATTGCATGCCCCTCATGAAGTGTATCACCCCAGCTCACCCCTGACCCCCTGTGTGGCAATATATTCTTCTCACAATAACAAACAATAAATAATTGCCTTAGGAGATCTAACAGAATGATTGGTGAATGTGACACCATAATATTATGAGTAATCCTACCACCCGGACCCATGCATTCTCTCTTTCATTGTTCAGGTCAAACGTCTAGTGATATAACTCTTATGTGTAAGGTATGTGTGGTCACAAGGGCAGATTGGTAAATAGGGTATATCTTCATGATTTGGACATCTTGCCTGACCCTGCATCTCACCCAGGTGAGCCCAGCTGACCCACTTGCTCCATGAAGTAACCAGCACTGTGCCAACCAATCCGGGAGCACCACCCCTACAGACTGGATACTGTTCTGTTCCCTTTGGCCAATGACCGCAACTTAATGTATCCCCTATAGAACATGTCATAGACGGCGTGAGTTTATAATATAATGTGAATTTTCTAATGTTTTGGAAGAGCGATCACGGAGTTTGCAGAGTTCTCTGCTTGCCCTACATTGGTTTGGATAAACGTTTACCTTTTAACTTCACTCGCACTTGGTCTTGGTCTCATTCCCATCTGGGGTATGTCCATCATTCACTCTCATTGGGGAGTTTTCAATGCCTTTTGGGGGACACTCACTTTCAAACTGTAAACAATAGCAAACCATAAATGTACAGATTACATGTTATGCAGACATGATCTGCACACCCTTTTTTACCAGGCTCCCTACGTCCACACAGGACTTCATGGTACTGTGAAACATTACCCTGGATGCATTCATGGCCGCACACATGGGACAAATGTCATGTCTCCTTGGTAAGTGAAACATAGAGAGTGACAAGGGAGTGACTGAGAGGTTCAAGAGTGAGTACCTGCTTAAGGTGGAGGGCTCAAGTGGGACTGCTTGTGAGAGTGGGGGTGATGCAACAAGTCTGATTGGAGGTGAACAGTTATCATATGACCTACAATTATCAAATATATCCCCAAGAACATCCCAAATGATATGATATTATAAGTCATGTATAACACACCTGTTCACAAGTGTTTCTAGGCTCAACAATACAAGGGAGGGGAGACAAGACAAGACTAGTCCTTGTGTCATTCAGAGTGCAAAGAGAAAAGGAGGGAGGGAGAGGGGAAGGGGAAAACAGGGCACAAATGATCTGAGTTAGTGCAGCTAGGGCAGCGCGGCTCTGGTTAGTGCAAGGAGACTACTGATGGCATATCCTCTTTCAACTACAGCAGTATTCTTCTCAGGAATGTTGTCACCTGTTCATGAAGAGAGGTGAAAATAATGTACTCAGTGCTTTATTCAAAGATGATGGTGATAAAATGTCTGCAGAAAATCAATCTGGTAAATACTGATACCATATGTGGTAAAGAGAGTTGTACAGGATGATTAGACCTTTGGCCCGACACATTCAGTAACAGTACTTACTGGATGTAAAAACACAAAAAACTTGCATTTGAGAAAACCAATAATGTATCATTGCTTCCAGTAATGCTCGTACCAGAAGCAGAAACATCACATATGCTAAATTAGTACCTGACGAGGGCGCAATCAGAATGAAAGAGCCATTCTGATTGGCCCTCGCCGAGTCGTTACCAGGCCGGGAATCCCTCTGTGGGGATTCCACGGCCTTTGTCCCCGGCGGGAGGCGTGGCAGCCCCTCAGCCAATGAGGAGGCTCGAAGCAGGGCCATCCCCGCTCTGAGTCTCCCCAAGGCTGACAGGATACCTTCGCCCCTCGCCGGGGACAGAGGTAAGGCTTTTTTTTTCCCTCCCTCTCTCCTCCCACCTCCCTTCCCTCCCTGCCCTCCCTGCCCTCCCATCCCACTTACCTTCTATGCCTTGGTCCCCGGAGGGGGACCATGAAAGCCTTCAGCCGTGTGAAGACTCAGAGCGGGGCCATCCCCGCTCTGAGTCTCCACACGGTTGGGGACTTCCATCGTGCCCTGCCAGGGACCAAGGTATGTTTTTTTTTTGTTTTTTTTCTTTCCCCTCCCTTCCGCCCTCCCAACCCCACTTACCTTCTTTTTTTTCGGGAGCGGACACGCTGTAAATGCTTCTGTTTGCAGAGCGTCCGGTCCCGATGTCCGCCATGGAAAGGGAAAACGGACTACATTTTCCCTTTCCATGGCAGCCATTTTCTTTGACGTCTTTTTTTTCCCGAAACTCTGCAGCATTTCGGGAAAAAATAAAGCTTTTAGTGCCCCGGTCACATAGTTTTTGCAGGCCTGGGTACTAATAGCTATATGCCGCTCGCGGCGGGGGCATTACCGACACTGGTAATGCCCCGGGGCCTTCGTTAAGGCCCTCGCTTCACTCGGGCCTATAACTATGGGCCCTGGGGCAGTAATGCCCCCTGCCGCTCGGGGCATATTGCTTACGTAGAAACCTCAGAGGGCAGCCAGCATAGGAGTTCAATCCATCAATAATAACAGCCAGGGAAAGGCATCAATTTTTCAGGATGGTCTGTTAGATGCCTGTGATTAGCAAGTGAACTGTTTAGGATGACATTTATGGTTAAAGCATCTATGCCCATCGTACGCACCCACGATCCACATTGACAAATACAGTATAAAGAAGTTTTTTTTGTACAATATATCAGTAACAACTATATGCAGTACAACTTGCTTTAAAATACTCTATTGCATCAAAAAACAAATGTTCTTAGGGTACTGCTTTTGTGAAACTATGCTGCAAACTACACACATTATACCCCATTTTTCGATACTGTTCTCTTGGGGAGAACCTTCCGACCCCATTGAGGAGGATATACATGCTTGCAAACTCAGAGAAACCCGACCAACAATCCTGCACTACAAAGAAATGTCCTATCGACATCATACCTTTAACTGCTTAACTAATGTGGAATACAACCGAACAGCTCATATACCCGACGTAACTTACAATTAATAGAATGTCATTAACTGGCCATTATCTTTGCCAACTTCTAATATATCTGTGCTCGCAACCATTCATTTTTCAATGATAAACATGAATGAAAAGTGAGCTAATCTCATACACCGACACTACCCATTTCTTACATAACATAACAATTCTTTTTTTTTTAAATTTGTTTATTTTAAAATCAAGGCAGGTTGACAATTACATATCATGAACAATAACTTTGGCTCGTTGATCCCCAAACATTCCCTTCAAGACTCGTCCCCTCCCCCCACCATTCCCGAGATGGGACCACCCTCCCTCCCCCGGGCCGTCCACTGTTCGCCCCATTGTCTATGTGTCTCATTCAGGGTTTTCTTGGTCCCTTAGGGTCCACCGGCTCTGATGGGTTTTTAGGTCAGGGTGGGAGATCGCTGATCATATTCCAGTACCGGGGCCCAGGTGTTCTCCAGCTTTTGCCGCTGTCACCTTTTCCGCAATCAGAATGTCCCATAGCTTTGTCCACCACTGGGCCAAGGGAGGACCGTCCGGGGACTTCCAATAACGGGCCAGCACTGTTTTCCCAGCTAGCAGACATTAGGTCAGTAGTTCTGCTCTATTCCCAGAGCGTGGGTAGACCGCGGCATTCAGGACACCCAACAGGACGGGCTCTGGATCCAACGGGATTGTTGTTCCGGTGATTTGTGCGATGGTTCCCAGACATAATTTCCATCGCTGGATCTTCGGTCATGTCTACCAAATGTGGAAGAAGGAGCCTGGGTGGCCACATCCTCTCCAGCAGGAGTAGTCCACTTGGAGGTTCATGTGATGAAGTCTAAGGGGTGGGTAGTACCACCTCAACATGATTTTATATGCACATTCCCTGTTGGTGACGCAGGTGGATGAGGCGAACATAACAATTCTTAATAAAGCATACACGTAATACAAGTAATATATACATAAACCATTCATGACAAAGGTATCAAGAGACAAAAAGCTGCAAAATAATGCACTAGCACTGAGTTACTCCACCAAGCTCCAGTTTTCACACCCCACATACCTCTGCTTAAGGACTATAGGTCAACTCCAGATATACAACATTCAGTCTACTGCTACTCACATAACTGTGCTCTTTCACAACCATAATCCTGCTAACACCCATTTAGTCTGTCCTTCCTGCTCATCCAATAACATGTAAACTCACATGCCTCACCTGTTTGTATCTATTCAACTCTCATTGGGTCAATAGCCAGACCCACTATGCTACATTTCACCGACAAACTAATCACTACTACATATGAAAATGTATGTCCTCCCTTGACTGCCCATCCCCAATGCACTAAACGTGCAATAGCCATGTGACCTAAGCAGACTCAGAAAACCATGTTAGCAAAACTCATCCATACTACTGTTTCCCCAACCCACTATGCACCCCCATTCATTTTACATCTCTCTATGTCAGTGCATTGCATAACAACACATCGCATTACATAGCATAGAACCCAAATAGATTCCTGTACTCCCAAAGCACACCGTTTGCAAGCAAATTGGAAAAATGACAAATATTATTGTTTATTATTATTTCTAAATTACTGACAACAATGACATGAATATCCTGCAGTATAAAAAGAAGTCCTACATACTATGAACACCTACCCACTTAGGCACAAAGTGGGTAGGTGTTCATAATTCATAATTCTTCACTTCATAATTTCAAACTTCCACAATTCTAGCACAGTAGAAAATCACCAATATAGGGTCACCAAAAACATCTTAATATACAACTACAAAGCGCACACACATCCATAATAGTTGCCAAGTGTAGGGTTATACTGCTTGGTTCACACTAGGATTTCCTATGCACCCTCATTCATATCACATCTTCCAAAGTCACTGAGAAACAAACTTTATTTGCAAATATATTTTCTGGCAAACATAAGCATAGCATACCATGTCATACTGCTTCATCACTCTTTGAAAAACACTGAAGCAAAATATAGAAAACCCTACTTTACAAGCGAGAGCCATTATTCTATCACGGCTTGATTATGGTAACGCTCTGTTGTTGTGGGCCTCTTCTAAGGACTTATCTAGCTGCCAAGTGATCCAGAATAATGCGGTCAGGCTTGTCAAGAACTTAAAGAAGAAAGATCACACCACAGCAGATAGACTATCATTGCACTGGCTCAGGGTTGAAGAGCGTATCAAGTTCAAGGCCCTCTGCTTGGTGCACAAGTGCTTCTACGGCTCAGCGCCGGTATATTTGAAAAAGAGCCTAGTGCCCTACATACCGAGGAGAAGTCTACGCTCAGAGGGAAAATGTCTGCTTTCAGTCCCTAACTTCAAGCTGAAATCTGGCTTGGGCAGATCATTCGTGGTGATGGCCCCCAAATTATGGAACAGCCTGCCCGAAGTGCTGAGGTCAGAGGTAAACCACCTTACCTTCAGGAAGCACCTGAAGACATACCTCTTCAGATGAAGAGCCTGGGGAAAGCAATGTTTCGGGGTCCTTAATAGGCCGCAGTGTTTGTTACTTTATGTCTGTCTTGTTGTTGCTGTATTGTAAGTGCAAGCGCCCTGATGCCCACGGGCTACCGGCGCTATATAAAATAAAATACAATACAATACAATACAATACAAAGAATACTTATAAACTTGACCAAATGAGACACCTAAACATACTTCACTTATCTTACAAATACAATAATTCAAACTATATATAAAATATATAAAAACACACTATCACTCACCTTCAGCTGCTCCAATGAATAGATCTTCGCCATAGCCAAACACAAAACATGTGCACACTCTGGAGTTCTCACATCATACTGTCAAAAGTTCACACAAATGTAACTTTCATAGCTATAAAAAGAGGACTGTAGAAAGCAAACAAGTAAAATGACAAACACCTTTCTATTACAAGCCATATCAATCAATAAATCCCAACACAATCCTTCAAAGAATACTTTATACAATATTTACACATTACATTACATTTTTTTTTCTAATTTATCCCAATAACATAATGCAGCTATAAACCCGGTTACACAATGAAAACCCACCTATAGACACGGTTAGATGAAAAATGTTCTAATGTGCTCAAAAACGCATATTAGAAAGATGTCAAAATCAATTCACATTAGCCTTCAGGTGAGAACATCCAAACAGAAACACATCTGAGCTAAAACATCCATAATATAATATGATCACTGCACCAAAATACAAGCAGCTATAGCCGTGGGTACAGTGACGGATCCATACCCATGGCTATCAAAGACAGCCAAAAGCACAACGTTCGATTGGCTCATTCATAGCCGTGAATTGCTCGAACCGACAGTAGTCGTGGCTACCCGTATCATTTTTACAGATTCAAAAAGACATATGGACAAGCTGTAACAATTCAAGCAACATAAATGTACACAGGAGGGCATGGAATCAGAAACACATGTGAAATTGTGTGGTGTAAAATCAATGGAGCAACTTGAGCAATGCATAGAAATTGCAATGTTTATACCTGCGGTTAAGGCGCGATAGTTATAGCCGTGACTAAACCCGCCAAAAATTACACAATGTGCCATTAGCTTACTCATACCCGCAGCTATAGCCTATCCTGTGGTTGGTACCCACGGCTATAAGACACTTGATGTTTCATTGGCTAATACCGTAACCGCAACTATTTAAAAAAAAGGCATTAGCGGTATTTTCCTTTTCCAATATACTTCAAAATTTCTATGGGTGACTCTTAAAAGAGACTTTGGGTCCTTTTACCAACATAGCACCAACATGTTCAATCAGAGAAATACTCTTCACCTCTTTGATGATTCAAAACATTTTGAAAAAATTGTCTGTGCTCTTTCTTTAGATTATTTATTAATTTTCTTTTCCCAAGAAAAGAAAACCTTTGCTCCCTGTCAAAAACATATCTCCACAATTGCAGCATATACCTCTCATTTCAAACACTCCATCTAAAATAATATTATAAAATCAAAAAAACCTTGTAAGCCAATGCTTTGAGAACTCATCACCTATGTCCTCACCATCACTATTAACCCAATTCTCAAAAGAATGTTGACAATCGTCTGAACAAAGACATCCCTCTCCTTCTGAAATTGAATCCATGTTTCAAATATCAAATCAAACAAAAAAAAAAACCCTCAACAATAAAAATGCAAAAACTCTTAATATAATAATACAATATTATCTACAATTTTATTGGCATATATAAACATCACTCAAAACAATACATTCTCTCACAGGCCCTATACAATTCCACAGCATATGATGTACTTGAAATCCTATTGGCAGCCACCCACCACACAAGCAATGAACAACCAATCACAAAGCAAACACAAACATTCTACCCTCTCTCCTCATTAATGTTCCTCCATTCCAAATTCTAACTCTGAACTCACAAGAAGAGATTCTCTGTACCACTAGTACAATGGAACAGTACATGGAATGGCTGGAGGAGAATTAGCCAACCAAGGAAGAGATGAAAACTGAATACGCTCAAAACAATGCTCCAGGAGAAAATACACCACACTCAGGATTTTGTAAGTACATTCTATATATTCATGTAAAGTGAGATTAACAATAATATTTAAAGGAACAAATATCCAAATATCAGTCACCAAACACATATAATGTATCTACCTATTATCAAACTATCAAATGTGTATACAACCAAAACACATATTTTGAAAGTGTATTACATCTTCAATTGTTTACAAATATTTAAAATATTTTCAAACAGATGAAAAAGTTATTCAAGTCTCTAGAAGATTAAAAAAGGAATCACCACAACAAGGACCCACAAATCTAATTATGGATTCCTTGACAGAATTAAGATAACTATTAATGAATATTAAAAAGACATGCAATCAATGCAAACAGACATTGAACATTGAAGACTAATCATGGACAGAAAAATCCTGAAAATGTGGCTAAAGAACAAGTATATCATGTGTTATAAGTAAAACAGAAAGAAAATCCATAATCACAACCCCTCCCTAATAAACCTGTTTTCAACAAACTTTGTTTGAATATTTATTTACCCTTTTCAAGTATGTACACTTATATGCATTCTTTTTGATTAAAAAGTGTTTCAAATGTTACACTAACTGTTTGCAAACACTACAGTCAATTCATGTCACAACTCTCGCTCAAAACCCCTTCTGGCAAACCCATTGGCCAGCTGGAGTCAGGACTCGGGCCTCTAGAGCCTGGCATCCTCTTCAAAAGCCCTCATCGGGCCAGTCCTGGCGCCTATGGCGCCAGGCTCATACACCATGAAAAACAATGTGCTTGGGAACTACTTTATTGTTTTGTCAGCCAACATGGAGGCATCCACATAGCTTGGATCCTAAAAACCAAGCTATGCGGTCCAGTGTTTTGGGTGTGGTAGCCTAGGGACTACTTTACCTGGACTATTTTGTTGGGGCTATTTAAATCACACCTGAGCAAGACAACACCCTTCGCGTTACTTTGCAGCTTGCAACGTGACGCTCACCATGTCTAGCTATTCCCTCAAACCTCGGAGAAGCAGAACCTGCAAGGAGACAAAAGGAACATCATTAGCAGCAGCATCTTACCTGCAGTCTTCATCTTTAAACAGAGCTCAGCTTCCTCGAATCTGCACGCCTCCCAGACAGAACAACCTGAAAGAGGAAGATACAGGCAACATTAAAGAAAGCAGTAGAGGCATTTACAAATTACGAACTGCTCAAAAGGCAACCTGGCTGGTCGCCTCTCGGCTGGCACCACTCCGGACATTCCACTTGCGCTGAAGAACACTGCGACCTACAAGGAAGGAAAACACAGGTTAGCAAAGGCAAGACTTTGCAGCGCTGTGCATAGCGCTTACTTACCGCATCATAGCACCCTTAATGCGCCATCATTTAACAGCGGGCTCAACCAAGCCAGTTCGCCGCGCTGAAGCTCCGCATTCCTAACGGAGAAAAAAAGAGACATTTTAAACAAAGAAAGTCATGCAGGATAGCAACAAAACTAAAGAACAGCAATAAGACCTACCTGAACAATATCAAACGGGCCGGCGTCAGTGAAGTAACTGGACCGCACCGCACTCGCCCATGAACGGCAACGCACCCCTGCAAAGAAGGCAGGACGGAGAGCACGCCTAATTCTACCACAAGGTGAGGAGAGGGCACCAGAGGGACTGAAATCAAATGGGGGTGGAGGGAGGATACTTACCCCAGTTGGTTAGTCTTGAACACAGTCCTCCTGTATTTTCAGGCAGAACCTTGCCCGCAGACCACATCAGGGCAAAGCTGCAAAGCATACCAGCGAGTAACCCAGCTCGGTGGCGTCCCTGTGGATACCAGGTGAGCGTAACAATTCATATTTAAAAATGTTCCGCATTTAATTTGTTTTTCAAAAAATAGGTATAGCCGCGGTTACCAAAATATCCAATGACGCCCCGAATCCCATAACTCCAGCTATGTGATTGTGTGTACTTCTTTCCATAAATGTAATGCAAAATATTAATAACAAAAGACACAGTGAAAAGGGAGTACGTGAAGAATGCACTTTTCGCACATTACAGTTAGAGCTGTGGGTATGCGTCATTGAAATCGTGCCTAGGACACCCTCCCCCCCGCTAATTTCTGCGGTTACCCACATCTCCAAATGCCAATGGCTCATTTGGGCTAGATCGTAGCTGCGGCTATACATCTATGTTAAAAAAAATATAGAATTTCCTTCTATCTGAAAAAAGAAAACAGAATCATTTCAATGAGACACACACTTTAATAAACACAATTTATTACATACATTTTTATGACCGTCATATTTTATATGCTGTGCATCACATGCAATATATAAAAGATAGAACATTGGTGCATATTACACTGTTGTTCTCTTTGCACATAATTATCATTGGGTATTGGTAGAAATATCCAACATGGAAAAAAAAACATACAATAATATAAAAAAACTATAAGAAAATATCACTACAAAAAACAAACAGGAATATATAAACTGGGTGAAAACAAACAAAGAACATTATAGTAGTTGCATGCAGGACAAAGGATGGGAATGTCAAGTAAACTTGGAGAACAAGAGAAAATAGGTTAGGATAAGTAAACTTGGAAAACAAGTCACCAAACCGATCCAATTTATCAAACTACTTTTCCTTTTTTTATTTTTTTACTTTTCCATTTTTTGAAGCATTGTCTTTTTTCACTTGTCTATTTGAAAGTTTTACTTTTTCCTTCCTAATTAGACATTCCAACAGGTCTGGACATGAGAATAGTGACGACATCATCATATGGGTCACAATCCTTCACCACCAAGGAGGAAGTACACAAAAATTAACAAAACAGCTGACAGTTGGCACTTGTTCAAAGTGAAAGAGCACTGCTCCAGAAAAAAAAGCCACAGTATGTACTGTGCACCTTCTGCAATAAAACTGTACACTGTACACTGTGGGCCTTCAGATGTTCCATCTCAAAGCCTGGGAACATCTATTACGATTAACCATCTAGTGTGAATCCATTGGAATTAGGTTGATGTTGACTATCGTAAAGCTCATAAACATCACAAAAGAAAAATGCATTCGCCCATTCCTTGCACAGAAGATGATTAGCATCACCGACATAACCCCCATCCACCAGTGCATCAACAACTCCAACTGCAAATGAAGCTTGTACATCAGCAGTGGTACCCAGTACAAAAACTCCTCTCTTATCGACACCCTATCCATCTATGATTTAACCATGATGAAAGTCATGTGTACAAAATGCTGCGACTGGGTACTTAAGGAAGATGCCAAAACCTGGTGCTGCATCAAAACTTGATGGGTCGTGGCTCTTGGCAGTGGGGGAGGGGTTTTAATTTTAGACTGCGTGAGAATTGTTTGGGGATTGTGGGTGTCAGCGGGTAGATCTGTGGGTGAAAGGAGCAGGGATTCTGCACCCTGCCCTGACCAATATTCTGATGAATGCCTGCAAATCCCTTGCCCTTCCTTGACGGGCACTGCCCTCGACAGGCAAAAGTCCCAGAAGGCCACTGAGAATAGAACCCCAGCATGTTAGAGTAAGGTTTGAGTCATCTCTCAGTCTGCTAGTCAAGATACTAAGGACAGTGAAATGGGTGACTGCAGTCCTCAAATGTGAAGCTGCACTTCCACTGAACCTTAATTACTTGCCACCCTTAAATCTTAGACGGTTATGGTAATGTCTGAGTTTCAACACCGACCCTTTCCTCATCTGCCAACTGCAAGATGCTTGTTTTGTTAATCTTGATGTACAATGTACTTATTTAAGGGAGAGAGACAGAGAGGGAGAGAGGGAAAGAGAGAGAAGCTAGAGCCATGGGCCTGTTAGAAAATGGCCGGATGTAGGAGTGCAGGGTTGCAGATTGTTTTGCCTTGTAAGGCTTACTTCCGCCTTTCCCCGACTAACCAACTCCCTTCTAAGATTTCCTACCACCATACACTACGCACACAAACCCCCCACAGAAGGCCACCACAGGTGAAGCCGTTAAAACATCAATGCTAACCAGCCATAACTAAGCTCTCCTCTTTAGCCCTGTCACACTCTCCCACATCAGTGTCTAACCATACTCAAAGTGCTGTAGTCTAGAAGATCTTGGACTCTTCTCTATGCATAACATTCTCCCAAGTTTCTTTCACCAAGCCCATAGATAGCAGATTGGCACTCAGGAATTGGGTGCTTCTGACCTGCACCAATCAACACCACTGGTTCACATTTGCTTTCCCACTGTCCCACTAATCAACCCACCCCTTTCTATCTTACTGAACCAAGCACAGTGAGGACACCAATAGTGGAAGACAGGAGCTATACAAGACCACTTACATTCAGTTATATTAGATTGCAATCCAGGGGTACACTACACAGGCAAAACTGGATATAGACTTCCTATGAAACACTGTAAACACATGCCTGTGTGAACCATTCTTCAATTGTTGGTAAATGCCAAACTAGTACATCTACCACCGCCTAAATTCTAGTAGACATATCGGCTTTGGTTCTCACTGTTACCTCTGAGGGTTGAACAAGATTACCCTTGCCAGAATAACTGAGACATTCCAAAACACAATAGAAAAGGCAAAACACCTTACCAAATCATAATTACACATACCCAGTAAAATGAGGTGTGCAACGTCTTCAAAAACTCTGCCTTGTCTAGAATCACTTCATTTCTGCAAACAGCCACACGCTGTCTTAAACATATAGACTGGCATCCTTGAACCCATGCCATCACATGCCACTGGCCTTTCACCTTTGATTTGCAGCAGGGGCATCCCACCCTCTTAAATCAAATTCACATCAGAGCCAAGATATCCCTGCAAGCATTAGAAGACTCTATCAGGCATGATCACTGAAGAACAAACTGAAAGCATGGCTGCTGCTTTCTGCATTGTTAACATGTAAACAGAAAAAGTGGCAACTCTGTTAACAAGTGGGCTATGATACTCAAAGAGACCTTAATGCAACACTTCACACTACCTTATGCGTCTCCTGCAAACCACCATGTCAAGAGTGACTGCCATTGACCTCTGATCATCAGACTGAACAATTGTAAACAAAAAAAGAGCTCACCAGTGATGAAAGAAAGATATCTTTATCAGGTGGCACTAGTCATTCAATCTGCTCACAAGAAAAGACACTGTGCCATGACACATCTCAGCCACCCAATCAAATGATTCTAATCAAATGGAATGTAACACCTTTTAACAAAGAACGTGTGCCTTGAACTGCACCTGATATTGTATATGGAACCATTTTATCAATTAGAACAATATCTGTGTTTCAAATTACCATTACAATTGACAGTTATCCAGAACATCTAGCCAAGAGACAGAGTGGGTGTGAGCCCTACACCACCAATGGGGCATTGAGGCACGCGGGTCCACCAGCCCCTACAGCTGACATTTGTTTGTTGGATTTTCTACAATGATCTGAAGCCATATCCCAAGCAACTTTAAACAGTGAAAGGAACATTTTCCAAATTGACTTAAAGTTCATGTCTAGCCTAGCCCATGTAGCAGGTGAACTCAGTTGCACTTGAACTGTCTAAATATGCACAATGCATGTTGGCCCAAGAACATCTGCAAGAATATGATATTTGCAACTGTGCCATGTGCTTGGCTAAATAACAAAAAATCCATGCACACAACAGAGAACGTTAACATTGACAGACATTAAATCTGAAGTGATTCAAATAGATAAGCTATGTTTTCGTTTAAAGTACAAGTGAGAATACTTGTTTTTTTAAAGAAATGTATACACAAGTATGGTTTGAAGTCATCACTAATTGTGTTTAAATTCTGAAATTTGGACTAGTCATAAAGAGTTGAAGATGGTACTTGTCCCCAAAATTCTTCACACACTGAACAATCCTCAAGTCTCCATGCCAGGAAAAATGAGTTGCAAGCTTGAGACTACTGTACAATGTTTCCTCTCAAACAAGAACAAACCTCTGTCCTTCGGAAGTAGACTCTAGACCCCTATACGAAGTGAGGTTTTGAACTGCAAGAAGTACTAAGACATCAAGTTAGTGCTAAGCTGTCTCGGGTACCGGACTGGGTTTGTATAGCGGTAGCACATGTGGTATACCATAGACCTGTACCCTTAAACGTCCTGAATAGACTGCATCCGGGGGATGCTGCATGACATCAAACACACAATGGTGATGAAGCACAAGCTCTTGTTAGATGAGAGGGATGCATTTTTGGGAGCATCAAGCTATGAGTATGGAAGAATATGCTCCAGAGACTTAATGGGGAGATGATCGTAGCTCCTGAAAGGCATATTGGATCTAGGCCAACTCTGCGCTGGCGGTTCTCCAAAGCCTTTTAGCCAGCTTGAAGCAGAATTTGGCCTAGGACAAAATGTAATTTGTGGATATATACTGCAGAGAAACATGCTTCTTAGTCCGCACAGTTATCATGAAGTCACAAAATTGCCATGTCTGGTTCTGGAGATTGATCCTGGGTGGGAGTGAACAGTTCCATTCCACAAGATATCCGTGAATATGTGTGCCCTGACAACATGCATCTCTTCAATAAGGGTCTGGATGATTGAAATAGCAACCTGGATTTCCACTTGTTACAGGCATTATGGAGGGTAATCCTGAGTGATATTCTGAAAGTTATCATTGATACCGTGGATCCTCCCGGACATCAGAAAGTATGTATTAGTCTCCACCGGTCAACAATACGAATGCACCAGGCTCAGCCACTCTGATTGATGTTGGACGTTTAATAATCAAAAAGGCACATTTGTAAACATTTTGGCCCACTGCAAAATAATAGTTCCCAGTTGGCAGAGAATACATGAATGTATGAACCTTGTGCTGGGCAATTACTTTCAACTTAACTTGAAGGCACTAATGTTAAATAACCTTTTACTACTGAATTAACTTGATGAAAACAGCCCAAAAACTGTAGCTCAAAAAAAGGGAAAATACCTTTATCTTTCAAATAGTTCTCCAAATGGATGAATAGTTTGAAAGATGGGGAAACTGGCCACCATGGAGCAAGTGAGCCTGCGGGTGAAAAACAGAGAAAACCTTTTCAAGAAAATCTAGGAAAGGTTTCCGGAAGCATGCAATGACTGAATGGTGTACTGTTCCACTCCCCGAAACAACTTCCTGCGTCAACTATGTTCCTCATTCATGTAACCTACATACTTTATTTTTTTATTTTATTGTTTAAATTGCGGACCTAGCTCAAGAGTAGCAGAGAACTGTGCACAGTGTGGGTAGCCAGCATTTCGGCTGGCATTATTTAGTAGCACATTACTGTAAATTGTGGTATTTGTGTCAGTCTGTATGTCTATTTGGATAAGTCCTTGGTATGGTGTTGTTGAAAAAGCCAAGTTTTGAGAAATGTATGAAATTTGAGAATTGTGAGAGCATTCTGAGCCGATACAGGGATCGACTTCCAGAGAGTGTGAACATGACAAGACGAGAATTGTTTGCGGGTCCTCTCTTTGTAGACAAGTTATGATTCAAGGATGTTGGTCAATTTGCTGCATGAGGAGTGTGTGCACCTAGATATGTGTAGCTTAATGCTACTTGTAATTGCTCTGTGGATGATACATGTATTGTTGAAGAGTATTTTGGCCTGGAGACGAAGGCGAATGTAGTTTGAGTAGGGTGGGTTGATTTGGCCAAATTTCCGCTCAACCGCTGTGGCATTACGGACTCCTTTTAGCGGTACCAAGTGTGCAGCGGGAGCCCCGTCAAAAAGCATTTCCCCCATAGATCTGCAAGAGCACAAGGGCCTGCAATTCAGTCTGCAAATCCTGGGATGGGATGACAGGATTGATTTTAAGAAGGGTGGGGGATTTGCAGCCAGGCTGTTTGTGCCTTATTGGGTATGTGTTTACCGGAAGGACAAGCTGTCGTCAATGGGGAAGCCTAATGATTTTATTTAATCTGAGAGTTGCCAATCAAATGTTTCTAGGCACATATCCTTTCGCCATTGTTGGATGAGTTGTTGTTTAGCAAGGGGATGATGTGGACTAATTGTATTTTAGAGGATTTCAATTTGAAATAGACAGTCGACATCCAGGACTTGATTATGACTAGTTAATCATAAAGACAAATAATGTCATGTGAGCTTTGTACTCTCATGTACAACTGAGTACAGGCCGGTATTGGTGGATGGCTGTATTGGGATCTTTAAGGATTGACCTCACAGCCTCCATGTAAAGGTTCAAAACGACAAAAAGATTGGTGAGAGGATGGCGCATTGGGGAACACTGCAGGAGAATGAGAGCAAGAATGCAACATATTTGTCTGGAGTGCACCTGATAATTGTATCTTTGCTGGAGTATTATATCTGGTAAAGTCTCTTTTAATATACCCAAGACCTCCTATATTTGTTATTATCTAAGCATAATACTGGGTTCCAGAGGACTTAAAACATCATTTAATGTAATATCATTGCTGCACACATGAATTCATAGCACCACATAGTTATTTAAAAATGAAAACACCCACAAGTTGCTTCTCATCCGGGACTCATTGGCAGACTTCAAGGTGCGCACTGAACACTACCCCTTTGTCAGACACAGTGGTTCCCACTGGCGTAGCACACAATTTGGCAGCTCCCCTGTGAGCCATGCTGTGGGGGCCCCCAAGCTCCTTAACAAATCACAGGGCACGCCAAACCCCGGGCCGGGCCGGCCACCACGTGTGAGGAATGACCATGATGATTATGCCGCTGCAGGGGCATGCACTACTGCAAATGAAAGAAGTAAATATGTTTTTCAATCAAAGCTTAAATCTTTAATGCAACATAGAGAGAAGGGGGCGGTGCCTGTGTGAGTTGTTTTTTTGGAGGGTGTAAATATTTGCCACAAGAATGTGAGTGCGACTGAGCATAGCGATGGAGCCGGAACTAACGAAAATGGGTTGGAGTGGGGGTGGTCAGAGGGATTCTTCTCCCTCCCCAGAGTACATGTTTTGAAAAATGGGTTATAATGGTGCATTACAAAGCACACTTTCTGAGGATATTTGGGTAAAAGGACAAAAATGTGGGTAAAAGACCACCCATCAGTTTTGTAGCGTGTAGGGTAAATCATCAAAAAAGTACAATAGATGCAAGTCACCAAAAGAGCACAGGGCTTTTTCCAATGCATTATCATGCCTATCCTTGCAATATATGCCAGTATAAAAAACATTTGTATGTTCGCTGTGCCCATACATTTCCATGCTGGCTCCTCCAACATATGCTAGTACTCCATTATAAAACCATATATATGTTTGCTTTAAGACATTTTTATATAGTATCATTACTGGCACGGTGCACAAAACTGTCTCTGGCAATATATTCCAGTACTCCTATCTAAGTATATAGTGCCATTGGTTTGGCCATTAAAAGTGACATGCCACAATAGGAAAACCTGTCCAAAATGGTTCCAATGTAAGCCAGTCTAGACCCATAAGAACACTTATCTTGCTTGATTCACCATAGATGCTCAGTTAATAAAATGTCATTCTACAGTGAAGAATACACAGGCCGCTACGCCAAATCATCAGTCTAGCAAGGTAACACTATTTATCATGCTTGTTTTTTTTAAAGATGCCGATTAATGCATGTCATTCAAGAGTAAGCAATGGTTAGACTGACTGCACCAAAATGCCAGTCTAGCCAGGGAATGGCACAAATAAACTTGCCATTGCCCAAAAATACCAATAAAACATGCAAAGTCAATAAAAGATGTGGCAAAAATGCTCCAGTGATCCCCAGTCTCCCTGGGCCTTACGAACACATGCATCCCCTTTCACCCAACGGTCAATCGCCCATACATCAACACACACCAACCCCACACACCAACCCCCACCCAGAACATTCAAACCCACACTACCACATGTATGCTCATTCACCCACCAGTCACTCACACCTTCTCTCGTACATGCACTCATTGCGTTCTCTACACAGGCACACATCCACCCACCGAGAACATTCAAAAACAAGCCATTACATTCCTACTTATTCACCCACCAGTCACTCAATCATACACCTTTTCTTACCTCCACCCATTGTAGTTTCTACACAGGCAGTGCACAATAACCACCCACCCACCCTGAACATTCAAAAACACAATAATATTCATAATCATTCACCCACCAGTCGCTCACACACACATTCTCTTGCATCCACGCATTGCAATCTCTACAGAGGCACACACCCATCCACTCATTGCATTCTCTAGACAAGCACACACACACCTAACCACCCACTCAGAACATTCAAAAACACACATCACATCCCTTCTCGTTCACCACCAGTCACTCACAACTTCTCTTACATCCACGTATTGCATTCTCTACACATGCACACACGACCCACCCAGAACATTCAAAAACACACATCAAATCACTTCTCATTCACCCACCAGTCACTCACACTTTCTCTTGCATCCACCAATTACATTTCCTGCACACAGGCACATACCAACCCAACCGGGACATTCAAAAACACACATCACATCACTTCTCATTCCCCCACCATTCACATACAAACAACTGACATGCACTTCACACATGCAAAACACACATCATATTACAAACAAAAAGACAACTTACCTTTTTCTTGCAGCTTCGGTCCGTCCTTCCAGGCCCCCTCGGCTCCTCCGTGCTGCTCACGAAACAGGAACCAGAAAGCTGCTAGAGCTTCCTGGTTCCTGTATGTGAGCTGCAAGGAAGCCGAGGAAGAAGAGGTTGGAGCTGAACGTGGCATGTGAAATGTGCCACATGTCACGGTCAGCTCCAACCCCTAGTGAGTGCCTCCTTACCCCAGCTTCACCCTGATGGGTGAGGACTGTGCCGGGGAATCACCAGACCTGGTGTGGTGGGTCCTCCCGCACCACAGGAGGGCCCACTACACCACAAGCAGCCATTTATTTTGGGGGACAAAGAAAGGTTTTCCTTTTTTTAATTTTTTAAGTTGGGGTCGCAAGGGCGTCCGAGTGGTTGCAACTGTGGCCCCCAGAGGTCGCAGTTGCAACCCCTGGCAACCTCCAAATGACGTCCCTGCTTTGAAGAGGGCTTTACTCCTGTTAGAGGCTGCTGCGATGGTGGTGGAGCGGTAAACAGCTTTCACCCGGTGATCAGAATGATGTGGTTGGCACAATTCGATTTGAGGGTTGTGAGAGCTCCAGCATTATAGATTTTGCACCACTGTTTCTACAGTGTCCGAGTGAGTGTTTATTGAGCAAGCTGGGGTTGTATCAAGAGGCAGATGGTTTGGTTTTTGCGCGGCTGTTTTTTAGCGGGGCATCAGTATCCACCAGTCACAAAGCAGAGTTGTTAAATACCTTGCTGGTGGATGAAAGAGCATGTGGACGGGCGTGCTGAACTGTTAGTCTGAAGATGTCTATCTCTCCCTCCAGTTACATTACTCATGAAATCATGATTCTGGTAAGTCTTTGTTTGACTTTTTTTTATAGATCCTTTAACTGTGTGCCCTTAAGAATGTCTCTCATTCAACCTTCATGATATATCTTGTGTACACACTCAATTACAGAACAACTTTGTGGCTCTTGTTACTCTCTTGGATGATGTATCCTGCTAACAAATTCATAAAGTATTAATGAAAAAATAAATTGTGCGCACTATGTATTTTACAGCACATGTTTCCAAGTATATTGCCCAAAACGTTTTTGAAGCAATTCCGAAGCTCATTATATTTAGAAGGAAATACATGTATGTGCATATACCAAATGTGTGCCCCTGGTAACAGTCTTGAGTGCTGAGCACACATGTTTTTAGAAGGAAAACGTGGTAACATCAAGTCTGTTCCATAATAAACAACACAAGTTGCAAATGAATGCACTTTAATAGTGATCTGCAATGCCTTATTCGCATGCCTCTTCTCCACCTTAATTACACCTTCCCTGGGGTGTAACTCGATTATTCTGCTTGCTGCAGTTTATTTATGCCCATTGGTGTAGATGATATATGCCTTCTAGCTCAGCTCAGCTAAGCATATGTTAAAGCTTAATGATGTCCTCTTCTGGAACTTAATGATTGCTCATCTGACTTATTTTTCTGGTGCATCTCAATTAAGACATGATGTTGTGGCTCACTGGGCTGGTCATTTATGCCCCACGTACAACTGATGCTGCTAAATTATGCACCTGCTGGAGGTAACTCGCATGCCTGGTGTTACTTAATCATGCCCCAATGTGCAATCAATTTTGCTCTTTGGGGCAGATGGCATATGCTATAAGTAGTTTATTTACTTACATGCGTGTGTATGATATGATAGGTTATTTATAACGCGCTTAATACCCAGGGGTTTCTGAGCACGGACCCGGGGATCGAACCTGTGGATCTCCGTGTATGAATGCATGAAGGGAATGTGAAGCTTCCTCTACCGGAACAACTGGCAAAACACACATTTTCATTCAAAATGAATATTGGTAAATCACCTGGGGCAGATCATTTTGAATCACGTCTGATCTCAAAACTTTCTTTGTATTTTATTTTAATGTTTGCAAACTCTCAACTCTTAACACCTTTCTCTGATCTCTTTCTATTCCCCACCCCCGCAACTCTTCGGTCTCTGTATTATGCTCACTTTCGCTCGGGCCTTGAGGACCGCTTGTTATCCAAATGATTTTTTAATTTGATTGTTTTGCATAAAATGACTGCCATTGTTCCACTGTTTCGTTAAGCGCTGCGGCGTATAGCACTATATGAATACAAAAATACACAAAATACAAATAATGTTGATGCTGCCGCCACAGTTTGACGCAGTTATAGTTTAAATTCCATGAAGTCATTCTGATGCATTTGAAAAGTGTGGAACAGATAATATTAAAATGGGTGCACTGTGAAACCTTTGAATGTATTCGTTACCATCTCCACATTCCACCAGGGTGACCGGACAGATGGACTATGTAATTATGATTTAGGATGCTACTTTCAAATTGAATCCACACTGAAAGGAGCACATATCAGATTTGTCTGCTTTTATTTTCAAGAATGAGATGAGATAGGGAGGAGAACAGACAAGATTTTATCAAACTATTATGGAGACACTGAACTGCTGTCTTAATCTTGTAATACAATATAATGAGTAATTGTATTATTAGAACTGCAATGTGACCATGCACACATAGATTAGATGTTCATTCGGGAACTAAAAAACAATAAAGTATGAATTACTGGAAACTTTGTCCTTGATGTTGTATCTGATGAGTCATTCAAATATTTAGAGGCATCAAACAATAGCAGCGATTTCATCTTATCTAATTCATGGGTGCTTTTACTAAAGGCGCTCACCGAGAAACTATGCTCCATAAAAATCGCAACTAAATATAGACTAGTTTGTAGGGATGAAGCACAAGGTGAGTGCACTGGAAAGGAAACAGGAAGAAAATATGTTTTAAAAAGAACACAGACAATATGAAGAATGAGAGACGCATGCACATAACAAGGACAATTTGTTTGCATTTTAGGAGAAATCAAAACAAATTAATTTAAAAAAATGGGGGTAGAGGACGAAGCAGGTTCCGGAGGAATAATGTGACCCTGATCAATCAAGAGAGCAACCACTGTTGAACTGTTGAGGGAGAGGACATGAAGCCAGATGTACATAGGTTTGTAATGGAGTGGGGGTATTTAAAGGCAGTGATGTGTGAATAATTCCTCATTTACATCACACTTTGACTTATATTGCTTGATTCTATCACTTGATCGAAATGTCACACATACATCCAGCATAGGCCATTCCCAAAACAATGTTTTATTTTAATTGCATAATGAACAAATACAATGTTGTTTGTATGTTAAGTTAGGACTTGTTAAAAAATAATGTATACTAGACCTCTTATCACCATAGCGGTCTTACAGCACCGAAGCTTGTGTGAAAAGGGGCCATACTGTGACCCCACCCAGGGTGAATGTTGAAAATGAAGATGTATTTGTTCTCAATGTACTTGAGCTGGGGGGATAGTTCAGTGGCAATGCACTTGTCTTGGAAACAAGACAATGCGAAGCATCACTTCTTTGAAACCGGGACCCGTGTTTAGAGGATGGACTTTTTTACTAAATGTTCTTTATAAAAATGGATCCATTTTTGTAACTCTTTCTACTTTATATATATTGTAATAAATGTAAATGTGTCACAGGTGATAACTTACGACCTTAAGGTAACCATTTGTGGTGGTGACCTAAACATAAAATTATGTAATAGTCTGCCTCAGGATCTGATTGATCCTGCAGAGGATTTAGCCAGAGGTATTCCAGACTTGAATATGCAGGATCACCGGGTATGTAGTGAGCGTCTGATATTCCACAATTGGGTATTAGCGCTCTCCTTTTTAAGAGCCAATGTGGGTATTCGATAATTGACTATTGCTTCATCACAAACTCTCATTGGTATATAATAGAGCAGTTGAAGGTGCTGCCAGACCTATTTAGTGACCACCATTCTCTAAAATCAGTACGTAAATGTGAGCGAAAGTAACAATTCCAATGACTTTAGGAATTTAAAGCTATTAAACAACACCACCCAAAAAACTCATTGACAAATGAAAATACGATCCATTAGGAGATCATAGGACCCAATATCCACCTGTTCAGGACAGGTGGAGAAAGATCCTGATCCTGCCAAAACCTTAAATTAAAAGTGTCCCATGGGTTGGTTTGATCAACAATGTAAAAATGCAACAAAATACCTCCTGAACGCATTAAAAACCCATGATCCAAGAAAAGCCAAATGATAAATGCAAGAGCAGATGCTAAGAACGCAATTCAAGGAAGGAAAGAAGAACTAGACAGCTCGGCTTGAGCTGGAAATTGCCTCAGATGAGGGAAAAGCAAAAACATTTTTAAATACTTGCAATGGGACCCTTATATGGATGCACAGTCACAGGCTGGAAGTAATGGTACAAGATCATTACAAGGTGTGGACCATTGTCTATCTTTGTATCAGGCCCTAGACACAGATATGGTCAGATATTGTAGTGACTGAAAGAGACACACACCTTCCCCCCTTTCTGTCACACTGAAAGAGGTGATACAAGCAATTAACAATGTTCAGGATCTACCTGAAATATGGGCCCCCATTGTGACTACATTATTCAATGCCTTCTTATCTACATTTAATGTTCCCGACTCATGGAGTAAAGCCAATATCATATCCATTTACAAATAGGGAAATAGGAACTGTCAAAAGCAGACAGACACATTTCACTGTTGAATACAAACGTTAACATTTTTGGCAGATGCCTTTTAGACAAGCTGGAACAATGGGTAGCAGATAATTGTATGCTCTCCATTATCCAATTGGGCTTTTGACCAACACTTTGGACATTAGAACTGATATTTATTGGCCGTGCACTCTATGTATGTCCAATAGAAGAGTGTGTATCTGGCATTCTTCAAAAAAGTTAATATGGAGAAGCTAAGTTAGGTGCTCAGGTCCCTGGAAATCCCACATGTGCTATGGCCGGATGTCTAAAATCTTAAACTGTCATGATAGACAAGAATGCATACATTAGTCACATTGCATCAATGTTTCCATAATTCCACTGTTACTCAATCACATTCTGCCCAGTCAAAGTCCACATTGAGAGCCTGTTGATGGCTATCCATTCTGTGGATCCAGACATGTTCCCTTTGCAATAAGAGTTTCAATATATCAGATATTTGCAAAAGTGTATATACAATCCACCATAGAAGAACCTTAGATGTGTGGTTGTTCTCCACAAAATGTTTGACCAAAGGTATGCTGATGTTTTTACAGCGAGCGTTGTAAGAGGATTCAATTCAACACTACAGCTAAGTCAACGCCTAGTCTATAATACTGAATGAAAACCCTTATTGATATAACTTTATGTCCAGTTCATGCGTTCTGGATGACTACCCCTATATAACACCCCTCCCTTGGAATCCCCCTGACCCCACTGAGCCAAGAAGTAGTTCTGTTTTGCAAGTTAAAAGGTTTATTTGATAACTTAAACAATATATATTATATCACGCTTTATAATAAATTAATAATTGAATATCACACTTAATCTGATATGATAAAGATTAACAACGGAGAATCTGGCACTAGCACACTTCTTTATAATCACTAAGGAGTTGACATGAAATGGATAAGGTAGCACACTGGTAAATAGGGACAGAAGAATAATGTGGTAGAGAATGCTTTATAGATTTCAAATGGATGCAATGTTGAATGAAATGCAGTACAGAAAATACTCAATATGATTTCAACAAAACAATGTAATCACTTTTGTCTGGCAATTCACCCCCCTTTTATGCAATGCAAGGAAATGGAAGGAAGCACACAGTTCTCAGAAATGCAATTAAATGTGATTCAGTTAACCCCAGCAAGCTTAGACTACAGACGTTGAAAACACAGGCAAAATGCTTTGATATGTGCTGGCAATAAAGTGAAAAAATATGCTAAAATGCTTTTAATTCCCTCTAGAGGTTTAGGGTGAGTGGTATCTAGTTAATATGAGCTCAGGCTCACTCTAGCAGTGATGCAGGGATAGTTTTTATGAGGCAAACGTTTTTTTTCAGAGGAAAGCAAAAGCAGCTATCTTTTTGCAAGTGGAGAAATTTTCAAATCGCGGCAAAATTCGCGAATGCGTCTGGCGCGATTACAGAGGAACTACAAGGGCTATCACTATCTTTTCGGGGTCCTAGGAAAACCTAGGATCTCAGCTTCCAGATGAAAGTTACTGCAAGTCTCTAGCACAAACGGTCACGGAGATATGAGCGATTAAAAAAGGTCGTTTTTCAGATTTGAAATTTTAAAGTTCAAAAAGACAAGTGCAGCTTGCAACTAGAAAATGACAAGTGACAGCTTTGCAAATGACAGGTGACAGTTAGGAGACAGTTCTACTTAGATTAAACTAGATTGAATTATATTATTTTAACTAAGAGATTGGTTCTGCACAGTTTTCTAGGTACTCACACTATATTCTTGAGTGAAATGGGCCTCGCCATGGATCTGGTCAGGTTTTAGACGGGACTCTGGTCTCTGCACTTCACAGTGATCTGGGTCTGCTCTCTCTCTGGATTCTGAAGATTGAGGGATTTGAAGTCTCTGTTTATCTTGGAGTCTAAGTGTTGGCTCTTTGAAGGTTGATGGAGGTAAGTATGGATTTTTCCGGCAGAGCGTCCCGCTGCAGATGGAAATGAATGTCCCTATCTGTCCTGTCTGTCTGCTTTTATGTGTTTTGAGAGTGGGTGTGTATGCAGCATCACTAGACCCTACCCCTCTCCACTTGCCATTGGTCAAATTTCCATTTCTCACTTGATTGGGGAAGGAACTGTGAGTCAGAGCGATGTCATTTTATGGCTTGCAGAGAGGACACTCCCCAGTCAAATTGCACACATTCTATATTTGATAACAAAAGACATATTTGCACAGGTAAACATTGGTTTAAAATTACATGCACACATCACATATCACAGGAGATATACCCTGTCGAAACTTTGCTCTTCCTGGGGGCTTGCATTCAGAAATGGCACATATTTCACTTTTTAACTGATTTTGC
This sequence comes from Ambystoma mexicanum, assembly GCF_040938575.1. Lineage (NCBI taxonomy): Eukaryota > Metazoa > Chordata > Amphibia > Caudata > Ambystomatidae > Ambystoma > Ambystoma mexicanum. The sequence goes on along the minus strand of NC_090941.1, from coordinate 964,146,241 downwards.
AATTCCGGACATTGACCCAAATTTACACACTTGTGCGCAAGGAGTATGGACATTAGTTGATGAAGTGTCAGATTTTTCACATGCACACATTTTGAGTAATATCCTCTTTTCCGCTAAAACCCCCCTGAACATGCCACCGGTTCTAAAAACCTCTTAAAATGTGGGCAGAAAAATCACAAGAATTATGGTGTCATTTATACAATTTTCACATGTCCGCTCTATGAGTTATTCATCTTTTTCTAAAACCATATTCTGGCTATAGAGGTGTGTCTTTTCAGGTCACATGGTACAGAAACCAGTCTTTCCAGTTTCTGCCAAGCTCAGAGACCCTGCCACTCCCAGCTTCTGCCAAGAGGAAGCTGTTTTACGACATCTGCAATAAAACATTTGCCTGAGTCAGGACAGGGCTTTGTTCAATTTCCTGCAGAGCCCAGGTAATTCAATCAGGGAAGTGTCATATCCCTTTTGGTGTGAGCAGCAAAAGGGCAGCTAGGCCTGGGAACACAGCTGTGACTCAAGTTTCACTCCTGATGGGGGTAGTTGCCAGGCAGAATTCAGTTCCTTAAGCCAGGTTTCAGATAAAATGTCACTTTTTGTTTCCCAGTTTAAGTCAAGACAATTTTTTTACATATGCAGCTAGAATGCTGATTCTAAGTTCAAAACTATGACATTTAAACAATTGCAACCTATGTGACACTCAAAGTAGGTCACTCATTTCTCTTAAACCTTGAGATTTTTAATGTCTTTCAGTCCAAATTTACTTAAACTGCTGAAATCCCCAGCTCAGCCAGTCTTGTTATAAACCTTCAAGTCACTTCAGAATATAACTTTACATTGGATCCACCTCTCAGTAAGTCTTTCTTTGGCCTGTTTTGGGTTCATTTATTCAGTTTTCTACAAAAAAGTAAAATCTGGTGGTTTTAAAACGCCGGCTTTTGGATAGTGGTGAGTACTGGTACTGCACCCCTTTTTGGGATTTAAGAAAATGAATTCTCCACAGTTATGGGTTTGCTTTTGGCAATCAGCATTGCCATTCCCAATGGTTTCAGACTACTGTGGGTAGTCCAATGGTGGTTTTAGGCAGTGTCCTTCTGTGCCCATAACATCGGCAAAAATGAGTGGCAGCCTATTCTTCATGCATTTCCCTGTGCATTTTCTGGGAAGCTCTGGCCATCATGATGTTTTCCATGTCAGTACTGCACAGTTTTGAGGTATGGCTCGGATGCATGGGTAAATACATCCCACAAGCCCCCCTCTTGCGATGGCCATTCTATTTCACGAATGGGACTCGCAAGACCTGGGATGTTTCCTCATCTTCTTCCAATAGATGGCACAGTTCAGCATCTTTTCCTCCATCCGGTACTGATCGATCGGTTCTCCTCGGCGGTCCTGATGGGAAGATTGGGCGGTACCCCGGGCCCGTTGCGTCTCTGCTCGCGGTCTCCGGATCGTCCTCCTTGGTCATTCTCCATGGTTTCATCTCTCCTAGGATGATAAAGCAAAAGCGGCAATACCTACTCATAGACGTTTTTCCACCACTGTTGAGATAGTGGGGCAGCATATGCATTTCATCATAACAAAACATTACATTCTTATTTTGAAAAAAAAAACAGTATAACTAAGAGACAGTTTCATGCAAATCACAATATTTTAGAGACTAGATGTGGTATGTTTTATGGTTGGAACTGAATTAGTCTGAGACAGTGCCCGCTAGGATTCCAGAGGATTCCTCCAGTTGTTGCAGAGTGTGCCTGGGATGGCAACATTTCAACTGGTTTATGTGGACCCACTTGTCTTCCCCCGCTGCCAAAGGACCTTTGGGGATGTGGATTTTGTAGGCCACAGGGGAGATCTTATCGATGATCTCAAAGGGTCCCTTCCACGTAGGCAAAAATTTCCGCTGTTTTGCCTGGTTCCTTTGGAAGTTGTATAGATAGACCCAGTCCCCCACCTGATATTCCTTCCTGGAAGTTTTCAGGTCATAGTGGGTCTTCATGCTATCAGCTGATCTTTCTAGATTCCGCTGAGCATAAGCAAAAGCATGTTGGAGGTGTTTCCTTAAATTCTCCACATACTCATGAGTAGTGGAGGCATTTATCAGTGTCTGCTCTTGGGTCCTGTAGAGCAAATGCTGCGGAAGCACCATCTTGCACCCAGTCATTAACTCGAATGGTGACATTTTGGTTGCAGATGAAGGGGAAGACCTGATGGCCATTAGGAACAGAGGTAATCGGATATCCCAACTTGGCCCAGAATCTGCCACAAACTTTTTTAAGATGCTCACAATTGTCCGGTTATATCTCTCTACTGCCCCAGAAGAAGCTGGCCGGTAAGCAATATGCAACTTCCTTTTGACCCCCAGTATCTCCCACATCTTTGTCATTACTTCACTGATGAAGTGGCTACCTCTGTCTGACTCAATCCTTTGAGGTAGACCAAAACGGGAAAAGATATGGTTAATCATCAGGGCAGCTGCGGTTTCTGCCTTGCAATTTGGGGCTGGGAGACATTCCACCCACTTGGTAAACAAGCATGTCACAGTCAACATGTACTTATTCCCCCTAGCAGAGCGAATCACAGGGCCTACAAAGTCGATTTGTAAATCTGACCATGGCAGTGTCATCCCCCTCCTTTGGAGAGGCGCGCGGTGCGTGAGGGATGATGGCTGAAATTGTGCACACACGAGACACCCCTTCAAGTATTGGTTGAGGTCCTGCCCCATGTGTGGCCAGTATGCAACCTCTCTTAAGATTTCCAGTGTTGTGTGAAACCCCCTATGACCGGCGGTGGCCGCATCATGGGCGTGACTTAACATCAGGCTTCGGAATGAGGTAGGAACCACCCACTGATCGTGGCCAGCTTTGGATTTCCTTACCAGCAAACCGTCTTGGATTCGGAACATTTTTGGACATTTCATCAACACTCTTAGGTCCTCTTTCCCAATGTAATCGGTATCCGTCAGGGGAAAGTTCTCAGGGTCCTCAAGGTGCTGGTAAAATTTACCAATTATTGGATCCCCCTTCTGAGCTGTAATCAAATCAGCATCAGGGGTCTCCTTACTCCATTGTGCAATTGAAAGGTCGCTGTGAGCATTTGTCTGGGACCTAGTGATAGCAGTGACCTGGATTTCCCCCAACAGGGACTCAATCTCAATTAGATCCCCTTGGATGGCCCCGGTTTTGGCCAGCTGATCAGCTAAGTCATTTCCAGTTTTGTCTGGTCCCTCTACTTTGGAATGACCCTTGATCTTTTTCCAATAGATGGTCATCTCATTCGAGGTGACCAGATCATCAATGTTTTGGATCAACTTCCCATGTTCCAAGGGTTTGTTGTTAGCACATAACATGCCTCTGGTTTTCCAATTAACCAGGTGCTCCACGAACCTGTTCCGTACATAATCCGAATCTGTGATTATGACCAGTTCGTGGAGTTGATGCTGGACAGCAGTGAGGATGGCCTGATGCACAGCCATCAATTCTGCCACCTGACTACTTCGGGGACCAATTTTGTATCCAGCGGAGGGTTCTGGGAACTCATTCACCCATGCATTCCCTACGCCGGCCACCAGTTCTTTCTCCCCGTTGTTGTCAACATGGTAAGAGCATCCATCCACATAGACAGTGGGCATTCCCTCACACTTGTCCTCTTCAAAGACTTTGTGTGGGGAATTAAGGTATGCCTCCGTGTTGTCCTTTATTTTTAGACTCTCGTCCTCGAGACAGTTTTCTCTGGCACAATCATGCAAGTCAGCCAGACCTTGCGCGAGGGGACTCTTCTTGTTTTGGCCATATCTGACTTCCACAGGAAAGCCTTGCATTGACAGAATCGAGGAAGTAATTTGGGAATTACTCACATTTCCGGCCCGGATTCTGTCACTTTGGAGATATTGCAGAGGCTGGTGTGGAGCCTCCACTATGATGTGCTCATCCCTGGATAAACGGGCGGTAATTCTTCAATGCCCACACCGTCGCCAGGAGTGCCTTCTCACAATCGTTGAATTTCTCCTCCAAAGAGGATAAAGTTTTGCTCGCATATGAGATTACTTTATTGACCTTGTCATGCTTTTGGTATAATACTGCCGTCAAGCACGTATTAGAGAACCCCGTCTCCAGGAAGAACTCCTTGTTTCTGACAGGGTAAGCTAGGCAAGGCGCTTGTGAGAGGCTTCTTTTGAGTTGTTTTACTGCCTCGGCTTGTTCTGGACCCCATTCCCACTTGACCCCCCCCTTCAGGAGATGAATCAGGGGTCTGGTGATCTCTGCGTAGCCCTCAAAGAACTTTCTGCTGTAATTAGTCAGTCCAAGGAGGCTCCTTAGTTCCCGCAGAGTTGTGGGGTCTTTCAGTTTCTGAAGTGCTTCCACTTTCTTTTCCTGGGGACAGAGACCCTGAGGAGTAATCTCATGCCCTAAGAAATTAACACGGGTTCTACACCACTGTGCTTTCTGAAAGGAAAGTTTTGCTCCGGGGGCCCTCAACTGCGTCAGAACATAACGGATCTCCGCTATGTGTTCCTCCACAGATGAGCTTTTGATGAGGACATCATCTACATAAGCCAGGTTACCCCTCGCACCCAGGTCGGGCATGGCCTTATGTAGGAAAATATTGAACTCATTACCGGAGTTAAGGTATCCGAAGGGAGTCCGGGTCCATGTGTACTGCTGGTCCCCAAAGGTAAAAGCCAGCTTGTATTGGTCCTCCCTACTGACAGGCACAGTCCAGTATCCATTGGTCAGGTCTATTGCAGTGAATACCTGTGACCCCTGAATCTGGGCCAGCCCTTGGTCAATGTAGGGCAGTGGCCATCGGGAAGTATGGACCCGTTTGTTGAGCTCTCTAAGGTCAGCGCAGAGTCTCCACTGGCCGTTTGGCTTCAATATTCCCAGCACCGGGTTATTGAAGGTGCTGTGGACTGGACGGATTATTCCCCTGGACTCAAGGTTCTTAATTATTTCAGTAAGGGACTCCATTGATGCGAGAGGCAAGCGATATTGCTTCACAAACACAGGAGTCATGCCAGGGTCCGTGGGGATTGTGGTTGTGTGGATGTCGGTGCGACCACAGTCATATGAGTCTACCGCAAAGAGATCTTGGAAATCCAAGAAAACTTGTTTCAACTTTTGCTTTTGTTCCAGAGTCACACAGGCATCAGCTAGGTTGACTCTCTCTTCCACCATCTGCCTGAAGCCTGGAAAGACTTCTGGTTTGGCTATTTCAGCGGCCTCCTCCAGCTGGGTGGAGAAGTCCCTGGTCAGAGTGCTGATTTGGACTGGAGGCTTCAGGTGGGAAAGGCAGCCCTCATGGACCTGGAAAATCACCTCATCCCTCCTGAAGTCACAAGTCACATCTTCCTTACCATAGGGGCAGGAAGTGTACACCAGGAAGTTCCCCCCATGCCGGGTAAAAATCCTGTCTGGTGTTGTGTTGTCATCACTGTCACTGTCAAAGCAGTCCTTGGGGATTGGCCCTAACAGTTCATTTCCAAGATCAATGGAGAAATGTCGGTCATCAACCGCCATTCCAATAATGGTGCCTGCGGCTAGAGTAATACTCTTTAAGTCGCTGTTATCCACCTCTATTGGAATGGTGTCATGTTCTATGTTGACTAATGGAGTTGGGTTTACCCCCAACCCTTGCTGTTGGAGAGTAGCATTTAGATGTATGTAAGCATCAGGGTTTTTCAAATGTTGTCCTCTTTTAACTTTCACTTCCAGGGAGAATTGTCGGGTCCTTTCTGGGATGGTGACTTCCTCTTTAATCTGAATTTCAACTGCATAAGGTAGCAATTGAGCTGACCTAAATGCTTTTTCTGGATCATCAAAGCCCATGGGATTATCCGCTAATCGGGACCAAGCTTTGAAGTTTATTAGGTCCAAACTAATGGCAAAGCGATTGAGAATGTCACTGCCTAAGTAAAAGGCGGCAGGGACGTCTCGCACGACCCAACAATTATGGACAATGCTCTTGTTGCCAATGGAGATTTTGAGCATACACCTGCTTGGCAGGAGATGTTTGGAATTAGGTGCTTCCAGGTCCATTTCCCATTTGTCTATCAGTTTGAAGGTGGGAATGGCTGGATCTTTTGGGAGTTGGCGGAACATGGCTTCGCTGATGAAGCTCTTACCGTTGTTCACACACACTCGAGCGAGAACAGAGTCCTTCCCATCATTTAACTGGACAGGGATGAACAACTGCTCTCCAATTTGCTGAATATCAGCCAGGCTCTGAGCTGATTTCACATCTTTCTGGACTATAGGAGTGGGAGTTTCTGATTGTGGATTAGTAAAGAATTTCAGAGTGTTTCCTTCCAGCGTGGAATACCACCTTAAACTGGAAGGAAGGTTGATTTTCAGAAACAGAGAGGACCCTCCACCACCAGTCTCTTGTCCTGCTGCTATTACTGTCACGTCTGGAATTTGGCTATTCTGGAAGTGAAATTCTACTTGGTCAGATTTTTGTTCAACCATGTGGCAGGTGCCGTTTAAACTAACATGGTTGACACTCTGTTTTAATTTTATTGGTCGGCTAGTCTGGGTCCAGAGGACCCTGTTTACGCAATCTATTAGGGGTGACAACCTTCTCAGGAGGTCATTCCCTAGTAAACAAGGGGTGCCCTCTGGGGTCACAACTATGACCGGGTGTTTCAACTTGTGTCGCCCAATTTTAATGTCCAAATCTGCCGTCCCCTCGACGGGAATTTCCTTCCCGTCAAAGTTCTGCAGTTGTCCAGGAAGAGAGGTGAGAGGAATTTGGTAATTCTCTCCCCTTCCTGCATTCAGTTCATCAAAGGCCCTTCTGGACAGAAGGGTAGCTTGAGATCCCGTGTCCACCAGTGCCAAAATGGTACCCTGCCCCTGTACTTGTACCGGGGCATAGTATCTTCCCTCCTTCTCCTCAAGGGGGCACACTTGCCATTGGTCAAATTTCCATTTCTCACTTGATTGGGGAAGGAACTGTGAGTCAGAGCGATGTCATTTTATGGCTTGCAGAGAGGACACTCCCCAGTCAAATTGCACACATTCTATATTTGATAACAAAAGACATATTTGCACAGGTAAACATTGGTTTAAAATTACATGCACACATCACATATCACAGGAGATATACCCTGTCGAAACTTTGCTCTTCCTGGGGGCTTGCATTCAGAAATGGCACATATTTCACTTTTTAACTGATTTTGCAATTCCGGACATTGACCCAAATTTACACACTTGTGCGCAAGGAGTATGGACATTAGTTGATGAAGTGTCAGATTTTTCACATGCACACATTTTGAGTAATATCCTCTTTTCCGCTAAAACCCCCCTGAACATGCCACCGGTTCTAAAAACCTCTTAAAATGTGGGCAGAAAAATCACAAGAATTATGGTGTCATTTATACAATTTTCACATGTCCGCTCTATGAGTTATTCATCTTTTTCTAAAACCATATTCTGGCTATAGAGGTGTGTCTTTTCAGGTCACATGGTACAGAAACCAGTCTTTCCAGTTTCTGCCAAGCTCAGAGACCCTGCCACTCCCAGCTTCTGCCAAGAGGAAGCTGTTTTACGACATCTGCAATAAAACATTTGCCTGAGTCAGGACAGGGCTTTGTTCAATTTCCTGCAGAGCCCAGGTAATTCAATCAGGGAAGTGTCATATCCCTTTTGGTGTGAGCAGCAAAAGGGCAGCTAGGCCTGGGAACACAGCTGTGACTCAAGTTTCACTCCTGATGGGGGTAGTTGCCAGGCAGAATTCAGTTCCTTAAGCCAGGTTTCAGATAAAATGTCACTTTTTGTTTCCCAGTTTAAGTCAAGACAATTTTTTTACATATGCAGCTAGAATGCTGATTCTAAGTTCAAAACTATGACATTTAAACAATTGCAACCTATGTGACACTCAAAGTAGGTCACTCATTTCTCTTAAACCTTGAGATTTTTAATGTCTTTCAGTCCAAATTTACTTAAACTGCTGAAATCCCCAGCTCAGCCAGTCTTGTTATAAACCTTCAAGTCACTTCAGAATATAACTTTACATTGGATCCACCTCTCAGTAAGTCTTTCTTTGGCCTGTTTTGGGTTCATTTATTCAGTTTTCTACAAAAAAGTAAAATCTGGTGGTTTTAAAACGCCGGCTTTTGGATAGTGGTGAGTACTGGTACTGCACCCCTTTTTGGGATTTAAGAAAATGAATTCTCCACAGTTATGGGTTTGCTTTTGGCAATCAGCATTGCCATTCCCAATGGTTTCAGACTACTGTGGGTAGTCCAATGGTGGTTTTAGGCAGTGTCCTTCTGTGCCCATAACATCGGCAAAAATGAGTGGCAGCCTATTCTTCATGCATTTCCCTGTGCATTTTCTGGGAAGCTCTGGCCATCATGATGTTTTCCATGTCAGTACTGCACAGTTTTGAGGTATGGCTCGGATGCATGGGTAAATACATCCCACAAGCCCCCCTCTTGCGATGGCCATTCTATTTCACGAATGGGACTCGCAAGACCTGGGATGTTTCCTCATCTTCTTCCAATAGATGGCACAGTTCAGCATCTTTTCCTCCATCCGGTACTGATCGATCGGTTCTCCTCGGCGGTCCTGATGGGAAGATTGGGCGGTACCCCGGGCCCGTTGCGTCTCTGCTCGCGGTCTCCGGATCGTCCTCCTTGGTCATTCTCCATGGTTTCATCTCTCCTAGGATGATAAAGCAAAAGCGGCAATACCTACTCATAGACGTTTTTCCACCACTGTTGAGATAGTGGGGCAGCATATGCATTTCATCATAACAAAACATTACATTCTTATTTTGAAAAAAAAAACAGTATAACTAAGAGACAGTTTCATGCAAATCACAATATTTTAGAGACTAGATGTGGTATGTTTTATGGTTGGAACTGAATTAGTCTGAGACAGTGCCCGCTAGGATTCCAGAGGATTCCTCCAGTTGTTGCAGAGTGTGCCTGGGATGGCAACATTTCAACTGGTTTATGTGGACCCACTTGTCTTCCCCCGCTGCCAAAGGACCTTTGGGGATGTGGATTTTGTAGGCCACAGGGGAGATCTTATCGATGATCTCAAAGGGTCCCTTCCACGTAGGCAAAAATTTCCGCTGTTTTGCCTGGTTCCTTTGGAAGTTGTATAGATAGACCCAGTCCCCCACCTGATATTCCTTCCTGGAAGTTTTCAGGTCATAGTGGGTCTTCATGCTATCAGCTGATCTTTCTAGATTCCGCTGAGCATAAGCAAAAGCATGTTGGAGGTGTTTCCTTAAATTCTCCACATACTCATGAGTAGTGGAGGCATTTATCAGTGTCTGCTCTTGGGTCCTGTAGAGCAAATGCTGCGGAAGCACCATCTTGCACCCAGTCATTAACTCGAATGGTGACATTTTGGTTGCAGATGAAGGGGAAGACCTGATGGCCATTAGGAACAGAGGTAATCGGATATCCCAACTTGGCCCAGAATCTGCCACAAACTTTTTTAAGATGCTCACAATTGTCCGGTTATATCTCTCTACTGCCCCAGAAGAAGCTGGCCGGTAAGCAATATGCAACTTCCTTTTGACCCCCAGTATCTCCCACATCTTTGTCATTACTTCACTGATGAAGTGGCTACCTCTGTCTGACTCAATCCTTTGAGGTAGACCAAAACGGGAAAAGATATGGTTAATCATCAGGGCAGCTGCGGTTTCTGCCTTGCAATTTGGGGCTGGGAGACATTCCACCCACTTGGTAAACAAGCATGTCACAGTCAACATGTACTTATTCCCCCTAGCAGAGCGAATCACAGGGCCTACAAAGTCGATTTGTAAATCTGACCATGGCAGTGTCATCCCCCTCCTTTGGAGAGGCGCGCGGTGCGTGAGGGATGATGGCTGAAATTGTGCACACACGAGACACCCCTTCAAGTATTGGTTGAGGTCCTGCCCCATGTGTGGCCAGTATGCAACCTCTCTTAAGATTTCCAGTGTTGTGTGAAACCCCCTATGACCGGCGGTGGCCGCATCATGGGCGTGACTTAACATCAGGCTTCGGAATGAGGTAGGAACCACCCACTGATCGTGGCCAGCTTTGGATTTCCTTACCAGCAAACCGTCTTGGATTCGGAACATTTTTGGACATTTCATCAACACTCTTAGGTCCTCTTTCCCAATGTAATCGGTATCCGTCAGGGGAAAGTTCTCAGGGTCCTCAAGGTGCTGGTAAAATTTACCAATTATTGGATCCCCCTTCTGAGCTGTAATCAAATCAGCATCAGGGGTCTCCTTACTCCATTGTGCAATTGAAAGGTCGCTGTGAGCATTTGTCTGGGACCTAGTGATAGCAGTGACCTGGATTTCCCCCAACAGGGACTCAATCTCAATTAGATCCCCTTGGATGGCCCCGGTTTTGGCCAGCTGATCAGCTAAGTCATTTCCAGTTTTGTCTGGTCCCTCTACTTTGGAATGACCCTTGATCTTTTTCCAATAGATGGTCATCTCATTCGAGGTGACCAGATCATCAATGTTTTGGATCAACTTCCCATGTTCCAAGGGTTTGTTGTTAGCACATAACATGCCTCTGGTTTTCCAATTAACCAGGTGCTCCACGAACCTGTTCCGTACATAATCCGAATCTGTGATTATGACCAGTTCGTGGAGTTGATGCTGGACAGCAGTGAGGATGGCCTGATGCACAGCCATCAATTCTGCCACCTGACTACTTCGGGGACCAATTTTGTATCCAGCGGAGGGTTCTGGGAACTCATTCACCCATGCATTCCCTACGCCGGCCACCAGTTCTTTCTCCCCGTTGTTGTCAACATGGTAAGAGCATCCATCCACATAGACAGTGGGCATTCCCTCACACTTGTCCTCTTCAAAGACTTTGTGTGGGGAATTAAGGTATGCCTCCGTGTTGTCCTTTATTTTTAGACTCTCGTCCTCGAGACAGTTTTCTCTGGCACAATCATGCAAGTCAGCCAGACCTTGCGCGAGGGGACTCTTCTTGTTTTGGCCATATCTGACTTCCACAGGAAAGCCTTGCATTGACAGAATCCAGGAAGTAATTCGGGAATTACTCACATTTCCGGCCCGGATTCTGTCACTTTGGAGATATTGCAGAGGCTGGTGTGGAGCCTCCACTATGATGTGCTCATCCCTGGATAAACGGGCGGTAATTCTTCAATGCCCACACCGTCGCCAGGAGTGCCTTCTCACAATCGTTGAATTTCTCCTCCACAGAGGATAAAGTTTTGCTCGCATATGAGATTACTTTATTGACCTTGTCATGCTTTTGGTATAATACTGCCGTCAAGCACGTATTAGAGAACCCCGTCTCCAGGAAGAACTCCTTGTTTCTGACAGGGTAAGCTAGGCAAGGCGCTTGTGAGAGGCTTCTTTTGAGTTGTTTTACTGCCTCGGCTTGTTCTGGACCCCATTCCCACTTGACCCCCCCCTTCAGGAGATGAATCAGGGGTCTGGTGATCTCTGCGTAGCCCTCAAAGAACTTTCTGCTGTAATTAGTCAGTCCAAGGAGGCTCCTTAGTTCCCGCAGAGTTGTGGGGTCTTTCAGTTTCTGAAGTGCTTCCACTTTCTTTTCCTGGGGACAGAGACCCTGAGGAGTAATCTCATGCCCTAAGAAATTAACACGGGTTCTACACCACTGTGCTTTCTGAAAGGAAAGTTTTGCTCCGGGGGCCCTCAACTGCGTCAGAACATAACGGATCTCCGCTATGTGTTCCTCCACAGATGAGCTTTTGATGAGGACATCATCTACATAAGCCAGGTTACCCCTCGCACCCAGGTCGGGCATGGCCTTATGTAGGAAAATATTGAACTCATTACCGGAGTTAAGGTATCCGAAGGGAGTCCGGGTCCATGTGTACTGCTGGTCCCCAAAGGTAAAAGCCAGCTTGTATTGGTCCTCCCTACTGACAGGCACAGTCCAGTATCCATTGGTCAGGTCTATTGCAGTGAATACCTGTGACCCCTGAATCTGGGCCAGCCCTTGGTCAATGTAGGGCAGTGGCCATCGGGAAGTATGGACCCGTTTGTTGAGCTCTCTAAGGTCAGCGCAGAGTCTCCACTGGCCGTTTGGCTTCAATATTCCCAGCACCGGGTTATTGAAGGTGCTGTGGACTGGACGGATTATTCCCCTGGACTCAAGGTTCTTAATTATTTCAGTAAGGGACTCCATTGATGCGAGAGGCAAGCGATATTGCTTCACAAACACAGGAGTCATGCCAGGGTCCGTGGGGATTGTGGTTGTGTGGATGTCGGTGCGACCACAGTCATATGAGTCTACCGCAAAGAGATCTTGGAAATCCAAGAAAACTTGTTTCAACTTTTGCTTTTGTTCCAGAGTCACACAGGCATCAGCTAGGTTGACTCTCTCTTCCACCATCTGCCTGAAGCCTGGAAAGACTTCTGGTTTGGCTATTTCAGCGGCCTCCTCCAGCTGGGTGGAGAAGTCCCTGGTCAGAGTGCTGATTTGGACTGGAGGCTTCAGGTGGGAAAGGCAGCCCTCATGGACCTGGAAAATCACCTCATCCCTCCTGAAGTCACAAGTCACATCTTCCTTACCATAGGGGCAGGAAGTGTACACCAGGAAGTTCCCCCCATGCCGGGTAAAAATCCTGTCTGGTGTTGTGTTGTCATCACTGTCACTGTCAAAGCAGTCCTTGGGGATTGGCCCTAACAGTTCATTTCCAAGATCAATGGAGAAATGTCGGTCATCAACCGCCATTCCAATAATGGTGCCTGCGGCTAGAGTAATACTCTTTAAGTCGCTGTTATCCACCTCTATTGGAATGGTGTCATGTTCTATGTTGACTAATGGAGTTGGGTTTACCCCCAACCCTTGCTGTTGGAGAGTAGCATTTAGATGTATGTAAGCATCAGGGTTTTTCAAATGTTGTCCTCTTTTAACTTTCACTTCCAGGGAGAATTGTCGGGTCCTTTCTGGGATGGTGACTTCCTCTTTAATCTGAATTTCAACTGCATAAGGTAGCAATTGAGCTGACCTAAATGCTTTTTCTGGATCATCAAAGCCCATGGGATTATCCGCTAATCGGGACCAAGCTTTGAAGTTTATTAGGTCCAAACTAATGGCAAAGCGATTGAGAATGTCACTGCCTAAGTAAAAGGCGGCAGGGACGTCTCGCACGACCCAACAATTATGGACAATGCTCTTGTTGCCAATGGAGATTTTGAGCATACACCTGCTTGGCAGGAGATGTTTGGAATTAGGTGCTTCCAGGTCCATTTCCCATTTGTCTATCAGTTTGAAGGTGGGAATGGCTGGATCTTTTGGGAGTTGGCGGAACATGGCTTCGCTGATGAAGCTCTTACCGTTGTTCACACACACTCGAGCGAGAACAGAGTCCTTCCCATCATTTAACTGGACAGGGATGAACAACTGCTCTCCAATTTGCTGAATATCAGCCAGGCTCTGAGCTGATTTCACATCTTTCTGGACTATAGGAGTGGGAGTTTCTGATTGTGGATTAGTAAAGAATTTCAGAGTGTTTCCTTCCAGCGTGGAATACCACCTTAAACTGGAAGGAAGGTTGATTTTCAGAAACAGAGAGGACCCTCCACCACCAGTCTCTTGTCCTACTGCTATTACTGTCACGTCTGGAATTTGGCTATTCTGGAAGTGAAATTCTACTTGGTCAGATTTTTGTTCAACCATGTGGCAGGTGCCGTTTAAACTAACATGGTTGACACTCTGTTTTAATTTTATTGGTCGGCTAGTCTGGGTCCAGAGGACCCTGTTTACGCAATCTATTAGGGGTGACAACCTTCTCAGGAGGTCATTCCCTAGTAAACAAGGGGTGCCCTCTGGGGTCACAACTATGACCGGGTGTTTCAACTTGTGTCGCCCAATTTTAATGTCCAAATCTGCCGTCCCCTCGACGGGAATTTCCTTCCCGTCAAAGTTCTGCAGTTGTCCAGGAAGAGAGGTGAGAGGAATTTGGTAATTCTCTCCCCTTCCTGCATTCAGTTCATCAAAGGCCCTTCTGGACAGAAGGGTAGCTTGAGATCCCGTGTCCACCAGTGCCAAAATGGTACCCTGCCCCTGTACTTGTACCGGGGCATAGTATCTTCCCTCCTTCTCCTCAAGGGGGCACAGATAATGCACATTTTTGGACAACTGGTGGGCTAACTTTCTAGTTTTGGACATCGCTAGCGAAGAGATTTGGGCAGAATTCTGTGGAGAGCCTGGGGAATCTGAAAGAAAAATTTGGCAACTGGAGATCAGAGCCATTGTGGGTTCCCCTGGCTCCGGTTCTGGGCCGCCCCCCCCTTTTTGGAGGCAGTCACCAGGATGGGTTTGAACCAGGGGATTTTCTTGCGGTTGGTTCTGGGATGAGATGGTGGGCGGCGGTAGCTCAGTCTCCACATCTCCCCAGTCTGGATTTGCATCCCTAGGGACCCATTTTTATTTGGGAGGAGTTCCCTCCTTTTCCCAGGATCCTCTGAGGATCCCTCTCCCTCAAATTGGAAGACCTGTACCTCCTCCTCAAACTGAGTCTGTTTGGGTCTTTTGTTTCTCCTACCCACCCTCTGCTCCTTAGGAGGCAGACTTTTTAGGGGCAAGAGATTTTGTTTCCGGTTCCTGGGTTTCCAGGGGCTGTTTACAAGTGAGGAAGGAAGCTTCCTCCAAGGCTTTACACCCCCCTTCCCTTTGTGCCTCCTCCCTGGGAACCGGTGAGTTATCGGGGTGCTGCCCCGTCATTGTTCTGGGGCACCAGGTCCAGAGTTGGGTGCGTTCTGCGCCGGCATGCCGATCTGAGGGTTCTGCTGAGCCCTCAGTATGTGACCCAGATCCCGCGCCATGTTTTGAACCTGGCGCTCTAACTGGGAAACCCGCTCAGGCTGATACGGGGCTCTGTTTTCTCCCCTGGGCTGATCCCGGGAAGGGTAGCTGTCCCTCCTCTGGTAATTCCCCGGGTTGGGAAGATTTGGGTACCCCTCCACTCTTGGCCTCCCCTCTCCCGGATTCAGTGGTCTGGGCTCAGGGAATTGGGGAAAGAAGGATGGATGGTTTTGGGGCTGAAAGTCGGGTGGATATCTGGGGAAAAAGTTCTGCCCAGGGTTTGGTAAATTTCTGCCCTCCTGTGGGAAGTTTGGAGGGAAGTTCCCTGGGTTAGGTGCTTGGCTGGATCCCCCCCCTTGGGCTGGAGGAGTCCACACATAACCCAGGATGGGTCGATTTCCCTTGTAACGGGGACTTACATAATCAGGAGAGCGAGGGACCCCATTTGTGGGGCTGCCTCCTTGGCTCCCTGTCTGTGACTGACCCGAGGACCTCCTGGGCCTAGCATTATTAGGTGCAGGTAGGTTTTTAGGCCCCCCCATCTCCAAATCCAAAACGGGGGTGACCTTTACCTCTGCCACCTTGGCAGCAGCAGGGGTGCTGTTGGCTTTGGGGTTTTTCTGGGCATTACTTTTGCTATCTATCGGTTTCTGCACCTCATAGATCCGGGTAGCCTGTTCAATGACCCAGTCTAAAGATCTTTTCTCGTGAAAATCCCTCACGAGCTGGGTCATGATATATTTGGGCAAGGCATGGAAAAACGTATTAATAAATTCTCTGCTATCCGTGCGCACCCTTCTTGTGGTCTGTGCAAAAGCACGCTTTAACTCCTGCACAAATTCTTGTGGGGCCTGATCCTCCCCACATTGCAAATTGTAGGCTGCCTTGCGAGCCTCTTGAGGATTTCTGTGAACAGAAAAATGTTTCAAGATGGCCGCCTTATAGGTGGACCATCTTAAATGATTTTGGTCCTCCAGCCCCGCAAAGAAACTGGAGTATTCCGGGGAGAAGGTCCACTTTACATATTGAATACAGCTTTGGCTGTCCTTCAAATGGAAAGTCTCCATCATTTGTTCAAACAACTCTAAGTGCTCCCAAACAGAATACTTAGCGTTCTTATGGTAAGGCGTGATGACGCTCCTGATCGCCTTAATCTGCTTTAAGGGGTCCTTAAGCAAGGCCCTTTTTGCCTTATTGGCCTTTTTGGTTCGGGTAACCCTTGTCCATTCGTCCTCGGACTCAGAGGCACTGCTCCCAGAGGTTCCCGTCTGTTCTTCCAGGTTTTCCCGGATTCTGCGAGCCTGGGAATGGCTGGCAGACTGTGGGGACCTGGTCTCCTGTGTCCTGCGCAGTTCAGAGGAGTCTTCAGATTCCTCCTTGCTGCCAGGATTTGATGGGTACCCCCTCCACTGACCTAACTGGGCAGAGGTTTTCAGGATGCCCTTAATGGGCCTACTCTCCTGGGGTTCCCCATTGAACTGTACTGTACTTGGGTGCCCATACCCGGATGCCCACCCCTCCATTCCTGAGTGGTACTGGCCTATGAGCCCCATACTCTTAGCTGGATAGTAATCTGCCATCCCTGTGGCCCTGTGCTCATGTGCGCCAGGGGACATGGGGGTGGTAGAGTCCAGGGACTGGGGGAGATGAAGGCCCCTGGTGTTAGGGCTCCTGCGGTTATGGTCAGGAATCTCTCTTTCCCAGCGGACCTCATCTCTATCCGCCCCTGCTCCCTGTTGCAATGCAAGAGCCTGCATTTGTGCTTTCAGTTCCTCTGTTAAGGCCTTACTCGACTCTATCAGTTTCTCCTGCATCGCTACCTGTTGCTGGAGCCTCTCATTGTGCTGGCAGAGAGCCTCATTTTCCCTCCGTGCTTCCTGGTTGGTCCTGGAGAACTGGGCCAGTCTTTGCTGCAGGAGGGTTACCTCCTGAGCTGTGTCCCTATTGGCCTGCTCCTTTCTTGCTAGAGCATCCTCCACCCTCCTGGTGTGCTCTAGCAAGTTCTGGTGTTCTTTTTGGAGGTCACCCAGTCCCTGGTGGGCCAGGTGATTTTCTTCCATTTTTCTTTTTAAGTGGCAGACTTCCTGGCCTAAGGTGTCCCTTTCCTGACTAAGAGTCTGCATCTGTACCGTCAGGTCGTCCCTTTGCCTTTGGAAGGCACCAGCTTTCTGGCGCTCCTGATCAAACTCTGCCTGGGTATCCAGGTCTTTCAGAATCAGTTTATTGCTCTCTGCCTTCTCCCTATCTAGGTGGCTTTGCAGGGTGACAACCTGCTCAGCACATGCCCTATTGAAGTCTAGCTGTTGCTCCAGCTTTTTCTGGCTTTGCAGTAGGGAGTCCAAACCTTCTTGGTGTTCCTTCTGCAAGGCCAGAAATCTGGTATCCTGTTCTGACTTTTCCTTTTGCAGCACATCCATATCCTCCTTTATTTTAGTGATGTACTGTCTGGTCTCATTTTCTGACTCCTGGCTTCTGTGCAGCCTTTGCTCAGAAGAGTCCAGATCAGATTGGGCCTTCTCTAACGCCATCTGTTGCCTTTTTGCTAGATCATGGCCTTCAGCACATTTATTCTGTAATGCTCCCATATATAAATATAAATATGCCGCTATCCTAACGATCTTGTCGTGTTCATCTTTGGCCTTAGGAGCCATATATAGTTCACTCAGGGCCACATGTAATGAACCCTGATCTCTCCATAAGTCTGACCCTGTTTCAGTGACCTGTCGCGTGATGGCCTGCAACCAGGCATCCTGGCCCTGCTCAGCCCATTCACCTCTCACAAATAGTTTATGTAAGAAGTGCTCTCTGGCTATTTTCATATCTATCAAGGTCGTCATTCTAGAGATTGGTCTCTGTCCTGACTTACAGAAGTTAGTATTTTATTTTTGCAGAACAGAACTTTTCTTGGAGTGTCCCTTTTGAGGAATGCTTCACAGCGTAATGGTGATCCGACTGGATGTATGGATCCCGTCAGTTAGCACACTGTATTAAGCCGCACAAGTGGTATTCTAACCCAGAATCCCGGATACGAGCCCCCAATTTGTAAGAGGATTCAATTCAACACTACAGCTAAGTCAACGCCTAGTCTATAATACTGAATGAAAACCCTTATTGATATAACTTTATGTCCAGTTCATGCATTCTGGATGACTACCCCTATATAACACCCCTCCCTTGGAATCCCGCTGACCCCACTGAGCCAAGAAGTAGTTCTGTTTTGCAAGTTAAAAGGTTTATTTGATAACTTAAACAATATATATTATATCACGCTTTATAATAAATTAATAATTGAATATCACACTTAATCTGATATGATAAAGATTAACAACGGAGAATCTGGCACTAGCACACTTCTTTATAATCACTAAGGAGTTGACATGAAATGGATAAGGTAGCACACTGGTAAATAGGGACAGAAGAATAATGTGGTAGAGAATGCTTTATAGATTTCAAATGGATGCAATGTTGAATGAAATGCAGTACAGAAAATACTCAATATGATTTCAACAAAACAATGTAATCACTTTTGTCTGGCAATTCACCCCCCCTTTTATGCAATGCAAGGAAATGGAAGGAAGCACACAGTTCTCAGAAATGCAATTAAATGTGATTCAGTTAACCCCAGCAAGCTTAGACTACAGACATTGAAAACACAGGCAAAATGCTTTGATATGTGCTGGCAATAAAGTGAAAAAATATGCTAAAATGCTTTTAATTCCCTCTAGAGGTTTAGGGTGAGTGGTATCTAGTTAATATGAGCTCAGGCTCACTCTAGCAGTAATGCAGGGATAGTTTTTATGAGGCAAACGATTTTTTTCAGAGGAAAGCAAAAGCAGCTATCTTTTTGCAAGTGGAGAAATTTTCAAATCGCGGCAAAATTCGTGAATGCGTCTGGCGCGATTACAGAGGAACTACAAGGGCTATCACTATCGTTTTGGGGTCCTAGGAAAACCTAGGATCTCAGCTTCCAGATGAAAGTTACTGCAAGTCTCTAGCACAAACGGTCACGGAGATATGAGCGATTAAATAAAGGTCGTTTTTCAGATTTGAAATTTTAAAGTTCAAAAAGACAAGTGCAGCTTGCAACTAGAAAATGACAAGTGACAGCTTTGCAAATGACAGGTGACAGTTAGGAGACAGTTCTACTTAGATTAAACTAGATTGAATTATATTATTTTAACTAAGAGATTGGTTCTGCACAGTTTTCTAGGTACTCACACTATATTCTTGAGTGAAATGGGCCTCGCCATGGATCTGGTCAGGTTTTAGACGGGACTCTGGTCTCTGCACTTCACAGTGATCTGGGTCTGCTCTCTCTCTGGATTCTGAAGATTGAGGGATTTGAAGTCTCTGTTTATCTTGGAGTCTAAGTGTTGGCTCTTTGAAGGTTGATGGAGGTAAGTATGGATTTTTCCGGCAGAGCGTCCCGCTGCAGATGGAAATGAATGTCCCTATCTGTCCTGTCTGTCTGCTTTTATGTGTTTTGAGAGTGGGTGTGTATGCAGCATCACTAGACCCTACCCCTCTCCACTTGCCATTGGTCAAATTTCCATTTCTCACTTGATTGGGGAAGGAACTGTGAGTCAGAGCGATGTCATTTTATGGCTTGCAGAGAGGACACTCCCCAGTCAAATTGCACACATTCTATATTTGATAACAAAAGACATATTTGCACAGGTAAACATTGGTTTAAAATTACATGCACACATCACATATCACAGGAGATATACCCTGTCGAAACTTTGCTCTTCCTGGGGGCTTGCATTCAGAAATGGCACATATTTCACTTTTTAACTGATTTTGCAATTCCGGACATTGACCCAAATTTACACACATGTGCGCAAGGAGTATGGACATTAGTTGATGAAGTGTCAGATTTTTCACATGCACACATTTTGAGTAATATCCTCTTTTCCGCTAAAACCCCCCTGAACATGCCACCGGTTCTAAAAACCTCTTAAAATGTGGGCAGAAAAATCACAAGAATTATGGTGTCATTTATACAATTTTCACATGTCCGCTCTATGAGTTATTCATCTTTTTCTAAAACCATATTCTGGCTATAGAGGTGTGTCTTTTCAGGTCACATGGTACAGAAACCAGTCTTTCCAGTTTCTGCCAAGCTCAGAGACCCTGCCACTCCCAGCTTCTGCCAAGAGGAAGCTGTTTTACGACATCTGCAATAAAACATTTGCCTGAGTCAGGACAGGGCTTTGTTCAATTTCCTGCAGAGCCCAGGTAATTCAATCAGGGAAGTGTCATATCCCTTTTGGTGTGAGCAGCAAAAGGGCAGCTAGGCCTGGGAACACAGCTGTGACTCAAGTTTCACTCCTGATGGGGGTAGTTGCCAGGCAGAATTCAGTTCCTTAAGCCAGGTTTCAGATAAAATGTCACTTTTTGTTTCCCAGTTTAAGTCAAGACAATTTTTTTACATATGCAGCTAGAATGCTGATTCTAAGTTCAAAACTATGACATTTAAACAATTGCAACCTATGTGACACTCAAAGTAGGTCACTCATTTCTCTTAAACCTTGAGATTTTTAATGTCTTTCAGTCCAAATTTACTTAAACTGCTGAAATCCCCAGCTCAGCCAGTCTTGTTATAAACCTTCAAGTCACTTCAGAATATAACTTTACATTGGATCCACCTCTCAGTAAGTCTTTCTTTGGCCTGTTTTGGGTTCATTTATTCAGTTTTCTACAAAAAAGTAAAATCTGGTGGTTTTAAAACGCCGGCTTTTGGATAGTGGTGAGTACTGGTACTGCACCCCTTTTTGGGATTTAAGAAAATGAATTCTCCACAGTTATGGGTTTGCTTTTGGCAATCAGCATTGCCATTCCCAATGGTTTCAGACTACTGTGGGTAGTCCAATGGTGGTTTTAGGCAGTGTCCTTCTGTGCCCATAACATCGGCAAAAATGAGTGGCAGCCTATTCTTCATGCATTTCCCTGTGCATTTTCTGGGAAGCTCTGGCCATCATGATGTTTTCCATGTCAGTACTGCACAGTTTTGAGGTATGGCTCGGATGCATGGGTAAATACATCCCACAGCGTGTAATTTGCGTTCGCCAAATGTAACATTCAGCCACACGTGTTAGACCACATAGGCGTTGAATGAACCACCACTGAGGATTAACAATTAGTGAATTGATGAACTTTTCAAGTGTACTCCTCAATGGCAAAACTAGCCACCTTTTTTGTTAGTTTGCAGACAGTGCAGGAACCAGATGCGTGGGCTCAGGTTCCACAGTGATGATGGTTGACTCTGAGTTTGAGATAGTGAGAATCTAGAGTGTACCGACTGATCACCCAAGTTCCTATTGCATTTGAGCACAAAACATTGGGTGCTACCCACCTTCAAGGTGTAATTGGATTAGTGACCAATTTTTTTGAAAACTCTCTGTTTGATTTGTGTGATGTGACGATTATGTGTAGTGACACAGACCAGTTTGTCATTGTCTGGCCTACATTGAGATGTGGTTAATGGTATATCACTGGGGTGTACTATGCACTTTTAAGGATTATTGAATTTGAAAACATTGTTCATGGGCACCTTGGGTCCACACTGTAGAAGAGTGTAAAGGTGCCATTCATTTCTTTTTCACCCTACTCCCAATAGAAAAAAATAAGGCAATCAGTCAAATGGTCCCACATCGGAGTGAGGCAGGCCTCGCCTGTCATCTATACCAGAAATGTACCATATATGTTAGTTACAAAATGGTTCATTATAATATTCATATTGGCAGCTATTCAGTCTTTCATAGCAACCAACCGAATGCCCTCATTAATGTGATTAACGTTTTAGAAAATGTGTAAGTAGTTAGGTGAATTTTGTCAAACCTTGTTGTCTGTCTAAAGCCTCAATTCTTTCAAATGTTTCTGGCAAAACTTGGTTGAGAATGCTATCCAATTTTAGTTTGTAAAGAAACAGATAAGAACTCGCTATTGCACTATACTAGTTTTCACACCAAGCATACACGAGATAACCTGCCGCTGGGCCAATTTCTCAGATTGAAAGAAACAGCACCAACGGCAAAGACTATAAACAAGAAGCAGAGAACCTGAGGGACAAACTACATCATATTGGATACCCACCAAAACTTATGGTGAAGTCCATGAAACAGGCTTACAACAGTCATCGGGAAGCCCTTTTGGATCCGAACAAAGGAGGTGACAAAAAGAAAGAAGAAACATTGTTTTTTGTTAACACCTTTAGCCACCTCTCAAACTAGGTTCAGAAGATCATCCATAAAAATTGAAAGGTTCAGAGACTTCCAGCGGGTGCAGGCGAAGTGGCAGCCTAAACGTTTGCCACCTCGATAGCCCACAGAGAATGGCCATGTTGTAATGTTTGCTCAGCCCACGACAGAAACAAAGTTGCGGTGAGGGTGGTGGAAGTGGTCATCGTGCTGTAGGTCCAGTTTGGGAAGAAATCGGAAGAGATTTCATAAGGAACCCGGCGTGGGAAGGATAGCCACTCCGCCGCCCTGCACCGACCGAGACTACAGCCGAAGCAGAGGAGCAGTAGGACCACTTGGGCACTGCAGGGCCCCAGCAGTAAGGGATAAACTAAGCGTAAAGTCGGAGGATAAGGAAAGAATGTGACTCCCGGGCAGTCGCACGTACCCCGGAATGCAGGTCCGGCGACAGGTGAAGGGAAGAACAACAAATAGCTCACCCCACCGCCGCTGCTACGAAGTGGGGGATGCGAGTACTGCAGCAGAGAGGTCAGAGCGGAAAACCGGTACAGCGATAAGGAGTGGAAGCAGGAGAAGTGGGGCGTGCCCCCATCACTACGCTGCAGGCAAAACAAAAGTCCTACTCTCCCTGGGGGGGGGGGCAGGAGAAGCGGAGCTGTGGTCTTGAGCACAAGCAAAGCTCGGTTAACACCGGATTTGTCATTAACTACCCCATAGAGGGAAAGCAATACAATGTGCTGTCAAGCGCGAAGGGCAACTGATCCCCAGCACCAGCAGAGGCTATGTCACTCCCTCCAGGAAGAGGCGGCCAATACGGAGCTCATTTCAGGTGCAGCCAGCGCAGACATCCACGATAGCGCTCCCCTCCCCAGGCAAATACTGGAACAGAGTCCCACACGAGCAGGGATAATAGGAGAAGATGGGCAGGGGATTGAATAAAAGCACTGCACATGGGGCAGAAGCGTGGATTGGAAAGTGGCTGGCCTCAAATAGACCAGTAAAGCAGCACCCCTGAACAGGCACTATCATGAAAAAGAATAGGCCTCACGCAGGAGTGTAAAGCAACAGATGGGTCAAACAGCCTGAAGCGGGCACCCCCTTGAAAGGAACAGCAGGCCCACAACCCGTACAAGGTGCTGCCACAGAGATACAGACACCCCCAGTCCCAGGATTTAACACCAGGCCGCACCAAGCAACAGGGATGGAAAAGTTGAAGAGGCCCTCGCCACAAGAACAAAATTAGCAGAGGCCTTCCCGAGGGCAATTCAAGCTGCACGTGCAAAACGGGATCAACCCAGAAACAGCCTAAAAGCTCCAGGGATATCGCTGTACCGACCCCGCAATGAGAACTCCAGAAGCTCCTCTCATACACGGGGAAGATGTCGTAATTAGATGCTTGTTGTCACGTGTGGGGTCACTGAGGTGTAATGTCACTACTGTGGAATGTGTGAACACGAGTGTTCCGAATGTGACAGTTGAGAGTAGAGAGTTGGCCTGGTGGGACGTGCCGGTTACTGACTACTGACAAGACCATTAAACCCGGAAGAAAGCAGACATACGTCTCTTGCTGTATGAAAGGAGATCCTTACGCCGTAGCATGACCACAAGCGCCCTCCAGGAGAGGGTCCTCAAAATAGAAGACAAAGTGGAGGCGCTTGAAAATTATCAACAGTCCACGGACCTCATGGAGATGAGGTTGGAAAGCTGCTTCCAAGACCTCTAGCAGAAGAACATGGAATTGGCAGATAAAGTTAATGACTTGGAAAAAAGGGAGAGACGGGCGAATATCAGGATACAAGGCCTTAAGGACGGACCCAATGAAACTCCGGTGAGCCTGGAGATCCGAGTCAAGGTTCTAGTGAACTTGCTCCTTGAATCTCCCTTGATCCCATACTTAGAATTTGAGAGAGTCCACAGGGCTGGAGGCCCCCTCGAATGGACCAAGATCGGTATTGGTCAAATGTCACCACTACAGACACAAGGTGGTGATAGTGCAATGAGCCAGAGAGTGAGAATACATCGACTTTAAAGACTCTTGAGCTAAAATTTACCAAGACCTGTCAGCACTCCACCCTTGCCCAAGGGAGAGACTGTCCTCCTCTTACCACCTGGTTATGAGAGCACAACAACTGCTGCAGATAGGGGTTCCCCTTCACACTATTGTTCGAACACAGCAATGAGGAGTACAGAGTGGTCTCCAGTGAGGAGGCAAGCAGCGTCTTGCAAGGCCTAACCACAGGCACAGGGTCTGCTGAACTGGAAGAACTCCCGTTGTCCTCAGATTTAAAACTCGTCACAGGAAATACATCACAGAGCTCTGAGAAAAAAGTAGAGTGAGGACGGCAACAGGATTGCAGGGATAACACTTGGCAGGATGAGCAGGCAAAAAAGTTACCTCTCCCAATTAAAGCAGCCAGCTGCCCCTCGATTCATCACTCTTTGCTAGCCGGGCTGGGCGATTAAGACTATGGTTATTGTGCATTAGTGCCTACCATCCACCGACATGTTGAAGTCATAAGTTGCAGGCCTTTGGGGAGTCTCCTGAAGTGTGGCCCTAGGGTTTTCTAGGGCATCTCCAGTTACAGGGGGAAACCGTTTTTCGTTGGTTTTTCATGTTTTTTCTGGGGGAAGGGAGGAGAAGTGGGGAACCAGGGGAAACAGCACACAAACAAAGCGGTAAACAGCGGGTCAAAACCAAAGGCTTCTAAGCAGACAACTTAAATCAGCAAAAAGGCACTTAACATATTGCCACAACATAGCAACCCGTATAAATGCCACAGCCAACTAAATCCAGCATGCGCAGTCATATACAATCAGGCACGGGGCAACTCATTTATTGAACAAGTAATAGAGCACAGGGTCTCTTGGGGACATGACATCAAACATGGTGAACATGGGTTCCTAAATGTGAAAGGTCTCAAATCGTCCCAAAAAGATCAATGTTGATGAGAGCCTACCATCAGGCCAACCACGACATACTCTTTATACAGGAAACCAAATTTAAAAATGCAGAAGAAATCCCTCCCAAGGGTAGACAGCGAGGGGGAGCCACATGGGCATCATGGCCAGCTAAAAGGGGTGGGGTGGGTAGTATGCATCGTGCAGCCCTGGGTTTTCAAATCACAAATGTCCACAGGGACCCAGGCGGAAGGTATTCAATCATTAACGGCACCATTAGGGCGAAAGAAATTACTTTGTGCCCAGTGTGCGCACAGAACACCCAGCAACTGGCATTTGGTAGAGAACTCTTTGTGGTTTTATAAAGGGGGAGAACCGGGGCGCTGATTTGTGGAGGAGATTTCAACATGGTGATGAATTCTACAGTAGACTGGGCATCATACAGGGAGGGAGACATCCCTCGCCGGGAGAAGGGGTCCTTTCTCAGCCTAATACAGTAACACTTCATGTTGGATGCATGGAGGGACCACCATCCACAAGAAAAAGCATACACATTCTACTCACCCCCCGACAAAACATTTTCATCCATAGATTACATCTTCCTAGACGCGGCACTAGCACAAGACATTAAAAGTGCAACCATTGACCTAGTAGGTTGGTCAGACCACGACATGGTCGTCATTGAGCTCAACCTAGGTCCAGGCACCGGCACAGATAAAATATGGATCTGCAACCCCACTCTTTTTAAAGATAAAGTCTTCAGCGAGTCTCTAGACTCTGAAACGAAGGAATTTTTCAAGCAAAATGATTTAGAGGATCTCCCGTGGGAGACAGTATGGGAAGCGGCAAAGGCCACATTAAGAGGTCTGTTGATAACGCAGGGAACATTTATGAAAAGGGCCAGACAACTATGAGAAACCCAATTGAAAAGAGAAATAAGCCAGAGGGAAGCAGTCTTAAAGGGAGGAGGGGCAGAGTCACTAATAGAAATCAAGGAGACAAGAGCTGAAGGAGGTGTGGCAGGGCAAAGCGTTAACTCACCTCAGATACGTTAAGCAGACATTTTAGGAAAAAGGGGATAAAGACCACACCCTGCTCATGGCTAGATGGAGAGGACAAAGAGCTGAAAGAGTGGTTCATAAAATTAAGTCATAGACGGGTGTAACGCTAGACAATCCTATAGACACAACTGCACACTTTGCCCAGTTCTATGGGGAACTGTACTCTTCAGACACCATTTCCTCTCATGATGGCATCTTGAAGTTCCTAGAGCCCCTGTCACTTCCTCCTTACAATCCCCGAACTCAGACAGGCTGAGTGCACCCATTACAGCGGAGGATGTAGATGACGCCTTTTCCAAACTAAAAGCGAGATTGGCACCAGGCCATGTCAGCTTCACCCCTGCATACTACAAGACTCTGAAGGGAGCCTTAATGCTTTTCTTATCCTTTTCTTTAACGACATCATGGACAAAGGGGTGGCTCTGCCTTCCGTCACAGAAGCTAGGATGATCGCGGTGCCAAAAGAAGGCAGAGACCGGCTCGAGTGTGGGTCATATAGGCGTATCTCATTGCTAAACATAGACGCCAAAATGTATGCCAGCCTACTCACCAACAGGCTCAGTGAGGTACTGCCAAAGCTAGGGCATAACGACCAAGTAGGATATGTGAGGGGGCAGCAGAGCTCAAACAACATCCTCAAGACTTTAGATTCAATAGCAGCAATTGATGCCGGAGACACATGCCCCACTGTGATCTCGGTCGACGCTGAAAATGCCTTCGACAGAGTGGAGTGGCAGTTTATGCACCAGGTGTTGAGAAAAGCAAGCCTGGGATCCGCTGGATATTAGGGTTGCAAGCACTACATTGCAATACCAGGGCTAAGGTTGTAATCAACTGTGTGTCACCCCCCTCCTTTGTCTTGACTAGGGGAACCAGGCAAGGGTGCCCTTTATTGCCACTGGTCTTTGCTCTAGTAATGGAACCTTTGCCGCAAAACATTTGGCAGGACCCCACCATCATGGGTATTAACAAGTTTGGTAGGGAATATCAATTATCTTTGTTTGCCGATGACATCCTAGTCTACCAGACACATCCACACCCAACTGTCCCAAGGCTCTTGTCCAGACTCAAGGAATATGATTTTCGGTGAACAAAAGCAAAACAATAGTGCTTGTCCTAAGAGAGCGAGTAACCGCCCAGGCCCGAATCCTATAGCATGGGGCATAAAGGAAGCTGATAAAAACATCCGATATCTGGGGATAACCAACACCAAGACTCTAGCAGACCTGTGCCAGGCGAATTACACACCGCTTTGGAAAACAATTAAGGAAGACACCCTGAAATGTGCAAAACTAAACCTTTCATGGGCGGGAAGATTTATGGCAATACAAATGTACGTTTTGCCAAGGCTTCTCTTCCTTTACCAATCACTCCCGGTTATCCTCCCTGACTATTTTCATGCCAAAACCAAGCACTTCCTTCTGGCTTTCTTTTGGCATACCCACATTTCCACAAGTATTACAGAATAGCACAGTTTAGGGTGATATTAGATCCTCTCAGGGAATCTGACAGCAAACAATGGGTACATTTGGAAAAAAGTTACTTTGTCCCGTTCATGCTGGGAGAATGGCTCTAGCCCCCTTTAAACACATCCTTGGAGTCTTGTGGGCACTATGGAAGAAAAGACCAGACATGCGGGGGGGGGTTACCACCTGGCCCTCCCCCTCAGCTGTATCTGGGCCCCCCCGATCAGAGACATCATAATGGATCCGATTTGTTTCCAGCCTTAATACGAGCAAGGGCTGATAAGGTGGGACAAATGGGGAACGAGGGGACGCTCTTGATGAGGGAAGAACTAGAAGAAGCACAATAGGGCCTAAAGATCCAACCACTCCCATATTAACAACTAAAGGGGGTTCCCACAGAACCTACATGGGATGACCAGCTCCGGAGAGGTCTCATTCCCCTTAGAATCTATATTGTATTGAACACACACACAGACTCCAAGAAGCTGTTTGCAAAACTCTACTGTGCACTTTTAGAAAGGGGACACCTTCCAACTCCACACACCCAAATGAAGTGGGAGAGATACTGGAGGGATGGGCTGCAATATATAGAGTGGTCTTGAGTTCCACCATATCAGTTCAATACAAGATGCATAACAGTAGACTTCTCATGCAATGGCATTTAACCCCCACAGCGCCTGGCGAAAATGTATACAGGCATTAGCCCCTATTGCTGGTGAGGCTGCATGCAGTTCAGCACCTACCTGCACCAGTGGTGGGATTTCCCCTGTGTTCAGGTCTAATGGAAGGAAATCTTGGGATGGATACATGATGTAGAGCATATAGAGAGGATATTAACTCCCCTCATGGTTCTGCTTGGAGTCGAATTGGTGGAGGATCAGCACCTAGTCCTCCCCCA
This sequence comes from Ambystoma mexicanum, assembly GCF_040938575.1. Taxonomy (NCBI): domain Eukaryota; kingdom Metazoa; phylum Chordata; class Amphibia; order Caudata; family Ambystomatidae; genus Ambystoma; species Ambystoma mexicanum. The sequence goes on along the minus strand of NC_090941.1, from coordinate 964,117,949 downwards.
GTTGCCCAGAAATGTACTCCTAGCAGTGCGAGTATGTCTGACCATAAAATGGAAGGGGAGAGCGATGCCATCAAAAACCGAATGGTTACGCAAGGCCAAAGAAATTTATGAAATGGAGAGCCTCACTGTGGCGTTACTGGAATCCCATTCACAAATAGACATGCAATGGCTTCCCTTCCTGGAGTACTGGGAGTGGCATAGAATTGCACCCCAAAGTCCAGGACAAAAGAGTGTACCATAGAGTAGTGCAGGCTCTGAGCCCCTGGGTCTCCTTCAGAGGCAGAGACCCCCAATAACCCCTGAGTGCTAATGGTCAGGAGAGGTACCGATGAGGCTGGAGGCTTGGTAACGTGATGAACACGGATTCACGACATTTGTGTGCTTTTAATGACTTTTAATAGCTTTATTGTTCTTGTCATCAGTTGCCTCTGACCCGCACCCACCCCCAAAGACTGTTGTTAAAGAAGGGAGGGAGGAGGGAGAGGACAGGCAGTGGAGGAGGTGGGGACTGGCAAGTATTTTTTTTTATAAAACTGATCACTCATTTGTTCTGTTTGGGCTCTGAAAAGCAATGTAATCTTTGTGCAAATGCTGATTTGAATAAAAGTGGATTGTTATGGAACAAGGAAGTAGTCTTCTGGAGAGACCCCTGATAGCCTACAAAAGAAGAAAGAACATCAGAGATCAGGTCACACGTGATAATATAGTGGGACAGAAACCAAGACAGCAGACCATTACAGAGAGTTGGCGACTGGCGAGGCCGATTGGGCATACCCCATGTGGGAATTGCACATGTTGTAAACAGAATGAAAGAAGAACAGAAGTGAACATGGGCCTGTCAACAATGTGGACACAAAACACGTTTACAAATTGTAATTCAGTTATGGTGATTTACTCCATCTAGTGCCCCTGCGACAAAAGCTATAAAGGCAAGACAGAGCGGAAAATATAAATTTGGATAACAGAACACAAACGTTGCATAAAACATCGATTGCACACAGCACCTTTGGTGAGCCATTTTATTGAATACATACATACGTCTGAAGACCTCAGATGGACTATCTTGTACCAGCTTAAACCAGGGAGTGATGGTAATATGGACAAAAGAAGATTAATTGGTAAAGAAAACAAATTAATCTACCTTACAAAAAGTGCAGTAATAGGCCTGAATAAACGGGCAGATTAATGGTGATTTTGGTGGCAGCTGATTTAAAGACTATTCCTGAGATCCACCGCAGAGTAGAAACAATACCTGCAGAAAAGAAATGAAAGCGTTTTGAGTAAATGATGCCATTTTCAATTTTCTGAATAAAAAAGGAAGACAATCAGATGGAATGTAGACTGGAATGGAGAACCAGTGGGTTTGCACAGTGACGCGCTGCTCAATTCAGAAATCGATTTAAGATAATGCATTCTATTATAGAATTTAACATCATGAGGAGGCAAGGGGGGGAGAGCTACACTGTGACGTGCCATGGAGTGTAAGAAGCAAGCAGATACAATGTAGTGTCATTTGCAATTGAAGAGAGTAGGAGGTAGTGTTTAGAGAAAAGGACCCAGGAATGGCAGGCCTATTAGGCTGGTTACTATGGCAACCCGTTTGAGTAAGCAAGCTTCTGTAGAGTGAAGATCCAGGAGGAACAAACAACCGGAGAAGAATGGTAATCTGGGGATGTGCGCGCTGTAGTAGGTAGGCATGCCCAGGTAGGAGTAGCCCATATGACACTGCATGTTGTGTTTTTTTGCAAGAATAGTCTGAATAGAATTTGAGGATGAAAGCATGCAGAATGGGGATGGTGCTAGCAGCCTGAGTTTCACCTTCGGAGAAGGCAGCACCACAGGGTGATTGAAACCGGTGAGGGATGTGATGTAACCTTTTTCCTCCCCACAGTAGCGATTTGAGTCACAATATTGGGCTAAACTAAAGTTCTTAAGTAATGGACTAATTCTTCATGTTGAGAAAGGAAAGTAGTAAATCAGTACGGGAACGCAAATAGCAGTACGACATGCATGTCCCCAATGAACTATCGAACTTAGAAAGTAAGAATGGTGATTCAAAACACCAAACAGAATGAGCTCAGGAATGGTGTGTTTATATTTGTAAAGGCATTGCACCGAAAAGGTACCGGCTATTCCTTTTTTTTTAAAGAAGGGAATGGACTGAGTGTGGCAGCGGTCCTTGGCATCCCCCATTTACTTGCAGAGGCTGTGGTCCCAGAACAATAGCCCGGGATTAAGGAGGGAGATATTGGTGGAAATGAAGGCTCAGAGCAGCAACCGTTTGCATCAACCTGACTAGGTGGACACCGAGTATGAGCATCTAGCACAAAGGTAACAGTGAAGCAAACAACGCCTAAACCATCTGGGTGCAGACAAGACTCACGGCAGGTGAGTATTTGGGAAATGCAATCAAAATAATGCCAGGTTTAAGCTTTAAGGAAATAATCTCCCATGCACGACTGAATAGTGCTTATTAAACAGCCTCCCAAAGCGATGAGAGTTGGAAGTTGGTAATTTATATCTTCTTATGTGTCATTTCTCTAGGCAACACCCGAAAATGCCTATATGCTGATGAGGTGAAGAGTTAAGAATTACGACCAACAAGAGGTCATTTAAAACAGCAATTGTGTCCAAGAAGACACCACGTGAAATCATACCAAGGGATGGCTACTTCAGTTGTGTTTTAGGAAACAATGGATATACTTATAGGGTTGTCCTGAAGAATTTCCCAAAAACTTTTTTTAACTATGAAAGGAATGAAACATGTTGGGTGCGAGAGTAGTAGTGGCAGTATGTTGAATGAGTTATATGAATGTGAAGAGATCATATTGACATGATTATGAGAAACAACAATGTTTTCTATGGTGTTTTATTTATACATAAAAATGGCCATGTTCACTATTGTTTGGAATATCCACTTAATGAAGTTTGAAATGTGTTTAACTGGAATAACTGCTACAATATAATTGATCCTCAACTATAGTAAATAAAATATTTTTTAGATTGACAACAGATTTGCCTGAAGAAAATGTTGCTCAGCCCTGTACACAGACACAGAGTGCTGTATTGTTATTGGACTGTTATTGGGTGCACCCGAGTAGGAATTGACGCAGTACCACAGGAACTTTTTAAAGTTTCTTGAGTGATTGGATTAGTGACCAGTTTTTTGGAAAATTATTTGTTTGATTTGTGTGATGTGATGATTATGTGTAGTGACACAGAACCGTTTGTCATTCTCTGAGCTACATTGAGATGTGGTTAATGGTATATCAATGGGGTGTATTACACACTTTTATTGAATTATTGAATTTGAAAACATTGTTCATGGGCACCTTGGGTCCACAATGTAGATGAGTGTAAAGGTGTCATTTGTTTCTTGTTCAGCCCACAACCAAAAGAAACAAACAAGGCAATCAGTCAAATGGTCCCATATCGGAGTGTGGCAGGCCTCGCTTGTCATCTATACCAGAAATGTACCATATATGTTACTTATAAAATGGTTCATTACAGTATTCATATTGACAGCTAGCTATTCAATCTATCATAGCAACAAACCGAATGCCCTATTAATGTGATTAATGTTTTAGAAAATGTGTAGTTAGGTGAATCTTGTCAAACATTGTTGTCCCTATAAAGCCCCAATTCTTTCCAATGTTTCTGGCAAAACTAATGGTTGAAAATGTTATCAAATTTGAGTTTGTACCTTAAGGATTTTTACTTAAGGGGGTGCCTAGGAGCCTTCATTGAAGTTTCTGATATCTGTACATATAATTGCTGTTGCTACCACAAAAAGCTGATTCATAAATTAATCCCTACCATGAAAAATGCACTAATATGTTCATTGATAACTTTACCTGTAGAAAGAGTAAGCTCACCACCAGCTTTGGTTGCTATTAATTTTCTGACTGTTTTCCTTGATTAAGCATCTAATGATCAAAAATATGTTTGAAGTGTATTTGTGCACACTCTTGAGCTTGTAATGGATTAATTACAGGGTATTGCCAGATCAACGCCATTCTTTATAATGCACATTTAGCTAAACAAGCCTTGGGTACTTGGTGGTAGGCCACGATAGAGTGAGTATTTAGTGATGCAATCTCTAGTGACATTCCAATCCTCTTCCCAGAGAAGGGTTTCTCTTGGTCTGTTCACACAGTTCAGCACGTTTTCACATTCTTCAGCTCAATTTGTCAATAACAGAATGTTTTTATTTTTCATCAACTCATTGAGTTTCGTGAACATTGATCTTATAGGAGAATCCAAAATCTTGCTATGAACACCTATGTCCCCCCACTTAATCAAAATAGCCACGGACAGATGGCCAACCTTGTACGCCAGTTTGGGAATCCTAACACCTTTCACGAGATGAACCCCCTCAAGTTTTGCCATTGAGAATCCTTCTATTTAAAAAGAATGTCCATATCATACAGTAAGGCAGGTATAACCTTAGCCCAATAGTACTTTACCACTGGAAGAAGGAAATATCTACAAAACCTCTGATACAGCTTTTTTATTTTGGCTACAAACAGCACCTTTTTTCTTTTGTTTTTTTAAAGTGCAGGATTATCTGTAGTCGATTGTATATAGTGTAGCCTTGGGCCCACAGTGTAGAAGAGTATAAAGGTGCCATTCGATTCCTTTTCAGCCTACTCCCGATAGAAAAAGAAACAAGGCATTCAGACAAAGATTGCAAGAAAGCCTCACCAACTTGGCTTCAACACACACTCCTTCTTGTGATTTTAACATCTTTCTCAGCATCCATGAACCATTAAACCAACAAACCAACAAAACCAAGCCACCCATACCCTGTTAGACACAAGAGGTCACTGACAGTAAAAATGCCATCCACAACAAAAAAAGACCTTGAGAAAAATACAACTACAGGAACATCTCTGCACCTTGAAAAGCCTCCACTCTGCCCACAGGAACATTATCGCCTCAAGCAAAGCACGTTGCTAGCTGCACAGGACCTACAGCAGAACATTCCAGAAAGAACAGAGCCCACTTCATGGCCATCCATCAAACACTGCAAAAGGCATCTCCCAACCTTTGCCCGTCCCAACTATGGCTTGTATGTTTATGCCACCATGCAGGAGATATTTAAGGAGTGGGGAAAGAGATCGTGGGGAGATGAAGAGGCAAGCAGGTGCAGGGGGGCAACTAATTTAAATAGAAATTAAAGTGTTGTTGTCATTGTTTTGTCGCCAGAATATATAAAAAGCATTTTCTGGCTTAAATAGTTGCATACTACTAGCTGTACGAATCTTATCATATGCTAGACTCATAAGAAAGATATTGAATCTTTATATTTGCCAGATATGTCTGTGATAACAGGTGTGCATGCTTGAATCACTAAGTAAATAATGCACACCTGGATTTGTGTTCTTTTCATTTCAAACAGATCTCACACTAATATGTCAGTGTTTGAAAGATTGCACAATATAGATTTATTTTGGACAACCTCTGAGTTTGGATGTGTATATAAAAAGGCTGTCACATTTTGGGAAGCAAAAACCATCCATCCTATTTCCAAAAGAAATGTTCATATTTCCAAAGCTGAATTCTCTAAAGGGGCGAGAGGGCTGAGAGAGAAGCCAGGTCTCAGGGTAAGGATACCAATGCATTTGGGGCTGTATGCAGCCCGGACATCTTTAGACTATTACGTTTTTGACACATGTAAATGGACAAAGAAAAAAGGCTAAAATAGAAAAACGTTTATTTTGGGTTTAGTAGCATAAATCAGGTGTGAACCTACAGGAAACCCACTTTCCTGTAAAATATGGCAAAAGTATTCTTGATCTTCCTTTGGATGAAGAGACTTAAAAAACCCAAAAAACAAATGTTTTGATTACTACACCAGTCGGTACAAACAGAGGGTCCAGAATTCTACTTTTCAATAAACAGGATATATCCATTGACAAGACAGTTGGTAAAAAAGAAGGTAGGCGATTGTGGGAGGTAGGCTATACACCCTTTGCTCTATATTTGTCCCTAATATAGATGGCCTTAAGGCCATTGATAACATTAGGAGTGCATAAACTGGATCACCGGGACAGACTATAATGATGGTAACCTTGAACTTATCATCAAACCCACATATTGAGATACAGAGCATAGCGATGACTAAAAGTACATGTCAGAGCACACCATTGTTATTAGCTCAGACACAGCCACACACGCAGCCCCACCCAGGAGACTTTGGATGAATAGAGAGGTAATGGATGAGGATGAATGGAATATTAAAATGGAGAAAGAAGGCAAGGGACACTTTAAAATAAGTGATGAAAGAGTGGATCATTTTCCAAGTCTGGGATGCTGCAAGCATCAGTCCAAGGATAGTGAAAAGGAGAAAGGATTTGTTAACAAAAGGATAGCAAATTTGGACAATGAGATAAATAGGCCTCAGAAGAAGTTGGGTGAGGAACACAGAACAGGCTACCAATTGGTAATTGTCTGAGAAAATGATGCATTACTAAATACGTTGCTTAAGATGGTAAAGGAGCCTGGAAGATCCTACAAATTTAGATGTTTGAAGAAGGACAGAATTACACACTTTGGAAACTGAGAGGCAAGATAAAAAACAACACATTTCAAATCAAATTTGCACTATTATATTCTGAAAATCATTACCAGGAACAGAAATTCCTACAGAAAATGAATAATACAACTTTTTGCCCCTGCCTAAACTCATCTGGCTAAAGAATACATGGATTTGGAATTCTTGCCAAATGATAGAAACAAATGGTAAATCACCAGGGGCAAATTAAGTAGATGAACACATGTACGAACAGCATAGTTATCCAATGACCCCCATTCTGTTCAAATTACTGATCTTAAAGAAAAACATCAGGTATCTGTTTAAACTGATTTCACCTGCCATTATCACATATGATGTTGATAAGGTGTGTGTTAGTGTATGCTAGGTGTTTCTTTGGCATGTATTTGTAAAAAGTAGATTCAGGAAGAACATCATAAGAAACAGGTGTTATTAAACATCAATGTTTCCGGAACACTCCACATCTGCAATGCAACCAAATTGGGAAGCCAGTTATCTTCCTGGTCTTCACATTAATCACAGAGACCCTCGCAGAGTCTTTTAGACAAGATATGGCCTTCACTCCATTCAAATTTAAAATTTAGTCCATAAAAAGTAAAGTTGTATGCAAAGGATTTGATTGTGCACTTATATTTAGCCAAGGACATACTTACTAAGAATACACCAGTATTAGCACTGTTCGGAAGTACATCAGCAGGTAAGTTTAACACAAACATGTCAGAGTTGATGCAGTGGAAATCAAAGACCTGAACACCATAAAGCAGATTTAAAATGTGCTTCCTCAGAGTGTAAATACGGCAAAATGTAAAAGATCCTGCAATGGAGAACCTGGATGCCCTTAATATATCCAAATAGGTTTAAAGGGAATGGTTACATTATGCATTTAAGCTTCAAAGTCCACCTATATTGGATGGACCAAATTCACAAGGAATGGGAAAAGGTGGTTGGGTCCAGATGAAGACTTTGAAATTCTCTAGCAAAATAAGATGCCAGCGGACCTTGTGACACATTATTAAACAATCTATGACCAATGATGCATCTGGAAGCTTGAAGAACCAAGCAACTTTAAAAAGTCAATCTGAACACCATATGGGATATTTATCAGACAAGGGTTGCCATTAGGAAAAAGGTTGAGATCCCAAAAATTTTACTGTTTTCTCCAATCGCTCCAATTTTCAGTAACACCATTACAGAGGGTAGATTTGAAATAATTTGGCAGTAAAAAGCATATTAATGAGGAAATGGTTGATAACAGATATGGTTAGGCGTACACAGTTTTAAATGGGCACAAGTAAAGCATTTATTTTTTAATTCACATATTATTTCTTAATGCAATGCCTTTTCCTCTATTTAATTACTTTCCTTTGGCGGTTTGGGATGAATATAAAATATCATTAGCACCAGAAAGTTATGTATGGTCAATCTTGTGTCTTTTTGTGTGTACCTAATTGGCACCAAACTGATTCACAGGTGGAGCATATAGTGTGATGATAGGATGATCAGATTTTGTTCCCGCTGTGCTCTTTTTGTCACATATTCTGTAGGGGAAAAAAGAAGCCACACGATTGAACAGGTGAAAACCAGATGTTTTTGTGATTGAAAAAACAATAGCAGAATATATACCAAAGAAGGGTGAAGGGTACAAGACAAATATAAAATTCATACAGTAGGATTACAAGAAGGCAAATAAAGAACCGTTAATACCAAATAGTCTTGTCAGCGATTTTGGGCAATATAGCCAACTGATGATTGAATTACTGTTTAGGATGTGGGCACTAGCAGAATGTTCAATAGCAGCTGTGCTTTAATTCTAGTTGTGTGAGTGCCTCCAACTAAAGTTCAAATTGTGGTATGCATATAGTGACTGCACTAGATGAAGATCTTTATAGGTTTTAAGAAGCATCTTTAAATATAGCCTCACTTCCAAAGGGTGTCAAAGTAAATTGGTTACACATTGAGGTTTGTGTTTGCATGTTATGGGCTCCTGTTTTCATCTGAGTTTCAGTGTACAGAGAACCTATTTTGTTTTTATTACTTGATTTTAACCAAAAGAAATTGATTTTTACAAGGTATAAAAGTTAAGAGTCGCTGCTTCTTTGGTAGCATACCAGTTTTCAAAGTCCATTTATGTGATTTCGCAGTTTTCCATCTCGGATAAGTTTGGTATCAGAATCAGAGTAAGGCAGCATCGAAGATCTTAACTGCCACTATAACCCATTTAGTTTTTTCGCCGGAGATCAATCTACACCACCAAATGTGTTCTTCTCTAAGAGGGGTGTCGTGGAGTAGCGGTAGTAAGAATGCTTCACGCAGGTAGTCGGTTTTAGGGCAGTTCAAAATCAGATGCCTTGCTGTTTCTATGGTTTCCGAGTTTAAACATAGTCTGCAAGTTTTGTCTTTGGATTGAGTGCGAATAGCCCGAAATTCTTGTGTTGGCATCAGATTTAATCTTGTTCGCATGTACATTCTCTGGAAGTTCTTGTTTGGGAATTTGATGCAGTAATTCAACGGACGATTCAGTTTGTTAGTAGTATGTGGGAGGTGACCAAGAAGTTTATTTGCGGTTGCCAAGTTACATGTAGTGATCCAGTCTTCTTGTGCCACTTTGATTTTAATTTTTTCCGGGTTTTGGATTAAGTCCTCTGAGTGCAGGCGAGATCTTTTAGTTTTGACGTTAGTTTATTTTCCCAAACGGTCAGCGCTTTACAGCGCCCCAGCCGGAGTTATTCTAGAATCGTTTTATAGATAGGCAGTGAGTCTGGGTCGATGATTTTCCTCAATGCTCTAATTTGGCTTTGTTCTATGGATGCTGACAAAGATACTAAGCCAAGTTCGCGTTGTATAGCTGCAATGGATGCAGATTTTGGCAGGCCCAGAACAGCTTTCCAGAGATATCCCTCCAGTTTCGGCCAAATTGAATCATGAATGTTGAGCGCCACATCCATTCCATAGATTAGGGACGGTACCACCTTCTGTCTGTAATACTGAATTGCCGGTATTAGGGAAAATGTTCCATATTTGTTGTCAATTACTCTTGTTTGAGTGGAGAGTGTTTTGATTTTAGACCACAGAGCCACGATGGTTGAGTTCTCAGTTCTTCATTCGTCAATCATTACACCCAAGTACCTGATGTTTGTGACTGTCTCAATCTTTGCGTTGTTTAAGAACCAGGTACCGCCCGGTTTAGATTTTGAGGACTTGTTCCCCAAGACCAAGATTTTCGATTTCTCTGTGTTTATTTCTAGGTCGTTTTCGGAGATGAATCTGCCCAGGTTTGTCAACTGGCGCTGAAGACTGACTTGAGTTTGCTCCATCAGAATCATGTCATCTGCGTAGAGTAACCTGGAAACTGCGGTGTTTCCCACTTTCGGAGGGAATGATCTCAATGAAGTTTTCGTGTATTGAAAGTCACCCAGAAATGCGATAAATAATGCAGGGGCTAGAGGACAGCCTTGTTTGACTCCTCTTTCAACCTTGACTGCTTCCGATAGCATGCCTTGCCGGTTTAGACAGACTTGCATAGTTGTGTCTGTATGTAATGCGATTATTGGGTCAAAGATTTCCTCTGGACAGTTCCAATTGTTCAATTTAGACCATAGTCTTTGCCGGCTTACTTTATCAAAGGCTTGGGATAAGTCAATGAATGCAAGGAAAACTTTCGGAGCCCCATTTTTTACGTTGTCCTTGATGATATTCAAGATCATGATGTTTATACTTGTCGAGGCTGTCTTCAGAAATCCAGTTTGGAAGTGGTCTGTTGAAGGAGAGGTTCTTACCCAGTTTTGAAATTTTGAGAGGAGTAGAGTCGCAAATATTTTACCCATGATGTCTAGGAGGGCTATTGGTCGATAGTTCGCCGGGTTATCTCTACTTCCTTTTTTAAAAATGGGTACAAAAACCGCCTCTGTCCATGTTTTCGGGACTTGTCTAGATGCTATGCATGGGAGAAAATTTTTGTTATCAAGAGGGACCATTCGATTTGGTTTTGCTTTAGGTCTATGTTAGTCAACCCATCCGGCCCCGGTGCTCTAGATGCTTTCAATTTTGAGATTGCTGACTTTATTTCGTCTTGGACTGCTAAATTTATCCATGGTGTTTCCTTTTGGTTTAGAGGTAGGGGCGAATTGGGCAGAATAGAAAGATGTCCAGGATGATTCCGATATCGAGTTGAAGAGTTTGTCATCACTTCGGATGCCCTTGTTCTTTTTTAGAGCCCAGAAGTCTCCTAGACTTTTTGAGGATAACGTTTTTAACATCTGTTCTGCATCTTTCTGATAATGTTCAGCCCTCCGATGTCTTACCCAGGTTCTGTAAGATCTGGTCGCCGCTGTCAGCAATTGTTTGAGATTTTCATTGGTATTTCTTTTGTAATCGCTTTATAGTTTTCTCAGTTCTCTAGCGCTTCATCATATTCGTGCTGACCAGTTGTTCCTATAGGCTTGAAGCTCTTTTGCTTTTGCGTATGAGGTAGAAGAAGAGGCAGGTAGTTTGGCCTTGCCAGAGCACCAGTGGCGTTTTTTTGAACTTTGTCATAATTTTTCGTTATTTCTTTAACGTTTAATGCTGTAAACTGAAGCCGCCTTTGGTTCGCTGCCAATTCCACCTTGGCTGTGTAGGTCGACCTAGGCGCAGTTGTGGATTCCAACATCATGGCTAAAAAGTTGTGGTCGCTTTCTTTCGTTTTGTGGATCTCGAAAGCAGTCACATGAGGTAGTAGGGCGAGGGATGTGAAGATGTAATCAAGCGTGGCTGTTGAAAAGTCACGTTCCCATGTCGGGAAAGCAGGAAGTTGGCCCCTCACCATTGCCACGTTGTGGAAATTTCTGGCGTCCATCAGGTCTGACCACAGATCTCCTCTTACATTTGTGGCTGTCGAGAGTGAAGAGTGACTAAAATGGTCGCACTTAGCGTTCAGATCGCCACAAATAATGATGTAATCAATACACAGTTCGGCAGTGATCTTATCTAATAGAGTGGTCATTTCTTTGCAGAAATCCTTATTTGTAGATCTTTGCGGGTTCCAATAAGTATTGATAATAGCAAGATTTGACTTTTGGTTTCCCTTAGCACTTGTGTTTGGATGGCACCACTCCGTCAGAAGAGCAAGGACTCCATAGGTTTCAGCTATCTTTGCCTTAACGTCGATTCCGGATCCAAACCTGATTGAAGTCAGAAGGCCTGACGACGGTCTGTCTAAGATGCCTTTTATCTCTGGTGACATTTCGGTAGTATATCCGTCTAAAATTGTTTTTTCTTTCAGCCAAGTCTCTTGGAGGCAAATTATGTCAAATTTTGCTAGGTCTTGTGTTTCCGGATTTAGCAGATGATCGTGGCCTCTCTTGTTCCAGGAACACATAGAAATGGTTTGGGGGAAATCTTCAGTAATTAGTTGTGAAGGATTATCTGGAGGTTGCAGTTCTTTGTTGGGTCGTTGCTAATTTTGAGGATTAGGCTTTAACACTTTTCTTAGCCAAGACCAAGGACCTGATGGAGCTCGTGGTTGTGATTGGTTCAGCGGTTCTTTATGGTCCGAAAGAACGTCTTCAACGGAATTTCTGTCTGACCTAAGACGAGTTTTTTTCCAACTTTGGCCCCCTTCCGGTCTAAGGTGGTGGGCTCTGCTCGTCCAGACCCGTTGGGTGTATTTAGGTCTTTTGCGTTGATATTCTCGCGTTTCTGTATGGTAACTGCGATGCTTGGTGTTCTGTTGTGCTTGAGGGGGTCGTTTGTGGTTGGCAAATTTGTCTTGTATTGTGTTGATCCTGTTTGAGTCGCAGATTGAGAAAGTTGCATTTCTGATAGACCATAGCCTAATTGATTGAGAGCTTCGAGCGCGTCTTTAGTTGGCTCATTTTGAGGTATGGTCTTTACATGTAGATATGCTTTGGCCTTTTTCTGCCTGTGGTAAGGCTCAATTAAGACAAAATTGGTGGTAGACAAATGGGTCAAACTGGACACTTTGGCCAGTATGGTAAGAACTGTTTTTCTGTTCAAGACCAGGAAATTCTTTCCTGACGTAGTTGTTCCATTTTAAAAAGGTGAATTTGTCTCATAGTTTGGACATGTATTAAAGGGTCCTTTGTTGTTTTATTTGCTTCTAGATTTGACTGAGGTACTGTTTCAGTGCACTCTTTGTTGGTTTCCCTGCGAATTGTTTTCGTGGAGAGTCGTTTTGGCAGCAACTATAGAATGCTTGTTTCCAGACCGTTCCTCAGGAGATGGTTCTTTAGTCGCGTTAGGTACGGACGGTGTGGCGGGATTCGATGAAGTCAGGGACACTTTTATAAGGCCCAATGTAAGTGAGGAAGTAGAAGCATTAGTTGATCCTGTAGATGAGGGCTTAAGCGAAACAAGGTGTAAGTTTGAAGCAATTTCCTGTTCCAAGTGCTGTGTAAGATTCATCAAGGAAGAATCTGGGGTGGATGAGTGTGAGTTATCCATCTCGCTTATTGGTTGAATTAACTGAGGTACTGCTTCTTTTAGTGAGTTCTGTGCCCCAGCTTGCAGTGGCATTCATTTTGGTTGCGGCTCCCCACCTTGCTTGCTCCAGCTAAAAATGTCTGCAACTTTGGATTCCGGTTTCTTTGTTCTGTTTTTTTCTATGTCGATTGACAGTGTCGTTTTTCTGCTTGGTTCGGCCACACATACTTTTAGGTCCCTGGGTTTCTGATAACCACCTGGTTTTAATACTTCAGTTACAGAAGTGGTTTGGGTTTCCCTGATGGATTGACCCTTCTTTGCTTTGTCCGATTTTTCCTGAGTGATTAAGTGACCGTTTATGTTTGTTGGTGGATAGAGTGTCTGTGGAGGTCTGAGTCTTAATTGGGCTTCTAAGTGTGCCATTCTTTGTTCCCACTGATGTTCTCGCTCCATATTTGTTTGGTCAAGAGCCATGATGAAGCCTTCCAAGAAGATCACTTTTGAGTTTGTGGTGGCTGCTATTGCAAACAGGTCTTTCATCGAGTCGTTGAGCGATTCGTACAGCTTTATAAACGGGGATAAGCCCACCGTGATAGCTGACATCACTGCGAACATATCTGTGGACTGGTTTTTTGACCCATGGTCTAATTTTGGTGGAAATATCTCACAAATGTTAACTTTCCCCAGAGTGGAGGAGCTTCTATGATTATCTTTTTGGTTAATTAACCACAGTGAGTTCTGGTTGGTTGGAATCGGTTTTCGACTGTCCTGTAATGGTCGTATGTTTGGAGTGAGTTGGTTCGTAATGGTTCTTTGGGGTGAATCGTCATTCCTAGCAATTATTGATAGGTTGCGTTTATCCAATTCCGGGACGATAAATCCCAACCCTAAGTCTTCAGATGTCTTGACGGACGGACAGAAAGCTGCTTGTGTGGTCTCATTTGATGAGTATAACTGTAGGAGGTCCAGGTTACGCGGGGGGTCTAATACCCTTACTGGAGAAAGGCATAAATCAATTAGGGGTGAGGTCGGTGAGTGGGCCACACCCGATTTCGTTTGTTTGGGAGCCAGAGGAATTTCAGCAATTGCGTCCAGTAATTCGGCGTCCGAAATCTCAGCTTCCCTCTCCAGTTTTCTCTTTGTCTGCCTGGCAAGGAAGTCTTTTAGCACATGGCATGTTGGGGTTTGGAAAGTAGCGTTTTCCCAATCTCAATTTTCTTGGCTGTTGCACGCTGTTTACTTTGGTAGTGATTGGTGCTTACTTGAATACCGGGTTCACGTGGTTTCTTCTGATAAAGTGCTTTTCTTTTTAGTAATGCTATAGCAGTTTGTCTTTGTAACGCATAGGGCACTGTAGCCGGCGTATTCACAGGGGCTGGTGTTATGTCCGCTTCCATAGGTAAGATGGAAGGGCGCACCATTGGAAGAGGAGTTGGAGAGCCTACCGACCTCTCTATTATCGGTAAAGTTGACGGTTGATATGATGGTAAAGTGATAGGCGGTTCGGTATAATCTCCTTCCCCAAGAGTTTTCAAGGAGCCAGGGTTTGCATGTAATTCCACTTGAATGTAGCTTCCAGAATTAGTTTATAGAGAACCTATAAAGAAAACAGATTTGAGTTGAGAAGCCCTGCTAGAAGAGCATTACCCCCATCCAGGGGAGAGAGAGCACCAAGGCTTGTATTAGTTATATAAACCCTCTTGTGGGATGGATACTCATTCTAATACTCATGACAATACAGAGCTATTCACCTGCTTGTTTCTTTGGGGGATCTTTTCAAGGCACACTCTCCATGAATGTTTACTATTCTCTGCAGTATATATGTATGAGTCTACTGAACTTGTATGGGGAAAAATTCAGTTGATGCTGGTTACATTGGGTGGCTTGTTGCTGTTATGTAAAGTTGTCTATTATCAAGCCTGAGGAAAACTGAAATAACAGTGTACATTGTGCCATTCAAAAAAAGGTAAGATATGTTGTATTCACCACATTGTATGCAAGGCAGCAATCCATTATGAAGCATGAGGCACACTGAGAAAATATTGGACACTGCATCATTTAAACCAGGGGAACATATTTTGTAACATTCAACTTTAATGAAATCAAGCAAGCTTAAGGAATGGTAGTGAATTCATTGCAACGCCCAACAATGCATGAAGGCTGCAACACACATATTTACACCCTGTAAGAGGTACATTAGAAGCACAAAACTCTGCTTTAAACAATGAGTTTTTAATTCTTGAATCTCAATACGTTTCTAAAATAGCATGAATCATTGTTCAAACTTGCTGGTCGTAACCTACGTTTAGCAGACAGCGATGTTCTCTTTAGAGTGAAGAGTTATTGATATTCAGCCATTCAAGTTGGATCTACTGAACTTTTTTGGGTACGTAAACACCAATCCTGCCATGATGTTGTGGCTCCAACAATGAAAATTCATATTAGGAGGAGAAAAGCCTGATAAGAGAGTGTACGAAGCACATGACACTCTCAAATGGGCAGTGGAAATATGTTAACTACAATTACAAAGTGGATATATTAAGATAGTTACAGGGGCAAGACATCCACATATGTTTTCAGTCAAACAGAAGGATCACCCGAACCTACAATATCGGGCCATCACTTACTCTGTAGATTATAGGGTTCACTATTACCTGGGTTTTGGCCCTCACTATAATCATCCTGATGAAGACACTGAGAAGTGGGTAGGGTTAATGCAATGTTGCTGAAACATATGTTGACAACACTGTTGTACTCAGTGGATACATATTTGTTTCCATAGGGTTGGTTTAGGCTCTTGACAAGTGTGTACATTTCAATCTTAAATATGAAGAGCAAATCTGTGCTCTGTAAACAGCACATGAATTTAACAGACTGTAACAGTTTACATGTATCTACATGCATTATTGGTAAATCAAATATGTTAAAAGCAAACCAGTATGTATTTTACTTGAGTTGCAGCATAGATTAGATTGATCGATTAGAATATTATTCAATAATGAGCCTCAATGAACAATATGAACTGTCTATATTGTATTTAATACAATCATTGTATTTAGAGTGTCATGTCTTCAGTTGTTCTGAAGTTATTTTCTGGGTTAAACAATTCCAATTTGTAGTTCTCCAAATTTTAACAAGCATGATTTAGTTCCTGTAATATTGTCCCTTTGTTTTGGTTTGAACACCTGAGCCTTGCTGATCTGCCGTGTTGTGGCTTTGGGCATCAGAAAAGAATCAGGGCCATCAGCTGAAAATCATTTGTCAGCACCTCTCTTCTTCTACATGCAGCAACATAACAATTTGAAACCACAGAGAAAACCTGAACATGAGTTTCCTGAACGTAATAGTGAAGTATTTGCTGAATAGGCCTACCTGTGTTCTTATAGCACCTACAAACATCAACAAGGGACTGCTGCAACAGTGAAACAGTTTTTGGTAAAGCATGTATTGACCAATAAATGATGCTCAAGTTGCCAAATTCAGTAATGTAACTACCAACGGATCCCTTCAAAAGGATTTGTTCTTATATTTGAAATTTGGAGGATTATAGAGCATTTGGAAACGTCAACGTAAGAGAAGGGTTGCATTGATCAAACTATTCTCCAGCTTTGACATAAAGCCCAAGAAAGTGAATGTTTACCTTCTGACTCTGCATTGACAGTTAGCCTATGTACACCCTTACTAACACATGAAATGCCCCCATTTATCTTTTTTGAGCTCTTAAATACCTACATGCTCTTGAAAATACCTATTTTAATTGATTTACTGTGGGATGGCTTACAACAGACCTTGCATAAGCATAATTGCACATGAAAGTTCATATACAGCTCATTAAAACTGACAAACAATTCATTAGTGTAGAAAAGGCAAGTTTAAAAATCCAAGTGTAGCTAGATTAACGAAATGTGCTTGCGCCCTATAATTTTATTCCAAAATTATTTTGATAAAAAGTGTCATGTACAAAATTCTTTAAGTGCAGTAATCTAAACATATGCAATTTTCCACAATCAATTAACAAGTGGTCTAGAGTCTCAGTACTTGATGCAACCCTGCAAAATCTACAAAATCTTGGTGCACAAGGGATTGTAAGTCTTGCACCAATTACTTTTTTAGGGGAAAATACATTGAGGCTAAATGTTAAAAATGTATGACACAGAAAGGATTTGGAAACTTTGTTAAATGAGGGGGGAGCACATTGTGAGGTTTTTCAGAAAGGGTAATGTATCTGAACAAAGTGTACGTTTTTACTTCTAACCAGTATTACACCAGTGAAAGACAAAACATGTATTTGTAACCTCTAAATCCAATTGGCGAGGCAGTACTTTATCCAGAGTTAGCATAGTTTAGTGAGGAGGTTGATGTAAAATATAGACTGTTTCCTGAGCTCAGGGATTGAGTCATACACTGCTGAAGGAAGTAGGCTTCTAAATACAGTTGGGTGGTGGGTTCACAATTCAGGTAAAAAGGCTCAGAATTCTCGACCATACCATTGCTTCCAATGAGGATAAACCCAAATTGTAATGAATAACTGAAGATGGAACCTGCCTAAGTATATTTAAAACTTGTCTCCACAACAACCCCTCAATTCTGAACCAGTGATATACACAATTAAGGTCAAGGAGTTTGGCTCCATATATTAAGCATGGCTCTACTTTTGCTTTGAAGAAGCTGCTGACTGGTATCATGGAAAAGCGACCAAACATAACATTACTTTTTTGGGTTTTGAAAGCTAAGATGCAGATTTTTGCTTTAGGTCTAGCAAAAGTACATTTATGAGAGGGTCTCTGAGGAATAATAAAGCCAAATAAATTAGAAAACTTGATTGAACTAGTAGATTGAGAGTTCCAATATAGATTGTGAATTAAAGAATCTGAAAAGGGATTTTTATGTTTATTCCAGATAAGTTCAATAACTTGAATATTAGACTGGGTGGCACATAATCCAATGGGGTTTTTAGCTGAAAATAAAAGGCCACATTATGGTCTGCACTTTCACCCTTTAGTGGCAGGAATAAGATGAATAGTGTGACCCTCAAGTAAAGGTTTTCCCCAGAACCAACCTCCTGTGGCATAATGATGTTGGAGAACAAAGTGGTAAAAGAAGTACAAAAATCATTAAACGATTGGCTGAAGCCTCTACAGTTCCATGACAATTTAAACAATGGATATGACTTAAAGGCAGTTCACATGTTTGTGAGCTCTTATTATTGATAGAGTCACCTTTCAAGTAACAGAAGAAGAATCATTGCAACTGATAGGCAGATCATTGTCAGACTTTGACATATAATGCACAGAATGATTAACATTTGCTTTAGCAAAATTAAATAATGAAACAATATTTTCACAAGGATATATGGAGCCTCAGATAGTAAGGTGTTATATTTTAATCTAGAGTGAAAATGGAGAATGATCTTGTCCAAACGCTTAGAACTAAACACCACTTGCTCAAGAGCTGAGGAATGAATATAACGTAGGCTAGCAATCTCATTAAGCAAAGACAGAACATTGGACCTATTCAAAGTAATGCTATGATCGGAAGGGACTACAAATTCCAAACCCAGTTAAAAAAAATTATGTACAGATGATTATTTAGTCCAAAATTAAAAGCTTTGAGAGGACATTAGTCTAGATGGCATTGAAGTCTAATCTTTTTTGGGCAGGAGTTTAAAATTCTTGAGAAAGAAACAGGAGTAATCAAAGTTCTAGAATCAGGACACTTAGAAGATTCATTACTGTAGAAGACCTCCTCATTGTAGAAAGTACAGGAGGGGAGAAATGATCTTGAATTGAATAAGTGAAAAGATTTTACAGATTCATCTGTACGTTTTTTGAGTGGTTAGAAGAAATGGGGCTTGGGTTGACGTTATCCATAAGCAAAGATTGTGGAGTAGTAATAACATTTGAAGCAACAATCTTTTTACTGATGTGAACACTTTCCAAATGAGTTGGAATAAATTGATTTTTAGTGTTGTTTTGTGATCTTTTTCGATGGTGGGAAAGATTTCTCATTTTTGACCAATAGTCCAAGTCCAGAATCACTCTGCTGTGGAAGGCGATGACATTTCATGAAATTTCTATTCTTATTAGAAGGCATATTTTCAGTATTTTTAGATTTATTTGTTTGTGGAACCATTGTTTTAACCACACTGCTTCCAGTTATAAAATATTGCATTGTTACAGTCATTCTGGGTTTCAATGCTGTGATTTTGAGGTTGTTGGTTAGTAGAAGTTTCAGCTAAGCCAGCCTCCTCCTCAAGTTGCTCATCCAAGCATTTGATGATCATAGGATTAACCAAAAGTCCTTCACTAGAGATCCTGTGTCCATATTGAATCAAAACTAACAGTTGCCCCTAATAATTAGTTATAGAGGAATTACAGTCGCCCACATCCTTTGGACTCGGCTGAACAGGTCTCATATTTCTTGTCGTGTTAGATTTTACTATATTTTATGTTTTTGTTTATTTACAATGTTATATAGCTGTACAAACGACAACTTTTCAACACCATCTTAGTAATAAAAGAAAGAACAACATAGTAATCAGTACATTTCATAGTGAACAGAAGAAAAAGAAAGAGCCCCTAGATTCCCAAGCAGTCCCATCAAATAACATTCATTCCAATCCCTCAGCACATCAATGAGAATTACAGTCCTCCAAAATGCTTGCTAATTTCTCTACAGGACCGTGAGGAATATAATGCAAGGTTCTCTATTCCCCCCATAAACAATGTCCAAAGTACCTTGGCAGGAAGAATGGGCCTCAGTCCGGCCGCAAGTGGATATTTTAACCTCAAGGCTTCCAAGGCTTCACAACTAGTCAAAAGATGTTTTACTCACTCAAACTAGTTTGTGCCACACAAGAAGCACACGCATAGGGGCCTAGGGATATTATTCCAGGCACCCGTGATCTCCAAGGTCTTTTACGAGTTTATTTTTCATTTGAAGTTGTCCCAGACAATGGGATTGCCCACAAACTGGCATATGTAATTCAATGTATGTCGTGAATAAGCCACTATTAGATTTTGTGCCACGAGCCACAGCATGTTTCTCACTACAGCAAGAGAGACAAATGCGGTAGAGGCCAATTCACTGGGTCGCCCAGAACCAGGGTCAGCCATCTAGCAGCAACAGAATACATGGAAAGTATGCCACTATCCTGCATGTAAGGTGTCTTAGCCTGGTCAGCCTAAAAAATAATGGAATTCAATGTGCTAGCCTGGGCATTGGCAAGTCTCCAGTATATACTCAAACAAGTCAGCTGGAATCTCATCAGGCAAGACTCAATGTCAAACTCAAGGAGAATGGTCTCAATCAGAGGTCGGAAGTCGAAACAACCTCTTAAACAGTGAGGATTCCAATTTGGCCACTCCAATGATGTTACCAGGCATACAGCCTTCAGCTCCATACATAATGGTTGGAAGGGTCTTGGCCTGATATAATCAGGCCAAGATCCCAACAGAATAGCCCCCTTTGGTGCAAGCCATTTTCCCCAGACACCTTTTAATCTGAGAGCACTGACAATTACCCCGTAATCTACAGTCAAAGTGCACTCCCAGGTATTACTCATTTACCACCTCAACAATGGTCCCCTCCAGGTGCCAAGGCCTAGTGATCTTTTTATGGCTGGCCTGCGATGGAATACCGTAACCTTGGTTATTTGGTGTTTACAACGAGGTGAAGGGATTCTGAGAATGTATCTGGTCTAGGGAAGCCTGTAATCCTGATGGGGTAAAATCCAGCTGGATGATATCATCTGTGTAACCCATCCACTGCAAGCGGAAGTTGCCAACTTTTGGGACGATCGATGTTGGATTGGCCAATGTCACACCCATGTCTGCTAGATATAAATTAAACAGAAGGGGCGCTAGGATGCATCCCTGCTTCAACCCACTTGCAGTGGAAATCCTGTAGGAAGTCTTACCCAATTGGTCTAACCTGACCATAACCCTGGTGTTGGTGTGCAGGGATATAATCATGGACAATAGTCCTGGCAGTATGTTCCAATCCCACAACTTCCGCCAAAGCTTGTTCCGATTGACGGAGTCAAAGGCGGCACTGTAATCAACGAATGCCACAGAGACAGTGCCCTGACAAATAAGCCAAGCCTGCTGGATGGCAGTCAGCAAGGCAAAAAAATTAGTCAACATACTCATTCCCCGTTGGAAGCTGGTCTGATTCAGTGAAATAAGCTTTGCATCTTCATCCCAAGACCATAGTTCATTCAATAGCATGTGGACTAAGATCTTCGATGAAACATCAAGCATCGCCAAAAGGCGAAAATTGCCAGGATCAGACTGGTCACCCTTCTTCCTTATGGGGACGATAATATTGTCTCTCTGCGAGCATGGGATAAGCTGGGATTCTTCAATCCAATGGAAGAGCCAGTGCAGTAGCCCAGCAAACAGTGTTATTCTTGATCAAAGAACTACATAAACTGTCAGGGCCAGGGGCCCTCGAGGATTTTCTGCCAACAATTAGCCTCAAGATGTCATTAGGAGTTGTGGTGTAATTCCATCAGGCCATGGGAGAGCCCGGTCCAACAGATGCGGCAACACCTCCTCCCAGGGTTCCGGAGACGTGCTCAACCCAAACAGGTTCTGGAACACCAAGGACATTCCGTGTCCCCCGGAGGCAACTGTCTACCCGTCTCCAAAATTCACGTTCATTGCTAGCCAAATCAAGTCTAACTAGTGCCTGCCAACGAGATCATTCAGAGTTATACCGGTGCTGTCTTAGCCATTTCCGATAGAAATGTTTGGCTTTATTTAGGCATTGGGCACATGCAGAGTGATCCAGTTCCATTCCTGCTAAGGTTTGCATCTCTTTACGCAGTTCACGTCTCTTGGTGGCAATTAATCCATCAAAGTGGTGACGATGCAGTGATGAAGCGAAAGTATCCTTGGCTGGGGTACCAACGGTGGCTAAAATTTAGGACACAATAACAAAGATGACTTCCCCAAAATCCTTATTTTTTATCCTAGGGGCAATTGTAGGGGTTTTCCACACACCTAAGTGCACAGCATTCAACAAAGGAAGCCAGGGCACTTCGTGAACGTACAGAAGCCTCACCCAGCCTTCGGTCATTCCATGTAATACAATTGAAGAATTAACCCAAATTTCCCCAATGGTATTAGGTGGAGCGGGCATCAAGCTGAGGTTTAGGATGATCACAAGGGGCATATGCTCGCACTCATGCTGAGGAGATGCGCTCATGTCAATTACAAGATGGAAGCCATTAGCCATAAAGGCATAGACCAAGATGCTGTCAAATGTAAAGCCAAAAAGAGTGCAATGAGGCAGAGAATCCAACGGGAAACCACCATTAACCATGGTGAACCCCGTTGAATAGAACAATCTAGCCCACGCATGATCCCTCCTGCAAAAGCGGGAAAGCAGACCTCTGTCCATGACCGATGATGAGTGCATTTCCTCATAGTCAACCAACTTGGGAGCACTGGGGATCCGAGAGTTAAAGTCCTCACACAACATACAAAGGGAATAGGGCTTACATTTACCAATCAAATCCTGCATTTCTAGGAGCACAAAATCATGGTCCTGCTTATAAGGTGGTTTGTATATGTTGATAACGACCATCTCCCTAGTGCTCGTTTACACGGGTAGGAGCATGCTTCCCATAAGGATATTGGGAGAATTCATAGGTTATTCCACCATACTCAATGAGTTCTTAACACCCAGTAAAAGGCCTGTTGGCTGACTTATGAATAAAATGCCAGCCTTCCGCCACCACCAGGGATCAACAGACTTTGTATTTCTTTCTGCCATGTTCATTCGCTATCAGACAAAGCATGCTACTATACTTAACAAATATCTGTTCCTGGGACTTGACCAGCTCCCTATTGAGCTGGAGCCCCTGCTCAAAACACTGCCCGCTTGTACTAGAGTCATACAAACAGCTACTCAGATAATGTCATGCCCTGTTCCATTTAAGAGGGAGACATGCATTTTATACTCACTAGGAATATTCTTTCTCCTGGTCCAATTATGACACTCCTCACTGAGCCCACTACTATACTTAAGGCTAAATATGGTTCTAGCTGCCCTAAAGGGCTGCTATCCGTCTCCCTCCTTAATAAGCATGTTGCCTGTTTAGACAGCCCAGAAATAGCCGACTATATTAATGAGCATAAAGTTGATCTATTTGCCATAAAGTTGATCTATTTGCAGTTACAGAAACATGGCTGCATGAAGCAGCAAAGATTTCTGCTGACAATTCCACCCCAGCAGACCGCACTGAACAAAGAGGAGATGGTGTAGCTTTCTGTCACGTGGTTCAGGCACCTTATTTGGACGGCTGTGTGAATCTTATTCTCAAACTGAAAGTTAACAGTAATGTGTTTATCACCATGCTTCTAGTTTATAGACCCCAACAGACTCTTCCTCTGTTTGAAGAACAATTGCTTGCCATGCTTAACAGTCTTAGAAAATGCAAAACTGGAGGCTTGTGACTCCACTGATGTTATGGCGGGTTTAGGGTTGTCGGCTTTGGAAGTCAATGAGTTTCCCCAGCTGGTCAAAACCCCCATCCCTTGCTGGGATTGGAAAAATATATTGCCCAAAGACTTCTCTGCTCTGGTGTCTGATAAACGCGATATCAAGGGAACCTTTGACAATACTTCAGACCTAGTAAATCACTTCACTAGCTCTATCAAGGCCTTCATTGATATTTTGGCCCCTGAAAAAGTAAAAACTGTGAAACTAGAAACCATAAGGAACTCCTGGTTTACTGACAACATCATACAAGCCAGGAAAACTAAAAAGGCCTTGGAACGTGAGTAAGGTAAGAATCCTGATGCTCTCACCCTGAATAAACATAAAGCTACCGCTCATGCCTATGAGAAAGCTATTATTAAAGCCAAGGAAGACAACTTTAACCTGCCTATCGACAAAGCCAAATCCTCTATAAGGTGGGGCCAGATGAAGAGTCTGTGCCAAACTGTGCCTCACTTCAAACTCACTTCCCACACTATTATGAAGACCTGAAGAAAGCAGACTCTCTCAGAGATTACAACTAACAGAGCCTTCAGTTCTTTCTGTTTATAATTAATGTAATTGAGAACAGATAGTGCTTATTTACTTTCAGTATAAACAAAGAGTTATTTTTCGCAATCGAATATGAACATAGTTCACTTCAAAGTGTTGTACGGTTTTGTAAAGCTGAACACTCCTTCCTAAGCGGTGTGCCTTGATCACAGTTACCCTGGGGGAGTCAAAGAGACTTAAAGGGAGACCAAAGTCTGTTTAGATTGGTACATTACCCAGCTAAAATAAAACTAAGTCCCCCCAGAGAAAAAAGCGTGGAAAATATGATAACTAATAGATACAGAACAATGGACTCATTAGCATTGTATTTAAAATGAATACAATTGATTGAAATACTGATGGTGGACAAAGTGGAATTTAACTGTAAAGACTAAATACAGGCAATCATATTGAGCCTGTACTCCACAGACAAAATCACATGTGGATCCTGAAAAGGCAGTGAAATATGAATGGCCTTAATGAGCAGATTAATTGGCAAAAACTATTTCAGTAAAAAGATGACTTACTCTATCTTCAGTCCTCATGCTCTTGTGCAAACTCCCAAAAATTATAATCCTGGTTTAGGATGACAGTACCTGTTTGAGGCTTACCCCCCATAGTACAACCGGCTAATAATCTTTTTACATATTATGGTCTTTGAAAAACTCCTTTCGCCATTATAATAAAAGAAAGAAACAGAAGGAGGCTTCTATTACTATTTTCATCTAGAACAATAGTTTTAAGTTGCTCTACTATTAATATGTGCATGATTCACAAATAATCACATGCTCATCATTGATAAGTTTGATTATTCCATGAGGCCATCTGTAGAGGATTTAATCCACTGAAGTCCACACTTTGGAAGCGCCATTAGCATTATATTTGAATTTTCAAGCCAGCTATAAGCAACAGTATGTTATTTCACCGCCATTCCAAAACTCCTACTTCTAACAGGTAGGCCCTGAGCAGACACTGCTAATGGTATAGATTTTGGACACTTGCTGGTATCATATTTGAATATGGAACAATTTTGATGTGAGAGATACACCAACTGAAGTCTGCTTTGCTGCCATTACAAAACCTCTACATCTAGTGTGTAATCCCTTTAGCCTAAAGTGGATGTATGTTATCTGACATACCATTTAGCAAACAAGGCAATGTGGGATATACAACATGTGGGAAATGCTTCTTACTGCAGACTCCATGAACTAAACAAACTACTGGACCAAACTGTTGTGATTACTTAATAATTATCTTCACCCGAACTTAGAATTAGCCTTTTATTAAAGTCGCTATCATTTCATATAACATTGTCTGTCTATTTGTGTTTCCACTAGACAAGAATAAGTGAAACACAAAGGCTGCGAAGACGGATGTCCTCTGATTCATTCCAAAATACCTGTGAAAAACGTAATACATTCATTGGAAATATCTACTGCTACAAAAGATTTTCTTTTTCCCTTTAACTAAGTATTGTGCTATGACCACATAGGAATATAAGCACTATTCCTAAAGCCCATGCACAAATTAGTAATCCCTATTTCTGATTGATAAATAATAGACTCAACACTACAGGTAAGCCATTTAATATGTGACTAATTGTCCTTTAGTAGTGTTTTTTAATTGAATAATGTAGTGAATGTTTGCAATATAACCCTGACTTTCTCTGTGATAGCTATCAAAAATGTTTGTACCCAGTGCGGGTCAATCAGAATGTATCAAAAAATCTGATTGGCCCTCACAGGGGCTTTATCCGACCGGAAATCCCTCACCTGCCCTTCTTCTTTCCTTTGTTCCCAGTGGGGGCGTGGCAGCCCCTCACCCAATGAGGAGGCATGAAACAGGGCAATCCCCGCTCCGAGCCTCCACACGGCTGAAGGCTGCCAACCTCCCCCGCCGAGAATTCAGGTAATTATTTTGTTTCTTCCTCCCCACTACCCTGCAAATAATCCCCTCCACCCCTCCCAAGCCCGCTTATCTTCTTTTTTTCTCCTTTTTCGGGAGCGAACATGCTGGGAACACTTCTGTCCCCAGCGCATCCACCCCGATGGCTGCAATGGGTGTTTTCCCTTCCCCGGCAGCCATTTTTTTTAGTTATTTTTTTTTCCTGTTCCAAAATGCTGCAGCGTTTCAGAAAAGAAAAATAATGCTATTAGTACCCTGGTCTTGCGGGCCCGGGGTACTAATAGCAATAAGCCCCTCACTGTGGGGGCATTACCTGACCTATAACTATGGGCCCCGGGGCATTACCTGACTCAGTAATGCCCCCGCAGCTCAGGGCTTATTGCTTAAATATTACATTTTTGGGAAAAAAACATTGTAATAACATGTGTTGGTCTTTCTTCACAAAAAGCTTCTTCATCCTCATGAAGACTAGCCATGTTGAGGGGATACTCAAAACTTGTTAGATGTTGGTGATAGTCATATATCATCAACCAAAGGGGCAATCTAGCAGAATGCGTTCTGTGAAAAAGAATGGCAAGACTTAAAATGTTTTATAAAGGATCAGTTACTGTACATTTCTTGGTGGAATAAAGAAATGAAGCTAATAGCTTTTGTGAACCTAATACACATTAACATAAATGACGAAACTACTTTTTTATGACACGTGGGTGTTGTTGAATGTGATATGAATGGATGTGCAAATGAAAATCATGTTTGAATGGCTATATCTATTTTTCGATACATGTGTGGTTCCAGATGTGGAAAAGGAAATGTTTTCTTTATCATATAATGATTTATTTTTGAAAATGTTGATGTGGCTGGATTTCAAGACTGCAGTGTTGTAATTGGTATAACGAATATGTGTTTGTGATCTATTGTTTGAAAAAGCGAAACCCCACCCTATCTACAAAATGAGTTAGTGAAATGTAAAAAATAATTGGCTAAAGTACTGTAATTTTGAACTATCATGTGATGAGCAATTGAAAACTAGCTCAGATGATTGCATGTGGCAGCGAGCAACAACAAAGCATTAGAGCGCTGTCTGCGATAGTTAGTCTCCATTTGAGCAACACTAAACAGGTCCTTCAAGCCCCCTAATTTTCAAGACAAATACATACACACACACAGATGAATTCACTTTAGCAAACCATATTTTCCTTGGCATAATTAAGAAACAACTTTGTGAAGGAAAAGTCAAAGCAGAATACAAACTAAAATGTACTCAGCAGGCTGGCAAAACAATCTCCCTACTACCCATTACTATACATTATGGTTTGCTCTCCAATAGTGTCCTGAAGTGTTATGAATATTGTTATCTTGTTCTTTTGTTAAGAAAACTACCTACAATATTTCACAATAGCATCTAACAAAGTGGCAAAACACATTGTAAAACAAGAGAAAAACAGACTTTTAGGACAGAATGTATTCCACACCTGGAGGGCCGAAATGGCCGTTATGTTCCCTCGTCAACTACATAAATAAATGTCCTACCTGAGCACAATGTTTATTCATCTTTATCTAAACAAACAGAAACCAAATCAAAAACTGTGCCAATTTAGGACATTGCCAAGTATATTGGAAAACAACACCTGTGAAACATTATCCACTGAAATAAAGCACATTTAAAATCAATCATCACATGCCACTCACTCTCTGCCTCCTACGGCTATTCAGCTTCTTGTCTATGACTAACTATAAACTCGAGCGATCTTCACAGTGATGTAAGGTAAGAGTTCAGTGAAATGTTACCGACATAGAAAACCACAATTGAGAAGGCATTTCCCTAATCTTATCTGCAGCAGACACAACCACAGTCGACTCCTTCACAACCAAACAGCCATCTACAATCACAACACAAAAACAATATATTTTGGTCAGTCGTTAGGCATTACCTCTTCGTCCCTCTTCCTCTTTCCAGTTCTTAACTTATGAGCGGCTCCCTCCTGCGGACAGGAAACAACCCAGTGAAACGGCAAATCAAGTGCCTTGGGCATATAGCACTCCCCCTCAGGGGGAGGGTTATAGTAGCGCCCTAAAACCAGCACTTCCTGTTTTTTTTTCCTGTGCTCTATGACAGGCCCAGTGATGATTAGGAGCACAGTGACCCCAGCTCCCCACCTTGAGGAAGTGCCACTCACCACCGGGGGACCCTGGTGGCCTACATTCCGTCGCCATTGCTGGGTTCTCACTACCGTGCGCGGGCTCGCTAGGCCCAACAGCGGGCTTCTGAAGTGGGAGCCCTAGTGGTCCACATCACTCTGGCAGGGAGGGGTGGACCACCCTCGACTGCTGCATGGTCTTCAAGTCACCCGTCTCCACAAGGGGAAACAGTGACCTACATGTTGGCGTGCTTGCTGGGTTCCCCATTCTGAGAAGGATATGCTCCACATGGATGCCTTGTTCCTGTGACAGACATCTGCCATGAATCTCCGGTGGCCCATGCAAGCACAGCAGGGAGGGCCGGACTTCCCACAAATGACGTGCCGCTCCATCTTGGAGAGGACTGCACAGGCCTGCCTTGTGCCGGCCCTGGTCCCCAGGAGGACAATGCCCCTGAGCCCACTATACGCCGGCCGGAGGGCTTCTATCCCATTTTTGCTTCTGGCATAGGAGAGGAAGCCCCTTGCCTCTCACCCTGCCCCTGAGAGCATTCAGGTTTCAGGCGGGTGGGCCTCAGGTCCCAGGCAGGGCCACAAATCTTTTTTAGAGGTAAGTGCTTATATGGGTACATATGCTTAGTGCAGCATGAGAGCAGGAAAAGGTCGAGGTCCCTCTCCAGAAGGAGCAGCAAGGGCCATCAGAGATCCAGAAGTAGGTCTCATTCATATAAGCAGCATCTTTGCACCCTCCTCCCGGGGGCACTAAGGGGCCCTTCTGGGCCTGTACCCTCTGGCAACCATTCAGTCTCCCTTATTTTATCAGCAGCTGAGCTTAAGTCTTGCATCACTGAGGCTGTGAATGCTTTTAGTAATGCCTGTTTGCCACTGCCTGTCCCACCCTCTCTTGCACTCCCAAACTAGCCCAGTCTGTAGGCCAACCAGGTGCTTCTGATGACACTGAGCCTGTATTGATTATGGCGGGGACATTTCTCAGGAAGTAGGTGTTCTGAGAGGTCATGGCCCATCTCCTCCTGAATTTGGACCTCAAGAGTTCCAAGGCCCTGGCAGTGGAAGAGGATGCCCAGGACGCATACAGTAGATACTTCACGGCACCCCTGACTGGTCTAACATTTCCCGCAAAGCATGAGGAATATTATTCTGCATGAGTGGAAGGAGCCGGAGAGGGTTGCCATCCCCTGTGGCTGGTTAGATTGTATCCTTTACAGGGGTCAGTGCAGAGGTGGACCTTGTTTCTCTGGATATACCTCCGTGGCTACCCAGGGTGCCTCACCTACTGACCTCACTGATAAGAGGGTGGAGATGGCCCTATGGGCAAACAACTACCTTGGCTACACCTCTCAATCTCTCCATGAAAATGTTCACCTGCTGGTCGTTATGCTGGAGGAAGGTGCCGAACTGTGCGGACATTTTGGAAATTCTAGAGACGGACGTCTTTCCCATTTGGCAGGGTTAAATATCTGACAGTGTCACAGTGGGTTAATTCATCGATTTCCTTTTGTTTTCCCCCAGACTGAGGGACTGGAACAACACCTTGGCCCAGGCAACCTCTGAAGAAGCATGCTCTTCAGGCGGGCATCAGGGACTTACTGACAAAGGGGGCTTTGGTCCCGGCCCCACCCCTGGAGAGGTATTTGGTAGTCATCCCGATTCTTTTTCTGGTGCACTGGAACCCATTATAGACCTCTCAGAGGGGTGAACAATTTTGTCAAGATCATTTCCTTCCAGATGGAGACACTTCAGGCCATCATTCCTCTTGTGGCACCCGGGGATTTGTTATCGCCAGTGGACCTCGAGGACATTCCCTTCCATGTGCCTGTCCATCTGGGGCATCAGAGGTTCCTCCACTTTTCTGTGGAAGGGATTCAATTCCAGTTCCAAGTATTTTCCTTTGGGTTATGATCAGTTCCCAGGGTGTTTACCAAGGTGCTGGCCCCCCTTATGGCTCTTCTGAAAAGAGAGGGTTATTTCTCTCCACCCATACCTAGATGACTGATTGATCCATGCCCCACCCCAGGGCTTCTGTTCCCTACATACAAAGGAGGTATGCTCCACCCTGACCCAATTCAATTGGGTCCTGAACCTCAAGAAGGTGTGCCTTCTCCTGACTCATCAAGGGCCTTGAAGCTCCAGGTGCACCTGCCGATGCTACAGTGCTCCAGTCACCTGCTGACCCGTTGACAGGCATCCTCCCTTGACTACACCTATTTGGTTCCAATGTGCGCAAGACTGGTCAATCAGATGGAATGATGGCTGTCTGACTCGAACATCCTGGCTGGGATTCCCCTGCTCCACCGATACTGATCAGACGCCAGTCCTACAACTTAAAGGAGCTTTCTGAAGTATTGGAAGTGCTCCTTACCATGGCTCCCTCTGTCCAGAGGAAAGTTGTGCTGGTGCATATGGACAATCAGGTTACTATGCCATACATCAACAGGCAGGGGGTGTAACCAGTCTTAATCCCTGCAGGAAGAGGCATCCTAAATCATGGACTGGGCAGAACTGAACATTCTTTCATTTAGAGCAACATACATCCCGGGATGCTCCTTCCTGGGCTTTCCTCATGTGGACCTCTTTGAATCCCACACAGGCACTCTGCTTCTGCCTGTCATTGGAAACGGCAGCCCTATGGGTGATTCCATGTCAGTGCCTTAGCCCGCCTCTGTGCCTTCCCTCCGTTCCAGCTCCTTCAGAGGCTCCTGTTTCGGATAGACACAGAGCCACCTTGGATCATTCTTGTTGAACTCCATTGGCTGAGGAAGGCCCGTTTCCCCTCCTGCTGTGGTTATCAGTGACCAGCCTCCCCCTTAGTCCTCACTCCCTGGGGTGGCCATCTCTTTGTCTGTCTACCCTCAAGCAACTCCATCTGACAGCCTGGCTTTTGAACGGTTAGACCTGGAGAAGGGGGCTTGTCCCCCAAACTCACCTTGGCGAATCAAGGGTCCAAGCAATCCTTTACACTGTCTTCCTATTCAAGACATTGGAAATCATTCCTTAACTGATGTGTCTGCTCCCACCTTGACCCCGTGTCTTGCTACTCTGTCCGAGTACTTGAGTTCCTGCAGGAAAGGTTCAGTTGGGTTTGGCTGTCTCCTCCCCATGAGCTAGCTGTAATGCGAATGGTGTGCAAATCTTGGGCCCATGTGTCTGACATCGAGGACCTGGTGGCTCACTTTCTGAAAGGCTTTGAGATCTACCGAACTAGGGTAAGGTCTCCCTTTCCCACCTGGGATCTCCCGTGGTGCTAAGGGCACTCTCACCTCCATTTGAACCCTTGGAGCCCATTACCATTGCCCTCCTGTCCTATAAGTGTCCTTCTTGGTTACAATCTCCTCGACCAGGTGTCTGGGTGAGCTTGGCACTCTAATTTGGTGCCACCCCTTCCTTCGTTTTGTCCTCAAGGGTCTGATCTTACAGCCCCCACCTCTGTAACGACTGAAACTCCTGTTAGACTTCCGCCTCCATTAGGATTTTGTCCTAGCAACCCAAATCCTGCCACGCCTGATAGTCCGACCCTTCCATCCCCTTGATGTTGGGAGAGTGGTCAGGGTATCCTTGGACATAATTTCTGATTGCAGGGAAGGGGACTATCTTTTTCTATCCTTTGGTCCCAGTCATGCAGTTAAGAGGGACTCCACGGTCACCTTAAGTAGGGATTCAGAACACTGTTGGACTGGCTTACAAGGGGGTTGAGGAATCCCCCACTGGCAGGGTGTTGGAATGTTTCACGAGGGCTACGGCTACCTCTGGGGCTGCTGCCAAAGGTGATCCCGTTGATGATATCGGCAGAGCAGCCACGTGATCCTCACCAGATACCTTTATTACCCATGACAAGTTGTGCGTGGGACCTCCCAGGAATTCCTTTGGGTCTGCAGTCCTGCATTGATGAATGAATTGCATCTGAATACTTTTTCACTCGATCCACTGTGGTGTTGAGTTCTCGTTTGTTTTCTCCCAATATCCAACATACCGACCTGCAGATCTCATAAGGTAAGGAATGGGACGAGGAAGACAGATGAAGAGGTAATGCTACGATTACATACTGGTAATCCCATTACACTGAGTCCTTGGTTCCATGTTTTAAAATCGCATAAAAATGGCTGTGAAAACAAAATATTGTGGCAAAAAGGCTGTGGTTTTGCTGCCACAATCATGTAAAGGATGCGGGGGACACCACTGCAACCCCAAGACCCTTCATACCATTTAAAGGGGGGGCGGGGGACACCCCTGCCACCCCCGCTCCCCTTAAATGGTATAATGGGGTACACCTTCACCCGGTCAAACCAGAAAAGTTTTGCCACGATTTTTTTCACCGGCGTCTTTTTTGCCACAATTTTATTACCAGATACCGAGTCCTTCTCTTCCTCATCACAGTCCTGCTACCCACCCACCCTACCCTGTGTGGATATCTGCTGGTCCTTATCTTGGAATTACAGGACCTTCTCAGATTGGCTCACACTATGTCCCTCCCCCTGAGGGACTAGCCGGCCCCAAGCACTTGATCACCCGTTTAACAGGGTTGTTTCCTGTCCAGAGGAGCCTCTCATAAGGTAAGGGTGATGACGAGGAAGAGAAGGACTCAGTGTAATGAGTTTACAGGTAAGTTATTATGGCATTATCTGGAAATGCTGCTTGACTTAACTCATTACACCACAACAGAAAATGTGTGGTAACTCTCTGAGCCTGCACTTCAACAAAACCCGAACATATGTGTTCATCTGTACACCCTCAATCAAAACAAAGACTCACCTGCTTGTGTTATAATTTACCTCTAAGCACTGTAACTTCAGAATAATCAAGGGCTGACTTGGCCCTGTTGGGATTCGAACTCATGAACTTCAGGCTAGGCCCACGTCTAAAGCAAACACTGAAAGCGCTCACCTGTATTCCCTATGGAAGCAGCTTTTTATAATGTTCAGTTCTTGGTTACCTGGGGCGCACAGCCCAACGGAGAAATAAAAAAGCACCATTCCCTCTCATGTATGAAGTATCCTGCTGTTTGGATCTCTATACTTCAAGATTTCTTTGCAGATGTTTTATTTTTTCCTGAATAAATATTGAAATACCAATACATACAATATTTTTTAATAGCCGCGTTCAAACAAAAAATACAGTTTTAATTACTAGCTGTCATGTCCATGGCATAAATGTGACAAAGTGTGAATGTCCTCATGGACCTTGGCGAGGCCATTATCACTTGGGATAATTGCCCTTCCCAAACCTAAGGCCCTTAGCGTTGCTTCCGGTCATAACATGGTGGTGGATAATTATCCCCCATTAATTACCCAATCCATGCTAAGTAAGATCATTCTCCATTGCATGTCCTTTCATAAGATCCACTCTGATATCACAGCCATCGAGACTCTATATTATTAGAATACCCAACTCTGTTCAAGGTCGTTTTGTGCCGTGTAGGTGAGGTGACATACAATAGGACTCATGCTTCTGCTTTGTAACATTAGATGTTGCTTGCTATTGAATATGAGAAGGGGTTCCTATATTCTTTTTGAAATACTTGGGCAAAACATACCTTGAACATCATTAATTTACTGAAAACAATGGTGGACTCTGTGCCCATGCATACTTTCTTCATATTTCATCAAACATGTAACGCTACGGCTATGGGGACAGCATTGGCACCCTGTCCATGCCAACCTCTCTATGGGTTGGTGAGAAAGGAAAGTGACCTGTGCCCCAGTCTGGACATAGAGAAATGCACGTACGCAATAAATAACATATGTGTGTGTGGCATTTAAACGTAATAGGGATTACATGCTAAATTAGGCAGACCAAGGTCAATCATTGGAAATCGCAGCATAGTTGTGCAGTTTTGGATTGCTGTAACTCCTTGCCAAAAACGATTACAGAGTTTGGCAAAGTAATATAAAATGCTGTAATTGTGGGTTCCCTAATGGAGAGCCCACCCGATATTTACCATTATTCATTGGCAGCTTTTGATGCCGGCGTGGGGGTTGGTGGGGGCATAGCACCTGAAGGGGCACCAAGAGACTAACAGATTAATGGGTGAGCCCTCACAGGGAGGTGAATGTTTTCAGTGGAGGAACCTACATTTTTCCTCAAATTAGCGTGAGCGACCGAGCGTAGCAAGGGAGCCCAAAACAGTTAAGGGGGTTCAGGTGGCTCCGCGTCCTCCCCAAGAACATTTTCTTTTAATAATGTGCTGAAACTATGCTTTTAGCAGCACAATTTTTGACAAACATGAGATAAAAAGCCATACAATTTTTAGTTGGTTCTCTAGGGTAATCCATGTTACCAACAGTACACTACATAGAAGCACAGTCTACCATTTTGATATGTTATGTTATGAGGGATTTGTATAACACCTTTCACAATTGGTATGGTCTGAACGTGCTCTCGGCTGAACGTCCTTGGGAGTTTAAAGTCCCCATTACTGGCATAGATAGAACCACATTTCTATGCCAGTAATGGTCCCTTTACATCACATGCAGGAAACCTTTAATGCATGTGATAGGTTATGGCAGCAGCTTCATGAATGCGTTTTAAAGTGCTCATTACTGGTATGAAGTGCTTCATGCACATGATTTAAAGTGACTGTTACTGGCATGGATAGGCTATGGCAGCAGCTTAATGCATGTGATTTGAATTGACCATTCATGGCATAGATAGGCCAAGCTATCTATCCTTGTCTGTGTGTTCAAGGATAGCTGAGTGAGTCTATAGATGTGCATGCATGTATGTATGCATGCATATGTTGGGACCAGAGTGTGCCTGAGGTGTGTTTGGGCATATGTGTGGGTGTGCATGCGTTTGTATCATCTCTGCAAGGGATTTACAGTGACCAGCCATCATTTGTATGGGTGGTCACAGTAAATCCCTTGCAGAGACTGCTGGCATAAATAGGTTGTGTGTCAGCAGCTGCGTGCATGGGATTTGCCAGTAACGGTCACTTTAAATCACATACATGATGACTGAAGTACTTAATGCATATAATTTAAAGTGACCATTACCGGCACAGATAGGCTGTGGTACACAACCTATCTTTAGAAGTAATGGTCACTGTCAGTGTAAATCACATGCACGAGGATGCTGAGACACAACCTATCTATGCCAGCAGTCTCTGCAAGAGATTTACATTGACCTTGCAGAGAAGATACAAACACATGCACACACGCCCAAACACACCCCAGACACACTGTGATCCAAAGATATGCATGCACACATACATGCATGCACAGCTACAGACTCACTCAACTAGCATTTCACACATAGAAATACATATGACATAACACAAAACGCACACTTACCGTAGGTCCTCTGGCAGATGCCTGGCCAGACAGCATCACACTGGGCACCTTTAGACGTGCAGCGCCGGCGTGCCTTGGGAGGACTTCAATTCTTGGGGTGCATAAACAGCAATTATATGATAGTTTATTTATATAGCGCATATACACAATGTGTTTCAAAGCGCTTCAAGGCAAGGGAGGGAACAAGGGAAAATACAATGACATTCTTACAGGCCATGAACAGTAAGGATGTGAAATTAACTATCATACTTGGCCTGACGACATTTCAGGTAGAGCTGGTGAAAAACAAAAGGTGAGGGAGAGGGGTGAAGAAAGGGAGGGGAGGAACAAAACAAGCCACTATCATACTAGGCCTGATGACGTTTCAGATAGTGCTGGAGTTGTTGTGGGGAGGAAAAAAAAACAGTAATGGGAGGGTGGAGGAAACAGACGAGGTTGCTATCATATTAGGTCCAGGGACAATTTTGACAGAGTAAGTGCATAGAAGAAGGTAAGGGGAGGAGATAGGAGAAGGGAGAAGGGAAAGGACTGGAAAACAGAGAGTAAGCAGTCAAAAAGAGTGAAGAAGCAAGAGTGGAGAGCGAATACAATTGCATAAGTCAGTAGTAACACATAATGTTGCACGCCAGGATACACAATGAAGATGGGAACAGCATGATTCAGGGCCACCATGAGTACAAGATGCAAAGGAAGTCCAGCATGAGAGTTGAGAAAGAGTGGCGCACCGCGAATGAATGAAGTCCATAAAAGACAAATCCAGCATTGGCCACAAAACGGTGATGGTGAAACCAGAATGTGTCAGGACAGACTCCTGCAGAAGTAGGCCGGATGGGGGGAAGGGGGAGCAGGGTAGAAGAATAAAGCAAAACAGGCAACACCTGTGTGTGAGAAGGGGGGGGGGCACAAGGGAACATCACAGGGGGACAACATAGGCTGGGGATGGCCGGTGGGGATAGAGGGGGTAACACATGTAGGTGCATGTTTGCCTGCTGTCGGGCCCTGGGTCCTCCTGGTATGAACAGGTCCAAACAGGAATTGCCCTTTTCTTCGTCTGCCCTTCACTGCAGATGCCCGGGCGAGAGACGCCCTTGATCTAATAGTTAAGAGCAGGAAGGAATAGGCAGGGCTAAGGAGGGGGGTGGTGCTTAGATGACCTAGATCCACTCGCACCTGCTTCCCATCTGCAAAGGAAAAGATGCTGGAGGGCTCCTTAAGTGTTGAAAAAGAGCAGCAGGCAGGAAGGCACCAGGTGGGCAGGGCTTGCTAAGTGTTGAAAAAGAGCGGCAGGCAGGCACCAGGTGGGCAGGGCTTGCTAAGTGTTGAAAAAGAGCGGCAGGCAGGCACCAGGTGGGCGAGTCTTGCTAAGTGGTGAAAAAGAGTGGCAGGCAGGAAGGCACCAGGTGGGCGGGGCTTGCTAAGTGGTGAAAAAGAGCAGCAAGCAGGAAGGCAACAGGTGGGGCTTGCTAAGTGGTGAAAAAGAACGGCAGGCAGGAAGATACCAGGTGGGCAGGGCTTAGGCCAGGTGACCTAGATCCACTTGCACCTGCTCCACATCTGCAAAGGAAAAGAGGCTGGAGGGCTCCTTAAGTGGTGAAAAAGAGCGGCAGGCAGGAAGGCACCAGGTGGACGGGGCTTGCTCCCAGGAAGGCACCAGGTGGGCCTGCCTGTGGCCCACTGCCTGGCACACATCAGCGCACCACTCAAAGGGTTTGTAAAAAGAAGAACTATTCATGGGTGGCACCCTGAATGTGCGCTAGTCCTGGTGATATAAAAAAACGACCCTGTTAGTGGCATGCAGCGCTGCACGCGTCAGCCCACCACTCAGAGGTTTTGTGTTTCTTTTCAATATCAACGCTGGTGCTGAGTCAAAGCATCAGCCCTTCCAGAGGGCACCAGTGAGGAGCCAAAAGGAGATGCTGCCATTTTCCCCCTCCCAGGCTCCGCCTCTGCCTGTATTGAGAATGAATTGTTACTAGGCAATGTTGCGTTTGTTATGCATATTTCAGCCTCATAGTAATGGGTTACTCCACTTACACGCATCTTCAATTCTATGACATGTTTCCCCCATTTACAAGTACCTGAGATCCCATGATAAAAGTGAGAAACTCCAAGATTGAGGCAGGAAAAGGTTTGTCTTTTAGTGCCCTAAAGGAATGCTGTCTGCTGTCCACAGCAACATCTATGAAGTGAGCGACAGCTATGTCTCGACACTCACTGCTGTCCAGCTGATGGTGGAGGATCACCGAGAGGAAAGAAGGGGCTCTCTCGACAGCGTGCCCACTTTGGTTCAATACGTTCAGCCATGTCAATACGTCCGCCAGCAGTCTTCCAAGTCTGCCCTCTCCTGGCCCCCTGGGGTCTGATGCAGTTTGGTAGGCACTACGCTGCCAACCACGTAGCACACTCAAGGAAGGTTAGAACTGGGCATTTATGAAATCCAACTATCAAATAGTATTTATTTACAGGTTCCCAAAATAGTCTATGGACCATCAGAAGATCACAGCGGCCCAGCGCGGCCAGGCTCTGGTATATCAATTCAACCGATGCTGTACTAATTGAGTCTGCATTAAAGAACATCTAGGGTGATATATTGTGAGTCACCATCTCTCTGAGGGCCAGTTTGGTAAAGTAGTACGCTAACTTTTATCAATTAGGGGGGGGGGCGCATAGGAGAGTGTAATCTTCTGGAAAGCTGACCATATACATGGAATATAAATGAATTATACTGTGAGGAAAGTATGCAGGCAGAGGATCGGATTTAAACATCTACTCTAATCAATGCACAGTTACAGGGAGACGGTGAACCTGCCTCACAGTTCTGCCTGCTTTGATTTTGACCACTGTGTCAATGTACTTGTTGTTTCTGGGAAGAAAACGGTGTAATCATTTTAATAAGAGACAACCCCCAGGCGGTAGAACACATAACTGGGGTCGGCGGTTATTTCCCTAATTTTATGTCATGTTACTAAAACTATAATTTGCTAATTGTGAATGTTTACTTCCTGGGGCACCTATGGTTTGCCCCATCACCTCCAGTAGAGGCAATTTCAGGCATAATACATGTTACATTTTAGATAGCAGTCATATTCTGAAGGAGGACACACTGGGAATCTCTGCAGCCAATCTCCAGTTGCTGACAGTTTGTGCTACTCACACAGGAGACACCCTTCTTACTTATTGAACATACTTGTGGACTAATCATGGCAAAGCACAGATTGGGAAATTACTTTTTTCATGTATTATTGATTCAAGAGTGAATTATGAGGTCTGTGGTTTGTAGACTACAGACGCGCACTGCGTGCCATGCTTCCTCCAAGTGGAAGTCAGAGACATGGGGCAGAGAGGTGCTGGGGGTAAGGTCACTGTGGTTAGGGGGACAGGAAATGGTAGGGAGTGAAGGGGGGAGGGAGAGGGCCATGGAGTGTGAATGAGGAGTGCAGGTCTGGGACCCTCCTGAAAGTGGCGGGAAGGAGGGGGAGATTGAATTGAATTGATATTTCATTTCTATCGTGCTCATACACAAGTGTTTCAGAGCGTGACAAGGCAAGGGGGAAACAGGGGAGAACAAAAAACGATCTTACTAGGCCCAATGACATTTAGAACGTTCAAGTGTATGGGAGAGGGTGAGGGGGAAAAGTGCATGCATGGGGAGAAAAAGGAGAGTGCAGAGCAAGGAGAAACAGATACATAATAATACATTAATAAATAATAAAGGCAACAAACAATGGCAGTGCAGCCAGCAAGTGGCAATTGCTGGGTTTAGGGCAGCAGACTTGGTAAGTCTGATAAGTGGAGAAAGAAAAAGGGGGGAAATGTATGGGTACAGATACCGACCCCAGTGCAAGGAGTGGCTCGGAGGCAGTGCGGGATGGTGGCAGGGTGATCAGGTACCTGGGCCCGGAGGACAGAGGGTGGCCAGGTGCACAGTGTCAAGGGAAAACAGAAATCAGCAGGGGAGAGGGGTGGCAAAGGCAGGAGCAAAGAGGAAGGTTTTGAGGTGCTTCTGGAAGCATAGATGGTTCTCCTCATGTTTTAGAGTGGCAGGAAGGCTGTTCCAGAGGGAGGCCCCAGCCGAAGACAGAGATCTACCCCCAGCTTGTTTCTTTGAGAAACGACTGACCCTGAGGGAGTTAGAGGTAGAGGAGCGCAGTGCACGAGATGGGAGGTATTTGCAGAGGGCTAGCTGAAGGTATGTTGGACCCTGTAAGGATATTTGGCGTGTTACAGCACAGAGTACAGCACTACTGCACTGGTAGCAAACAGCACAGAGTACAGCACTACTGCACAGGTAGCAATTTTTTTTTTTGCAGCACCACCACAAGGGTGCGGTGCATTGCTATATGTGTTACCAGATTAACAAGGAAAGACAGGCCATTCAGTCAAAAATGATTTTAACATATAAGATGCAAATCTATTTTTACAGTTAAAAGCACACGTGCACATTCAAAAATGCACACTATTTTTCACCTGAAATGCCTATGGTGCGAGAGACACATTTGAAAATAATAACTAACATTACTTATAACTAACCTGACTAATGAAACATAATCCACTAATATAAATGTGTCTCCACTGCAGAATTAGGCTTATTCTGAAAGTGAACTTTTAAACGCACATCCATTTTTTTTTCTCTGCTGCCCTGTGCACATAATTACAGGAAGCAAAAGAGCTCGAAAGAACAGGAAATCAGTTGGTTACAAAGTATTACTATAAAAATGAGCCATTGTGTAGAGAAGGAGGAGATGGCATGATTGATTCTGATTGGAGCAGCGTCATAGCAAGTATCATGCTAGAGGGAGTGATCAGAGTTTTGCTGGGGGGAGTTTGAGGAGAGAGAAGGGAGTCAAGATTTGGCAGAGCTGGGAGAAGGACCTATTTTTTCCTGGTTGGAGCATTCCTATCTGCAAAAGCTGAGAATTCCAGGCAATGACCCCGGTTTGAGAAGGAAAGGCGCTCCTTTTCACTGGGGTTAATCTTCAAGGGAGCCACATTCAGAAAGAGAACAGCTGAAGAAAACTCTGCACAGATAAGGTAATTACATAAGTGTGGGAGCTGAGTGTGTACGAGAATGTTCAGTCAGAGTAGGAAAGGAGATTCCGGTGCCTTAATCACACGTTAATGTTGCAAATTGTGTTCTGTTCTCCACCATTTTTTTTCAGTGTATTACAGACAATGCTGTTAATGTGCTGTTTTATTTATTTCTGTAAAGAGTGAGATCGTGTTTAAATGCAACTTTTATAATACAGAAAAATATTTGAAAGCAGACGGGTGGTGTGTCTTCTATTTACCAATACAGTGCTGATGATGAGGGGAGATTTTTAAACAATGCAATTGTCATTTTAAGACAGATGTGTGCATGATCATATTCAGTATGGACAGTTGAGAGTGATTGTTTGTAACATAGCTCGTTGGAGGTACATGAGCCAACGGGAAGAGGGACTCTCTGAACATAGTTCCCTACCGTATATAAGGTAGTGGAAATTACCACAAAATTACCACATATAGCTCTCTGTCGTAAATAAGTCAGTGAGATCGCCCATGGTGGCACACTAACACTAACACTGAAAATGTGGTATTCCTAAAATGTAGGTCTGAGGTCTCTCTAGTGATTACACGAAAAATCTAAGCAAAGATAAGGGATTCTGGACATTGGGGCCACAAATAAAACAAGGGAATTATGCTCACCAAAATACCACCAACCACGCATACCAACCACGCATACCAAATATGCATGTCTGGGTGCTGAAATAATGCATGTCCACTGTATTATTGTTGCACATGGCCAAATCTGAATACAAGGAGTGATTATTGCTAAGTTATTTTTCGGCGGTAATAAAATACCGTGAGGCCCCAAATCTCCACAAAATACCCTACATATTTATGGTGCGTTGCAGGCCGGGAACGTGGTCATAGAGTACCTACTGGGTGTGGCAAGCGTGTCTCACACTGCCATTTGCACATTAAAGGGAACCCATTTTATAATAACAGTGTGCCACTAAAAATGAATTTCAGAATGTCACAAAGGGAAACCACATTCTCAGATCTAGTGCAATATTTAGAGGCAAAGCTGTTTGCACAGGGGAATTGGTCGTCAAATAGCACGTTAGAATGGAGTAACCGCATTCAGGGTGAGGTGCAGAAAGAAAAACTAGACAATATTTTTGCAGAAGGCAGCATAATTCAGGTCTACCTTACAAGATTATTGAATGCAGCCGATAAAAGTGCAGAGAAAGACTGTTTAATACGGCTATGCGGCAAAATATGGTTTATTTTAAACAAGTCCCTGCGAATGCAAGAGAATGATACTCAGCTAATTAACAGGTTAAAGACTGAATTAGATGGGGCAAGTAAAAATCAGGAAATGTTGAGAGCAGAATTGGATGTATGCCAAAAAGACATGCAATTAAAATGCAGAGACTTTGATACTCAGTTATCCAAAAGCAAGAAACAATTTGAAGATAGTGAGCAAGAATTGGCACACTTAAAAGCCTTATTGGATCAAATTAGGCAGGATAAAGATGAGGTTGTTTCAGAAATGCAGATTTTACAAAAAGAACATTGTGAAAAAGAAGGTGATCTCCAGAGTGCAGAGCAAGAAATGATTAAAATGATTCAAGAAAGAGACAAGAGAAATAAAGAGTTCAATGAATGCCAAATGCAAATGTGCGACATGCAGGAGGTGATTAATAAAATGAATGGTGAAAACAACTATTTGCAAGATGAAGCCAACAGACTCCTTAAAAAGTGTAAGGACTTAGAACAGCAAATGTGCATTCCCAGGTCCCAGGAGAGGCGGCAGGGTACCACATTCAATGGAGTGGAGGTGAATTCTAGCTCTGCCCAAAGAGCTAGTGCTCCAGTGACTGGGCTGGTGACTGAACTTGGTTGCAGCGCCTTTGGGGGATTTGATACTCCCATTGGGGGCAGCCACCAATCTCATACACCTGAAAACAGGATTGAATCACAAAATAATGCAATTCCATGCATTGCAACAAGTAGCCCCATAAAAATAATGAAATCCATTAAAGCCCTGATCAAACCATTTAAAAAGGGAGGTGAATGCTGCATTGAGGATCACTTAGAAGTGGTGCATGACATTTTTAAAGCACTCCAGATACCTAAGGAACAGTACAGACAATATTTTCATTTAACTTTAGATGCCCCGACGGCCAGCATCATAAGGGGATTAAATGAACAGCAGAATATGACATGGCTGGAGTTTGAAAAAGAAATTAGGCATCATTTTTCTCCTTTTCAGTCATTGCAGGAGGCAAAGAAAGACGCATACACAATTACTGCTGGACCTAATATATCCCCTCGCCAATTTCTACAAGACTTAAAAAGAGCATTTTCTCGCTTTGATGTATCTTTTGACTCAAATTCCAATGAGTTTAAAACTGCATACTTCTATGGGCTACAGAAAGACATCATATCCCAATTGGTCCGTGAATTTGACCGTGACAAGTCCCTTGAATGGATTGTACATCAAAGCACAAAACTATATGAGGTACTCTATTGTCAGGGTAGAGAAAGTGATAAAATGAAAGATACTAGACCTAAATCTAAAGAACCCTCAGCCACAGTAATGGAAATCAGGTCAGCCAAAATGTCCCTTGAGTCTGCTCAAAGCCAAGGTAAAAATAATGTGACACCTGAACAAAGGGGTAATCAACAAAGATCGCCATTTCCTGTAACAATGTTCCAATCACATGATCCTAGTAATAGAGAGAGCTACATCAGCCCTAGGTATTTAGGGGACAGACCCCGGGTAGGATACCGGCCTGATATGGCAGGTATGAACAATAACCAGAGACAAAATCAAGATCAAAGAAATGATGGTCCCTACCAGTCATTGGGGACACAGAGCAGATTTGATCCCAGCACCATGATATATGGTAATCAGGATAGGCCCCGATATGTGGATCGATTTACTGATAATGGAAATCAACATAGGGGCCAGTACCCACAATCTGAGAGACAGGACATGAGGCAAAACGTGAACTACAGTCCACGCCAGTACAATGATTCCCCACCAGGGGACTATATTCAAAGGATGGGTGCAACCCACTCCCCTCCACAAATGAATCAAGAGTTCAGAAACCATCCCAACCGACATCAATCACCTGAGAGGTATCAGAATAGATCCAATCAGGGGGAAAACAACCAATATCGACCTAGGCCACAGAAAGAGGATCCTAGAGAGATGGAATGGTTCCAGTGCCTTGAGGCCCAAGTGAAAATGTTAGCTGAGCAAATAGGAAAGCTCTATACAGCGCAAAAACAACCTTCCAAAGAGGGGGCTGATGGCCATAGCAATGACCGGGGGGCTTCCGAAAAGTGACTAAGTACTCATGATAACTGCAGTGCCAAAATGACAGATTGCTCTGATATAATTTTGCATAACGACTCTGAGATGCCTAATGGATTAAAAATGAAAGTACCAGTAAATGAAATTGTGACAGAAAGTGCAAATACTTCTAAAAAAGAGGTACGGTTTAACTTAGAGCTAAATAAAACAGTAAAGATTTGCACAAATGAAAAAGAAACATTAGGAATTCCAAAAGAACAAAGGAACAGATTTAAGAAAAATGACTCATGCATGGGGAATACCAGTGAACAGGGAGTAAGTGGGGATGCTATAGCTCCTTCCCTGGGCAAGCAAAACAATGACCAAACACAGACAGAAAAAGGAAATACTCACAAGGAGGGTACAAGTCAATCACCTGAAGACTTCTTTGAGCCACATATTTTTGAAGAGGCTGAAAGGGCTGGTATCACACTAAATTATCACAAATGCACAGAATTAAAAAATGACAAATTGCTGAATGATGTTGTTACACATGTTCAGTTGGAGGATTGTAATGTGGTCTCTGATGTTACCCAGATGGATGGGCGAACAGTGGCCACACTCAAAAAAACCACTGATCATGAAGAAATGAATAAAAAATCGCAGAAATGGGTAAAAAGGAGGGAAAAATGTCTTTCCATTTACCAATGTGCTTAGCCAAAGGTGAAAAAGACCTGAGAAAGGTTAGCCCTGAAATCAGTAAGAATTCACATTTCTTATGTGTATTAGAGGAAGTTGAGGACAGATATTATGCACCCATCACTTTAGAAGAAAAATGCCACACCTTTGCTATGATTGACACTGGCGCACAGGCCACAATTATGTCCAAGGAGCTGGTAAAGAGTATCAATGAAGGGAGACCTCCACAGAGTCAGATCACAGTGAAGGAAAATCAAGGCCCAGTGCATAACTTTAATGGGGAGGAGGAGCCCATCATAGGTGTAACTGAGGTTGGCATAAAAATAGGAAAGCACAGAATGAAACAAGAGGTATTGATCA
The DNA here is from genome assembly GCF_040938575.1 of Ambystoma mexicanum. Lineage (NCBI taxonomy): Eukaryota > Metazoa > Chordata > Amphibia > Caudata > Ambystomatidae > Ambystoma > Ambystoma mexicanum. The sequence continues at coordinate 964,073,243 of NC_090941.1, read as the reverse complement.
CATCTATTTGTGAAATTCCATTTCTGATGGGGACAGATTGCCTGAAAAGATTGTCTCCTCTCATAGATGGGGTGAATGGAGTGCTGTGGTCCTTAACCAAAAAACCATTGAGGCCTAAGAAACTAAAATCACAAAACAGCAATATAAATGAATGTCACACCGTTGCCAAAACAAATGATGCTGTGGAGGTATATCTCCAGAATAGCTGCATACCTAGTGTCACTGTCATATTAATGTGTCAAGACAAAATGCAGAGCGACAATGAAAAACTACCTGTACAAATATACTTGGGCCCAAGGAAAGATTGGCAGACTGCCATAGATGAGCACACATTATGTTTTTATCTAAAAGAGAAAACGTGCAAACAGAATATTGCTCCTAAAACAGATTCAGAAAAACACATTACCACTCTGGCAGAAATACACATGGAAGATGAGCAACCATGGGTTCATGTTGGTATAAATGATTATTTTAAAACAATAAAAGCCACTTTAGCGCTTGAACATGAAAGGAGTTTCATTAATGAGAAATTGTTGCAAAAAATAATGGAAAGGGAAGAAATCCCGAGATTTAGGATTAAAAACCAATATGTTTCTGCCTTGGACAGTCCAGACTTTGAAAAACGAATTGCAGGCAGATGCATGCTTAAAATTAGCACTGGGCAGAAAACAATTTACCATAATGTATGGATAGTGAGTGGAGCACAAAATTAATTTTACATGGGAAATGACATTATGCACAGAATGTGTATGGTGTTAGATTTCCTTAATCAAAAAATATGGTCACGCCTAGGTGGTCCGGCACCTGAGTTTGAAGACAAAAGAAGGGCTTATCATTGTGCACAACTGGTTCCTTATGCAATCGAATTACAAATGAGGAAAAATACTATTATTCCTGCATTTACAAAACAGTTTGCAATAACACTGAAATGCAAAAATGGACAGCAGATGAAAGGCTCTGATGCATTTGTATGCCTGAATGAATCCATAAAACAGCAAGGCCTGGATTATGAATACATTCCATTGGTAGACATTGGTGAGGGATCTGTAAAAATCATGGTAAATAATAAAGGTTGTCAGGATATTCATTTAGAGGAAAACTCCCCATTAGGAATGGCCATACAAAGATCACATTATACGGCAGATTTAAATAACATGGTGATTGGGAATATTCCTGGAAAATATGTAGATGCCAAGGGCGAGTTGCCAGAACACCTGAACTCTCAGCCCAAAGGAATATTTAAAATTCATTCTGTGTATCCTTATGATTCAAATGAGACAGTGTGCTGCCATCAAGAGGATTGCATAATATTTAATTTAAATGAAAATGAAACAGAAAATCAGCCCATTGAAGTGGAAGCTGATATGCCAAAATATTTAAAAGTGGCAGCTTTACAAAAAGACACAGCCACACAGTTAGAAGAAAGCGCCGAGATTCCCTTACCAGAAGATTTTCCAGAATTTTCCAAAATGGTAGAAGAGCAGGTCTCCTTAGCGGATGCATGTGAAAGCAATGAAGAGAGGGACAATCTGAGGGAGATATTTATGGAGTTTAAGGATGTATTTGCAAAAGATGTTTATGATTGTGGTTTAACTGATTTACATGTGGCCACACTACCTGAAGGGTGTAGCAGAAATCCAGTGTTTGTGCGCCAGTATAGACTACCGCTGGCATGTTTAGAATCATTGGCAGAGATTATTAAAAATTTGGAATCACGGGGAATCATCAGGCCCATTCATAGCACATCCAATACCCCTATTTTAGGTGTATTAAAGCCAAATGGTCAATGGCGGCTGTGTGCAGACTTGAGAGAGTTAAATAAAAGAGTACCAATATCTAGATGGCCACTGCCATTCATTGATCAGGGCCTAGCTCAGGTACATGGTTCAAATGTATTTACCACATTAGATCTCACCTCTGGATATTGGTGCGTGCCATTGGCAGAGGAGATACAACATTTATTTTCTTTTACATTTGACAGGACTCAATATGCTTGGCTTAGAGCTCCGTTCGGGTACATCAATAGTGGGAGTGAATTTGGCATATTTTTGAGAAAGGCCATGCCGGATGCAGCGGAAAGAGGAACAATAGTTTATGTGGACGATGTCCTGATAAAAAATGAAAGCCTGAAAAGCCATTTTGATGAAATAAGACATGTACTTGGCCAATTGCAGAAAGCAGGCGCCAAAGTATCTTTGCAAAAAGCACAATGGTGCAAGAAAAAAAGTGAACTTTCTAGGGCATGAAGTGACTGAACATGGGCTAAATCCACAAAAGAAGAAAATAGAGGCCATACAAAGATGAAAAGATCCTAAAAATGTGAAAGGAGTAAAATGTTTACTAGGGATGACAGGCTATAACAGAAAGTTCATTGAAAATAATGCAGAAATCACTCAACCATTGACTAAACTGCTTAAACTGAATACTCCCTGGAAATGGGAAAAAGGGCAGTCTGATGCAGTGGCTAAATTAAAGGAATGTCTTGTAAAGGCACCATGTTTAGCATACCCCATAAAGGACAGGGATTTCTTTATAGAAATAGGTTTTTCTGAACATTGTATGTCAGCAGTGTTATCACAAAAACACGATTTGAATCACAAAACCATTGCATATGCAAGTAAGGCATTTTCCCAAGTTGAAATGAAATTTAATGAATGTGAAAAGGCCCTATTAACCACTGTGTGGGCACTACAACATTTCCGCCCCATTGTTCAGGGAGAAAAGGTAATTATTGAAACAAATCATCAACCTTTGCAATTTTTAGAGAGTAAAAGAATTAGATCAGGTAATCTAGCGCAATCCAGAATCACTTCATGGACGCTGGCATTACAAGGTTTTCCCGTAGAAGTGAGATATGGACAAAATAAAAAGAACCCAATTGCTCAAGGGTTAGCTGACTTACATGACTGTGCAGCTGAACAAATACCAAATGAAATGGAAGTAGAAACTAGTTTGCAGGAATTTGAACAATCACCACACAAAGCTTTTGATGAAAAAACATGCAAGGATTTGCCAACTGTATATGTGGATGGTTTTGCTTTTCACATTGAAAATGACAGTAATAAACAGTTAGTGGCAGGAATAGGAAATGTCTGGTTGAAATGTGAAGGTGTCCCCAGTATAGGGATGAGGATTGGAGATAGGAGCAGTCAGGTGGCGGAATTGGCAGCCATTTATAAAACAATTGCTACTGCAGTTGATAAAAAGTTCAGTGAAATTGTCCTGGTGACTGATTCTGACTATGCACGGAATAGCTTTGTGGAGTATTTGCCTGGTTGGAAAGCAAGAGGCATGGTTACATATAACAAAAAGCCACTTAAGCATGGAAAAATGATACAAGCCATAGACAAATTGGTGTCAGAGAATGAGTTAACAATATACTGGAGAAAAATTTGTGGGCATTTAAAAACACCAGGAGAGGATAAGGAGGGAAATGATAAGGCAGACCACCTGGCTAAGATTGGGGCTGTGATGGGAGAATTGCTACCTATTGATTATTTAATGGGTGAAATACAAATTGATGCAGTCACACGTTCTAAAGCACCAAAGGAGGTAGATCAACCGGTGGTGCAGTGGAGTCATGACACACCAGACCAAGATTTGATTGAGGCACAAAAGAATGATCAAATTTTGGGAATCTATTATAATCATTTGATAGATCCCGAACAAAATCCTTTAACAGAAAATGATTGTATGGGAAAAGAAGAGTTGAGGGTGCTATTAAAGAACAAAACACGAATTAGATTACAGGATGGACTCATGATTAGAGAGTCCATAATAGGACAAATACAGTGGGTAGTACCCCTTTCATTCAGAGGACTAATGCTACACCATGCACATGATGCCATAACCGCAGGCCATAGAGGTTCACAAAAAACATTAGAAATACTAAAAGATTATGCTTACTGGCCACATATGTCCCAAGATGTGGAATTATATACTAGAGGATGTCTAGTATGCGCCCAATTTAAACCTGCTTCACCAATGCATAGAGCACCATTGATGAAAAGAGGCCTAACTCTCCCATGGTCAGATTTGCAAATAGACTATGTGGGTCCTTTAAAAAGGTCGAGCAGGGGACACCGTTATATTTTGAGTGTGGTATGTTTGATGTCGAAGTGGATTGGATGCATTCCTGCACCAGATTGTAGTGCGCAAACAGCAGCCACATTGCTGGTGAACCATGTGTTCTCAAGGTTTGGGTTTCCACAAAGAATTGAGTCAGACAGAGGAAGTCATTTCACAAGTACTCTAATGAGTAAGGTATGGCAAATACTAGGTGTGAAAAGGAAACTACATATCGCATATCGGGCGGCGTCTTCAGGTACAGTTGAAAGAAGCAATAGGTCTGTTGTGGATATTTTAAAGAAATTTGTGGCAGAAGCAGGTTCCAGCTGGGATTTGCGTTTACCATTGGTTTTGATGGCAATCAGGTCGATTCCTGCCAAAGCAACAGGTGTTAGCCCCCATGAGGTCTTAACAGGTAGGAAAATGGTGTTACCACAACACCTACTATACAGAACACATGAGCAAACCCTTGTGAGTGCATCCACAGTTCATGAATATATTGATGAACTGAGGAGGCATTTGCAACATGCATTTGCTTTTGTGCAGAGAAATCTGGAAAGAGCTGCTGACAGTGCAAAATCGTATTATGATAGAAAGACATCAGTAAAGGAATACAGTGTAGGGGATCAGGTATACAAGTTTCATTTTGGAAAAAGTAAACAGAAAAATTCTAAATGTCTAGCAGCCTGGCAGGGGCCATTTCGAATTATAGATAAGGTCTCTCCTGTAGTGTATAAAATTTTGAAAAATGAAGGTGAAACAGCAATAGAGCAGTTTGTCCATGTAAATCAAATCAAACCATGCCATCCCAGACATGAGATCAGGCAGCTTGAGCATGTAGAAACAGATAAAGTCCCTTGAACACAAAAAGAGAAAATAAATGAGTACAATCAGGAGGCAGTGACAAAGAAGTTAAAAAGTTGATTGTTATAATGGCACATAAACACTGTAATATATGTAAAAATATATAATATAAAATAAACAAATAAATAAATAAATATATAATGGAAGCTCATGGTTGGTGTGCAGAGAGAAAATGTATTAAATATTGAATGCTGTTTATGTGTGTTTGTTTTATTTTAACTTGTGTTTAATTTCAGAAAAAAAAAAACGAAATATGTTTACCAAGCATGTTTTATTTTTGGCAAAAGGGTGAAGTTAGTATTGTGCTATGTACTTAATTTGTTTATTTTCTATTTGATTTAGAAAATTAACATTATTTGGTCGGAGGTTCCGGGATCAGAGGCCACGGGAGACGATGGAGTCCTGGAGTCCCCTGGATGAAGACCAAAAGATGCCTGCCTCCAGGTGGAGGTGAAGACAAGATAACCAGAATGCTAAAAAAGATGACTCCTATGGATCTAAGATTGCCAAGATGAAAGTGTACTCGAATGAACCAAATAACAACGCTGGTCGGGACATATCAGAGTCAGACAAGAGTGCTGACATATGGAGTTCCACATATTTATTATTTTAATTATTTATTTTAATTTGTTATATTAATTATTTGTTTTGGTTAGTTGTTTTATTTCATTGTTTTAATTGACTTGAAAAATCTAAACTTAGAGTAATGCCACTTCCACTGAGAAGGCAAATGTAGAACATTTTGTAAACTAATGAACTCAGATGAATACTGTATTGATTGCAACTTTTTCATTGATGAACATGAATATTCATTTTATTGGATTGATATATTGTGAAAAGAAGAAAAAGAACAAATTGTTTTTAGGAATTGGCTTGGATCGTAGCCAGATTCTAAAAAACAAAAGGAGGGTATGTAAGGATATTTGGCGTGTTACAGCACAGAGTACAGCACTACTGCACTGGTAGCAAACAGCACAGAGTACAGCACTACTGCACAGGTAGCAATTTTTTTTTGCAGCACCACCACAAGGGTGCGGTGCATTGCTATATGTGTTACCAGATTAACAAGGAAAGACAGGCCATTCAGTCAAAAATTATTTTAACATATAAGATGCAAATCTATTTTTACAGTTAAAAGCACACGTGCACATTCAAAAATGCACACTATTTTTCACCTGAAATGCCTATGGTGCGAGAGACACATTTGAAAATAATATCTAACATTACTTATAACTAACCTGACTAATGAAACATAATCCACTAATAAAAATGTGTCTCCACTGCAGAATTAGGCCTATTCTGAAAGTGAACTTTTAAACGCACATCCATTTTTTTTTTCTCTGCTGCCCTGTCCACATAATTACAGGAAGCAAAAGAGCTCGAAAGAACAGGAAATCAGTTGGTTACAAAGTATTACTATAAAAATGAGCCATTGTGTAGAGAAGGAGGAGGTGGCATGATTGATTCTGATTGGAGCAGCGTCATAGCAAGTATCATGCTAGAGGGAGTGATCAGAGTTTTGCTGGGGGGAGTTTGAGGAGAGAGAAGGGAGTCAAGATTTGGCAGAGCTGGGAGAAGGACCTATTTTTTCCTGGTTGGAGCATTCCTATCTGCAAAAGCTGAGAATTCCAGGCAATGACCCCGGTTTGAGAAGGAAAGGCGCTCCTTTTCACTGGGGTTAATCTTCAAGGGAGCCACATTCAGAAAGAGAACAGCTGAAGAAAACTCTGAACAGATAAGGTAATTACATAAGTGTGGGAGCTGAGTGTGTACGAGAATGTTCAGTCAGAGTAGGAAAGGAGATTCCGGTGCCTTAATCACACGTTAATGTTGCAAATTGTGTTCTGTTCTCCACCATTTTTGTTTTCAGTGTATTACAGACAATGCTGTTAATGTGCTGTTTTATTTATTTCTGTAAAGAGTGAGATCGTGTTTAAATGCAACTTTTATAATACAGTGTGTCTTCTATTTACCAATACAGTGCTGATGATGAGGGGAGATTTTTAAACAATGCAATTGTCATTTTAAGACAGATGTGTGCATGATCATATTCAGTATGGACAGTTGAGAGTGATTGTTTGTAGCATAGCTCGTTGGAGGTACATGAGCCAACGGGAAGAGGGACTCTCTGAACATAGTTCCCTACCGTATATAAGGTAGTGGAAATTACCACAAAATTACCACATATAGCTCTCTGTCGTAAATAAGTCAGTGAGATCGCCCATGGTGGCACACTAACACTAACACTGAAAATGTGGTATTCCTAAAATGTAGGTCTGAGGTCTCTCTAGTGATTACACGAAAAATCTAAGCAAGATAAGGGATTCTGGACATTGGGGCCACAAATAAAACAAGGGAATTATGCTCACCAAAATACCACCAACCACGCATACCAACCACGCATACCAAATATGCATGTCTGGGTGCTGAAATAATGCATGTTCACTGTATTATTGTTGCACATGGCCAAATCTGAATACAAGGAGTGATTATTGCTAAGTTATTTTTCGGCGGTAATAAAATACCGTCAGGCCCCAAATCTCCACAAAATACCCTACAACCCAGGCCCCAGAAAGCCTTGTGGACAATGCGGAGGGTTTTGAATTTAATCCTTGAATCCACTGGGAGCCAATGGAGAGATTTCAGAGCTGGAGAGATACGATCCCAGGGCTTGAGGACAAGGACAAGTCTCGCTGTCCTGTTCTGGGAAAGTTGCAAAGGGTGGAGAGGAGAGGCAGGTAGATTTAGAAAGAGGTTGATGCAACACTCTAACCTAGAGAGACCTAGAGCTTGGGAGACAGTGAGCTTCTGGAGAAGGAGGGGAAAGGCAAATGATGAAAAGAATCAGCCCTCTACAGTGTCAAACATGACACAGCGGGATTCAGACTTAGACCTGTTATGAATATGCCACAATTAATACATGGATTTACATTAACAAATCAGGGATGGATCTATGGACATATGACAAGCAGGAAGTTCTCCATTTGACTGCTTGGAAATTAATATGGCTTTGGGAAGAGCATTTTGAGAGTTTCTGACTTTGATGGGGCTATTCTAATTTACAGAAAAGGATGTGTTAGGTGGTAGAACCTATTCTGCATGCTACCCCTCCCCTAGGTATCACCTTCCCCTGTATGATATGCCTGTAGTTCGCTCATCAAAACGTGCTTGTGACCTATCTCCTGTCCACCAATTATTATCTAAGCTTTCACTATTCTATCATCGGATGGAGTCATCCATTGCCTATTGCATTGGAATATGCTTTCAGATATACGCAGGCCAATTAAGTGGGCTTTCATTCGATCTGAATTGCTCACCTGGGTCAATCCGCAAGAGATAGCTTTTATGGTGAGACAAAGCACATTAGATTGCTGTCAAACTTCAGAATTTGTCTTCTGTTTCAGCTACTATACTCGAGGTGGATCAGATCATAAAAAGACTGGTGCTTTGGCCAGAACAGTATTCTCATGTTGGCCTAACACCAATGGATTCCTATGGAATCCACCAGCTTTTTAAACCAGCAAAAAGCAGCCGGATTCCATAGGAATCTATTGTAGATCTTGTTGGCTTGTGTAAATGGCAGGCTGCAGTTACTCAGTTTGCACAGTGCCTGTTTTGTCCACTTACATTTTGCTCTTCAGGGGTTGATTCTGAGCTGCTCAGAAAGCAGACATGCTCCTCGCCAATATTCAGCACCACTAGTCTGAAGTGGGTGTAAAGAGGAGGGCAGAGCAGTCATGCTTTCCTTGTTGCAAATAGGAGAGAATTCATTGTGTTAAGGACAGCGGGCCCAGCACCTCACAGAAACACTTCTCATTTACCGAAAGTGTCCCCGAACCTTCAAAACTTCGGGGATACCTTCAGTTAATCAGAAAAGTGTTGCCAGAGATTATATAGTTCCCAAACATGTATGTAAGTGAGAGTTGTATGAATGCTAGAGCAGAAGTTTAAAAGAGACAGTGTAATGGCTGACGTCTGACCTCCCACGGTATAAGCGAGATGACATGCACATAGGGAAGGAAGGCTTCATGTTACGTTTCTGTGCTTCTCATGAGGCTACCGACACCCCAAAGGGTGCTGCTGTTCTACGAGCAATTAAACTGATCTTAAAAGGGTGATGAGTGAGGAGAATACCCAAGCAATGCAAGTGCTCCACTTCGGTCGGTAACTATGACTGTTGCTATGCTGTCATGTTAGGATGGTGCATCATTAAGAGAAGTGGTTTTGGAAGCCACAATCACAGGTAAACGGAATGATGTGCAAATAGGACAAATGTTGCTGCGACATGGAGCAGCACTTTTCTCCTTTGCACGTGCATCAGAATCAGGCCCTCACAGAGCAAAGGCTTTTGGAGAATGTAAAGCAGAGCCTGTCCTTCATGTAGTGGTGCGTGTGCCACGTCAGAAAAGCAATAACCGGGGTCAGTTCTGGCATTGGTATTTCTGTCTAATGCCTCCAGTAAAACGTCAAGGTCAAGTGGTGGCACCTGTCATTGGCCATTTCTATAGAGCAAGGCAGGACAATTGGAGATGGCTAGTAGAAACGGAGGCAGGTATTAGTGGTCGTAAGAGGGAGAAGCAAGTGGTTCAGCCCGATGTCGGAGAACACATCTGAGCAACCGTACACAGTGGAGCAGCGTAGGAGACTGACCAATAAATCTGTGCCAGGGAACGCTGAGTAAACAACTAATACTAAGGGGACAGGAGTAATCTGGAATGCTTCTAGCCCTCAGCCAGGGCTTTCAGTGGGCCAGGGCTAGCTGGGGCAAAGCCCAGCAGTCTCAGAATAATTGTTAATTGACTAATTTGCGAGAGCTTCAGGCTTTAGAAAAAATGCCTTTTCTTCACAGTGGTGGCACCGGCACCTGCCAGGCACCCCTTTAACTAAGAGATGCCCGAGCACCGGCACCAGCACTATGGAAGAAAAGGTGAGGGCTCTGGAAGCAGAGCATTTTTTTCGAAAGCCTGAAGCTCTCGCTCATTTGTGGGAGATTCAGGCTTTAGGAAAAAAGGCCTCGGCTTCCAGCTGTCTCACCGTTTCATCCTTAAGATGCGGAACGGCCAATCACCAGGCATCACGTCCACTGTAAGTGATTGCTGCATCTCTTAGTGAAACCAATGCCTGGCGAGGTGCAGTGGCATGATAAAGGCTGAAAACATGTGGCACTGTCCACCACCAGGCATACCTTTCTATAAGCAATGCAGGGATCCTCACCCTCACACCCTGGAGTGCAAGGGTGATGATCCCTAAAAAGGGATGCCTTGCAAAGGTTGACACCACGAATAAGTAAGAAAACGGGTGGTGCGAACCCCCGCTAGGCATCCCTTTAGTTATGAGATGCAGAGATTAGCATATGCTCTCTGCAAAGGGCTGGCTGCTGGGGGGTCTCTTGCAGCCCATTTGCCGGGGTTCATTAAGGTGCATGTCCAATCTGGCCAGCAGGCAACCCCCATTATTAGGTCATGCCCCCCTTGCCACTTTAGGCACTGCCCTCAGAAATACAGCAACACACAATGAAAATATGGCGTGGCTAGCAGCCGAACAGAAGGGCTGTCTAAGCTGCCGTCTCCCGCTCCGTTGAAGTTGAACGGAGCCTGAAGGCGGCATTTGTACTGAAGGAAGGGCACGTAGGTGCCGGCAAGTGTCAAAGCTCCGGAACCATCGTGGGAGCAGTCTGCTGAGTGCTGCTCTCTTCCGCCTGATCATGGAAGGGCGCTCACTGTTTAGGCTTTGAGGCCTACTGAGAAGATCAGTCCCTCAGAATTGTGATGCATCACGTCTGAAGAGAGATGCAGTGGTTGAGGCTGCAGCTTTCTGCTCCTTTGCAACACGCCACTTGTTTTATTACATTTTAAAAGTGCTGCAGTTCATTATTATTTTTTTTTAAATACATGGTACACAATTACTAGATTCGGCATGTATCACTAGTCTATGGATGGCTTGATTTCACATGTACTTTCTTCTTTTTTTTTGGTTTTAATAGATTTTTTTAATAGAATTTCAGTATACAAGGAAATTAATATACTGAAGAGGTGTCAATATGTGTGCAATATAGATAGCATAAGAGAAGCTATAGGTAATTTATACATATGCAAGCCAAGTATCCTAATATCCTATTATACTATGCAGACTTAAGAACTTTTTAGAAATGTGGGGGAAGACAAGACGAACAAGAAAACAAGACAAGACTAGACATGTACAGAAGGAGGGACGGAGGGAGGGAGGGAAGAGGGAGGAGTACGTTGCAAGTACTAATATAGTATATACCATAAGGTGAAAAATAACATACAATACATTAATGTGGGTTGGCAACAGACAGGAAATCAATGAAGGATTGCCATTTCAACTGATATTTACTAAGTACATCAGGGGAGGATGCGTTACTACTTTCCAACCTGTGGATATTACAGATAGAGCTCCACCAAAATTTGAAATGAATATGACTTAGGTTTTTCCAATTTGTAGTGATAGTTTGAATTGCAACCATTAATCATTAATCAAACAAATAGTGCATGTTTGTTGCAGGAAATGTTATGCAAAATGGAACTACCTAAAATAAGAAAATCAAAACAGAAATCTTGATGAAGATTAAAAATACATTGGATGGTATTCCACACCGATTTCCAAAATGGTATCACATATGGACATTCTATGAACATGTGCTTGAAAGAACCATGAGAATGTAAACAAATCCAACAATTATCATTAGCTGATAGGCCACATTTTAAAAGAGTGACTGGGGTGATGAAGGCTCGGTGATGAAAGAAGAATAGGGTTTGGATTAGGCTTGCGGATGCTGTAATTTTGGAGATGTATTGCCATAGAGGGGGCCAACAAAACTGATTATTCAACAGTGGGCAGGCATTTTTCCAATCATTGTGAAGACAGTCAATTCTTGGAGTAGGCGAAGTCAGCTGTAATGTTTTGTAATAAATCGAGGCTGTAGTGTCTGAGTTCAACATATGAAGTAATCTCTGTGCATCAGGGATATTGGAGCTGTGCATCAATAACTCAAAGTGTTCTACTATTGCAGCGATAATGGCAAGAAATTGCTTCAGGGAAGAAATAGGCATGCGAAACTTGGCAATAAATTCATCAAATGTTATGGGGGTACCATGCATAAAAAGTTGATTACAAAATGTGATACCTTTAGAGAGCCATGGCTAATCAGGGGATTAAGCCAAATAAAAGGAGAGATGAGTGTGGATTGTTTTGCTATATACAGGAACATATATGGCCTAAGAATTAGGACAGATTGACGTGCGCAAGAGTATTTGGTAAATGTATTATTTCCTTTAATAAGTTCAGCAAGGGATATTGGAGACGCCATAGCTCTTTCCAGGCAAACCCATCTAGGTATACAGAATGATTCATCTTGAGTAACCCACCACTGAGTCTGTTTTATAACAAAAGCCTTGTGATATTTCTTGAAGTCGAGAAAACCAGCACCACCTTGCAAACAGGATTTTTTAAGTTTGCTGAGCGAAATTCTATGTTTCTTTTTCCCCCATAAGAACTGAATAAGGCAGGAATCTATTGATTTTAAAAGGGACAAAGAGAGGGGAATTGGCAACATATAAAAAAAATAGAGGATAATGGGTGAAATTATAATTTTAATATATTCCAATTGGCCCCACCATGAGAGATAGAGAGGGGACCGTGTGGATTCTAACTCTTTAACTCTGGCTAATAAGATGTCCGAATTATGTCTACGTATACTATTATTGGAGGCAGAAATGTGGATACCCAAGTATTTGAGTCCCTGGGGGCATCCTTTCATACCTAGCACACAGGTATGATCAGGTGTGCAATGTATGTTGAGGGGAAGAATTTCCGATTTATCTATGTTAAGTTTGTAGCCTGAGGCTTTCAAGAACCTGGTGACAATAGAAAGTAGATATTGGGCACTCTGGTGTCGTTTCTTAAGAATAACAGTACATCATTGGCATAGGCGGACAGTTTAATATGTAAAAGATCAAATGAAATTCCCTGAATGTTATCATCTTGTCTTACAGCTTCTAGGAAGTGTTCTAATGCTAGAATGAAAAGAATTGGGGATAAAGGGAAGCCCTGACAAGTGCCTCTAGAAAGGGGACATTTGACCATTCACAAAAATGCAGTTTTGACCTTGGAAAATAGATCATTAATCATAGATAGAAACGGGTGACCAAAACCATGCCACCTAAGAGCTTCAAACATAAAATCCCACTCAATTCTATCGAAAGCTTTTTGCAGCATGCGGATCCTATGAGTTGTCCAATATGTCATTAATGTTCAGAAAAAGTCTAATATGAGAGGAAGACACTGTACCTTTTACGTATTCAACTTGATCTTGTTAAAGAAGATTATGTAGAAATGTGAAGATTCTATTGGCTAAAATCCTGGCATAAATCTTGCATTTTGTATTGATAAGGGATATAGGACAATTGTTTTGGGGGAGTTCTGGATCTTTATTAGGTTTGGGAAATACAATTAGCATAGTTTCCAGAAATGAGCCTTGGGCAGTGTTATTTGAAATTAAATGAGAGTAGAGTTCATTAAGCTTAGAGACTAATAGATCAGAAAAATGGGCAACACAATCTATAGGGAAACCATCTGGTCCAGAGGCTTTTCCTTTTTTCTGAGTCTTAATAGCTGAATGTATTTCAGTGGGAGTTATGGGTACATTAAGTGATTGGAGATTGGGTTGAGGATAGGAATTATGGGGTAAATTGTGCAGAAAGTCATTAACAGTGGAATGATTAAGTGGGGCTTCAGAGCTATATAGATTGGAATAAAAAAATGTAAATGCTTGAACATCTCTTCTTTTGAGAATTTCCTATTACTTAAATGATCTTTTATAGCAACAATTTTGTTTTTTTCCTTCTTAAATGTTAGGTAAGTGGCCAATGATTTACTAGTTTTATTGGAGAATTTATATATCTTTGCTTTATATTTCATTAGGTTGGTACATGAATATTGTTTGATGATTTTGTTATACTGAAATCTAAGTTTCAGGATCTCTTTTAGGGTGGCGATAGAGTTAGTACAGGCTAATTGGGTTTGTAGGGGTTTAAGCTGTCTAAGAATGAACTCAGATTCGGATTTAAGTTTTTTCTTTTTCTTTGCAACATAAGGAATAATGTGACCTCTTAAAACCACTCTATAGCAGTCCCAATTATTGGTAATGGAAGTGTCTTGATTTTTATTTTCAGTGAAAAGGTTATTATGTTGTTGTATAATGAACTCCGTAAAAGACTCATCAAAAAATAGGATAGTATCACATCTCCATCTATTGGAGTAATGAGAGTTCATTGGGGAAGCAATTTAAAAATCAACTGGTGCGTGGTCAGAAATCGTAATGGATTCTATTTGGGCATCAGGGAGGAGATTAACCATAGAGTTAGGCATACAAATATAGTCAAGTCATGAAAAGGAGTTATGGAGTGTGGAGTAGAAGGTAAATTCGGAATCTGTGGGATGGAGAATACGCCATGCATTGGTAAGGCCAACTTCAGAAATAAAATTCAATAATTGTGTATGAGATGTAGTATTGGTGTATCGCACATCAGATTTCCTATCCATAAAAGGGTATATGACCTGATTACAGTCTCCACATGCAATACAATTTTGGTAATTACAATTAAGCACATGATCGCTAAATTCCAAAAGGAGAGATCAATGGAAGTTGGGCTGTATATGTTGAGAATAGTATATGTTGTGGAATCAACTAATATTTTAAGAATAACCCATCTTCCTAACTTGCCAGATTCTGTAGATAGTACTTTACACTCAAGGGGGTTGTTAATGAGTGTAATGACACCATTTTTTTCCGATTGGCAGGACTAGAAAAAACTTGACCCACCCAGTGGCGGTGGAATTCATTTGTTTCTTCATTAGAGAGATGTGACTCTTGTATGCATGCAATTGAGGGATTTAATCTGTTAAAACGTGAGAGAACCTTTTGCCTCTTAACAGGATTATGTAAACCTTTAATATTCCAAGAAATTATATTATGATGCATCGATTTGGAGAGTGGGTTTGTAGGTAAAGATATGAACAACAAATCAGAAATTGTACTTTCATTAAAGCAATAAAATCTGATAACCTGGAAAATGAGAAAGTACCCAGCCGAACAGGAGGACACACGTAGGGGGTGAAACAAAAGGGAGAGGGAATCACAAACAGTAAAGACATGAAAAATGGTAAAAGAGAAAAATATTCAACAAGAGTCAGAAGAATAGTGGCTAACAGAAGCCAGCCACACCAATTCATGTCAGAAGGTAATGTACTGGGAGCCGAAAAAAAGAGGGCCCACCAAACCCTGCTCCGGCGAAGAATATCAAAACATGTCATGCAGAAAATGCAATTTTCTGAATGCGTTCAAGTAATGGCATTAGAAGTATCCATGTTGTTCTTTATATGAGATTAGATATAATGGGCCTCATTTAGGGGGTAATTCATAGAATTCAGCGCACAAGTGGCGCACGCGGCTGGCGCACAGTGTGCGCGTGCAAATCCCTGCGCCAGCCGCGTGCGCTAAAATCCATTTCCGCGCACAGCGTATTCATGGATTCCAGCCACCAAAACCAGCCGTGGCGCACAGTGGCGCAGCGACCCTGCAGCAGCGCCAGTTACGCCCCCAAGAACGCCTCTCGCGCAGGGAAAAGCCATCAATATACCCAATCCAGCGCAAAGGGCTGCGCTAACCCTGTACCAGCACAGCAAGCGGGCTACGTGTATCACTGGGATGCGCGGGAAGTACCTCAGGCGATTCCATCAGGGTACGTGTATTTCAGGGGTGCGCGTGAAGTTCTACACGCGATTGGCCTGGGCGCGTGTATTTCAGGGGTGCGCGTGAAGTTCTACACGCGATTGGCCTGGGCGCGTGTATTTCAGGGGTGCGCGGGAAGTTCCACACGCGATTTCCGCAGGGTACGTGTATTTCAGGGGTGCGCGTGAAGTTGTACACGCGATTGGCCTGGGCGCCTGTATTTCAGGGGTGCGCGGGAAGTTCTACACGCGATTTCCGTAGGGTACATGTATTTCTGGGGTGCGCGTGAAGTTCCACACGCGATTTCCGCAGGGTACGTGTATTTCAGGGGTGCGCGTGAAGTTCGACACGCGATTTCCGCAGGGTACGTGTATTTCAGGGGTGCGCGTGAAGTTCTACACGCGATTGGCCTGGGCGTGTGTATTTCAGGGGTGCGCGGGAAGTTCTACACGCGATTTGCGTAGGGTACGTGTATTTCAGGGGTGCGCGTGAAGTTCTACACGCGATTGGCCTGGGCGCATGTATTACAGGGGTGCGCGGGAAGTTCTACACGCGATTTCCGTAGGGTACGTGTATTTCAGGGGTGCGCATGAAGTTCCACACGCGATTTCCGCAGGGTACGTGTATTTCAGGAAGTGCGCGTGAAGTTCCACACGCGATTTCCGCAGGGTACGTGTATTTCAGGGTTGCGCGTGAAGTTCCACACGGGATTCCATCAGGGTACGTGTATTTCATGGGTGCGCGGGAATTTCCACACGCGATTGGGCCCGTGCGAGCAGGGTACGCGTATTTCAGGGGTGCGCGGGGAGCACCACACGTGAATTGCACGTGTGGGTCCACCCAGGTGTTCCCACTACACCCTCCACGGCCCCTGCAGGTGGCTCACACCACAGGGGCCTACCCTGCACATGTCCTGCAGGCACCCCATCCACTATGGCCATGCCCCCCAGCCAACCCACATGTCAACTTGCACTACTGCCCACCAACGCATGTCCCCCTGCACCCCCAGCCACCAGGGGCACCCTCCACCAGGCCCCCCACCCATGTCTCCCAGCACCCCCACCCCCCAGCATTGCAGGGGCACCCACCACCAGGCCCCCACCCATGTCTCCCACCACCCCCACCCCCAGCCACCAGGGGCAGCCTCCACCAGGCCCCCCACCCATGTCTCCCAGCACCCCCACCCCCCAGCATTGCAGGGGCACCCACCACCAGGCCCCCACCCATGTCTCCCACCACCCCCACCCCCAGCCACCAGGGGCAGCCTCCACCAGGCCCCCACCCATGTCTCCCAGCACCCCCATCCCCCAGCATTGCAGGGGCACCCACCACCAGGCCCCCACCCATGTCTCCCACCACCCTCACCCCCAGCCACCAGGGGCAGCCTCCACCAGGCCCCCACCCATGTCTCCCAGCACCCCCACCCCCCAGCATTGCAGGGGCAGCCACCACCAGGCCCCCACCCATGTCTCCCACCACCCCCACCCCCAGCCACCAGGGGCAGCCTCCACCAGGCCCCCACCCATGTCTCCCAGCACCCCCACCCCCCAGCAGTGCAGGGGCACCCTCCACCAGGCCCCCACTCATGTCTCCCACCCCCCAGCACTGTGGGGCACCTGCCAGCAGGCCCCCACCCATGTCCGACTCAAGTTCCCCAGCCCCCCCCGACCCCACAGCACTGTGGGGCACCTGCCAGCAGGCCCCCACCCATGTCCAACTCATGTTCCCCACCCCCCCACCCCCCAGCACTGTGGGGCACCTGCCAGCAGGCCCCCACCCATGTCCAACTCATGTTCCCCATCCCCCCACCCCGCCGGCCCTGTGGGGCACCTGCCAGCAGGCCCCCACCCATGTCCAACTCAAGTTCTACACCCCCCCACCCCCCAGCACTGTGGGGCACCTGCCAGCAGGCCCCCACCCATGTCCAACTCATGTTCCCCACCCCCCACCCCCCAGCACTGTGGGGCACCTGCCAGCAGGCCCCCACCCATGTCTAACTCATGTTCCGCACCCCCCTACCCCCCAGCAGTGCAGGGGCACCCTCCACCAGGCCCTCGCCCATGTCCCATCCATGCCCCCCTGCACCTGGGTCCCAACAATCCCCAATCATGTCCGTAATGGCCATCCTCCCCTGCCAAAAGGCCCAACCAACTATCACATCCACCCACACATCAAAGACAATTACATGTTACACACCCAATGTAAATAATGCAAATGAACACATGTCTGTCACACACAATGGCTGCAAGTGAATGTTAAAACACCCAACATGACATGCATGAAAGTAATGAGATGATACGACACATTGAAGGATGAAAATAAAAATGTATTGAAAATCAACTTGAATGGAAATGAAATGAGAAAAACCACAAAGCAAAACAACAAAAAGAAGATGAATGTCCATGAAAAAAATACAAAAAATAAAAAAATCAATTGAAGAACTATTTACAAGATAATCCCGGGTCCATGAGCCCAACCAAATGAAACCTAACTATGACAACTAACTAAAAACTGAACTATATACAAAAATGTGGCGCATTGTCCAATCGCAACCAAATAAAAAAAAAATTAAAGGAAACCTACCACTATATAACTATATACAAAGGCAGCGGGCTAGTCCGACGGCTCACTGGTTGTTGTCATGGGCCAGGGCATCATCGAACTCCCGTTCAATGGCTTGGAGGCGGGCATGTTCCCTGGCCCGGGGTCCCGCAGGGATAATGCAGTGTCCAGCTCCAACTCCCTGCGAAGACCCTCGAGGCACTCAGCCCGCCTCAGCGCCCTCCGCATGGAGTCCTCCGCCCTGACCATTGTGAGCCGTTCCTCCTCTGCCCGCTGCCGCTCCGCACCTATCTGCTGGCACAACCGCTCCCACACGGAAGCCACTCCCATTCCAGGGTTCTCCTGCCCTCCGGCCGATGCCTGCACCCCTGATGTTGATGGCCCCGAGCCATGATGCCTCCCACGTTGCGCCTGCTGCTGCCTCCGACGCAACTGCCTGTGCCAGCACGACGGCATCCAGGCTGATGGAAACCACCGACGCCGTCGTGCACGTGCCCTCCCCGATGATGCCGTCACATCCTCCATCTGCTGGGGTCCAGTTGCTGGTGTGTCCACCCCTGCTGGACCTCTGAGTCCCGACTGTGGCAGGGATGGGATCCCCACCGAGCTGGCTGCATTGGTCAGGGCAGGTCCACAGGGGGCCCTGGTGGCATCTGGGCCGGAAGACAGCAAGGAGAACGACTGGCGTATAGTCTCCACAGAGGAGGAGAGGGCCGCCAGATTGGCCGACACATGCAGGAAACACCCGAACATGGACGATCCCAACTTGATCTTGATCTTGTTTAAGAAGATTATGTAGAAATGTGAGGATTCTATTGGCTAAAATCCTGGCATAAATCTTGCATTTTGTATTGATAAGGGAGATAGGACAATAGTTTTGGGGGAGTTCTGGATCTTTATTAGGTTTGGGAAATGCAATTAGCATAGTTTCCAGAAATGAGCCTTGGGCAGTGTTATTTGAAATTAAATGAGAGTAGAGTTCATTAAGCTTAGAGACTAATAGATCAGAAAAATGGGCAACACAATCTATAGGGAAACCATCTGGTCCAGAGGCTTTTCCTTTTTTCTGAGTCTTAATAGCTGAATGTATTTCAGTGGGAGTTATGGGTACATTAAGTGATTGGAGATTGGGTTGAGGATAGGAATTATGGGGTAAATTGTGCAGAAAGTCATTAACAGCGGAATGATTAAGTGGGGCTTCAGAGCTATATAGATTGGAATAAAAAAATGTAAATGCTTGAACATCTCTTCTTTTGAGAATTTCCTATTACTTAAATGATCTTTTATAGCAACAATTTTGTTTTTTTCCTTCTTAAATGTTAGGTAAGTGGCCAATGATTTACTAGTTTTATTGGAGAATTTATATATCTTTGCTTTATATTTCATTAGGTTGGTACATGAATATTGTTTGATGATTTTGTTATACTGAAATCTAAGTTTCAGGATCTCTTTTAGGGTGGCGATAGAGTTAGTACAGGCTAATTGGGTTTGTAGGGGTTTAAGCTGTCTAAGAATGAACTCAGATTCGGATTTAAGTTTTTTCTTTTTCTTTGCAACATAAGGAATAATGTGACCTCTTAAAACCACTCTATAGCAGTCCCAATTATTGGTAATGGAAGTGTCTTGATTTTTATTTTCAGTGAAAAGGTTATTATGTTGTTGTATAATGAACTCCGTAAAAGACTCATCAAAAAATAGGATAGTATCACATCTCCATCTATTGGAGTAATGAGAGTTCATTGGGGAAGCAATTTAAAAATCAACTGGTGCGTGGTCAGAAATCGTAATGGATTCTATTTGGGCATCAGGGAGGAGATTAACCATAGAGTTAGGCATACAAATATAGTCAAGTCATGAAAAGGAGTTATGGAGTGTGGAGTAGAAGGTAAATTCGGAATCTGTGGGATGGAGAATACGCCATGCATTGGTAAGGCCAACTTCAGAAATAAAATTCAATAATTGTGTATGAGATGTAGTATTGGTGTATCGCACATCAGATTTCCTATCCATAAAAGGGTATATGACCTGATTACAGTCTCCACATGCAATACAATTTTGGTAATTACAATTAAGCACATGATCGCTAAATTCCAAAAGGAGAGATCAATGGAAGTTGGGCTGTATATGTTGAGAATAGTATATGTTGTGGAATCAACTAATATTTTAAGAATAACCCATCTTCCTAACTTGCCAGATTCTGTAGATAGTACTTTACACTCAAGGGGGTTGTTAATGAGTGTAATGACACCATTTTTTTCCGATTGGCAGGACTAGAAAAAACTTGACCCACCCAGTGGCGGTGGAATTCATTTGTTTCTTCATTAGAGAGATGTGACTCTTGTATGCATGCAATTGAGGGATTTAATCTGTTAAAACGTGAGAGAACCTTTTGCCTCTTAACAGGATTATGTAAACCTTTAATATTCCAAGAAATTATATTATGATGCATCGATTTGGAGAGTGGGTTTGTAGGTAAAGATATGAACAACAAATCAGAAATTGTACTTTCATTAAAGCAATAAAATCTGATAACCTGGAAAATGAGAAAGTACCCAGCCGAACAGGAGGACACACGTAGGGGGTGAAACAAAAGGGAGAGGGAATCACAAACAGTAAAGACATGAAAAATGGTAAAAGAGAAAAATATTCAACAAGAGTCAGAAGAATAGTGGCTAACAGGAGCCAGCCACACCAATTCATGTCAGAAGGTAATGTACTGGGAGCCGAAAAAAAGAGGGCCCACCAAACCCCGCTCCGGCGAAGAATATCAAAACATGTCATGCAGAAAATGCAATTTTCTGAATGCGTTCAAGTAATGGCATTAGAAGTATCCATGTTGTTCTTTATATGAGATTAGATATAATGGGCCTCATTTAGGGGGTAATTCATAGAATTCAGCGCACAAGTGGCGCACGCGGCTGGCGCACAGTGTGCGCGTGCAAATCCCTGCGCCAGCCGCGTGCGCTAAAATCCATTTCCGCGCACTGCGTATTCATGGATTCCAGCCACCAAAACCAGCCGTGGCGCACAGTGGCGCAGTGACCCTGCAGCAGCGCCAGTTACGGCCCCAAGAACGCCTCTCGCGCAGGGAAAAGCCATCAATATACCCAATCCAGTGCAAAGGGCTGCGCTAACCCTGTACCAGCACAGCAAGCGGGCTACGTGTATCACTGGGATGCGCGGGAAGTACCTCAGGTGATTCCATCAGGGTACGTGTATTTCAGGGGTGCGCGTGAAGTCCTACACGTGATTGGCCTGGGCGCGTGTATTTCAGGGGTGCGCGTGAAGTTCTACACGCGATTGGCCTGGGCGCGTGTATTTCAGGGGTGCGCGTGAAGTTCTACACGCGATTGGCCTGGGCGCGTGTATTTCAGGGGTGCGCGGGAAGTTCCACACGCGATTTCCGCAGGGTACGTGTATTTCAGGGGTGCACGTGAAGTTCTACACGCGATTGGCCTAGGCGCGTGTATTTCAGGGGTGCGCGGGAAGCTCTACAAGCGATTTCCGTAGGGTACGTGTATTTCAGGGGTGCGCGTGAAGTTCTACACGCGATTGGCCTGGGCGCGTGTATTTCAGGGGTGCGTGGGAAGTTCTACACAAGTTTTCCGTAGGGTACATGTATTTCAGGGGTGCGCGTGAAGTTCCACACGCGATTTCCGCAGGGTACGTGTATTTCAGGGGTGCGCGTGAAGTTCTACACGCAATTGGCCTGGGCGCGTGTATTTCAGGGGTGCGCGTGAAGTTCCAACCGCGATTTCCGCAGGGTACGTGTATTTCAGGGGTGCGCGGGAAGTTCTACACGCGATTTCCGTAGGGTACGTGTATTTCAGGGGTGCGCGTGAAGTTCTACACGCGATTGGCCTGGGCGCATGTATTACAGGGGTGCGCGGGAAGTTCTACATGCGATTTCAGTAGGGTACGTGTATATCAGGGGTGCGCGTGAAGTTCCACACGCGATTTCCGCAGCGTACGTGTATTTCAGGAAGTGCGCGTGAAGTTCCACACGCGATTTCTGCAGGGTACGTGTATTTCAGGGGTGCGCGTGAAGTTCCAGACGGGATTCCATCAGGGTACGTGTATTTCATGGGTGCGCAGGAATTTCCACACGCGATTGGGCCCGTGCGAGCAGGGTACGCGTATTTCAGGGGTGCGCGGGGAGCACCACACGTGAATTGCACGTGTGGGTCCTCCCAGGTGTTCCCACTACACCCTCCACGGCCCCTGCAGGTGGCTCACACCACAGGGGCCTACCCTGCACATGTCCTGCAGGCACCCCATCCACCATGGCCATGCCCCCCAGCCAACCCACATGTCAACTTGCACTACTGCCCACCAACACATGTCCCCCTGCACCCCCAGCCACCAGGGGCACCCTCCAACAGGCCCCCCACCCATGTCTCCCAGCACCCCCACCCCCCAGCATTGCAGGGGCACCCACCACCAGGCCCCCACCCATGTCTCCCACCACCCCCACCCCCAGCCACCAGGGGCAGCCTCCACCAGGCCCCCCACCCATGTCTCCCAGCACCCCCACCCCCCAGCATTGCAGGGGCACCCACCACCAGGCCCCCACCCATGTCTCCCACCACCCCCACCCCCAGCCACCAGGGGCAGCCTCCACCAGGCCCCCCACCCATGTCTCCCAGCACCTCCACCCCCCAGCATTGCAGGGGCACCCACCACCAGGCCCCCACCCATGTCTCCCACCACCCCCACCGCCAGCCACCAGGGGCAGCCTCCACCAGGCCCCCACCCATGTCTCCCAGCACCCCCACCCCCCAGCATTGCAGGGGCAGCCACCACCAGGCCCCCACCCATGTCTCCCACCACCCCCACCCCCAGCCACCAGGGGCAGCCTCCACCAGGCCCCCACCCATGTCTCCCAGCACCCCCACCCCCAAGCAGTGCAGGGGCACCCTCCACCAGGCCCCCACTCATGTCTCCCACCCCCCAGCACTGTGGGGCACCTGCCAGCAGGCCCCCACCCATGTCCGACTCATGTTCCCCACCCCCGCCACCCCCCAGCACTGTGGGGCACCTGCCAGCAGTCCCCCACCCATGTCCAACTCATGTTCCCTACCCCCCCGCCCCCCAGCACTCTGGGGCACCTGCCAGCAGGCCCCCACCCATGTCCAACTCATGTTCCCCACCCCCCACCCCCAGCACTGTGGGGCACCTGCCAGCAGGCCCCCACCCATGTCCAACTCATGTTCTACACCCCCCCACCCCCCAGCACTGTGGGGCACCTGCCAGCAGGCCCCCACCCATGTCCAACTCATGTTCCCCACCCCCCCACCCGCCAGCACTGTGGGGCACCTGCCCGCAGGCCCCCACCCATGTCTAACTCATGTTCCGCACCCTCCCTACCCCCCAGCAGTGCAGGGGCACCCTCCACCAGGCCCTCGCCCATGTCCCATCCATGCCCCCCTGCACCTGGGTCCCAACAATCCCCAATCATGTCCGTAATGGTCATCCTCCCCTGCCAAAAGGCCCAACCAACTATCACATCCACCCACACATCAAAGACAATTACATGTTACACACCCAATGTAAATAATGCAAATGAACACGTCTGTCACACACAATGGCTGCAAGTGAATGTTAAAACACCCAACATGACATGCATGAAAGTAATGAGATGATACGACACATTGAAGGATGAAAATAAAAATGTATTGAAAATCAACTTGAATGGAAATGAAATGAGAAAAACCACAAAGCAAAACAACAAAAAGAAGATGAATGTCCATGAAAAAAAATACAAAAAATAAAAAAATCAATTGAAGAACTATTTACAAGATAATCCCGGGTCCATGAGCCCAACCAAATGAAACCTAACTATGACAACTAACTAAAAACTGAACTATATACAAAAATGTGGCGCATTGTCCAATCGCAAACAAATAAAAAAAAAATTAAAGGAAACCTACCACTAACTATATAACTATATACAAAAGCAGCAGGCTAGTCCGACGGCTCACTGGTTGTTGTCATGGGCCAGGGCATCATCGAACTCCTGTTCAATGGCTTGGAGGCGGGCATGTTCCCTGGCCCCGAGGTCCAGCAGGGATAATGCAGTGTCCAGCTCCAACTCCCTGCGAAGACCCTCGAGGCACTCAGCCCGCCTCAGCGCCCTCCGCATGGAGTCCTCCGCCCTGACCATTGTGAGCCGTTCCTTCTCTGCCCGCTGCCGCTCCGCACCTATCTGCTGGCACAACCGCTCCCACACGGAAGCCACTCCCATTCCAGGGTTCTCCTGCCCTCCGGCCGATGCCTGCACCCCTTATGTTGATGGCCCCGAGCCATGATGCCTCCCACGTTGCGCCTGCTGCTGCCTCCGACGCAACTGCCTGTGCCAGCACGACGGCAGTCAGGCTGATGGAAACCACCGACGCCGTCGTGCACGTGCCCTCCCCGATGATGCCGTCACATCCTCCATCTGCTGGGGTCCAGTTGCTGGTGTGTCCACCCCTGCTGGACCTCTGAGTCCCGACTGTGGCAGGGATGGGATCCCCACCGAGCTGGCTGCATTGGTCAGGGCAGGTCCACAGGGGGCCCTGGTGGCATCTGGGCTGGAAGACCGCAAGGAGAACGACTGGCTTATAGTCTCCACAGAGGAGGAGAGGGCCGCCAGATTGGCCGACACATGCAGGAAAGACCCGAACATGGACGATCCCAATTGGGCCACGTCAGCACGTGCTCTTCGTGATGACGTGCGTGCTCCTCCTGGGAAGCACGCACGGCATCACGAATCACAGCCGTGCGCATCGCGACCCCAATCAGGACCTTCTCCATACGGCCAGGGGTCCCCTCGTCCGCAGGTGGAGGGGAGTCAGATGACATGGACATCCCCTCTACCTGCGGACGGTCCTGGGACGGGGCATCCCTGCTGGTGCATGGTGGTGCACCCACAGGGTCAGGGACAGCGACATGCACAGGCCCCTCCACGGTGACCTGTGCTGCCTCCTGCCCCTGCCCCTGGACTGCACCACTTGCACCAGCAGGGATGCCCCCACCAGGCCCCATGTGCGCCTCAGTGGCGGCCTCCTCCTCCTCTGTGGAAACCACCAACCTGGATGGCTCCTCACCGTCTTCCGCCGTAGCAGGCCCCTGTGGGGGCTCACCCACCCCTTCCGCTGCAGCCGTGGGGGCATCCCCGCCGCCTTGCTCCACAGCGCCGTCTCCGCCCTCTTCTTCACTAGCCGCTGCGTAGTGGGAGACATAGAACACAAGCATCAGGGTACTGTACAATGGTCCCCTAGACAGGAAGCAATAGCAGATGAGTGCCACTGTCAAAGTACACTTCCATCATGTCCCTCCACAACACATGTGTCAGTCCAGGCAAAACACACACAGTGACAGTCATGGTGCATGCCATGGACATTTCCATACATGTCCAATGGACTCTCGAAACATACAATGTAATGGTACTCACATGCATCATGGGTCATGCCTATCACATGCACACACTTCACCTCAGTCACATCCATCTGGCCCCGTACACCCCAATCACAGTGGATACAAGGATGACTAGGCTGCATCAGTTAATCTGTACATTGTCACAGACATGTTTCATGCATCCATGGCATTCACAAGTCACAGACACGCAGGTCAGGCACACAGACATGGATACCATATATGTACCTGGCATCAGCACCCATCCCTCACCCCCACCCATGTCCAGGAACAGAGACTGCCATGCTCTCACGTGTACAATCTGCATAGGGCTCCCCATGTCGCATTTAAACACATGCAACGACCGTGCGGTTCACACATTACTGGTCGCACATGCATTACCATGATGTCCCTGCACACATACATGCGTACATGGCCTATGTCACACATACAGGCAAGTATCAGACAACCAGCACACTGCAACATGCCCTGTCTCACACAGCAATGCTTGGCCACTTACCGCTCAACTCCAGACGGGTCTCCCTCTCAAGGACCTGGGCGTGGAGCGCTGGGTGTACGCGGTCCAGGACCCTCATCTGGATGGAACTCATGCGGCCCCGGCCCCCCTCCACGAGGCGCCGGGCCTTTATGAGGGTCCTGGACCTCAAGTCTTCCCAGCGCTTCTTGACCTTCTGGATGGTGCGGGTTGCCACCCGCTCCGCGTTGATGGCAACCACACAGTCGGCCCAGATCCTCTCCCGTCCTTCCTTGTTGGCGCGGGACGATCCGAAGAGGGCATCATACTGCCCCAGGACTTGCTCCACCAGGACACCAACTTCGGTGGCAGTGAACCTGGTGCCCCTCTGGCCGGGGGTTGCCACTGGTGCCAGATGTGGATGTGCCCGACATGGCAACCCCAGGGGCAGGAGTGGGTGGGCAACTGGGTCCTGGGGCTGGGCTGTGGAGCGATGTTATCTGAGTCGGGAGTCTTCTGTTCCAGCAGGGGTGGACACAGTAACTGGACCCCTGCAGATGGCTGATGTGCAGGCACCAAATGGCAGGGCACGGTGGCAGCAGGCAGGCAGGCAGGCAGCAGCAGATGGCACGTGGGAGGCTGCTCGGGACACTGGGGGGGGCAGTAATTCAGCCTTCTGGGCAGGAGCGTGGTCTTCCGTGTGTTTTTCGCGTGGCCAGCTTGATACGGAGTGATTTGGCACGTGAAAATCCTGCACGTCAGCGTGAAAATCGAGGAAAGGCCCTTAGCGCGTAAGCACGTTAGCACGCGTACGCAATTTCATTGGACCAAAGGCCCTTACAGCGTAAGCGCGTCTGTGACGTTTTGCGCACGGGCGTTGCCCTGGCAGGGCTTGTAGATCCCGCGTGCCTTTATGTTCTGTACGTGCTTTTCGTGCAGTGCGTGTGTTTTCCATCCGTTGGGTTTCACACGCTATTACTTCGCAGCAGGTTCGCGTTCTTCTACACGCAAGGCAGACGGTGAGTGGTACCCCGCTCCCCCAGGCCCGAACTTCTTCACGCGAACCCCTTGAAATACACGTAGCCCGCTCCCCCAGTCCCGATCGCGTGAAAAAGTTCACGCAAACCCCTGAAATACACATAGCCGTAGCCCGCTCAATCGTGTTTGTGACTTCCCGCGCAACCCCGAAATACACGTGCCTCGCTCGCACAGGCACAATTGCTGTATGTTGCCACTTTTGTAATGCGCAGGGACGCTACCGCCTGCCTTCGTGTGGTGGACGTGTTTCGGCTTGTGCGTGTCTTTCGCTGTGCGTGGCTTTGCCCTATTCGATTCCATGAATACGTGTGGTTCGGGTGCGTGTGGGCATTCCGTCTGCTTCCCTGCAGTACATCCCCAGTTACGCCCTTGTTTTCGTGAGTTGTTCCCCATTCCGCGCGTTACGCCCCGTGTTCCGCCCACTTTCTAGTGTATGCGCCGAGATTGTGCGCTTTCTTTCGGGATGTTGCAGTGACGTGTGCGCCATGCACGGGTTTGGCGCACATCCCAAGGAGAACACGCGCAGGGACTTCCATGAATCGCACACGCTTGCGCATGCTTGCGCCTGCTTGCGCGAAGATTTTCGGCGCACGTTTGTTCCATGAATCGGCCCCTTAGTGTCTGCCGGTCCGGAAACAATGGTGGCGGTAAACCCGCCACCACCGTTGTTTCTGGACTGGCAGATTTTGAGTTCTGCAGGTGGGAGGTGTCACTCCCGCCAGGTCTGACCTGGCGGGAGTAACGCCACCTGCCTGCAGACGGAAATGGAAACACCGGTTCCATCATAAATGGAACCGGTGCTTCCATTGTCCACATCCCCATGGAGTCCTATGAGACTCCATGGGAATGGGGATTTACGGAATTCCGGTACTGAAATTACCGGGTCACCAGGGTTCTAATGCCCCAGTGATTCAGGCAATCATGGAGGCAGTAATTCATTCCAAGTCCAGCAGCAACCTGCTGGTTTTTCCGGCTCAGTTAGTGCCAGACTTGGAATGAGGCCCAATGTCTTAGATCTGCTGTGTTTTAGAAAGTGGAGGACGGCCCGTTCAAGGTAAATTTTAAAGTAGCAGGATGGATAATGCCATGTCTAGCATTTAGCTGTCTGAGAGCAGGTCTAAATGCCAAAAGTTCCTTTCTCCTCACCACCGTTATCTTGCAGACATCTTGTGTGATGAAAATTCTGCTGCCTTCCCTTGTTAGGTGTTTAATTTGCCTGACTTTTTCCATAAAACTTGTGATATGGTTGAAGATTATAAGAGCTAATATAAAGGTTCTGGGTGGATGAGTAGTACTTAGAGATGGTTTGTTAGGATCAATGCAGTGTGCTCTTTGGACATTGAGCTGCACAGAATCTGGCAGGTTGAGAATCTGAGGAAGAAAAAGGTATAAGAATGCAATAGGGTTGTCTTTTTCAATTCCTTCATGAAGGCCAACAATACGAAGGTTGTTCCTTCTATTCCTGTTTTCGAGATTCTCAGCTTGTTGTTGTAAGGAGGCTATTGTGGTTTCCAAATTCGTGACTTTATTAGAAACATCCTCTGCATCGCTAACTCTCCTTTCCACCTCGCTCATTCGAAATTCAAAGGCCGACCACTTGTCTAGTTGTTGCAGTTTAGTGCTGGTGTCTTCCACAAAGGGCTTAAGAGCTCTAACTTCTAATAAAATGGTCTGCATGACAGGGTCCATACTATCTTCTTTGGGTATTGTAGATTTGCTTTTCTGTCTTTTTATGGTAGTAGGGGATGATGCAGACTCCTCTTTTATTTGACCTTTTTTTTGCAGCCACAGTGTATATATGGAAGAATATAAAACAGTATCTATCAGTAGTAATCTTGCGCCCTCTTTTCCCTGTAACACTGAACTCCTCCAGTCCTTTCCTATTCTTATTCACAGAACTGGCAAAGGAAAGAAAATAAGGTACCCAGAGTGTCAATATTGAGATTTGACCCTATAATGGGTTTGTTTGAAAGTAGAATTATAGAGGAGAGGCAGTATTTATATGTGAAACATCAGGGAAGGGGAGAGAAAAGGATGCATTTTTGTTATTTTTCTTGAGAAATATAGGTAGTCATTAAAGTAAGTGATAAAAATAAGCAAAACACATTGAAAAAAGTACTTGAATTGCATTAAAGGCAGTCAAATAATGTTATTTAGGCTTAGAAGTAAGAAAAGGTAGAAAGAACTTTTGTTGTAAAGAAATCTGCTTCCCAACGTAAGGCGAGCAACCCACGTCCCAGCTGCCAACCAGCTGACTGGAACGTCAGTTATTCACTCCATGGGATGGTGCAGAGGTCCTGAGACAACAAGAATGCTGCAGCACTTCAGCTCTCTAGACGGCCATGAGCAGTAACATGCTCAAGAAAAACGTATGGGCACATAAAAGCACATTTCAGGTAAGCGGGCAGCAACGTACATATTTATACAATTTTTCTGGAGCGGAGCACGAACGTTAGGCATCCGCTTTCTTTATTTTACTTTACTTTATTTCATTTATATCGTGCATCATAACCCCACAGGCTTGAGATCGCATACAGGACAAACAACATAAAAACATATAAATGACATGTGCCCGAAAGGGGCTTCACAATAATCAAAGAAACATACAAGCATGGAATCAAACAATAACATGGCAGTGAACTAGAATGTCATGACTTTAAGCATAACAGGGAAAAAGCAAGAGGATAGCCCTAAGCAGCAAGGCACGTTACAAGATCATATCACAGTTATTGGATCCTCTGGGAATATATTTACAGCGTTTTAGGAAAGCAGGGAGTGTGCTACCCCCACACCCCACAGTCCGTATTGGGTTGATTACACCAGTCATTGAGGTCCAACCTGCCAAGAATCAGCAAATCAGACTGTTGAACTGCACCCAGACCTGTTCTCTGACATAACCAGGCAAGTACATTATTATGTAATGCTTGTTTTGACTCTTTGCCTTCCACCTTTATGATCTTAGTAATAACTAAGTTCCTTTTATCCATAATAAAGTCATGGGTGGTCTGGTCATTTATTTTGGGCAATTGTGACTTACGAAAATTGTAAATTCCACAGAGAGACATATTTAGGTTTTTCAAACACCAATATAGGGTGTTTAGCTGCTTGTAGACCAGACACAGGGGACAGGGAGGGTGGAAATCCAGCCTGTGTTGGGCCTTTGGAACATACATTAGGGGACTTAGCTCTATCATTAGTCGCTGAGGTTGGCCCCTTGGCCATTATAGGCTTGGCTATTTTAGGCTCCACACTCGGAAATGCATTTTGTGAGGCATAATCTGTCGACTCCCTTTGCAGGTTAACTTGGCATGCGAAGTCCAGTTTAGAAGGTTGTCATAATATGGGCGGACTAGGGTGTGCAATTATCAAAGGGACCTGGCTCCCACTAGTCTGACAAAGGTCCACCACCCAATCACCCAAAGCATCCACCAGTACACCAAGATCAAAAGGACTAGTGCAGAGGAGCAGCTCTTTGGCAATACTAGCCATAAGCACGGTCCATTGTTCAAGTTGAGAGGACATCGCAGAAGAAGAAATTGACTCCACTGAGTCTTTCATCTGCACCAAGCCAAGCCCCCCATGCGCTTTCTTCTAATCATATCGAAAATGCTTAAGTGTGATTTTGATATATTTCTAATGGTGGCTGGAAAGATGCCTGGGTCCAATATACCTGGGCTAGATATTGTGTAATATAAGCCCTTTCCCACGTTTTAACTAGCAGGTTGTCGAGTTTATTTTAACTAAATATTTCAGTGACATTTCTTTGGATTGTGGGTCCATTGCTATGTGCTTTATTTGGGTTTTGAAGTATGTCTCCATCATACCGTTTAGTTTAGCTCAGTATGGCCTCACAAAAGGGCAATATGAGTAAACACTCCTCCTTATCATGGACAAGTGCCCTTAAGAGGCCTAAACGTGGCTCTCTGCCTCCTACAGACTTGACTTCAGATTATACCATGCATTTTATTTGAACAGAATGGAGAGTTTTTAAAACCTTTATGGAAGTCACCAACTCAAAAAACAAACAGCTGCTTAATTACAGATGGGCCTCCTCTAAATCCAGGATGGATTAAGTTAAGAGAAGGATTAGCAATGCTGAGGATGTATCTAAAAAAGTAATTCAGCTTGAAACAGCCCTAAATGTTCTTTAGAAACGCTCCGAAACCCTGGAAAGCTGCACATCATTGGTCTTCCGAAGGGAGTGGGTATCTTAACATTGTAAGAGCTCATAGTGTGGGCCCTAAATTATCATCCCCCTAGTGCAAAACAGGGGTCTATAATCTGTGATGTAGCGTAATATACTCAATTGCAGCTGATACTAAACAAAGTAAGCGCAATGAAAAACTAGTGAGATGTAATGCAGGATGTATCAAATATGACTGCTTTGCAGAGACAATAATGTCTTTGCCTTCCATCCTGCAGAGAAGCAATAGAATGTGCAGAGAATGGCATTGTTCATCAATGCTTCTTTAGGGTAACTCTGAGAGGACATACCTTCACATTTGAGGACCCATTAGACCTGAAGCAGTTCATCTGCTTATATGAAATGGAAGAAATAAACACTTCATTTCCTTCAGGTGTTCACATGCATTCTACCTCTAGTGGCCTAACTTAACGTTTTGTCTCTTATATATTAAATTCATTTAGTTTAAGTGGGGTGGGGTTACGGCAGTGGTTATTTTATCCGTATTGACTTCCCTCTTCCTGCACAATTCTCCCTTAGATCTGTGTGCCATCATCTAATTTGACACCTAAACTACTAAATGAAAGATTATTTTATGATATGAGGATTAATGTTGATTTTGTGTTTGTCTCGCCTTGCCTATTGTTTGTGTCTTCCTCTTATACATTTATGTTTTCATTCCCTAGTAACGGCTAGAGTTTCAGACATTCTACTAGATTCTTAGACTGAGCCTCTTGCTCAACAAGCAGAACCCCAGGTAATAAGGTGCTACAAGGCTTGGATGTACACACTTAGTCAAAAATCAAAGCCCCTTGCACACACGCCTATGATGACCCAAACTGTGTGAGACCCTGAAGGTGTACCATTATAAATTGGAATATTGGG
Source organism: Ambystoma mexicanum (assembly GCF_040938575.1). NCBI lineage: Eukaryota > Metazoa > Chordata > Amphibia > Caudata > Ambystomatidae > Ambystoma > Ambystoma mexicanum. Next base: position 964,041,020 of record NC_090941.1, on the reverse strand, counting down.
GTTTCAGTCATATTGCGAGTAAAGCGGGATCAGCTCTTTACTCGCTAAGTCTAATATTTTTATGTTACAAGAGACCTGGCTGGAGACCACCCTAATATTTGAGGGTTACCAAATCTACCAAATAATAGCCAAACGGGGTCCCCGTGATAGACTGTATGGGGGGTTTATAACTGACATCAGTCCTAACCTTGGAGCTTCCCATCGCATCCTGACCCGTACCAGTAATACAATGCTGGTTGTCGAGTTAACACTTAACAAATCCAATGAGGCACTCAGCCTGGTGATAGTGAATATGTACATCCCCCAGGATGTTGGTAGTTTGGAGGAAATAAAGGAATCTCTGGGTGAGTTATGGACCTAGGGTCCTGGCCAAGGTGATGAGCGAATAACTCTTTTGGGGGGTAATCTTAATGCCAGATGTATTGATGATGTGGACTGTCCATCTTACTGTACCGAGAGACCCCCCGGCCAGCCCATAGAGTTGGGGTTTGCTCTTCAGCACTTTAGGACGAGATAGCTGCATCTCGAGATAGATGGGGGTGCAGTTTCTCTTACTCCAACACCAATCAATAAGGACAACTCAATGTTTTGGCAAAGGGGAGTCCATTTAATGACAAGTACAAAAAATGGGGAAACATGGAAATCAACAGCAGTGCGACAGTCCGTCTCGCTTCAACTCCCTCAAATTTCATACAAAACATAACTTTTATACTCAAAACACGTCATAATCTGACGTGTAACACACAAAAGTTAACATGCAATTCTATTGGTTGAAAAAGGTAACTTTAATATAGGTGCTATATCTGTATATGGTAACAGAGTGAGGGGATTGGGTAAATACTGTCTGGTGGGCATCTAAGCCCTTCCTTCATAAATGACTACTGTAAACGTCACTAAAAGTACAACGTCTCATTGGTTCTACTAACTATAGGACCCTAGATTATTTGGTCCACTGTGATTGGGTTGGCATCAACCCCATGCATAACTCTCCACTTTGCCTAACAGCATGCAGAATGGTCAACCAGGTGCAAGGTGCCCACTCAGCTACCAGGCCTCCCTCCAATTAAGGTTACAATCAATAATCACTTCAACAACTATGTGTTAATTATGTTACTGTGGTTGGCCTCAAAACTGCATCTTCTCTCTGGAAAGTTTTGATATCTCTGACTGGGCGGATGCCAAGTGTAGGTGTGAACTCATGCCTCCTCTCGCTCGGCTGGTCGTTTGCTAGTACACCATGGATTTGCCTCGTTTCTCTCCATTTGTGCATTTGATTTTCGTTTCACCCTGCCACCTGCCTTTGCTTTCTTATCTCAATTCTTCAGAGGCAGGATATTCTGTTCTTTGCTTTAATTAAAGTAGCTACTGTCTCCAGCTTCTATCTATGTGACCTCGGCTTCCCTGGCACAAGCTGCCTCTTCCGAGTTTCGATTCAGCCTTTTTCCTCTTGATGCCAGAATATGGAGCTTCTTGCATTTGGCCTGTAATAACCTGAGTTGGTTCTGCTTCTTATGCAAACTGGACCCGCACTTATAATATTGTGCTTCATTTTGAGGTAGATTATATACAATGGCGCTTGTTGCTCTATTCTTCTACTTAGCATAGCAAGCTGCACTGTTCTCTTTAGCTTCTTGCGGTTCCAAGCATATATACAGGCGTAAACTGATCGACTGTCTTTATTTTGCTTACGGCTCAACTCTCTTACGCTTTGATAGCTTTCTATCACTTTAAGCTCACTATCTCAGGGCGTTTTGTCTCTTTGTGTCATTCTTGGTTTGTCATTTGTTCTATCTGTGCGTCCGACCGGGCTCTCGTGACGTCACCATTCACCCTCCATTAAGGATTTTCTGTTTTTTTCCTGTACAGTACTTAAACAATCTTCATTTCGTTTCATGTGCTGGTAGGGTTTTCTCAATGGGTACCTTACTGCCCATGGTTGTCTGGTTATTGGTACTTCAATAGGTATTGTTCTTCTAATAGGTACTGGACAGAGCCCCACTGCGGCTCTCTGCTGGTTTATTTGCTCATCATACGTCACATATCTCGGTGTGAACGTTCCTGGTACTTCAAAATGGGCGACTGGAGTGCAGGCTATATTTGGGACCTCCTCTTCACTACAATCACGTGTCAAAATTCAGCAACACGTGTCAAAAAGTTGGCAATGCAATGGCTACTCAATGGGTGCAGTTCTTAAAATATTCCGACCTCGCCATGATGAATGGGAGAACCAAAGGGGATGTTCCTGGGCAGTTCACATGGAACTTGAGCAAGAGCAGAGTTAAATTAGATTATTACTTGGATAATAATGCTTCCACAATGAAGGGAAGTAAATTAAAAATCGACTCAAATACCTATAATGATCACGCCATTCTGACCCTGAGCTTCGAACTCCAGTGCAAACACCCGGAAACAAATTGTTGCAGTGGGGCTTTTTCCAGTCATTCAGGTAATCACATCCACTGGACAGCCAGCAATATAAACAAAGTCAATCAATTGTTTAAATAAAGGAGTGATTAACCACAAATTGACTGCACCACACCAGTTTGTTTTTCAGGTGATTTATAATAGTAGGAAAAAACATGCAATTTATCTGATTCAATGCCCTCCAGTTGTTCTTTACACGTGTTTCGGATACTCAAGAGCCTTTTTCAAAACATAACAAATGGGCAAAAGATTTTTCCTACTATTATAAATCACCAAAAAACAAACTGGTGTGGCGCAGTCAATTTGTGGTGAATCACTCCTTTTTTCTCAACCAAGGAAATACTGGTACCTCCACAAATCACCTCACTGACGCGACAAGGCCCAAAGGCATCTAGTAATAAGGTTGCCAACAGAAGAAGTTGTAACCCAAACTCACCCTCAAAAATACAGCTTAATCAATTGTTTAAATAGGCAATATCGAGAGATATGAACTGGTTTTCCTCCGGTAACTGCAACAATATAAAGTCATGGGTTAAAGGACTAGCATCAACAGCTGGTCTAGACCAGCAGAATAACTATGCAATAATTGAGAGGCATGTCAATGAATTTGACATAGCCATTCATGAAGCAAAACGGTCCATGAGACGCAAATTAATAAAACTTAGAGGAGGTAGGATGTACCATACGGACACGAGACCGCAGGCCCAGGCAATAAAAGCCGAATATAGACAGTGGTTAAAACTTTGGCGGGCATCTGTGAGGAATAGCCACTGGCAAGTCATGATCTGCGCTTTGCACAGTAAAAAGAGCAGCTCAATTTGGCAGATTTTTTCACGTTCTAAAGGGGACAGAATGAGACAGTGGGCCTCATTAGGACCCTGGCGGAGAGGGTATTACGCCAGCGTAGTGCATGGCGTACCTCTCCGCCATACTACGAGTTCCCGTAGCGCCATGGCGGCCTTTTCCGGCTGGTTTTACCAGGCGGAGAAAACCATGGCGCTACGGGACCTCGTTGTTAATTACGCCACCGTATTTTACGGTGGCGTAATTAACTCCTTCCCCACTCCCATTATACCCTATGGGGCAAAAATGGGAATGGGGAAGGGTAAAATGGGGAATGGGGATTCACCGCTCCGCCAAGGTCGGAATGGGGCGGTGAATCCGCCAACCCCCATGGCGCTATCGGCGGCTTTCCGCCATGCTTCGCGGTGCATTTAGCACCGCGAAATCCGCCTCGGTCCTAATGAGGCCCAGTATCTTAACCCTAAATAGGAAAAGGACTGGCTACTCTATCGAATGGGATTTATCTGGGAAGGAGGAGAATATAATGGGGAAAAAATGCCATACATATAACTGGCCTCTTATATTGTACACTGAGAGAATCTTGGAAATTATCAAAAATCTTAAGAACTCCAGAGCACCTGGGACCAATGGTCTGACAAGTATTGTGTTAAAGAAAGACCCAGTGGAATGGCCCAAACTCCTTCCTAAATTGTTTGATAGAGTATGTGTGGAGCAACGTATCCCTGATCCATGGCAACAGTCAATCCTCCTACCTGTATATAAAAGGGGTGATCGACTGTCTCCAACAAACTACAGATTGCTATCCCTCCTGGACGTAACCGGAAAAATATTTGCTACCCTGGTGTTGAAGTGCTTGCAAACATGGGCAGAAGAAAAAATGCTGCTTCACTTTACACACACAGGATTTCACCCGGGTGTTCCACTTCACATAACCTGCAAGCTTTGGACATATTGATACGTGCAGCTGCCAAAAAGGGTGCCCCAGCATTATATATTATTTTTGGTGGCTTCCGATGGTTTAAGCACATTCAAAATCGAGTGAGATGGAATAGCAGGATGTATCAAATGTGACTGCTTTGCAGAGAAAATAATGTGTTTGCCTTCCATCCTGCACAGAAGCAATAGGTTGTGCAGTGTGGCATTCTTCATCCATGCTCCTGGAGGATAACTCTGAGACATACCTTCATATTTGAGGACCCATTTGACCTGAAATTGGTGAAAAGGTGTGGAACTGTATAATTAACAATGCTTTACCAAGCCACAAACCAAAAAACAAAATTTGACTTGTGCTGAAATTTGGGGAAAGGGGTGGGGTGTCCCAATGTCTTGTAGCTAGTAATGTCCAGAGGGTCTTATCTGGCATCTATGCAGAATTTGGTGCAGATTTTTGAAACAGTGTGGAATTGTATAAGGAACAGCGCTTCACCAAGCCACAAACAAATTCAGAGTTTTGCTGAAATCTGGAGAAAAGGGTTGGGGTGCCCAAACGCCATGTAGCCAATAATGTCCAGAGGGGCCTAAAAGGTAACTATGCACAAAGTGGTGCAGATTAGTGAAACAGTGTGGAATTGTATAAGGAACAATGCTTTGCCAAGCCACAAACCCACACATTTTGACGTGCTGAAATCCGGGCAACGGGGTGCGGTGTCCAAATGTCATGTAGGCAGTCTTGTCCGGAGGATCCGAACAGGTAGCTATGCAACATTTGGTGTAGATTGGTGAAACAGTGTGGAATTGTATAAGGAACAACGCTTTGCCACAAATCCAGCCACCCAAAAATGTTCACTTTTATAAATATAGATATAGTATTCAATAAACTAGCAATGCTATTATATAACTTGCTGTGTTATGAAATATTTTTCAAGTGTATTTCATGGAATGTGAAAGGTTTTAACAGTCTAATTAAGAGACATCAAGTCCTACATATATTAATAGATCTAAACCAACTATTGCTTGCATACATACGTTTATCTGTGCAGGAAACTGCTAAATTTTCGGTTGGTGAGATCATTTCCAGGGGTGAAAAAAATGGTGTTTCTAGTCGTGCTACCAAGTCTTTTGAATATAAATGATTGCATAGAAAATCTGATGACAAAGCTAGAAGGGTCCTTATCAAATTATTAGTGGATTCAGAATCAAATGAAAATTTATGGACCTACCCTTACTAATCACTCCTTTTGGGTACATCTTAAAAACCATATGCTGTAATCTGATCTCCCTAATATAATTGTGTGTGGTGAGTTTTTGGAGATAATGGATCAATTTGTAAATAGAAAATCAGAAGTCTTGTTCACCAGTAGTGCAACCCATAACTAATGTTTCAGATGTATTTCTGAAATAGGCGTATTAGATCCTTTTTCTAGGGCTCCGTTGCATTGATAGATTCCAAGATTGACTGTATACCACGTCCTGATCATGTGTCTGTACATATATCGCTTGGGCACACAATTAGGTCTCTCTATTCCATTGAATGGAGATTTCATAATTCACTTTTAAATGATTAATTTGTTCAATCTAGTAAAACGTGTCATCAACTTTTTTTTTATTTAATGAAAATGAGGACACTTTGATGTTAAATAACTGGTAAATTTTGTGAAACCTCTCTTAGAGGACATATTCTTTCATTACACTGTTTCATTATTTCATGTGTGGCTAATAAAAAGAGAGATGCCAGAAACATGTCAGACTTAATGCTAAAACTACTTAAACCTAAACTTCATGAGAAGGCGTCTAATTATTAACTGAGACACTTAAACATATTTTTGCTCTCCAGAATCACTTTAATAAATTGTTCTCTGAACGGACTATGTAATAGTCTTCAAAAGTAAGGCTAAAATTTATCAGTCATCTAACAAAACGAGATAGATGGCTTCATATATAAAGTGTAGAAAAGAATGTTCCAGAATTCCTTTAATTAAAAATGAAGCTCGGGTATGTTCTGCTAAAGACATTTTGGATGTTTTCGCAACATTCTTTAAAGATGTATGCAGCTCTGATAATACCTTTAGAAATGCTAACTTTGATTATTTGTTCAAAGCTCTCAGATAAACTTCATATCCAGTTTAGGACCTTAGCTCCTTGGATGAGCCCATTTCTATGCAAGAAATTTGTGACGCTGTCCACAAGTCTCCTAGAACAGGTAAGAGGTGCTTGTGCACCGCGCTTACATGCATCTGTATGCCAGGTATTTTGTGTAGATTTGGGGCCTAGCGGTATTTTCTTTCGGCCAAAAATAAAGTAATTCAGCAATAATCACTCCTTGCATTCAGATTGGGTTTGGTATTATAGTAATATAGTGGATATGCATTATTTCAGTACACAGATACATTTAGTTGGTATGCATTTTGTTGTGGTATAGTGATGAGCATACTTTCTTTGTTTTATTTGTGGCCCCAACATACAAAACCCCTTTCTTTTGTTTAGGCTGTTCTTGTGATCTCTAGAGGCCTCAGGCTTCTACATTATTCAAGAACACCACATTTTCATATGGAATGCCACTTATGGCTGTTATCACTGATTTATCTACACCAGTGAGCTATGCTTCCATAAAGTATTCACAATAACATGTGGTATAATCACTAATTTATTTACATTAGTGAAACTATTTCCAGAGGCCTCTCTTTCTGCTGACTCATGTACGTCCAGCAAACTATTTTATTATGTTCCACTCAGAAATCACACACACATATATACACTGAGTGGAACCACGCACATAGCTATTTATAATTGCTCATAACATTACTTTATCTGCATAGAAACTTGGCGCTTTAAGCATCATTCCCTCTATGGCATAATATTTTTTTAGACACCAAATGAAACAGAAACAAAAATACTCTTAGGCAGACTGTGTTATCATAATTTCATTTTACAATGATACATTACCATTCGTGAGACAATCCTCTTCTGAAATAAAAACATGAGAAAGACAAAATGCAAGAACACTACGAATTTCATTTCATATTTGCACAAGAGAGAGAAAAAATGACATTGTTTGTTTTGCCTTCAGCTGGCAACATTAAAATGTGTCATTTGAACACAGTGAAACGCTATCGCTACGCTGCCTGTCTAAAATAGGTCTCATGCACATACCGCACCCTCACTTTCATGCAAGATAATTACCAGCGAGTTGTAGCTGTTTAGCACGCAAACTCCCCGGACTGGTCGCTTTCTTTAAATGGCTCAAGGCTTTCCTTCAAAGCACCCCAGCGAGGACATGCAGTTCTGATCTGCGGTCTCTCGGTCTCTCAAGCCGGTGCTTATCGAATGGAATCTTCAGTCTGGGAAAGTCAGCAATGGACTGGGAAGGCACCTCTCAATCAGGAAAACCCCATAGAAACTCCAGCCAGGTCTTCCCCGGAGCTGTGTAAAATGTCCTCTGCCTTTCTTCCTCCCCGAAATGTACCAAGAGACCTCTGTTACAGCCCTTAAGGTGACGTGTCACCAATGAAAATGCACAATAATCTATCCTCCTCTTTTAACAATGGCTTGGCTTATACGGTTTAGAAACGGTATCTACTCATTTCCTGGCATGCAGATTTCGCATCCAGCTAACACAGTGAACAGAGAAAAAAATGAATCCAAGTGCACGTTTAAAATGACTTTCAGAGCCTGTTTTTTTCCACCTCATTTTGCACTGGAGAACACATTATGATGTTAATAAATTAAGATCATGTTAGTACTTTTAATTATATTAGTTCATTAATCCTCTAATGTGTCTGCTGCAACAGAGGTATTTCGGGAGAAATAAATGGTGCAATTGCTTGTACCGCATTATAGCAATACATTGATCTCATGCAGTGGTGCTGTACTCCAAAAACACGCTAAATAATCCTACATATCCCCTCCTTTTTTCTGAGAATTTTGGCAGTGGTCCAAGCCATAATTGGAAGAAATCCAACTTGCTCGCTTTCTTCTTTTTTTTAAATGTATGCGTGTTGGGATATCTTTCTCTCCCCGTTGTAGCCACTAACATGAGCAACATCTTCATTTTTACTGATCAACCATCCTCCCATTATTAGTACCAGGACAGCTAAACCCAATATAGAGCGTTCCCCCCAGGTTCCCCAATTAAATCTTTCCACTTCTATTATACCCAGGTTACTAACCGTAATGTTGTTCTTTCTTAGATTCATTTTCACTACGTGTTTCTCTTTATGATTCAATAAGAATTCTAGGTCCGGGTCTATTAGAAATGCATCCCTTTGAAAAAATTCAATATTTTCTACTTGGCTTTCCCAAATGTCATTCGTACCATGAAACAATGTTAATCCTCCAATCGACACAATTGTATCCTTTGGAACCTGTAAGTAAAAGACATTATATTTCACCTGTTTAACCACATATGTTCCATGATTTAAGTGTACTACTGTCAGGTTTTTTAAACAGGTGCTGATCAACCATTTACCTTTGACCATTTTGGCCTGTGCTAATTCTTCACTCCCCATATTGCTAATGATCACTTCACATCCTTATGATATACTTGGGTCAAATTTCAAACCACAAATAGCGTCTGTAGCATCAGGAACAAACGGTTTACCTGGGCACATATAATTTTGTTCTTTAAATTTGACACACGTTTCCAAGTTTGGTATCAAGTAAACTTCAGGCTCCCATGACTGAATTGCCACCACTTCTGGAGTCTTAATCTTAATAAATTTGTCCTCTTGCCAAACTCCCACATTGTGTACCCACTTGGTTTGATAAATAAGTTCAGGAGCTACATATGGGATGCATAGTAAGAACCCAATTTCCGGCCTATCCAAGTCCACATATAATGGCATTGCATTACCCATTTCAAATGCAATTTTTACCTGTATCATATCAATCTCCCTCCTAGTCAACCTTTCTATCATTTGATGAATAATATCCTGTGAAACAAAGTACAATGGTATATGTCCTTGAATCAATTGTGAAATTGTAGTTTGAACTTCCCTCATATAATTTGTTAATAGTCTATCAACAGGACTTATTATATTCAAAATCTCACTAAGTGTTCTGACATGCTTAACAATCAGCTAAGTTGCCCGTTGCATCACATCCGTTTTTTCATTTAATATGATCGCAGTTTCATTTATGAACCTTACTCGTTCATCCAATCCCCCTCTAATCCCATCTAATGTTTTTTGTATTATTTCTAGGTCAACACTCAGTTGTTGTGCTTTAGTACTCAGCGTCCCTACTGAAATGGCATTGGCTGTTGATATCGTGGTACCTATAATGGCTCCAACTATAGACATTACGAATGAGATCGCAAGCATCACTGCACCTCTTTTTCCTCTCCTCTTCTTAATGTCTGCTGAATTCACAAATGTTTTTTCCAATTGCATCAATATATCTCTTACTGACTGCTTAGCGTCCTCTTTTCTTATTTCCAGCCACTCTTTAGTCTGCTCAGCTTTAATTCCAGTGTTGTCAAAATGTTTTTCTATCAAAATATCAGGATTCAATGGTATATAAATGTTCTGGAAAATCATCCTTCTATCACTCATGATGAATACTGGTGCTTCTTCTACCGCAATACCAGATGCTGGTCCAGGTTCAATGACAACCTGTGCTTCTGAATTTTTGAAGTTCCCTCCGAACATCAACATAATTATCCATATTGTCGGCGTCATCTTCAATGCTGATCACCTTTCAGCCTTGATCTTCGCCCCCTTCCGGGGCTTCTCCGGAATCCGTCCATGTGGGCTCCAGGACTCCATCGTCTCCCGTGGCCTCTGGTCCTGTGTCCTCCAAGTACAAATATGTTAATATTCTAAATCAAATAGAAAAGAAATAAATTAAGTACATAGCACAATACTAACTTCACCTTTTTACCAAAAATAAAACATGCTTTGTAAAATATTTCGCCCTTTTTCCTCTTGCTTTCTGAAATTAAACATAGGTTAAAAAGAAAACAAACATACATAAAACAGCATTCAATATTTAATACATTTTTACACCAATTCCATAAATGTTAGCTTCCATTTTTTAATATATATTTACATATATTACAGTGTTTATGTGCCATTATCATAATCAACCATCTTTATTTAACTTCTCTGCCATTTCTATTGACTAGACCCATTCACTTTACCTTTTTATGTTCAAGGGACTTTATCAGCTTGTACACGCTCAAGTTGTTTAATCTCATGTTTAGGGTGACATGGTTTTATTTGATTTACGTGAACAAACTGCTCTGTTGCTGTTTCACCTTCAGTCTTCAACATTTTATAGACCACAGGAGAGACCTTATCTATAATTTGATATGGCCCTTGCCAGGCTGCTAGAAATTTGGAATTTTTCTGTTTACCTTTTCCAAAATGAAATTTATACACCTGATCGGCCACACAATATTCCTTTACTGACGTCTTTTTATCATAATATGACTTTGCACTGTCAGCAGCTCTTTCTAAATTTTTCTGTACAAAAGCAAATGCATGTTGTAAATGCTTCCTCAGTTCATCAATGTATTCATGAACTGTGGATGCGCTCACAAGTGTTTGCTCATGTGTCCTGTATAGCAGGTGTTGTGGTAACACCATTTTCCTACCAGTCAAAACTTCATGAGGGCTAATACCTGTTGCTTTGGCAGGAGTTGATCTGATTGTCATCAGAACCAAAGGTAAGCATAAATCCCAGCTGGAACCTGCTTCTGCCACGAATTTCTTTAAAATGTCCACAACAGACCTATTGCTGCGTTCAATTCCACCTGAAGACGCCGCCCGATATGCAATATGTAGCTTTCTCTTTCAGCCCAGTATTTGCCATACCTTACTCAGAGCACTTGTAAAATGACTTCCTCTGTCTGATTCTATTCTTTGTGGCAACCCAAACCTTGAAAAAACATGGTTCACCAGCAATGTGGCTGCTGTTTGCGCACTACAATCTGGTGCAGGAATACACTCAATCCACTTTGACATCAAACATACCACACTTAAAATATACCGGTTCCCCCTGCTCGACCTCTTCTTAGGCTCTACATAGTCTATTTGCAAATCTGACCATGGAAGAGTTAGGCCTCTTTTCATTAATGGAGCTCTATGCATTGGTGAAGCAGGTTTAAATTGGGCACATACTAGACATCCTCTAGTATATAATTCTACATCATGGGACATATGTGGCCAATAAGCATAATCTTTTAGCATTTCCATTGTTTTCTGTGAGCCTCTGTGGCCTGCAGTTATAGCATCATGTGCATGGTGTAGCATTAGCCCTCTGAATGAAAGGGGTACCACCCACTGTATTTGTCCTGTTATGGACTCTCTAATCATGAGTCCATCTTGTAGTCTTATTCGTTTTTTATTCTTTAATAGAACCCTCAACTCCTCTTTTCTCATACAATAATTTTCTGTTAAAGGGTTTTGTTCAGGATCTATCAAATGATTATAATAGATTCCCAAAATTCGATCATTCTTTTGTGCCTCAATCAGATCTTGGTCTGGTGTATCATAACTCCACTGTACCACTGGTTGCTCTGTCTCCTTTGGTGTTTTAGAACGTGCTAGTGCATCAATTTGTATTTCACCCAGTAAATGTTCAATAGGTAGCAATTCTCCCATCACAGCTCCAATTTTAGCCAGGTGATCTGCCTTATCATTTCCCTCCTTATCCTCTCCTGGAGTTTTCAAATGCCCACAAACTTTCCCCCAGTATATTGTTAAATCATTTTCTGACACCAATTTGTCTATGGCTTGTATCATTTTTCCATGTTTAAGTGGCTTTTTATTGTATGTAATCATGCCTCTCGCTTTCCAGCCAGGTAAATATTCCACAAAGCTATTTTGTGCGTAATCAGAATCAGTCACCAGGACAATTTCACTGAATGTATTATCAACTGCAGTAGCAATTGCTTTATAAATGGCTGCCAATTCCGCTACCTGACTACTCCTAGCACCAATTCTCATCCCTATACTCAGGACACCTTCACACTTCAACCAGACATTCCCTATTCCTGACCCTAATTGTTTATCACTGTCATTTTCAATGTGAAAGGCACAACCATCAACATATACAGTTAAGTCTTTGCATGTTTTTTCATCAAAAACTTTATGTGGTGATTGTTAAAATTCCTGCCAATTAGGTTCCACTTCTATTTCATTTGATACTGGTTCAGCTGCACAGTCATGTAAACCTGCTAAACCTTGAGCAATTGGTTTTTTTTTATTTTGGCCATATCTCACTTCTACAGGAAAACCTTGTAATGCTAGCGTCCATGAAGTGATTCTGGACTGCGCTAAATTACCTGACCTAATTCTTTTACTCTCTAAAAATTGCAAAGGTTGATGATTTGTCTCAATAATCACCTTTTCTCCCTGAACAATGGAGCGGAAATGTTGTAGCGCCCACACAGTGGTTAATAGGGCCTTTTCACATTCATTGAATTTAATTTCAACTTGGGAAAATGCCTTACTTGCATATGCAATGGTTTTGAGATTCAAATCATGTTTTTGTGATAACACTGCTGACATACAATGTTCAGAGAAACCTATTTCTATAAAGAAATCCCTGTCTTTTATGGGATATGCTAAACATGGTGCCTTTACAAGACATTCCTTTAATTTAGCCACTGCCTCAGACTGCTCTTTTTCCCATTTCCAGGGTGTATTCAGTTTAAGCAGTTTAGTCAATGGTTGAGTGATTTCAGCATAATTTTCAATTAACTTTCTGTTATAGCCTGTCATTCCTAATAAACTTTTTACCCCTTTCACATTTTTAGGATCTTTTAGTTTCTGTATGGCCTCTATTTTCTTCTTTTGTGGATTTAGTCCATGTTCAGTCACTTCATGGCCTAGAAAATTCACCTTTTTCTTGCACAATTGTGCTTTTTGTAAAGATACTTTGGCGCCTGCTTTCTGCAATTGGCCAAGAACATGTCTTATTTCATCAAAATGGCTTTTCGAGCTATCATTTTTTATCAGGACATCATCCACATAAATTATGGTTCCTCTTTCTGCTGCATCAGGCATAGCCTTCCTCAAAAATATGTCAAATTCACTCCCACTATTGACGTACCCGAATGGAGTTCTAACCCATGCGTATTGAGTCTTATCAAATGAAAAGGAAAATAAATTCTGTATCTCCTCTGCCAATGGCACACACCAATATCCAGAGGTGAGATCTAATGTGGTGACCACTTTTGAACCATGTACCTGAGCTAATCCCTGATCAATGAAAGGCCGTGGCCATCTGGATACTGGCACTCTTTTATTTAACTCTCTCAAATCTGCACACAGTCGCCATTGACCGTTTGGTTTTAACACACATAATATAGGTGTATTGGATGTGCTATGAATGGACCTGATGATTCCCCGCAACTCCACATTTTTAATAATCTCTGCCAATGATTCTAAACATGCCAGCGGTAGTCTATACTGGCGTACAAATACTGGGCTTCTGCTACACCCTTCCGCAATTGTGGCCACATGTAAATTAGTTAACCCACAATCATAAGCATCTTTTGCTAATACATCTTTAAACTCTATATATATCTTCCTCAATTCATTCCTATCCTCCTCGTTGTCACATGCATCCGCTAACAAAATCTGCTCCTCTACCATTTTGGGGAATTCTGGAAAATGTTCTGGCATGGGATTCGCAGCGCTTTCCTCTAATTGTGTGGCTGTGTCTCTTTGTAAAGCTGCCACATTTAAATGTTTTGGCATATCAGCTTCCACTTCAATGGGCTGATTTTCTATTTCATTTTCATTTAAGTTAAATGTTATGCAATCCTCTTGATGACAGCACACTGTCTCGCTTGAATCATAATGGTACACAGAATGAATTCAAAATATCCCTGTGGGCTGAGAGTCCAGGTATTCTGGCAATTCACCCTTGGCATCTACATACTTTTCAGGTATATTTCCAATCACCATGTTATTTAGATCTGCTGTGTAATGTGATTTTGTATGGCCATTCCTACTGGGGACCTTTCCCCTAAATGAATATTCTGATAACCTTTATTATTCACCATAATTTTTACAGACCCTTCACCCACATCTACCAATGGGATGTATTCATAATCGAGGCCTTGCTGTTTTATGGATTCATTCAGACATACAAATGCATCAGAATCTTTTATCTGCTGTCCATTTTTGCATTTCAGTTTTATTGCAAACTGCTTTGTGAATGCAGGGATAACAGTATCTTTCCTCATTTGTAATTCAATTGCATAAGGGACCAGCTGTGCGCAATGATAAGCCCTTCTTTTATCTTCAAATTCAGGTGCCGGCCCACCTATGCATGACCATATCTTTTGATTAAGGAAATCTAGCACCATACACATTCTGTGCCTGATGTAATTGCCCATGTAAAAGTCCTTTTGTGTTCCACACACTATCCAAACATTATGGTAAATTGTTTTATGTCCAATGCTAATTTTCAGCATGCATCTACCTGCAATTCGGTTTTCAAAGTCTGGACCGTCCAAACCAGAGACATACTGGTTTTTAATCCTAAATTTCGGGTTCTCCTCCTTTCCATTATTTTTTGCAACAATTTCTCCTTAAAGAAGCTCCATTCCTGTTCAAGCGCTAAAGTGGCTTTTATTGTTTCAGAATAGTCATTTATCCCAACATGAACCCATGGTTGTTCATCTTCCATGTGTATTTCAGCAAGAGTGGTAATGTGTTTTTCTGAACCTGCTCTAGGAGCAGTATTCTGTTTGCATGTCTTCTCTTTTAAATAAAAACGTAAGGTGTGCTCATCTATGGCAGTTTGCCAATCTTTCCTTGGGTCTAAGTATATTTGTACAGGTAATTTTTTATTTTCACTCTGCATCTTGTCTTGACACATCAATATAACAGTGACGCTAGGTATGCAACTATTCTGGAGATACACCTCCACTGCATCATTTGTTTTTGCAACGGTGTGACATTTATTTATTTTGCTGTTTTTTGATTTTAGTTTCTTAGGTCTCAATGGTTTTTTGGTTAAGGACCACAGTACTCCATTCACCCCATCTATGCGCGGAGATAATCTTTTCAGGCAATCTGTTCCCATTAGAAATGGAATATCACAAATGGATGTGACCAATACCTCCTTTTTCATTCTGTGTTTACCTATTTTTATGTCAACCTCGGTGGCGCCTGTAATAGGCACCTCCTCCCCGTTAAAATTATGCACTGAACCTTGATTCTCCTTTACTGTGATCTGATTCTGCGGGGATCTCCCTTCATTGATACTCTTTACTAATTCTTTAATAGTGGCCTGTGCGCCAGTGTCAATCATTGCAAATGTATGGCATTTTTCTTCCACAATGATGGGAGCATAATACCTGTCTTCAACTTCCTCTAATACACATAGGAAATGCGAATTCTTACTGATTTTAGGGCTTCCCTTTCTCAGGCCTTTTTCACTTTTGGCTAAGCACATTGGTAAATGGAAAGACATTTTTCCCTCCTTTTTGCTCATTCCTGTGTGAGAGACATTATTCATTTCCCCATGTTCAGAGGTTTTTTGGAGTGTGGCCACCGTTCGCCCATCCATCCAGGTATCATCAGAGGTCCCACTACAGCCCTCCAACTGAACATGTGTAACAACATCACTTGGCAATTTGTCATTGTCTAATTCTGTGCATTTGTGATTATTCATTATGGTACCAGCCCTTTTAACCTCTTCAAAAATATGTGGTTCAAAGAATTCTTCAGCTGATTGACCTATACCCTCCTTTTGAGTATTTCTTTTTCCTGCCTGTGTTTGGTCATTATTTGGATTGCCCAGGGAAGGAGTTATAGTATCGCCACGTACTCCCGGTTCACTGGTATTCCCCATGTATGAGTCATTTTTCTTAAACCTGTCTCTTTGTTCTTTTGGGTTTTCAGGTTTTCCTATTTCATTTGTACATATCGCCAATGTTTGATTTAGTTGTAGGTTAAACCGTACCTCTCTTTTAGAAGTATTTGCATTTTCTGTTACATGTTCATGTACTGGTATTTTCACTTTTAAATCATTAGGCATCTCAGAGTCATTATGCAAAATTACATTAGAGCAAACTGTCTTTTCGGCGCTGCAGGTATCATAAGTACTTAGTCACTTTTCAGAAGCCCCCCGATCATTGCTATGGCCATCTGCCCCCTCCTTTGAGGACTGTTCTTGTGTTCTGCAGAGCTTTCCTATTTGCTCAGCCAACATTTTCACTTGGGCCTCGAGGCACTGGAATCTTTCCATCTCTCTAAAATCCTCTCTCTGTGGCCTAGCTCAATATTGGTTGTTTTCTCCCTGATTGGATCTATTCTGATACCTCTCAGGACAATGATTTCTATTGGGATGGTTCCTGAACTCTTGATTCATTTGCAGAGGGGAGCGGGGTGCACCCATCCTTTGGTTGTAGTCCCCTGGTGGGGAATTACTGTACTGACGAGAAGTGTAATTCATGTTCTGTCTCATGTCTTGTCTCTCAGTTTGTGGGTACTGGCCCCTATGTTGATTCCCATTATCAGCAAATCGATCCACATATCGGGGTCTATCCTGATTACCATATATCACGGTATTGGGATCAAATCTGCTTTGTGTCCCCAATGTCTGATAAGGACCATCATTTCTTTGATCCTGATTTTGTCTCTGGTTATTGTTCATACCTGACATATCAGGTCGATAGCCTGCCCGGGGCCTATCTCCTAAGTACCTGGGCTGATTTAACTCTCCCTATTACTAGGATCATGTGATTGGAACATTGGTGCAGTGTGTGATGACCTTTATTGATTACCCCTCTGTTCAGGTGCCAAATTATTTTTACTTGGACTTTGGGCAGACTCAAGGGACATTTTGGCTGACCTGATTTCCATCACTGTTGCTGAGGGTTCTTTAGATTTAGGTCTAGTATCTCTCATTTTATCACTTTCTCTACCCTGACAATATAGTACCTCATATAGTTTTGTGCCTTGGTGTACAATTCATTCCAGGGACTTGTCACGGTCAAATTCACGGACCAATTGGGATATGATGTCTTTCTGCAGCCCATAGAAGTAGGCAGTTTTAAACTCATTGGAATTGGGGTCAAAAGATACATAAAAGCGAGAAAATGCTCTTTTTAAGTCTTGTAAAAACTGGCGAGGAGATGTATTAGGCCCAGCAGTGATTGTGTAAGCAACTTTCTTTGCCTCCTGCAATGACTGGAAAGGAGAAAAATGACGCCTGATCTCTTTTTCGAACACCGCCCATGTCATATTCTGCTGTTCATGCAATCCTTATATAATACTGGCCGTCAGGGCATCTAAAGTTAAATGAAAATATTGCCTGTACTGTTCCTTAGGTATCTGTAGTGCTTTCAAAATGTCATGAAGCGCTTCTAAGTGATCCTCAATGCAGCATTCCCCTCCTTTTTTGAATGGTTTGATCAGGGCTTTAATGGATTTCATTATCTTTATGGGGCTACTTGTTGCAATCATGGAATTGCACTACTTGGTGACTCAACCCTGGTTGCAGGTGTATGGGATTGGTGGCGGCCCCCAGTGGGAGTATCAAATCCCCCAAGGGCGCTGCAACCAAGTTCAGTCACCGGCCCAGTCACTGGGGCACTAGCCCTTTGGGTAGAAATAGAATTCACCTCAACTCCATTGAATGTGGTACCCTGCCGCCTCTCCTGGGACCTGGGAATGCACATTTGCTGTTCTAAGTCCTTACACTTTTTAAGGAGCCTGTTTGCTTTGTTTTGCAAATAGTTGTTTTCATCACTCATTTTATTAATTACCTCCTGCATGTCGCACATTTGCATTTGGCACTAATTAAATTCTTTATTCCTCTTGTCTCTTTCTTGGAGCATTTTAACCATTTCTTGTTCCACATCTTTCTCATAATGTTCTTTTTGTAAAATCTGCATCTCTGACACAACCTCATCTTTATCTTGTCTAATGTGGTCTACCAATGCTTTTAAGTGTACCAATTATTGTTCACTGTCCTCAAATTGTTTCTTGCTTTTGGACAATTGAACATCAACATCTCTGCATTTTAACTGCAGGTCTTTTTGGCATACATCCAATTCTGCTCTTAACATTTCCTGATTTTTACTTGCCCCATCTAAGTCAGTCTTTAACCTGTTAATTAGCTGGGTGTCATTTTCTTGCATTCGCAAGGACCTATTCAAAATAAACCAGATTTTGGCGCATAGCTGTATCAAACAGTCTTTCTCTACATTTTTATCGGCTGCATTTAATAACCTTAGAAGGCAGACCTGAATTAGGCTGCCTTCTGCAAAAATATTGTCTAGTTTTTCTTTCTGCACCTCACCCTGAATGCGGTCATGCCATTCTGAGGTACTGTTTGATGACCACGTCCCATGTGCGAATAACTTTGCCTCTAAAAATTGCACTAGGTCTGAGAATGTGGTTTCCCTTTGAGACATTCTGAAATTCGTTTTTAGTGACACACTGCTATTATAAAATGGGTTCCCTTTAATGTACAGATGGCGGTGTGAGACACACTTACCACGCCCAGTAGGTGCTCTATGATCACTTTCCCGGCCTGCAACGCACCATAAATATGTAGGGTATTTTGTGTAGATTTGGGGCCTAGCGGTATTTTCTTACCGCCAAAAATAAAGTAATTCAGCAATACTCACTCCTTGCATTCAGATTGGGTTTGGTATTATAGTAATATAGTGGATATGCATTATTTCAGTACACAGATACATTTAGTTGGTATGCATTTTGTTGTGGTATAGTGATGAGCATAATTTCTTTGTTTTATTTGTGGCCCCAACATTCAAAACCCCTTTCTTTTGTTTAGACTGTTCTTTCTTGTGATCTCTAGAGGCCTCAGGCTTCTACATTATTCAAGAACACCACATTTTCATATGGAATTCCACTTATGGCTGTTATCACTGATTTATCTACACCAGTGAGCTATGCTTCCATAAAGTATTCACAATAACATGTGGTATAATCACTAATTTATTTACATTAGTGAAACTATTTACAGAGGCCTCTCTTTCTGCTGACTCATATACGTCCAGCAAACTATTTCATTATGTTCCACTCAGAAATCACACACACATATATACACTGAGTGGAACCACGCACAGAGCTATTTATAATTGCTCATAACATTACTTTATCTGCATAGAAACTTGGTGCTTTAAGCATCATTCCCTCTATGGCATAATATTTTTTTTAGACACCAAATGAAACAGAAACAAAAATACTTTTAGGCAGACTTTTAGGCAGACTGTGTTATCACAATTTCATTTTACAATGATACATTACCATTTGTGAGACAATCCTCTACTGAAATAAAAACATGAGAATGACAAAATGCAAGCACACTACGAAAATCATTTCATATTTGCACAAGAGAGAGAAAAAATTACATTGTTTGTTTTGCCTTCAGCTGGCAAAATTAAAATGTGTCATTTGAACACAGTGAAAAGCTATCGCTACGCTGCCTGTCTAAAATAGGTCTCATGCACATACCGCACCCTCACTTTCATGCAAGATAATTACCAGCGAGTTGTAGCTGTTTAGCACGCAAACTCCCCGGACTGGTCGCTTTCTTTAAATGGCTCAAGGCTTTCCTTCAAAGCACCCCAGCGAGGACATGCAGTTCTCATCTGCGGTCTCTCAAGGCCGTGCTTATCGACTGGAATCTTCAGTCTGGGAAAGTCAGCAATGGACTGGGAAGGCACCTCTCAATCAGGAAAACCCCATAGAAACTCCAGCCAGGTCTTCCCCGGAGCTGTGTAAAATGTCCTCTGCCTTTCTTCCTCTCCTAAATGTACCAAGAGACCTCTGTTACAGCCCTTAAGGTGACGTGTCACCAATGAAAATGCACATTAATCTATCCTCCTCTTTTAACAATGGCTTGGTTTATATGGTTTATAAACTGTATCTACTCATTTCCTGGCATGCAGATTTCGCATCCAGCTAACGCAGTGAACAGAAAAAAAAAATGAATCCAAGTGCACGTTTAAAATGACTTTCAGAGCCTGTTTTTTTCCACCTCATTTTGCTCTGGAGAACACATTATGATGTTAATAAATTAAGATCATGTTAGTACTGTTAATTATATTAGTTCATTAATCCTCTAATGTGTCTCCTGCAGCAGTGGTATTTCGGGAGAAAAAAATGGTGCAATTGCTTGTACCGCATTATAGCAATACATTGATCTCATGCAGTGGTGCTGTACTCCAAAAACATGCTAAATAATCCTACACAGCTTACGGCCTTAGCTCCTTGGATGAGCCCATTTCTATGCAAGAAATTTGTGACGCTGTCCACAACTCTCCTAGAACAGGTAAGAGGCGCTTGTGCACCGCGCTTACATGCATCCGTATGCCGACCCATTGCTACATGGCATCTCCTGTTTACCACCACTCACCTTCGATGACTCTCTGTCCTGCGCCGGCAGGCAGTGTGCTGGGCAGAGGTTGTCTTGTGGTATCCCTCGAGACTCTCTGGAGGGCACCCGCCCGCCTCCGACACCATTTCTGCCAGCTCTGCAGTGGAATGGCTCTCCGGCGCATTGCACAGTATTGTCCTTATTATAAGAGTTGAACTGCATTAGGAAAGATAACTGCCCCTATTTACAGGTTTAATACCTGCAAATGTTGCACTGCCTATCGAAAAGAGGAGAGAGAGACTAACGTGCCAGTGCACGTCATATCATTTTAATTCTGTCCAAAGGAATTCCATCCTGAAGTAGGATGCCTTTTTTTTCAAATTGCTACCTTCAATTGAATGCTTAATTACACCCAAATCATTACAAAATGACCAAAGTGTAAAATGTTATGTTGTGCATATTTATTTTTTGGCTTTGAGTTATTTTTCCAAATTTTGATCT
Source organism: Ambystoma mexicanum (assembly GCF_040938575.1). Classification (NCBI taxonomy): domain Eukaryota; kingdom Metazoa; phylum Chordata; class Amphibia; order Caudata; family Ambystomatidae; genus Ambystoma; species Ambystoma mexicanum. The sequence continues at coordinate 964,020,041 of NC_090941.1, read as the reverse complement.
TTTGTATTTATTTTGTTACTTTCTTTAAGGAATGGTAAAAGAAAATGAAAACAGCATATAAAGCACCTCAAAAAACAAAAAAAATAATATTTATAAAGTTTCCCTATGCCACTCCGTCACAGCAAATCTCTCAGGGTGGTGTTTCTCAAAATGTTGCAGTGCACCGGCCATTACCACATACTGCAACAATTGTCTTTGGCTTAAAATCTGCCACACACGTAGGAACAATTCTCTGACTTGCTGGCCAATGTTTTCAATGGACCTGCCCTCCGGAACATTGACCCTTTCTCCCAAATTCTGCGGAATGGTACATGGGATTGGCCTGGACCTTCTGCGGGTAGGCACCAACTAGTCAATGCATGAGCAGGACTGCTCGCTGCTGGGACAAGTTTGCGCTTCCATCAATGGATTTGCCATCCCCCTCTTGCTTCCTGGAATTTCCCAGCTGCAGTCTTAAAATCATCACTATTACAGGATTCGGGTGGACATTTCACACACACTCCAGAGCCAGTGCTGAAGGTGGTTCAGGAATGCCATTTTATCCAGTGAATGGGTAGTAGAGATATTCCCCCTCCTAATGGTCTTTAGCCCTGGGCAAAAGGTGTGCACCACAATTGCTTTGATGCTCCAACTAAATCAGTGACTTTAAAGTAATCCCAGAGCCAAAAGGTCAGTGTGAAAAGGGGAGCTATCTTCATGCGCTCCCGGTTCTTCCGCAGGAACTCCTCGGCCTTCCTTGAACCCTCAATGGGCTTCATGCCTCCTTTGGACGCCTGCAGTACTGAATCTCTTCTTGACCCCTGAGGTACTGGCTTTTCTCATATTGACCGTGTGGTACTTGCTCTCATTCTGTACTCTGTGGTCCAGGCTGTGCCCCTTGCTTAGTTTCCACTCCTCTCTCTGTACTAGAGTCCCCACCATTCCCACCATCACCACCATCACCTTCATCACCCACGGTAGCATCCTCATCACCCCCAATATCACTATCAACTTCTGAAGCAGCAATATCTGCTACAGGAGGTGAATTGTCTGTATGCCTCAGCCCAAGAAAGCTCATCAACTGGATCCAGATTGCTGTGCTCCTCCTGCAGAGACAGCACTACATCAGATTCCTCACTCTGCATCCCTGCCATTTTTCACAATAAAAAAAGGTTCTCCTAAACAAAATAAAAATATAAAAAAGAAAAAGAAACAAAATGTTTCTTAGCTAAAATATCAAAGGTGTCCCTAACAAAATAAAGGCTTCCTAAATAAAATGACTTCAAAAGTAAGGTTCCCGAACTTAAGCAAGAAAGTTTTCAAATCCAAATCACAACACAAAAGAAAAATATTACCTAACAATCAAAAAAAGCTTCTCAAATTAGCTCAGTGCCTGGCTCACAAAGTAAAATACCATCCTAGTGAAGTGGGAGAATGGGAGAAAAAGCTCCCCCCAATCTCCTCGTGACCATGGCCTAGAGGATCGCGGCCCAGAAACTCACCACGAGATGAATTTGTCTATCTACCAGACGACCAAATACCCTGGTTCAAGAACATAAGGATATGCCCACCAACCTGCCCTACTCAAGCCGACACCTGCGGCATGGATGAACTCGACTAAGACCTCAACAACAAGCACCCAGATCGCTAGAGATGCCATAACTACCTAGCCAACTGCCAAGAACACATGTGCCACCATGCACACTGGTCACTCACGCACCAACCCACACAAAGAATATATTCAGTGCTATGACGTAGTTGACGGATACACCCACTGACGCGCATCTTTATTATTTTTCACATAGGTTTTTTAGTAATGCAGAAACGCAAGACACATTAAGCACTCGCGTATACGCTTGCTGACGCTTCTCCCACCCCTCGCATCGTGATGAGAATATAAAGAAGACGTAATACTGCCTATGAAGCCATGTCAAACCGCAACACAGGTGCCGTGCATTACACATCCCCACCCATGAACTAGGCCCAAGTAGTCCGCAAGCAAGAACCGCCATGAACACTGAATGAGCGAGAGTACAAGTGCTGATCACGCAGAACGAGCCCAGCGAGAGCTCACAGCCAAGGGGGCGATGTTGCAACTCGTATGCTACCAGCCGGCGCCAAGGTCACACCTGTAAGCAAAGCCAAGCACACAGAAGCAAAATACAACTTTAAATGTGCAGAATTCCACCCCAGCTACGGTCTCTCCACACGTGACCAAGTCAACCTGACAAGGTGCCAGACCCACGAGGAAGAAGTCACCTGGGTCCCACGTCTGGGACACAGGTTGGAACAGTGAAATGATAGATGGACACCTATGAGCAAACCCGCACATTGTCTGCACGAACACATAGTTACACATTGTTGCTAGTGACAGGTACACCGCGAGCTGGAAAATAACGATGGTCCCAGACTGGGGGGCTCGCGGGAGGACCCATCAGAACATGGGGGTACTCATCACTGATGCCACTAACATTAGCCAATCATCAGGGGTCTTCGTTTAACAATTTTCAGCTATCTAATAGAAGGGACAACCCAAGTATACCACCTGACTCATCCTCAACCACTAATATTGCTCTCTATATGTATAGTATACTAACCCTACCACTCGAGGAACCAATCCGGAGTGGCAATAGGTTTTTCGCTAACTTTCCCAGGTGACGCAAGTAGCACGTCATACTGCGGCAAAAAGGGCCAGCGAGCCCCACGAATTTTGAGAGTCTGGACGGACGCGTACGATCCTAGACCCATCCCTGCCGTTGTTTTAATAAACAGCAGAATCGCCTTGCTTCTTGTGTGTGTCCCATACTCATTTTTTGGGGAACGTGGGAGGAGTTGGGGCTCAATGAGAAAGGGGAAGGTGCTAATAACGGCACCGCAAAGTCCCTTTGCGGGTCCCGTCCTTAACTCCTGATAAAACCAGGCGTTAAGGGAGGACCCGCAAAGGGAACTCGTAATAGGGCGGTAAGGGGTTACCAGTACCGGTGCCTTTACGGTACCGGCAATCCCTTACCGCCCACCTCGTAATGAGGCCCAATGTGTCCTTAAGGGGCAGACAGACCCCTTGCTCGCTTTGAAGCTCAGCAGGGTTTGTCTCAGTTACTGCCGGGATGGGAAACCCACAGTTGCTGTAAAAATGTCTATTTATTTTTATTATTGAGTGGGAGACAACAAATACCAGAATACAATTCAGCAAAAGGCAAAAAATGGTCTTGGGGTGCAAAATATTCAAGAACTGACAGTAGCACGGTTTAAAAAAACAAATCATTTGGATGCCCATTTGGTCCGGGACTGACCCTACCTAGCTTCAAAGCAGGACTGACCCTGCTTAGCTTCAAAGCAAGGAAAGTGCCAGACTATTTCTTTATGTGGTTTTGTAACTCTTGCTGGCCCCTTCCTCATTTTGAAGCGAAGCAAAATCTGTCTTGTTTACTGCATGAATTGGAGACCTGAATGGCAATTGTGTCACTGGCCATGGCCTGTGATTTTTCACCCCCAATGTCACTATTGCTGTAAAAGTATCTTTTTTTTAAAAAAATTTAACCGTGGATACTGACCTATACGTACCCTCGGCTATCCATAGTCCCTTATAGCCTTGAATATAGCTGGGAATTTCAGAAAAATGGGCGTAATGAAAAATGCTTTCCTGCACCACAGGCCCTTATCTATGCCAGCTCCCCCCACTCCCCAGATGACCTCCTCACCTACCCCTGCTCTCCCCCTTTTCCCACACAACACCCACTGTTTCTGTGACGCAGTTTGCTTTGAGATGTTGGCTATTCAAGGCTATAGCTAATGCTACAGAAAGCTTTGTGTTGAAAACTCACTCCCTGGACCCCCTCCAACTCCCAAATGTCACTTGGTGCTCTCTAGCCACCGCCCGCCCCCACCTCTATCCTGATGGCATTTTCATGTTTTTGACATGCAAATAGCTTTTTCCTGCATTTCATTTTCCCATATCCTCGGCTATAGCCACAGTTATCTCTAGCATCGAGAGAAAAATAAGATGGTGGTAGTTTTATTTCTAAAAAAAACCCAGTTTCTGGTAAATCCCTGAGATATAGCTATCTATTTTTGGGAAGGGGGCACCCCCTTCTCTGTCAAGTATTTAAATAACTATTGCACAGAATAACCCCAAACTATGCATGAATCACGAGACAACGCTTCGTGCCCAAGTTGTTTCAGACCGGGTCCAAATCCGTCCAGCAGTTTGGGCTGTGCGCTTTGGAAAAATTGACCTTGTTTGTCTGTGCGAAAATTAATGGGAAGTAGGCTGCACTTTTGCCCCAAAAAATGTTTTGGCTTCTTAATAACTTTTTTATTTTTAATGAATCTTTATGAAACTTTGCACTCTGGGGTGGGTGGGGCACACGTCCTTAACCACTTTTGAAATTTCTGTCAAATCCATTACTCAAATCAAAAGTTATTAAGGATAGAATTCTGAGGGTTTCCTATGGTCCGAATCACCTTAACTATAGGTCAGCTATCGCCACCCCATAATATCATAATATGTTACCATTATGCTTTCAAACTTAGGCTTTACGCAACGCATCAGTGAACCAACACACATCAAGGGTAGAACCCTTGGCTGGTTAGCTGATTTAAACTGCAAAATCAATATGGAATCTAACCAACCTTGTGCTTGGACCGACCATCATGTAATCACCTTTAGCAGCTTAGCAAAAACGCCTGCACCACGCAGGACATCGCACCTGCAATCTCCACAAGAAATAAGAGAGATAAAACATGCAAGAAACTACTCCCACTATCCTCCCAGCTCTCAACGAACTCACTTCTTGTTTTACTGATCCTACTGTCCTGGTAGACATTCTTAACCAGACAATGCTGAAAGCTCTCAACCTTATTGCTCCTATAAAATCTAGGAAACCCAAACCACATGCTCACCTCATCTCTTGGTTCACACCGCAGTTGAGAGTCTTACGTGAAGAAAAATGCAACATAGAAGCTCATTGGAAAAGTAATCCTACTTAAACGAACAAAGCTAGCTTTGCCCTAATCACCTTGAGCTATAAAGATGCTATACTCCAGGCCAAAAAGGACACTTATAACAAGCGTATCCTTCAAGCCAAATCAAACACTAAAGAGTAGTTTAAGATCTTAAAAGAATGGGAATCCCCAGTCACCCCACCTGACACATGTACTAAAGACAGTACCTGGTGTGCCAATAGTCAGAAGGCATTCCTTGGTAAAATAGCAACACTCCAAGCTAAAATCAATGATAAATAAATCTGCCTTCAGATTGACCTGCAATATAAGACCCAACATGATAGAACTAAATCTAGCACACACATGCATAAGCCATTCCGCTTCTCGCCCTTCTCCACCACGAAAAGTCAAAAAGATCATCAACAATCTCAAGACTTCCAAATGCCAGGGTGACTTATGTCCAGCTCCCATTATCAAGGAGGCAGCGCATAGCTTAGCCCCATTCATCACCGCCTTTATAAATTCATCTTTTAACTCAGGTATTGTCCCAGACAATTTAAAGGATGCGTGGGTTATCCCGCTTCTTAAAAAACCTACATCAGATGCAAGCATACCTACAAATTATAGGCCTATCACGACCATACCTTTCCTGTTAAAAATCTTGGATCGAGCAACCTATCTGGCCTTATTTATCTAAAAACCCAGATTGAAGACCTAAAAGACAAGGGCAAGTTGGCCCTCTTACTCCTTCTTAATTTATCAGCAGCGTTCGACCTGGTAAATCACCAAATCCTCTGTCGACAACTCAAACTAGCTGCCCACTTCTCTGACACAATGGAATGGATTAGCTCATTTATGGATAACAGGTCCATGAGGGTCTTCTCCCCTACTACTGTCACTGAACCTCTACCAGTTCCCTGCAGGGTACCACAAGGATCGTGTGTCTCCCCTACACTTTACAATGTGTTTACCAAACCACTGTTCGATATCTTGGATTATCGAGGTGCCACCTATACAAATTACGCTGATGACACCCAGAGACTCATCCCCATTACAGGCGACCACACAGCTGACACACTAGCAGTAAACACTATCTACCAAGTCATTCAAGCCTGGATGGCTCAACACAAACTCTGTTTTGATGATGAAAAGACAGAGCTTCTCATCTTGGACTCTCATCAAAGACTAAATAAACTAGACCCCTCTTTTAAATCATTCATCATTGATGGTAACATTATTAAAGTTACCAACGACACTAAAATGCTAGGTATTTATCTTGATTCCACCCTATCCCTCGCTAGACAAACTAACGCAGTATCCTCGGCTGCAGAATACACTCGCAAGCTCATCATGGCCTGCTGACCTTTCCTTAAACTAGTCAACTGTAGTACCCTAGTCAGCACCCTGGTCATGTCCAAAATCGATTATTGCAATGCCCTTTATTTAGACACTAACCAATGCAATATCAACAAATTACAGAGTACTCAAAACAATGCCATTAGAGACACACTAAATATCCCTAGGAACCATCACATATCTGACACCAGACGGAGCCTCCACTAGCTCCCAGTATCTCAAAGAGTTTCACAAAAAACACTTGCTCTGCCACACAAATGCCTTGGCAATCAAGCGCCAAGCTATCTGACCTGCAGATTTGCCTACCACACTACCAACATACCCCTCAGATCTGCACATGTCAATTGCCTTGCATTACCTCGCTTTAAGCTACAAAGATCAGGTGGGGGTAGCTTCCCAGTCTTGGCTGTGAAATTATGGAACTCACTTCCAAACCCTCTAAGAGCCGAACCCTCCTTCCTTGCTTTTAAGAGCAAAGCCAAACCATGGCTGTCTGCCCAAGACTCGCCCCGGCAGTAATTTGCCCGCCAGTCACTACATGTGCTTCTGCTTCACTGTATACAGCTGAATGTGTATATACCTGTAAAGTAGATCAGTGATGTCATCAATGACATTTGTGATGTCATCTTTGATGTCCTGGGTGTTAGTGTTAGCAGTGCACGGTGGCGCGAGTTATGGCTGCTTATGTTACCATAACTGCCGAATTTCAGGGTTTTTTTGGTTTTACTTTGAACCATAACATCCCTTTAACAAAGTATTTTCACTGAATTTCATAGGTTTTTAGTAGCGCAACTTAACCATAACGTCCCTTTAACAAAGTTTTCTTTACTGATATATATATATTCAATGAAAATACTTTGTTAAAGGGACGTTATGGTTAAGTTGCACTAATAAAAACCTATGAAATTCAGTAAAAAATGTAATTAAAAGAATGTTATGGTTACAAGTAAAATCGAAAAAACCCTGAAGCTAAGCAACCATAACTCGCGCCACCACCATGCACTGCTAAAACTAACACCCAGGACATCAAAGATGACATCACAAATATCATTGATGACATCACTGATGACATCACATGTCTAGCTCCTCTTTTTTGTTCACTGCCATATCTATTTACTGACAGTCAGAAACTTAACTTTCAAAAGGTATTACTTTTATAGATATTGCTATTCTCACATGTTCTTACACTACTTTCCTTAGAATTCAATCGCATCCTATGATGTACATATATAGGGGAAGAAGCAGGCCGGAAACACAGCAGTTATTTTTGTGCGTGAATTACCAAATATAACAATATTTGTGTCCAATTTACAAAGTGTCTCATTTTTAACACTTCTATACACATTTTGTAACTATTTCAACTAGTTTTGCATCCGTAGACGTCTGCGAACATCTAACTTCATTGCGGACATCCGGACAGTGCCACATAACCATACGCTGGTGCGCGACATGATGACGTGTCCGAGAACCCGTCCGCACTTCACAATAAGATCTGTCCTTCGCGGACAATTCGGAACTGCATTTTCTACAGGTCTAGTAACTTTCAACTTCAAAATTTCCCTTGCACACCCCCTACACCTGTTCGTACTCATTATACATTACCAATCTAGTACACAGTACATACATGGACGAATGTTATCAAAACTGCTATTAATCTTATAAATGGCATCAGTTATTGTCATCCCTCCTCCCCAAGAGCCACCACCACCACCAGCAGGAGGGCCTTCACAACAAAAAAAGCACAGTACTTTCAAAGACAATGCAGAGGACCAAGAAGATGAGGTAGAGGAAGGGCCTATTTCTAGCACCAAGATCGAATCATGGGTGTGCCAGTTCTTTCCTACTGTTGGGAGTGTACCAAAGGCTAAAGCTACCAAAGTGAAATGCACTGAGTGCAATTTTGTACTATGTCACAGACTAGCCGGACAGTACTCCTACGGGACCACCTCCATGCGCCACCACACCAAATTCAATGACCGCAATGCTCTCAGAAAGGTTATTCCTTTCTCAGCAAGTAGTAAGCTCACTTCCTCCACCTCATCTTCCTCAACAAATACTGTAACCACACAGCCTGATGTCTGCAGGCATTGGTGCATTACAAATAAATAAATAAATAAGGAGGGCTACGGACCATTATCGTCCATTGCAGCCCCTGAAATGGGGGATAAAGGCCATTAGCACCCCTGGTTCCCAAAGCGGAAACCTGGGGTGCTAAAACATACATTTTTCTTCATACAGCGGGATGCCTCAAGCGTCCCGCTGTAGGAAGAAAAATCCTTTTACAAGACAGCCAACATGGAAAGAGAAGGCGGGGCTCCGTACACAGCCCCTCTTCCCTTGCCATGGCAGCCTGCAAAACCCTATATACATATTACCATAAGCACTTTTTTTCCCTTTCAAACCTATCCTACCTTCAAATAACTTTACCACATAGCTGGTCCCAGGTAGACATAGTCACTTTAACACCATTTTTCGTCCCTAGCAGTTATGGCCAGTAGCCAGATTGTCCGTGTCATAACCTTATGCCATGACCCAGACAATCTGGCTACTGCCCACGGCCACAGGCTATATCTCAGTCACCAAAGGTATATGACTATTTTTTGTACCTACATTATTACACTTGTCAAAAAATAAAACACTGGCACATTTGCAAAACGATGCTTTAATGTCCGCCAATGTTTTATTTTTTAAAAAGTGTCAATATGTACACTTTATATAGAATAGTCATATAACTTAGCCCCCACTTGACAAAATCCTTTCAGTCTTTACACAAACATTGAAGGTTGGGTCTATAATCTTTTTCAAAACTTTTCCCCACATTCGTCAAATAGCAAGAAAGTTTGATAAGAAATCAAAAAATGTTGGAACCGCCCCCACTAATTTCACCCCCTCTTGAGGAAATCCCTCCAAACTTTAGAAAACCATTCATATCTAGATGGAAAATCGTTTTGCCAAATGTTGTGCAGATTCGTCAAATGACACCACATTTATATGCCTTTACAATATTTTGGGACCCCTCCTCTAATTTTGCCCCCTCTTGACAGAATCCCCCCAAAAAATTTGCAAAACCATTCAGGATTAGTTCTAGAATAAAATTGCTAAATTACATGCAGTTTCATTGAGTGGCGCAAATGTTATAAGCCATCCAATAACTGCTTTCCCCCAACCCTGATATGCAGAAATAGGTACAGATGTCCTAGGACATCTGAAGTGTCCGCGAACACCACAGGACTGTCCCAGGACATCCAGAGTGTTTGCAGACTTTTGGGGGTGAAACAACCCGTTTTTTGGCTTCTTATGGCCATATCCAATCCAATCCTCATACCCACCACATCCCCAGAGATTGTTTGTTGAGGTTGACAAGTACAATGCTGCTTTTAAAAAAAAAATGTTGCTGCGCTGTCCGGGGACTCCAAAAAAGTCAGCAAATCCAAGATGGCGGGTGTTTTAGGAAAACCGGCGCATTTCACATTTACTCACCATCCAATAAAGTCAGTGAATTTTTCTGGCCAATCAGAGGCCAGTCTGCGGACAGTGCAGCCAATCAGAGGCCAGTCCGCGGAATGAACAGGGAAATTAGTCCACGGACCGGACATAGATATCACTCATTTTTTTGTCTTACGTCTTGGTCGTTTAAAAAAAAAAACTACTGGACGGATTTACACAAAATTAACAAAAGCATGCGCTTTCGGGACCAAGCCGCCGCTCTTGCTGCAAATATGGTGAAAATCCATCCAGTGTTTGGGCTGTAGGCGTGAGCAAAGTTTTTTTCCCATTATGTCTATGGGAAAAAAAGACATTTTGGGACCCCCCTATAACTTTGTCCCCCCCTTGACCAAATAGCATCAAACTTTGCAAAATAATTCAGAGTGGGCCATTTACTTATTTTGAAAAGGTTGGTGAGGATTTGTCCAGGGGGAGCTACTTTGTGGTACTTAACTTTCGATTTTCTTTTGTTTTTTTAATGAGAAACCCATATGTGTTTGAATTAAGGGCTAGGAGGTATAGGGTGGTGGGAATGGTGGAGGCAGGAGCAGGAGGGTGGAAATGGAGTATGGGGGTCCCCAGTAAAAAAAGCACTACATTATTTTGTCTAAGTGAAGTACCACAAAGTAATTTAATACTGTAAAACATTGCAGAACCGGTTTAAGGTATCCAGTTTAATGATGTATTTTTAGTCCTAATCTACGGCATCCTAAAGGATAAGGGTTGCTACTGGTGGAGGCATATGGAGTGAGCTAGGGGATGAGGAAGATAGTGGAAGGGTAGGTAAGCATTCTTTAACCACTATCACCATCGTTCCGTGTGTAGGGGGAATGCGAACAAACTGGTCAACTAATTTTAATACTAAAATGATAGTCTCTAGATATGTTGTTCAAACATAGCAACATTAGCATGTGTACTAATTCCGCATGAGTAATTAGAACACACACAAATAGCATGAACACTATAACTGCATTTGAATTTAGTTCATCAACTAATACCGAAAGATTACAAGTACTTTGAAATTAACTAAAGCATGAACTGAACAATTTGCATCAATATTCAGCACCACCTAAAACCTTGCCGGAATGACTGTAAACCAGGCTGCAATCACTGTTAACCTGGACGTAATCACTTTAAACTACCAAACCATAATCACTATGAGGACATCTATAAAAATGACAAAAGAGTCCCGGATGAAACCAACATGAAAATAAGGCTGAAAGCAGCCAATATTATGGCTTTAACTCAAATAAGCATAAGCCATTTATGAAGAGGAGGAACTACAGCGACAGAGCAGGCAGAACCACTGGCGGAAAATGGATTACATGGGAACAGGGACATGGGTTTAATAAGTTTAATATTTTCTCTCTATCTCTCATTCACTCCCTTGTGCACCCTCTCCTAAAAAAGCCTTCTGCTGACCCCTCGTGCCCGGTTAACTATATCACCCTATTTCTACTACCCCCTTTCTGGGTTAACTCTTGGAAAAGTTGATTCCCTCCCAACTAACCCTCCACATTGATCTTTCTGGTTGCCTTTGTGACCATCAATCTGGATTCCGGGCCTCCAGAGGCACGGAAACTGCTCTCCTGAACACCTGTGAAACCATGCTCGCAAATCTCGGCTCCAACTCGAATGCTGTTTTCATTTTCCTCGATATCTCCTCTGCCTTTGACACGGTCAACCATTACTTCCTCATGTGACCTCCTTCTTCACTAACCACTATTCCCAGCTGCAAATGGGCCATTTCTCCTGCTCCACCACCTGCTCAACCTGTGGCATCCGCCTGGGCTCTCTCCTATCACCATGGCTCTTCAACATCTATCTCGCCACTCTTGCTCACCTGATCTCCTTCTATCCTCATTTCCAGTGTTATGCCGATGACACACAGCTTTCCCTCAAACCTCTCTCCACTTCCTCCATGTCTTCCTTTCTCATCCACAACTGTCTGTTTGCCATTTAGGTGTGGAGCAAATGATCTGTGCCTCAATGCCAGTAAGATGGGGATCTTCGTCGGGACACCTCTGCCCTCTTTTCCTCCTCTGGCCACCCTCCTTGGGCCCTCTACACCCACCATCTTGTGAGGCAAAAAAACTTTGACTCTGCTCTCTCCTTCACCCCTCACCTCATGAACCTTACTAAGAAGTCACACTTCTAGCTCCACCTAATCAGAGGCAGTCTTCCTTTTCTCGCTTTCCCCCAAAGCCTTAATGTCTCCAGAGCTCTGGTCCTTTCCAGGCTGGACTACTGCAAGAGCTTTTTTCTCAATCTCCCTCTTTCCTCCCTTGGCCCCCACCAGATAATCTAGAGCATGGCTGCAAGGCTTATCCATGGCCTTAAACCCAGGGCCTGCATTTCTCCAGCCCTAAAATCTCCCAGATGTCTCCCAGTGGCTGCAAGGATCAAATTCAAGACCCTCTGCATCATCCACAAGGCCTTGTGGGGCCTGGGACCATGCTATCTCCAACTTTCGCTCCTTAAATACTCCCCTGCTAGAGCCCTACGCTACTCTAATTCCATCTCTCTGTCAAATACTTCTCCAAGCAGAGTGGGGAGGCAGGGCTCTCCTCAGCTGGTGCCTCCCTTTGGAACAGCCTCCCTGTCCCTCTTAGGCTTGAGCCAGGCCTCCTTACATTGCGTAAATGGCTCAAAACTCTGCTTTTCTCTACTTTCCCTCTCTCCTTCCCTGCTAATCATCCCACTGCCGCTGTGACTGGTGGCCTGATCTCCATGAATCACACAGGATCCCAGACCCTTCCTCCCAGCCAATACCACCACCTCTCCCCCATTGCACTGCCCAGCGGCCCCCTGCATGGTGGCGCCATATCCCACCTTGAGACTTGCCTGTACTAGCACTTAGCCTGAGGTTCTCCTCCTGGCTCCCCTTAGTACTTCCCTTCCGGGCCCTCCGACAGCACTTGTCCACTCCTCTGTTCCCCGCCCCATTCCCTTCCCCTGCACTTCACCTCATTGCACCTGCACGGCCGAATGCCACAAGGCCTAGTGGGTGTATATGTTTGCCATCGTTTTTTATTCCCCCTGCTCCCTCCCCATTAGCCTTGTGACACTTTGACACTGTATTTGACACTGTATAAAGTGCCTTACAAATGCTCAATAAAATAAAAAATAAAATCTATCTGCAGGAGACAACCACAGTGAGAATTTCCTTGGCTCATGTGCGACTTGTGTTTTCTTTTTTTCCCTGTGTTGTTTGGCTGCATGCATGCTGTGATGTGAGTGTGTGCCTCGAAATTGCATAGGATTTGAGCATGTGAATTCTCCATATGCAAGAAGTATGATTTTTTGTGCAGCAATTAATTGTTCTATCCTGCATTGGACTCATTCCTCCTTCCTAAAACCACTTAGAGACTTGGCATGCTTGGCTTCCATGGGCAGTAATGAAGCAATTATTCCTTAGCACACAGAGAAAACATATTCCAAAGAGATTCTTTCGTAATTAAGTCAATAACAGTTTGCCTGGCACATGTACAAGCAAACGAATTGGTAATTGAATCAGAAAACAACCAAGCGTGCAACTTGATCATTGAAAATGCAATTCCAGATGAATGTACACTGCGTCTCTATTGAAATGGCTAATAGTTTGCAAAGCTGGTTGCTTCAAAGGCAGGCGTAAAGGGAATTTCAATGAGGAATTTAAGATGGACAAGATCACAGATAGAGAGGATCAGTCAAGGCATTTGTCTTGGCACTGCACCACAGAACTAGAAAACATATGCGCCGGCCTGATTTACCGCAGCTTGTTTCATCGTTTGTGACCAAAGCACAAATCCTTGCTAAACTCTTGCAGGGAATTGCTGGGTGGAACAGCACACCAACAGTGTACTGAGTTAGGTGGTTTAGGACAAATGTGAAGGTACTGCACACTGCTTTCCAGGGCTATGAGGTACCGCTGGCAGGGATTGGGGTTTAGCTGTCCAACCAACACTGACCGAGGAAAGCTCAGGATCACAATATTATGAAATGGAAGAAGAGCTGGGAATATGAGAACTCCCTGGTGGTGCTGGGAGAACATTGTTGTTTCCTGTTCCCTTTCAGATGACTGTCAGACCCATTTATTATCTTCAAACTTTACCTGGAAAAGTTGGCTAAAGTTCTACATTTCATGGAGAAAAAATTCTGCCGATGCTGGTGTGCAGAGTTTTTTCCCAGGCATACATTAAACTTTCTCCAGGGATAAATAATAACTTCAGATGAGTACATTATTACACATTCATGAAGGACCCTAGAGTGAATCATAACTTGATTTACACATTTTGTGTGTCTTGTGCCTAGTTGTGTGAATTACGGATGTGCATCTTGCTCCCTAGTGTCATTGTGGGTTCTAAGAGAGAGTTTAGTTCTTCTCTGAGGGACAGTGTTACTTTACTTAGTGATTAGAGATTGAATCTAAGTCATAAAAGTTGTGTGGTGTTATTCTTGGGTCACGCTTGTGTTATAACATCTTGCTCCAAGACCAGCAACAAGGAGCTTTCTCAAGACCGTTATGGAGATTTGCGAGTTTGTCAGTGGTGTGTCTCAATGGGGAAGAGGTGCACACCCACACAAGTGAACATACTTCAGTTATACCTGAGCATTCCATGTGTAAGTGTTAGGTGTGAAAGTGCATGTAATGCGTGTAATGTGTGATGTCAGAGAGGATATGAAGTGTAAATGTACTTTGAAGTCAAAGAAAAAAGTTGATTTTAAGTCATTTTCTGATATCTAATTTTGTTTTGTCTGAGATGTTGTGAATTGTTCCAGAGCATGGTATTCCATGTCAGACCACCAAATGTGGTGGTAAGAGGGCCTTTTTTGCGAATCCGGGCCAGATTACAGAAACAATGCAAGTGCAAAATTGCACGGTATTAGCACTATAAGCTTACCCTAGTTCAAAAAACATTGGGGCCGTAAACCTTTGCACCGTGATGAGTAAATGTTTTCATGGTATAAGCACTCGGCAAAACATTGCCCAGGTGCAAAACACATGCTCTTTCAATATATTTTTGCACCACGGTAAAGTTGCCCTAGTTCTGACACCATTCCGTATTAGCACTAGTGTCAACTTTGCCCGGCTGAAAAAATTAATTGAAGATGTATCACTTATCATGGTGCAAAGGTGTTCTAATACCACCCTAATGATTTTTGCACTTGGGCAAACTTTGCCCTAGTGCTAATACCGTGCAACTTTGAACTTGCACCAGAGCATCATTTCTGTGATCTGGCCCCAGCAGTAGTAAATTACCCAAGTATTTAATACATTTCACTCTCATCCTGGGACATAGGGCCTCATTACGACCCAGGCGGTAAGTTACCGCCTGGGTCGTACCTTTACCAAAACTATGTTTACGCCATGGTGGTTGGCGGACTTACCGCCCCATTCCGAGGTTGGCGGGTCGGTAAATCCCCAATCCCCATTTACCCTTCCCCATTCCCATTTTTGCCCCATAGGGCATAATGGGAGTGGGGAAGGCGTTAATTACGCCACCGTAAATTACGGTGGCGTAATTAACAACATGGTCCCTTAGCGCCATGGATTTTAACACCTGATAAAAGCAGGTGTTAAATCCTCCATGGCGCTAAGGGACCTCGGAATCAGGCGGTAAGGGTCGGCGCTGTTTACACCGCCGTACACCCCTTACCGCCTGGGTCCTAATGAGGCCCATAGTGTGAAAACGTGGTGGGCAGTTTCAGGCTCCATAGAGAGTTCGCATATTCTGCAATACCTTTCGGCTACACCTAATTCCATTTCCGGGCCTCTAGCCACCAGAACAGGTAGATGATTGAGGCATAGAAGTAAAATAAAACGCTGCAATTGATCCTACAGTCAGAGATTTAAATAAGGCTGTGCCTTCATAAAAGTATAGAGGACATGCATGATAAAATTATAGCTTTTCAAACTTTTTGGTGTAAAGCTAATATGTTTGTACAAAACTATATCACATTAATAAATATTATTAGTAGTAAATTACACATTATTTTCAGATGTTAGCTATGATTGGATGTAGGAATACCGACTCCTTGCATAATTCTAAAAAAATGATTCTTTGTGATTCCGCCCCTCTTTATATAGCTGAAATCTGAACACA
Organism: Ambystoma mexicanum; assembly: GCF_040938575.1. Classification (NCBI taxonomy): domain Eukaryota; kingdom Metazoa; phylum Chordata; class Amphibia; order Caudata; family Ambystomatidae; genus Ambystoma; species Ambystoma mexicanum. The sequence continues at coordinate 964,004,190 of NC_090941.1, read as the reverse complement.
TGCAAGCAAACTTTGTGAAAGAGGTTATGTGCACATGTGTCAGAGATAAAAAAAAAAGGTTTATCTGATTTAAATGTACTTTATTGAAACGTCTCAGGAGTGTTGGCCCACGCAGATGGCGTAGGTTTCGCAAAGGAATGGATGCCAGAGTTTCTCTGTTCTAAAAGGAAAAAAAAATAAGGAGGGCTGGAATTTATTATCAAGACAAATATGCACCGAAGGCATTAAATATGACATTGATTTACTAACAGATGATAGGCCTTAAAGTTTGAGACTGGATAGAATATCAGACATGTTTGCACACGATTCTGACACATAAAAAAGGCTAAACAGCGTGCATGTTTATTAAATTAAGAGCTGATTTCATGGTTCTCACTTAAAGCTTAGTGGTCTGTCCCGCCATTAGTTCAATTTTCATATTTATAATGTCAGCAATTAGAGGTTATTTTGTCTATGCATAAAAAACATTTTAGAATAAATAACTGAGCTCGAGGTCTGGTGTCGAGGTGATTGTAATATACTTACACTGCATTGCTTTTCCCCGGAGTCCTCTATGTTCTTTTTTTTTTTGATTGAATATATGGTTTCACTAGTTGCTTTTATTGGTTCTATATCAGTTATTTATACTCTGTTATTCAATGCTGTGGTGTTTAGGGGTTCATGTGAGGGTTGAGTTGGGGATTAACCTCTATGCCACTTTCATTAGGCTCCCAGACTTACCAGAGGGAACTTGCAAGTTGCCTTTTGGATGGACCTGTGACACATTCACATTTCTCCCATGCGTATCCCAAGTCTTTTTTTGTTTTTTACATTGCCTCAGAAATTTCCTATTCCACTTCCACATTGCCCCCAGAAATGCCTGGGCCAGTGCCTTCCTGGTTGCCACTCTTTTTCCCTACTTAAGGAGCCCTCCAGCCTCTTTTCCTTTGCAGATGGTGAGCAGGTGCAAGTTGATCTTGGTCACCTGGACTAAGCCCCGCCCACCTGGTGCCTTCCTGGTTCCGCTCTTTTTCCCCACTTAGCAAGCCACGCCCACCTGGTGCCTTCCGGGTTGCTGCTCTTTTTCCCTACATAAGGAGCCCTCCAACCTCTTTTCATTTGCAGATGGGGAGCAGGTCCAAGTGGATCTTGGTCACCTGGCCTAAGCCCCACACACCTGGTGCCTTCCTAGTTGCTGCTCTTTTTCCCTACCTAGTAAGTCCGGCCCACCTGGTGCCTTCCTGGTTGCCGCTCTTTTTTCCTACTTAGCAAGCCCCGCACACCTGGTGCCCTCCTTTTTGACACTCTTTTTCCCTACTTAAGGAGCCCTCCAGCCTCTTTTCCTTTGCAGATGGGGAGCAGGTGCAAGTGGATCTAGGTCACCTGGCCTAAGCACCACCCACCTACTTAGCCCTGCCTCTTCCTTCCTGCTCTTAACTTTTAGATGAAAGATGTCTCTCGCCCGGGCATCCGAAGCGAAGGTAAGATAAAGAAAAGTGCAATTCCTGTTTGGACCTGTTCCGACCAGGAGGATCCATGGGCCCAACCCCTACTCAGACAGCATGTAAGCATGCACCAACTTGTGTTTACTCCCTATGTCACCACAGGCCATCCCCACCCTTCTGGTCCCCCGTGATGTTCCCTTGTGCCCACCCCTTCTTGCACACAGGTGTTGCCTGTTTTGCTTGATTCTTCTTCCCTGCTCCCCCTTACCCCTCTCCATCCTACTTCTGCAGGAGTCTATCCTGATACATTCTGGTTTCACCATCACCGTCTTGTGGCCAATGCTGGATTTGACTTTTATGAACTTCATTGATCCACAGTGTGTCACCCTTTCTCATGGTGGCCCTGAATCATGCTGTTCCCATCTTCATCTTGTATCCTGGCGTGCAACATTATGTGTTACTACTGACCTCTGCAATTGTATTCACTCTCCCCTCTTGCTTCTCCACTCTTTTTGACCGCTTACTCTCTGTTCTCTCCTCCTGCACTATCTGAAATGTCATCAGGCCGAGTACGATAGTTAATTTCACATCCCTACTGTTCATGGCCTGTAAGAATGCCATTGTACTTTTCCTTGTTCCCTCCCTTGCCTTGAAGCACTTTGAAACATATTGTGTATAGGTGCTATATAAATTAACTATCATATCATCATATTGGCATGACCCCCAAATCTAGAATATGACACTGGCAAGTATCTAGCTGCATGTTCAAAATCTTCTTTTTATCAGTTTGCAAAAATCTGGCAAGTATCCCTAGGGGTAAGCATATGTGGGTGAGTAATCCCCACACATAAACAAGGTTTCTGTACTGTGTTGTATGTTATGTTTCATAATAGACCATATGAAATCATGACATTTTTGCCCAGGTCGCGTAACATTGCAATCTATCCAGCGAGATTCTATCCAAGGATGAAGAATGATGCCTTAATAAAGGTCTAAATTTTGTGGTGTCTAAATACCACAACCCTTTCGAATTTAGATTGGAATTTAACGCTTTTATGTGTAAAGTGCATTTAAAAGAACGTTTTGAGGATCAACTCGCTAGTACACACACTAATTTTAGTGGCCTAAGAAATCACTCTACTTTTTGTCCTCCCTATCATACGCACTCTCCCGAATCGTTGGTCTTCGAAAAGAAGGTCCTACGTGACGTAGAAAAACTCTAAACCCAAGGTATTTCTAAGAATTCCAATCTGAGCCAGTCAGAAAATGCGATGTTACGCGACCTGGGCAAAAATGACGAGATTGTTATCTGTCAGGCGGGTAAAGGAGGGCCATTGTTATTTTGAATAAAAAGAATCACATTGAGGAATGTCACAGATTATTAGCAGATAACAACAGCTATGGGAAAATTGACCAAGATCCTAATCCTGGCCTTATCAAAATGATAAGGGAGAAAGTTGACAAAGCAGTAGACCTGCAGTTAATTAGTAAACAGGAAGGGGATTACCTTACTAGGAAAACAGCAAGAACCCCCATCTTTTACATCTTACCTAAGTTTCATAAAAACAAGGAGAATCCTCCAGGCAGACCCATAGTGTCAGGTGTCAACTACATTCTGGATCCCTTGTCCAAATATGTCGATATCTATCGACATCCATTTGTAATGAAAATGAAAAGTTATGTGCAAGACACCAGAGATGCCATTGTGAAAATTGATGGCTTGTCCTTTGATTCCACCAGAGACGTACTGATTTGTCTAGACACACAATCTGTATACACTAACATCCCTGAAAGAGCGACCTTGGAAGTGGTAGAAGAAACATTATTACGATGAGAAGACAACCATCCTGCGAGCAACGCCTTTATTTTATGGTGTGCCGAAACAGCTTTGGTCAATATTTTTTTCCAATTTCTGGGGCAATTCTACATACAGGTGGAAGGGCCGGCCATGGGTGCAGCCATGGCCCCTAATCTAGCCAATTTGTACGTCGATATGGTGGAACAAACAGTGATTTATTCTGATTTATTTTGAGGTCTAATCCATTCAGACCTCAAATAATACAATGGTTGAGATTTATCGACGACGTCTTTATGGTGTGGCATGGGTCGATTAACGAAGCTAATAACTTCTTGGTATGGTTGAATAATCAGAACAGATACCTGAAATGCACGCATTTATGAGCTCCATTGAAGTCAACTATTTGGACCTGACGATCTACCATAAAGACAACCAGCTCTGGGTCAAACTGTTTGCGAAAGGCACTGACAGAAATGCACTTCTTCACTATAAGAGCCATCATGCCAAGAATGTACGTGACAACTTGCCTTTTGGGTAATTTTTGCATCTTAAACGCAATAGCAGTATGAGACTTTATTATGAAGAGGGTGCTAACATACTAATGGACAAACTGATTGATAGAGGTTACCCTGCTAAAATTGTTAAACAATCAGCCAAGCAAGCATTTGATAACAACCGGGAAGCTCTCTTTGCAACGAAAAGTAAAGACAAACATGAGATTCCCTTGGTGTTTGTTAATATTTTCAGTAATGTATCTTACAAAGTCAAGAATATTATCTGCAGGAATTGGAAAAAGATCATGACCATTCCGCCACCATTGGTGGCATTTAAAAAGAGTACTAATATTCACAACTTGGTAATGAAAAACGACATACATAAGATTGTTAACTCTGATGTCACACAAAGTACACTGTGGGTTTTACCGCGAGTAGTGGGACACCACCCTTGTGGTGACTGTGTAATGTGCCCTTTAACACACAAAATGACTTCTGTAAATCTGGGTTTGAATTAAGAATGGACTTTGAAGGAACATACCAATTGTCAAACAGAAAATGTAATTCATATGATCAGATGTCTGTGTGCCTTGTTTTACATAGGGAAAACTAACAGGAAGTTCAAGACGCGCATGATTGAGCATAAGAGCTGTCTAAAGAACCATACTGACAAAGCACCATCAGTGAAACATTATGACAAGAAGGGTCTTTCCTTCATGGAATTTGAGTGGTGTATCTTGAAGAAGGTAAAAGGGAGAACTCAGGAAGAAATTAACAGAAAATTAATTAATTTGGAGCAGAAACTCATCTTTTTAACAAACAGTCATGTGACAGGGCTGAATGAAAATATTGAGTGGCACAATATTTAATAAGATCTGCATTCGGATAGCCTGGTGGATGGAGCATTGCACTTCCTGATAGGATATTCCTATGCAGTTACCACATTTGTACTGCCAGTAAAAATGATGAATAAGCAGTATATTATAATGATATAGTTTTCATTTGCATTCTGTACTAAAGTGGGTTGCTCAATGTGTTCATCTGTGGGTGTTTTCTTCAATGTATATTGTGGTGACATTTGTTTGATGTGAAACAAGAGGAACAAATGTCATTTGGGCTTTTTTTCACAACTATCTAGAAATAATGGAGATGGATGTGCTTCACTTGCCTTTTTGTATTATGTATATGAAGGTTTTGGAATAATGCCCCCACAGGTTGATGGCAGAACAAAATTGTCAAGGTGATGGATGTCTATGGAAAGACCAACTAGTTACCATCATGCCTTGAAGTGGTGTTTCTTGTATTAAATCTGTGACAGCCATTATCAACCTTGGTTGCCTGGACAACAACCACAACTACCGGTGTAACGATGTGTGATGTCATTGTGCAACGTTTATCGCGATGATGTCATCACGTTGCGCAAATTCGTAATGTAATACGTGTGGTTGTTGTGTATAACGGCCGATGGTCGGAGCTCTTTTACTTCAGAGAGGACCATGACAGACGCATTATTGAATTGCATTTTTTACCTCTGAGAGGTAAGAGGGAGGCTGGTACTAATGGTAATATCCAATAGTTAGTGACAGTTTTGTGACTTTTAACAGTGGTTTGGCTAATTTTGGGTCTGTTTTTGACTATAGGCAAGTTGGTGTAATTGATTGCCCTGAATTGTCCGTAACGGAGTGGAAAGGCACCTTTTGGAATTAGACTGTACCTGAGTAGTCTGTTCCTTGTTTCGATTGAAATAAAGTAGTCAGCATGAACTAAGGTAAGGGGCTGGTGTGGGTTTGAGAGTATGTAGGTGTATTACCCCATTTACTTTGAACTCATTGAGTGCTTTGTCTTGCCACAAACCCTTTGTTTTAGTAATCAAAGGAACGGAGTTGTGGAAACTTACATTTGAAGACTCCTTCTAAAGAGAAGAGACCCGTCTCCATGTTCATGGGTGAGGTTTAAGTTTGTGTCCCATTGTTGGTTTGGTGACTTGGTGGAGGAAGTTGGTAAACATTTACCATTTTTCATATTGAAGTTAGTTTCTTTGAAATTGGTTTTAGGTATTGGCCCATGAGAGTGAACTCTCCATTCCACTAGAAAGGTGAAGAACAAGAATTGGAACTGTTAATAAACTTGAAGACATGTATCTCTACAACTGTTTGACTCAGGTATATTATTAATTGCATACTTGCCCACCCTATTGGTGATTACGGTTTGGCTAGGTTTAGCAATCAAACCCAAAATGCCCATTTAGTAATGTGTTTGTTTTTGTATGTACCCTTAGACATAGGAATCTGGTGTGTAGAGGAACAAAAAAGATCTACCTACAGCACAAGACAAATTTCTGCCCCTGAAGAAAGTCCAGTTATTCACAACATTAAGGACAGAAACATATATATTGGGGTATATTGACACAGTAGGAAGCAAGATAAATTACGTTGCAACTGTGTTTTGGTGTTTCAAGCATTTGTGAACTTCATTCTGTGAGGTGGAATTTTTTTATCATTGTATACTACTATGTTGTGTATATGTGTTTTTTTTAATGTTTTTTGATACATTAAAATATGATATTTTAGGAAACATTGTGTGTGCTATTAATTACACAATATGCAGCCCACATTTGCTAAGTGGTTGCGTTAAGATACTTGGTATCAGAGGGTATAATATGTTGTGTTATTTATAATTTGTGTTTCCCTTCCTTTGGTTGAATATATATTCTGTACCAATAGCGTCATCCTCATGCAAACTGTGAACAGAATGGTGAATAGCTAAAACCGTGTACCTTTGCAGAAATCTTTGTGATTCTTCCTTGAAACTGGCCTTACTTTAAGCTTGAAAACAAATGTTACCATTGTGCTATGTATGCAGAAAAACATGTCTAATGTTTGAGGAAAACATTGATTCTGTATTAGCAATGTGAACTGGGTATGAACCCTAGTGAATTGTTAACTTGAAGATGGGCTGGATGATGTAATCGGGATTGTGGCCAAGTGTATATAAACCCATGACCAGATAGCTATCTGCCTATTAAAATTGTACATGTACCTCTGAACTCGTGACTGGCGTATTTAATTTTTGGTGGTACTAAGCCTCGATATTTCTTTGGTCTCTCATTTGCATGGCAGGGATTTTGGAAACCGTTGTTGAATGGATCACTTTTCTGCATGGCAACATCGAGCCTGGGCATGGGTATGTTTATTATCTGCGGGTCAAGTCTCTGATCCAAGGGATGGTGGCTATATTCCCTCTACTGCTCTAAGTGCATGTCAGGCTGCTTTGTGATATAGTATGGGGGCATAGCCTGCAGCACCAGGCAGAGCTATATGTCTCATTTCAAAGCAATCCTGAAACAGGTCTGGATTAAATGACAATCTTCCTCTTAGGTGTAGGAAGTAGCTAAAATTGAACCCAGACAAGGCAGAAATGGTGGTTGGGAGTTATACAAAGACACTGGAGGCTGAGTGTGGAAGCTAGCAAGAACTAATGGAGTAGAACCCTTCCCTGTCAACCAAATGGGCAGGTTGAGACCTGACTGGCCGTAGCCTTAATATTAATGCTTGGGTATTATTTTCTGAACAATCAGAGATTTGTGCCCACTCAGGACAGAGCTACTGATCATGACTTTGTGTCAACACATCTGCATTATGGATATGTTGCCTGGGAATCTAACACATAAGCAAAGCTTTAGCTGGTTAAGAACAATGCTTTCCAAATCTTGCTAAAGGTTTTGCACTTCAAGCTATTACTCCCACTCAGTGCAGGCTGCAATGGTTACCGTGGTTACCCTTCAAGGGGGCACTAGAGGCAGTTACAGGCCTCCGTCCCAGTCCTCAGCTACGACCCGGTTGATTTATTTATTTATGCAATGTTTGTTGGATACACGTACCCGACAAACATTGCATAAATAAATAAATCTGCTGGGACCATACAAACATTTCTCACATAAATGAATAAACTGGGTCGTAGCTGAGGACTGTAACTGCCTCTGGTGACCCTTGCAAGGGACCACCAGAGGCAGTTACAGACCTCTGCCATGTCCCGGTCCTCAGCCACGACCCGGTGAATTTAATTATTTCTGCAATGTTTGTCTGATATAGGTACCCGACAAACATTGCACAAATAAATAAATCTGCTGGGTCCACGGACCCGACAAACATAGCCAACACTCTCAGAACCAAGGCTCAGTCATCATGATGCTGGGCTGCTAGCTCACACGCAGGCTCCTACTAAAGTGTGAAGGTGGTGCTGCAAGAGGTCCCCAGAGGCAGTAACAGTCCTTCGCCACATCCCGGTCCTCTGCCACGACTAGTTAATTTATTTATTCATGCAATGTTTGTCAGGTGCCTGTATCTGACAAACATTACAAACATAAATAAATTAACTGGGTCGACGGACCTGACAAACATTTCTCAAATAAATAAATAAACCGTGGCTGAGGACTGTAACTTCCCTGCAAGAGGGGATCCGAGGCACTAACAGTCCTTTGCCACATCCCGGTCCTCTGCCATGACCCGGTTAATTTATTTATTTCTGCAATTTGCAGAAATAAATAAATCTGCTGGGTCCACGGACCCGACAAACATAGCCAACACTTACCAGAGCCAGGCTTCGGTGACCGTGATGCTGGGCTACTGGCTCACACGCAGGCTCATACTAATGTGTGAAGGTGGTGCTGTGTGCCCTTCACTTCACCCACACACATTACGTGTTGAGATTTCCATTGGCTGATAAACAGCGAATGGAAATACTGTGACCATGCAAGGCATTTTTTTTCCCACTGCTATAACGTGCCTTGCATGGCAACAGTATTTCCATTGGCTGTTTCTCGTCCAATGGAAATCACAACGAAATGAGAAATGTAACCTGGCCTAATGATTCCTTTGGCTGTTTGTCTCTTGAGCCTCGCAGGCCACATAAACTGGCTTGGAGGGCTGCATTGTGGCCCGCGGGCCGTATGTTGGACAACCTTGCTCTAGGGTGTCCTCTGGGAAGTTCTTGAAAGTGGCATTCAATCCCTGGGCATTTAGCCTGGCCTTCATGTGGCAATGATGTGTGCTTTAAGGGTATAGGGGTCACAGTGTCCTAAGTCCAATCAAGAGGGAGTGGGTCTGTGCATGGAATGAATAGGCAAGATGCAAAGATGAGGTACCATGTGTGGCCATGAACATATGTGGGGGAGAGTCCAATTTGTTTGAGGTCCATGGAGTTGTTCAAGGATAGTAGTAAGTCATGCAGCTGTTTTGCTAGTTTAGACTAGGGAACAATCAAGACTCTGAGAAAGAAGTTATTAGAGAAATATATCGTTTTGGCTTAGAGAAGGTTGGAGAAGCCATTGATGAAGTCACCAAATTCCCTGAGGTGGCCTGTACGTGATGTTTAAGATGACATCATTGTTGTGTATTAAGGGGAACTGGCATATAGGGATTTGAAAGAACTGGTATTGAGTTTTTTTGATTATCATACAGAGCCAGTAAATCTCTTTGAATATAGTTTAATCCGATGATGAAGTTGCACTCAGCCATAAGATTTAGTTTTCCTCATGTGTCAGGCACATAGGGGACTTAGAGTCTGTTGTCGCTGGTGCATGCTGCAATACCACACTAACCTAATCAGTACCAGTTTTTTGTCAGTTAACTATCCAATTTATTAGTAAGTGCTTTGCGCAGAGGAGTACCAGTGCCACGATTTGATTTGTTCATCACTGTATTATCCTGTGCGGTCAGTATTTAAGATACACTAACCATGAGATAGGAGGATGATGTTGGAAGAGGTGGGTGTTGACCAGGTTTGTGTGATAAAAAGAGTGCCAAGATCATTGTAGGATGTGAGATTGCTACTGTCAGTGGTGTGAGCAATCACAGAGCAGGAGTTAATCAGCATAAGGTTGTGAGTTGTGGTAGTTGCAGCATGTTGTAGGTGAGCACATGGAATGTTGATGAAGTTTATCAAGATAGCTGACTGGGGCTGCTTGAGCGGTCGGCTCTGTGAATCCTACAAAATATAGGGATAGGGTGTGGTGGCAGGAGACACAGTGATGTGTGTGAAGTGCAGAAAAACTGACCTTTGCCCCAATCAGGCCCGCACAGGAGGAAACAGGTAAGGTCCTTGTCTTCATGCACCCTTTGCAGAGGATGCCGGTGATGGGGACGCCAAAGGAGGACAGGTGAAATAGTTGGTTGGTGGGTCACTTGAGTTTCAGGGTCTGGTCATGTGACCAGCAGCCTCCTCAACAATGGCTGCCTGGACCCGGGCTGGAGTTCATATGCAGCTGCTGGGGAAGTGGGAATCTGTTGGTGGGTGGGGCAGCAGAGTGGCAGGGCCTGTACATGTAAGCAACAGTCCACTCAACACTGTCTGTCAGGGCTGGAGTGCTATAGTGATGGTGGGTAGGACAACTGCCTCAATAATGAATTGCATTTTCTTCAAGTTACTATGCCATAAACACTTTAGGGAGCATATCTAGATGTACCCAGCATATCATACATCGAACCAGTACTCATTCTCTGTGAGATAACTTGAGTAACTTATTTAATTTTACTTACATTGTAAAATGTTTCTTTTTAAAATTATGAAATTTTAATTTGTAATGATCACTTCCAGTATATAATGTAGTTGTAGTAAAATCTTAAGACCTGTTTTATTGAACAAGGCACTTTATCAAACCCTCTGATAAGCATATTGCAGTGGGTTTTAAAAAGTCAAATTTGGATGTGTTTTAGAAAGTCAAATGTGGGTGTGTTTTAGAAAGTCAAATTTGGATGTGTTTTAGAAAGTCAAATGTGGGTGTGTTTTAGAAAGTCAAATTCGGGTGTGTTTTAGAAAGTCAAATTCGGGTGTGTTTTAGAAAGTCAAATTTGGGTGTGTTTTAGAAAGTCAAATGTGGGTGTGTTTTAGAAAGTCAAATTTGGGTGTGTTTATTTTTGGTGGGTTTTGCATTTTACTTTGGCCGTATACTTAACCTGCCTGCCCAGTGACTGTTCCATACCGCTGTATTTGCATATTTCTCCCACTGCTTCCTCTCTCTGCCTGCCCATGGTGCTGTTTCTCCTATCTACTCTAACTTCTTCTCTATCAACTATCCTCCCCTTCTCACTAAGTCTGAAAAGAAGAAATTTAAAAAGGATACCTTGACCTCCATCCCTGGTCTCCCCATCACTGTCAAGAGTTTTGACCCATGTTGAATCCTTAGACTGGGTAGATGTGGGGATGAGCTGGCGCCGTCCATTATTCTATCCCAGAACAAACTAAATCAATAGACTGGGTGGATGTGGGGATGAGCTGTCGCCGCCCACATTCACGCCAGAATCCAGGAGAACTGCGCAGTTGGCACAAGACCACTCCAAAGATACAACCTTCTTGTGGGGGTTTCCACATCACCACTCTAATGTAAAGATGCCTATCAAAATAATAGCAAAAATCTCCTGTCAAATTCAAGACAACTCAAAAATGGATGCAGTACTGACAAATTCCCCAAGGCGGCGGAAACTGTATTTAGGAGTTGCAAGAGGGGCAGGGACTTCAAAGCTTGTTGGTTAATTGAAAATCCTAGCCACCTGCTGTTCCCAGAGGCCAAGAGGCTGAGGACTCTTAACACCCCAGAGACTCACAACAGGAGGCAGGATATCACATGGCCCTTCTGAGTGAGAGGGAGGGGGTTTCCCCTTCAGCCTGGAGGAGAGAGACAATAGCCCCTTTCAGTTGAATGGGGTATGTTAATTTTGAGTGTTTCCTGTCAACAGCCCTCTGCCAGCAAGGAGAGACATGTGATCACTGACCCACCCAGACTTCTGGAGGCGGACCCAAACACTTTGGGGAGTTGAATTGCAACAAATATATATTTTATAGAAACGGTGATAACTTATTGTAACCAAATGACAGGAATGTACAACTTTGAGAGTCTTAGTATGGAAAATGCCCTCACGATTTGCGTCCAAACTCCAATTTGTACCATGTTCTGGGGCAAAACCCTGCTAATTATGAATATTGTAGACAATGTATTTAAGCTAGAGTCATGGAAAGTTACTGGGATATATGTGGAAGAGAAATGTACCTTTGTATAATTTTTGATGAAAATCCCATATTGCAAAGCCCACTAAAATTGAAAATAAGTTGCCATTTTTGAATGCAAGTTCCTACAAATGCCAGAGTCGGAACAGAGACTACCGGAAGCAATGTGTAATATGTACAGGTAATTTCAACAAATTGTGCATCTGGGAAATATGTACTTGAATCAAATATAGATTTGTGGGCAAATTGACCAGGGGTGGATCATCTGACCCATAAACAGACCTCATCATGATGACAATCCATTTCCTCCCCCCAATCATGGGAGAGGGGAAAATTGGGCCAATGACAAGTAGAGAGGGGCAGGCTCAGTTATGCCACGCACACACCCACTTCCAAAACACATAAAAAGAGACTGCTGGGACAGGTAGAGACATTCATTTTCCATTTCTGCGGAGCATTTTGACGGCCGACATCCCATCCAGACATAGACCAGAACCAGGGACCCATAGACTACAGAACTTTGAACCTAGAAGGCCCACTGCAAGCACAAGTATTCTCAGCAGGCCTTCAGAATCCAGCAAACCTAACCAAACTATTCAACAGCCGGGCGAGCTGTTTGAATCCTTTGCTAAGAACTTTTGCCGGAACCGCAGACCAGACCCAGACCGCTGTGAGCAGAACCAGAGATCCAGATCACTGTGAGCAGAACCGGTGCCTGATTGACCCGCCGAGCAGAGAGAACCGCCGCTGGACGTGTTGACCAGATCTGTGACGTGGCCCATTCATTTCAAAATTAGGAGTGAGTATCCGCCAAAACTGTGCAGAACCCAATCTCTTAGTTAAAATAATCTAATCCAAACTATTTTAACCTAATTAGAACAGCCTCCTAGAAATCCTGTCATCTGTCATTCTAAAGCTGCGAGCTATCTGTCATTCTAAAGCTGCAAACTGTCACCTGTCATTTTGAGTTTTACTTTAAATCTGAAAACCTACCTTTATTAAATCGTCCGTATCTCTGGAATCCTACTCCTTATACTTTTACCGCAATCGCGATTTACGCACTCGCAAAATTTACCGCGATTTGCGATTTGGCCTGATTTCGTCATCTGTAAAAAGATAGCCGCTTTTTGCCTGAACTGCTAAAATTCGTTTGCAACCTAATAACCATCCCTGGACCATTGTTAGGGCTGACCTGAACTGATTTAAAGTGTCTACCACTCACCCTGAACCTCCTATAGGGAATTAAAAGCAATTTTAGCATTTTTCACTTCCTTGCCACCACAACACAAAGCACTCTTGCCCGTGTTTTAAAAAGCATACATGTTGTCTAAGCTTGCTGGGGGGGGAACTGAATTCCGTATTCTATTTGATTGTATTCCTGAAGACTGTGTGTGTTACTTCCATCTCCTTGCATTGCATATAGGGGGGGGGGGGTGAATTACCACCAGGGGAAAAGTGAACACATTATCTCTTGTGAAACCATATCAGTTTATTTTCTGTACTGCATTTATTCCACCTTGCATTTCCTTGAAACCATAAAGCATTTCAGCTACCTCATCCTCTATACTACTTCTAAGTAACCAAATCAGTTTACCAGTAGAACATTATCCATTGTTGTTCACTGTCATATTTTAAGTGTGATATCCAATATTAATTTATTATAAAAAGTGTGATAGATATATATTGTTATATTTCTCAAATAAACCTTTTAAATTTGCAAAACAGACCTACGTCTTGGCTCAGTGGGGTCAGGGGGATTCTAAGAGAGGGGTGTTATATAAGGGTTGTCATCCAGAGTACATGAACTGGACCTAAAAATATATCAATAAGGGTTTCCCTCAGCATCCCAGACTAGGCATTGACTTAGCTGTAGTGTTGAAGTGAAGCCGCTTAACATCACTCATACCTACTCCAGAGCCTCTGCCAGACAAACCCTCACTGACATTCTCTATGTCGTTCCTTCGCCAGATCTCTGGACTCCTTATATGATCTCTGTGCTCTGTCCTGTCTCCTCCTCTTCCATTAATAGTGGCACCCGCTGGGAAGTCCTCATGGATTTCTTTGGCTCCTCCAGAGTCATCATTATTGTCTAACTAAACGGCCCCGTCATAGTGCAAGGGCCTCAGGCCAATCTCCTCCTCTTTGATAGGTGGTTCCCTTGCCTCATCAACTTCCTCTCATCTCCAGCTGCCGCTTACTCTCCTCCCTTGGTTACCTTTCCCTCTTTTCCTTCCTCCTCTGCCCCATCTCAAGCCCACTCCACTCCTCTGCAGGGTGTACCTCAGATTTGTAACCCTCCCTGGAAGCTCTTCAAGGCTGGCAACCTTCTTCATCTGGCCACTCTTAACTCTTGCTCGGCTGTCAAACACTCCTCTGACATATGCCACCTCCTAGAAGAACTTGACCTCGATGTCCTCGGTCTCAGTGAGACATGGTTCACGGCTAGCTCTGACACAACCTTTGACACTCTCCTCCCTGATGGCTACAAGATCCTCTCTGCCCCCAGATCCACCCAAGCCACAGGGGGTGTAGCCCTGATCTTCCCTGAGTGGATTCCTGCCTCTATCATCCCCTCTCAGACTTACTCCTCTTTTGAATGCCTTGTCTGCAGCCTCTCTCTCTCTCCTAGCCACTCTCTTACTGTTGCTACTCTCTACCGACCTCCTGGTCAAATCACCTCCTTTCTCTCTGAGTGGGCTGACCTCTCCTCCTCCCTCCTGACCTCAACCACTCAACTCCTCCTCCTCCTTGGTGACCTAAATGTCCATCTTGATTCTCCCTGTTCCTCATCTGCGCTCTTTCGTGACCTCTGCGATTCATTCTCCCCCTCTAGCCTTCCCTCCGGCCTGACTCACTCTGCTGGTCACACACTTGATGTCTTGATCTCCTCTGGCCTCCGCCTCTTGGCTGCCCTCACCACTCCTCTCTCCTGGAGTGATCACTGCCTCCTCTCCTCTCTTCTTTCCATCTCATCCCCTCATGCAAGCTTATCCCAAGATTGCCACCCACCTTCTCGGACATCCGGCCCGTGAAGCGTGTGTCAGTCGAGGTTTTCGCTGTCACCTTCTCTCCCTCTCCTCCTCCCCAGGCTGACTTACACCCTGACACAGACCTGTCCCTGCTCTACTCCTCTATTTCAGCTACTATTGATGCTCTTGCCTGCTGTCATGATGATCTGTTTGAAGTCCAAAGCCAAGTGCAATTCTTGGTATGACTCTGACCTATCTACACTTAAACGTAAGTGTAGGGCGGCTGAGAGGAAATGGAGGGCTTCCTGCTCATCTTCTGACAAACTGGCCTGCCACCTGCTTCAAAGGTAATACCGACTCTATATCCACACCAAAAAGAGAGTCCACATTCAAGCCCGCATCTCTGCAGCATCTAACAACTCGGCCAAACTCTTTCAAATCTGTAAGGAGCTGGCCAACCCTGCTGCAGTCTCCACCCCTCATCCTGCCTTCCAGGCTCTTTGCAATGCCCTTGCCTCTAACTTTATCTCTAATGCCCAGGATATCCTGTCCACCCTCTCCTATGCTCCCCCTCCCCTCTCCTTTTCTGGTTGATGACTCTCCTCCAGCTACCCCCTCCCTCTTTTTCCTCCTTTCCTCTTTTCTCTCCTGATGAGGTCACTAGACAAGTCTGATCTATGAATGCCTCATCAAACCAGGTCCATCCCTGTTCCTCCAAAACCATTAAGGACCACATTGATACCACTGCTTCGACCCTTGCCAATTTCTGCAACCTCTCCTTTGCCCCTGGATCTTTCCCCTCCCCTCTGAAACACTCCCTTGTGTATCTTCTCTTCAAGAAATCCATAGTTGATCCTTCTGGTCTGGCTAACTGTCGCCAAATTTCCATTTCTCCCTTTTTGGGTAGGCTCCTGGAAAAGCTGGCCATCTCTCAGCTTAACCTTCATTCTGATTCTGTTGGCTCTCTCCATGACTACCAATCTGGCTTCAGAGCTGCCAGAAGTATTGAAACTGCTCTACTGAACATCTGGGAAGACCTGCTCTCTAACCTTGACTCTAACATTCCCTCTGTCCTCATCCTACTTGATCTCTCATCTGCTTTCGACATGGTCAACCATACCACCTTGCTCAATCGTATATGCGACAACCTGGGTATCACTGATCAGGCTCTGGCCTATCTGACTTCTTTCATCTCTGATCCACCCTCCCAGGCACAACTTGGGTCCTTCCTATCTTCTATCTCCCTCTCTACCTCTAGTGTTCCACAGGGGTCTAAACTCTCGCCCTGGCAACTCTCACCAATTGCATTTCCATGTTCTGTTCAAATTTCCAGTGCTATGCTAATGACACCCAACTCATTTTCAGGCTTCCTTCAGCCACCTCCTCTCCTTCCCTTATCTCTGATTGCCTAATTGCCATTCACAATTGGTGTGCCGCAAACAATCTCTGCCTAAGTGCCAAAAAGACTGAGATCCTCCTCATTTGTACACCATCAACCTTTCCCCTCACTCTCTGGCCGGCCTCCTTGGGACCTCCTCCTACTCCTACCTGCGAGGCCAAGAACCTCAGGGTCATCTTTGACGTCCCTAAAAAGTCAAACATCTTACTGCATCTCCTTAGAGGTACTCTGCCTTTACTCTCCTTCCTTCAGAAGCTCACTGTCTCCCAAGCTCTTGTTCTCTCTAGGTGGACTACTGTAATAGCCTTTTTCAAAATCTACCTGCCACCACTCTCTGCCCTTTACAACTAATCCAGAACAGGACTGCAAGACTTGTCCTTGGCCTCAAGCCATGGGATCGTACCTCTCCACCTCTGAAATCCCTTCATTGGCTCTCAGTGGATGCAAGGTTTAAGTTTAAAACCCTCTGCATTGTCCACAAGGGTTTCTGGGGCCTGGGTCTAAAATACCTCCAACTATCCCTCTGTAAATACCTCCCCTCTCGAGCCCTTCACTTCTATACCTATAACTCCCTCAGGGTCAGTCGTTTTTCAAAGAAATGAGCTGGGAGTAGATATCTGTCTTTGGCTGGGGCCTCCCTTTGGAACAGCCTCCCTACCATCTTGAAACTTGAGGTGAACCATCTCTGGTTCCGGAAGCCGCTAAAGACCTTCCTCTTAGCTTCTGCCATTGCCCATTTTCTCCCCTCCTGATCCGCTCTCTCTCTTTTATGTTATGTTAATTTTGTTATGTTATTTTTCTTATACCGTGCCAAAGCGCGTAGGCATCCAGGCGCCGAGAGACAGAAGATGGCAGCTACCAGTGAAGAGAATTGTTCTAATAGAAGAGATGAGTCTTCAAGAGTTTTCCGAAACATAAATAAGTCCCGGGTTTTCCGAAAAGTAGCTGGCAACGCATTCCAGGCCTTGGCGCCTTGGATATGAAGCGCTCTGCCAAGTCTGCGGGTTCGTTTCACACAGTGTTGGGCTATTTGCTCTCTCAGCACTGTGCACCTGGCCACCCTCTGTCTGTTGGACCCAGGTACCTGCTCACCCTGCCAAACCCTCCTGCACTACCTCCGGACCTCCGGGCCACCTCATGCCACCCCTTGCACTGTGGTCTGTATCTGTACCCATACAGTCCCCCACCCGCTTTTCTTCTTCTGCACTTATCAGATACCCCCTATCAGTCTAATCTAGCACTTTGCCATTTGCTGGCTGCACTACCACTGTTTATTGTCTTTATTTAATTACTGTAATTATTTATTCTGTTCTATCTTCTGTTCCGCACTTTCCCTTTTCCCTTCCCCATGCACTTACACGCTCTTAATGTCACTGGGCCTGGTAAAATGGCAGTTTTTTGTTCTCCCCTGTTCCCTTCCCTTTTGCCTGGTGGCGCTCTGAAACACTTGTGTACGAGCACGATATAAATAAAATATCACATCATATCATATATCATATCATACACATTGATTTTGTGATAGACCCGTTCATATTCGAAGATGGGCAGTCTGGTAGATGGTATTGTACTTTTTTACCTACTGTTATGAGAACATTTCAGGAACAAAAGAATGTCCACAGATCTTTCACATTTGACAAATATGTCCCTGATAAATTGGGTTGCATACTTTAAATACTAAGGACATAAAGCACACTAGGCTGGGTGCTCATTTAATTGTTCTCAACATTTACCCTAAAATTAAAGTGTTTGTAACCATGAATGCTATATACTCATTTGGACAGCCCACCTGGCTCGATGTGAGTATAAAATGGCTGTCATCCATTGGGTCTGTAACCCGTTCCTGCATCTTTTGTGACACCACTCAATGTAGTGTGCACTGCAAACCGAACATGGGCAAAAGGATGGCACATGAGTGCAAAGTTGGTGGAAAGTATGTAAATCAAGGTAATCAGTCATGCAAGATGGTAGTGCCCACCACAAGTGTGAAGACATTGGGCCTCATTACGACCCTGTCGCTATGGGGTTAATGGCGCTGGTAGAGCTGCCGGCGCCGTTAACCCCATAGCGCCTCATTACAAGGACCACACGCGAGACCCGCTCTGGAAGCCTGGTTTTATCAGACGTCCTTAGCGGGTCCCGCGAGTGGCCCAGCATGCTAACAACGGGCCCGTCATTAACGGGCCTGTTGTTAGCATGCTTCCCATTCCCATTGAGCTCTATGGGGGCTCGAATGGGGATGTACCGGGTCCGCGTTCCCTGAATGGGGAAATACAGGGCCCTCCAAGGTCGGAATGGCCTGGTATTTCCCCATTCAGGGAACCCGGAACCGAGTTTGGAGGTAGCCATGCCCTTAATAAGGCCCATTGACCAAAAACTCAGTTCTCAAAAACTGAGCACTCAATGGGCCTCATTACTTATGTGGTGGAAAGGCAACAACGGCACCGGTAGTGCTACCGGCGCCGTTGTTACCTCTCCGCCACATTATGGGTTATGCTTGCCGGTGCTGGACTGCACGCGTGGTCTGACCAGGTGTGCAGACAAACATCCGCAAGCAGAACTTGTGATTGCACCGGCACCGTTATTAACGGTGCCGGTGCAACCATGCTCCCCACCCCATTCTGTCCTATGGGGCAGAATGGGGATCGGGAGGCAGGCCATACTGGCACCCGCAAATGGGCCATTCGCGGGTGCCAGGGCCGGTAGCGAGTTTGGCGGTAGCCGTGCCCTTTATAAGGGCACGGCTACCGCCAAACTTATAATGAGGCCTTATAATGAGGCCCATTCATCCAGCAAAACAAGTGTGTCACGGGGGGAATGGTATTAACGCACCACAAGTGTAGGCAGGCAAAATACTTTTCATCACACTTTTTCTTACTTTTAGATACTTAACGGGCGTTTTACCTGTCTCTAGCGACCCCAGCATACCTGAACTCGGAATCACCCCGGTGCACCTCTGTGGGAAATGAATGTAGGTTGAAAAGGCAAAGGTTCCACTCTTGAAAGTAACACTAGGTTATAATATCTTTAAACACGAACAAGGAAAGGAAGCCAAAGAAATACTGGTGTGCGGTTCCTTTACTTGATGTAGATGGAAGAACTACAACGTATGCACATGAAAAGCAAATCATTTATACAGAAGGAGCTTGATAGGTCTCAGGATGTCCCCTCTGTCTCCTCTCACAGGTTGGGTTGCTGGAGTTGAAGGATATGTTAAAATAAATGGGTAAGGGTGGTACACAATGGTGATGCTGGACACAGTGCTCGTTTGCACTCTGTGACCATTTCAGTCATGTACCCCTCAAGAGCACCTACAATTCTTTGGGCTGCACCTATGAATTCAGCATCTTGCCTCATCTATACACATAACTATGTATTTGTGGGCTGTGTGCTGCATGCCATTGTGTAGTTACAACAACTCCTCCAGCGTTGCTCTATTCTCTTCCTGGGTTGTCATGCGTCTTCCCAAGTTGCCCTTGCCTCCTGTACCATATCCAGCCTGTTAGGCTTAAATTCTCTTCATATGCCATGCAGCCTCTCACCCAGAGAGCTTCGAATGGAGGTGAGAGGAATAAAGGTCATTACCAGATGGCCGTGCATTTCATCCTTCTACGAGATGAATAGAGTTAAGAGAACCCTTTTTGTGTTGGCCATCCTCCCTACATGCCGGGTGTGTTGATATTCTTTGTCAGGATGTTGAGTGGGGCTGCTTGGGTGTCAATGTCCTGGGGTTGCCCATCTTCCCCACCTGATGTTTCCACATATGGCACATCCTTTGCAGCTGGAGCACTTCGTTATCCTGTCAGTCTTCGGGCTCCTCCACTGACGCTATGTCAGGGTTAACCATAACCACTTCACTCGTGGCTTCCTGCTGAGCAGGACCTATACAGAAAATGGAATGTGCATTGCATGGAGTCTTTCTCGTGATACCTATCATGGCATCAGATCCATATTGCAGCAGGTCTTTGGGAACATTGGCTCCTGGAATGGTGGGCCATTGCCACTTCAACTATGATTGCACATGTGTGAATGTAAATCCCCATGCATCTCCTTTTATTGTCCTGCGGGATCTGATGCCAATACATGCATTTTGGCTGACATATTGCCACATATGATGCACATGACTATATATTATCATGGGTGCCCGCGGCTTCACCTTTGACTTCATGGGCCTTATTACAATCATGGCGGTACGGTAACAACGGTGCCGGTAAGCTACCAGCACCGTTGCTACCGCACCCTCATACTACGAGCTGTGTTCGCGGGCACCTGTCAGCCTGGCCTGGCGGGCAGTGCGGCACCCGTGAGCACAACTCGTGGATACGCCGGCACCATTATGAATGGTGCCGGTGCATCCACGCTCCCATTCCCATTCAGCCCAATGAGCCGAATGGGGATGGGGAGACCCTTAGTACAGGCACCCGCGAATGGGCATTTACCGGGTCCGCCAAACTCGGCATGACCCAGTAATTGACAATTCGCGGATGCCAGAAAAAATACAACTCCGGCGGCAGCCGTGCCTGTTTTGCAGGCACGGCTACCGCCACTGTTATAATGAGGCCCCATGTGTTAAAACTTTGAGGTTTTAGTATGACACATGCAGGGCCACACATGGTCTTCCTGTGAATTACTTACAACCACATATGCTGTGTGAGGCACATATCATGTGTATACAAAATGGTTGCCCACTCCTCTGCACAGTGGGCCTCATCACAAGTATTGCGGTAAGGCAACAACGGTGCCCATATCGCTACCGGCACCGTTGCTACCATACTGCCATACTACAAGTTCTGCTCACGGGTGCCCTTGCAGTCACCAGGTCTAAACTGGTGGCCGTACGGGCACCCACGAGCAGAACATGATGGTAGCACACATACCGTTATCATTGGTACCGGTGCTACCGCCCTCCCCTTTCCCATTCAGCCCTATGGGGCGGAAGGGGGATGGGGAGTCCCTTATTACCGGCACCCGCAAATAGGCATTTACCGAGTCCGCCAAACTCGGCATGACCCAGTAATTGACCATTCGTGGATGCCAGAAAAAGTACAACTCCGGCGGCAGCCGTGCCTGTTTTGCAGGCACGGCTACCGCCACTGTTATAATGAGGCCCCATGTGTTAAAACTTTGAGGTTTTAGTATGACACATGCAGGGCCACACATGGTCTTCCTGTGAATTACCTACAACCACATATGATGTGTGAGGCACATATCATGTCTATACAAAATGGTTGCCCACTCCTCTGCACAGTGGGCCTCATTACAAGTATTGCGGTAAGGCAACAACGGCGCCCATATCGCTACCGGCACCGTTGCTACCATACCGCCATACTAGGTCTTAACTGGTGGCCGTACGGGCACCCACGAGCAGAACATGATGGTAGCACCCATACCGTTATCAACGGTACCGGTGCTACCGCCCTCCCCTTTCCCATTCAGCCCTATGGGGCGGAATGGGGATGGGGAGTCCCTTATTACCGGCACCTGCGAATGGGCAATTACAGGGCCTCATTACAACTCAGGCGTTAAGGGTTAACGCCACCGTTAACCCTTAACGCCTGATTCTGATTTTTTAAAATCCATGGCGCTAACCTGCCATGGTGCTAATTACGCCGCCGTAATTTACGGCGGCGTAATCAGCGCCTTCCCCACTCCCATTATGCCCTATGGGGCAAAAATGGGAATGGGGAAGGGAAAATGGGAAATGGGGATTTACCGCCCCACTCACCTTGGAATGGGGCAGTAAATCCGCCATCCACCATGGTGTAAACGGAGTTTACACCATGGTGGTAAAGTTGGTGCACTTAGCACCAAGGTTGTAATGAGGCCCACAGTGTCCGCCAAACTAGGCATGACCCGGTAATTGCCTATTTGCGGGTGCCGGATTTTTTCGCAAGTTTGGAGGTAGCCTGCCTGTATTACAGTCATGGCTACCTCAAAACTTGTAATGAGGCTCATTGCCTTCATACAGCAGAAACATATGTACGTGGAAAGATTTATGACATTTTGAAAGTCTCATCTGACACAAGTGGTTCTGGATCTAAACAATCTATGCCAGAAACGATGTTCAGCAAGACAACTACTGCCTCCTCCACAAATGTTAAGACATTCTCTGTTGGTGAGCCTCCCACTGGGCCACAGAGTCCTGCTCATTTTTCTTTGTTCTGCCTCTTCCTGTCACGCCAGCTTTTTATTGGAGGGATGTGCAGCAACTCGGAGAGCATTGACTTTGGGAATATCTCATGATGATCCTGGCCTTTTGGCCTTGCACGTTCTGTCATAAATGTTAGGATGTTGTCCACTTCTTCCAGCATACATTTCTTTGCATGCCGACCTTTGACCCCTTCTGTACTCTGTGTAGGCCATCTCTTTTCTGAAGATGCCTCTGGATTGTGTTTTCTTGGCTTGCAAAGTGGTCTCCTGGGACTGTATTCTGTTTGCCGAGCGCTTCTTGGCTTGGGAAAATTTGTGATGGTAGGTGCACACATTTCCGGCGCATCTGACATGATGCTCATGTTTTTGATGCAAGGTCATGTGTATAACTTTATTTCAGATTCTTTTGTGCACATTCTGCATATGCTTTGAAGGAACACACTGCAAGATATACACCTTCATCAACCGCATTATTTGTGCTTCTTTTGTGCTAGGTTTTTGAGCATTGCTGAACACTGTGATGTTTCTTCATGGATAGGTGCACAGCAACCGGGTGCATGATGGTCCAGGCACAATTTTGCATTTGCATGTATCTCATTAGCCCATAGAGCGAGACAGAGAGTGTGAGACAGAGATATGACATGATTTGCTGCATATATATTGTATCATATTGTTATATGAAGATAATTGAACTTCTCTCGAATGTTGATTTTACTGATCCTGATTGTGAACGGATTGTTGTTGGAAGCCGAAGCCCGTAGCTGAAATGTTCGAGGAGAAAAGACTCAAAGTTATTTTTCCAAAAATAACTTTTGGTTTTTTCTCCCCTGAACATTTCAGCCACGGGCTTCCACCCCCACCCACAACCACACCCACACCTCCACCACCACCCCCATACTTATCTTGCGGCAGCACACTTTGCTTTGTGTCACCGACTAGTTGTGTCCCTGCAACGTCTGTTCCCTTTCACTTCCGTGATCGTGCACAGGCACTGCAGGGTCCTTTCCTTTTTTTTTTCTCTTCTTTTTACTTTGTATGTGATCGGCTGTGGGGGCAACCCCCATTCACTGTAGAGTGAACAAGGGTGCAGAGGACACCCCCAAAGCTCTTGCCACCGAATGGGGGATTGGTCGTACTTTTCGGCCGTTTGGAATGTTCAAATGGCCGAAATTCAGCTAAATCTCCCATTCGGTCTTTTATTTTAGTGCTTTTTGGACGATTCCATTGTGAACTGCCCTTACTAGAGTGCTTATACAAGGCAGGAGTCCAGAGGAAACCTTTAAATAAAAATCGCTCATTATTTTTATTATAAATATTACTATGTTAGCTATTTTTATATTATTGTCTCTGCCTGGGAACAGCAAAGATCTCAGACACCTGAATACTGAAAATGACGCTGTCCTTAACACAGACGACTCATGGGGCAGACATCCTCAGTGCTATCCCTTTCTAAATTCTCTTTCTCGAAATAAGGAGCGTAGGATTAAGGAAGAGGCTCTGCGGAGTTGATATGGGAGTAGTGGGGCCATCCTGTGCACCAGCCACTGTTGCTGACAAATATGGGCAAGTGGAGCTGCAGGTGCCTATAAGTAAAAATATGCATATCATTTCCATATAGAAAACAAACTGAATGGGCACCTTTCTATCTGGAGCCAGAGCAGTTGCTGACATTTTAAAGGCAAAACCAACATAACAATGTTCTTTCATTGGAATGTTGCCATATGTTGATCAAGGCAGTGTGGACATGTTTTCTGAAAGTTCCATTGCTGGCATTGGGTGCAGTGCAAACGTGAGTATGTTCTTATATAGAATGATAGGAATTCTGACATATATGTCTGCAGATAGCATGTGAATCTATTGGAACAACCAGTGTAAAAATGTTTCTATAAGGCCATATAATGTGGGAAAAGGCATCATGAAAACACTTTAGGAAATGCTTCTGTGCACTGTTGATGTTGACTTCATTTTGCGATTGGAGTTCGCCTACAAACCAACTGCAAATTATCTGCATTTTTACCCAATTTGTCACAGAAAGTGTGATGTAATACACAACTTTAAACCAATATTTTAATAAAAATCTCGCGAGGCCCTGTTGGTTGGATCGGACTCCCTTGCTATGCACAGTCGCTCTGGCATATTTGTCAGGAATATTTGCACCTCTCCAATTAAACAATTCACCTGCCGCCACTGTCCTAATGAATACATGAATAAATTACTCTTCCAAGGTCTACTGTATTTATGTGAGCATGTATGCACACATGGTATAGTATATAACACACTATGGGGGTGATTCATAGTATTCGGCGCACAGGTGGCACACACGGCTGGCGCACAGTGTGCCCTTGCGGCAGTCTGCGCCAGCCGTGTGCGCCAAAACCTATTTCAGCACACAGCGTATTCATGGATTTCAACATCCATAACCAGCCGTGGTGCAGAATGGCGCAGCGACCCTGCAGCAGCGCCAGTTACACCCCCAACCCCACCCCATGCGCCAGAAACATCGCACAAATCCAGTACATGGTGCAAAGGCCAGTGGACCAGCATACAGCCCCCCAACCACAAAAACATGTGTAAAACTCCCCACGCACCCCTCAGAATACACGTACCCCTCTCGCGCTAGCGAAAACGTGTGTGAAACTCCACGCGCACCCTTCAGAACACACACACCCCTCTTGTGCTAGAGAAAACACGTGTGAAACTCCCCGCGCACCCCTCAGAATACACGTACACCTCTCGCGCTAGCGAAAATGCGTGTGAGACTCGCTGCGCACCCCTCAGAATACATGTACCCCTCTCGCGCTAGCGAAAACGTGTGTGAATCTCCCATGCAGCCCTCAGAATACACGTACCCCACTCGCACTAGCGAAAATGCGTGTGAAACTCCCTGCGCACCACTCAGAACACATGTACCCCTCTGGCGCTAGCGAAAACGCATGTGAAACTCCCTGCACCACTCTGCGCCACCGCTGGTTATGGATGTTGAAATCCATGAATATGCTGTGCGTTGAAATAGGTTTTGGCGCACGCAGCTGGTGTAGACTGCTGCACGCGCACACTGTGCACCAGCCGCATGCGCCACCTGTGCGCCGAATTCTATGAATTACCCCCATAATGGGGGTTTGATGGGTTGGTCTGCAGTGATCTAATAAACGGCCAACAAAAATGTGCCGTGTATTAAATCTGAAATGCACTTGTTTCTGTTTCACAAACTTTTCCCATGCGTTTATGTATTTGATCCCTAGGCCTCTGCTCATTTCAGGGCAAAACACATGGTAAGGAAGGGCTGTGTTGCCCATGCTCCTATTTAACTTGTCCCCCGTTTTTTGTTTCTTTATGATCAAAATCAAATGTCTCAGTCTAAACATGACAAAAATGTCTTATTCCCAGATTTTATCTCACTGTTCGTTTTTGGGAACGAACTCACGTTTCACTATTTAGCAAGTGCAACTGTGATGTGTAAGACAAGCCTTCAACCTAAGTAGCTTTACACAAAGAAACCGTATCTCTGAACTCTCTTTAAAAACATAATGGTTTTCATATGTGTATTTACTCAAATACCCCTGTAGGGTTCCCTGTACATCAGTGCAAACTTTGATGGATCCTGATCTTGACTTCTCCAATTAAGCCTCCTAATTAGTTCTGTTGCCCTTGTAATATGTTCAGGACTCTTGGCCATGTTGATCTTTGATGTTGCTTGATTGTCTCATTTGTCACCACGTTTCACTTTCCTAATCTGTCTGTCTTGTGCAGATGTATTTCTCATTGAAGTGTCTTTTCCCGCTTCCTTTCTATAAATGTTCTTGTATGTGCTCCCAACAGCCCAACAAAGACCCTCCTGTCCTTCTGAATCTTAAGTAATCACCTTAAATAATTAAATATATCTTTTAATATTTCTCATCAACATTTCTTGTAAACTGTTGATTCGCTCTGCATTTTAGATCCTCTTAGAAAACTTTCTCTTGTATTACTACTTTCACGACATCCCTTTATTTTTGTCAAGCAGTGTTTTTAAAGCAGAACCTAGCTGCGATTGTTAATAAAAGAACCGCAATCATCCAACACAACTCACTGAATAGCCAACATGTTGACATGTCTTTACATCAAGATTTATTATAGGTAATCCATGTGTTTGCCATATAATTCTAGTAAGTGTAGGTGAAAATTATTGCAGAGTTTATTCTAAAAAAACAAACATAGAGTAATGTTAGTGGGTAGTATGTTTACACTGAAGCGTACGTAGTAGGGGATAGCAAAGCTCAGACATCCCTCTCCAGCTTTTTCTTGCTCAGTATTTTGTGTGTATGTATTATAATTATAAATTAATTATTATAGGCATGCAGTCAGTAACTAGCCTGTCGACTCCGGAGACAGTACAATTAGAGAACATTTTGTACATAGTATGCCAGTTTAACCTGTGTTCTAAATAATTGTGCCGTACAATCTCAGTACCATGCATGGGCTGGTCTGTAACACAGTGACTTAATAATTCGACCCAGCTACTCCGCCCAGCCACCACACTGTAACGTCATCCCCAGCACCTTCCAGACTGATGCAGCATGCACAGAAGGCCTTGCCGTCAACTCCTCATCCAGAATGGAGCATCGGCTCCACTTTAAGATGGTGGCCATTCTACTAGTAATAGAGAGAGGGCTTTGCACAGTGTCGGTCCTGCCTCTGCGTGCAGTGGATTGGATGCCCCCCAACCATATGGAGCCTATCTGGGGAGCAGGCAGGCAAAGCCAGCCCCGTCCACAGTCTGCGTTCAAGGCCGGCTACCCCTGTCTGGGTGTGTCCAGTCGCGGCTGGGGCTCGGTCCCTCCCCCTATACATCAAAACTTCTGCATCATCATCGGATTTGGTGCATTTCAGAAATCCCCAATGTTCTCACAGCAGGGATGGATGTGACATGTCTTTAATACTGGTGAGCACCGAAGACCTTAACAAGGTAATGCATGTACTGCTCAGTGTGGTACACCTATGCACCACTGCAATCGTGTATTGTTTGGGCCAAACTGTAAGGCCCACACCCTCCCCCTAACTCATGCATGTTCTGGACCAACATAATCTAAACCCGCTAGGCAGACCCTCAACTGGTCCGACCCCCTACAAGACCTTTCTATGCCCTAACTTCTGAGATACAAATGCAGTGTGCTAAATTACCACTCTGCACCCCATTTCTACCACCTGCACTTCTCCTTCCAGCACAAGCCACTGCAGCATGGTGTTTAGCCGTTCCCCATTCCACCAGATTGCAATTCCATGCACCTTGGCACTACACCATGTCACTCTACCCACCTACCACCCACATCACTTCAACACGCACACCCATCCTCTTTGACTCATCCCCTAGATCGTCCACTCACACTATCAGCACCCCAACCAACTGCCACGGCTTCGGATCACTGCATACCAACCCATCAGACCCCCATTATGTGTCTTGCTTTCCTGACACCCCAGCCTGTAAATAATCTATCAACCCCCCTCGTACTTCTACCCAGTCACCCACAACCAACCTGGCCAGCCCAACACTAGCACCGCATTCATTACGCTCCTAAGCCAACAACACCTGGGCCGAGCCACTAGTAACACATAGCGCCATCACCACACCTGAGAGCCCCTTGACCACTCTTCCTCGCCCGACTTTGGCACTATCACAATGGGCTGCCATGTCCGGAAATCGACTGTGCCCCACCAGCAGTAATATAGTAAAACAGGCTTCAGCCACCCATGCTTGGGAACCCCACATCTAAAAAAGACCTGTGCCAGAACCCTACTCTGGCAAAATCCACCAGTTGATCTCTCAATCCCAGCAACAGGTAATGTCAGACATGCCAGACTCAGCCACCGCACTGCCCCCACTCCTATTCCATCACACAGTGAGCCACACCACTCTCCTGCCCCCACTCCTGACTGTCGCAAATATAACAGCTAGCTGCACTCAACTCTGCACTGCTTAACGTATGTTCACTGGGAGCACAAACCATTGCAATCAACAACACCATTCTTGACTACCACCTTGACATACTGGCCATCACTGAATCATGGCTCCACATTGCATCAGGCCCTCAGCTCCCTCATTCTGTAGGGAATGTATTGCCAACTTTGAACCACAAAATGAAGCTGGTGGTTCACTAATATAATCAATATATGCTTTTCTGTCCTCCTTTACAGAAACAGATCACTGTGAAGCACAGTAAGCAGTAATAGTCTAGTTACAGACTACAATGACGATCGTGTCACCTCTCCTGTCTAGCTGAGTGATATTTAGAGACATGAATTTGATGCTCCTAGTGCTCCGTAATTGATTGGACAGCCAGAGTCAATAACCATGGGAAAAAGAAAAAGATATAGGCGTTTACAAAGAGACTAATTACATGTGCATTTGATTCTGGTTCTTGAGATGTGGGTGAGCATCATTTCATTGGAAGGTTCCCTAATTCATTTAAGGAAACCACACTAAAATCCATTAAAGGTTATAAGGGTACTGAGGAAGGCATAAGAAGAAGAGAATACACCGAAACATTGATGTGACATAGACCTACTAGGCCACAGATCATGTAGGGAATTGATAATCTTAAAAGGCGTAATCTAAAATATATTTTGACTATTTTGTGATTGATCTGTTCCTAACCATGCCCTAAGTTCAGGCTGGGGAAATATTGTTGGTTGTTTCCAACTTTGTGATTTGCACTTTCTTGGCACAATAAGCACTGACACATTAGGACGTCTTGAGATTTGTAGCACTTATGAACTTTGTGTTGATGTTTATATCTAACCTATGGACTGTATACATTGAAATATATGATCTTGGAGTGCGCTGTTGGTTTTAATCGTTGTTATGTCTTTTGTATGAATAAATAAATCCATGTTGATATGTATATTAGATGTTGAAATATTGTATTGCTTTAAGATAAGGCAGGAACATTTTCCGTATACTTCAGCTCGCTCTAGCCATCCCTCCCAGATGCACTATTTACAGAGCAGATCGAATTAACGCACCAGGAGGCGGCATTGCTCTCATTGCCAAAACATCCTTACAAATCAGACCCATTGCTTCTTAGACTCACTATTCAATACTAACCCCTAGTCCCTTACTTCTCTTGTACCAGCATCCAAAGTCCATGACCCAGGCGGACATTGACATCCCTCTTTTGATCAACCCATTCTTGAAACCTATGACTACATTCTGGGTGATTTCAATCTTGGATTCAAGGATCCAACAGATCAAAAGCTACGGCTCCAATGCAAGCTATGGGAGATATACATTTCTCCCAACTAATCTCTTCCCCCACACACATCAAAGGGAGTACACTGGATTGGATCCTTACCACCAACGCCACCTTCGAGAACTCAGCCATTAGCACATTCTCATGGTCTGACCACTCCTCATAGAATTCAGACTCTCCCTTGCCAGACCCTCTACCACTCCCATTCTCCCAGTGAGCACTACGCTGATCAGCTACAACTGCAATCAAGCCCAGCCTCCTATCTTTTTTCATGCCGCTCACTTTTATGCATGACAAAAGTCCCCAAGATTTAGCCAACCTCTACCATCAGAACCTCCTTCATACCATGAAATGACATGCCCCGATTAAAGTTAAATCACTGAACCCACACAAACCCTCCAAATTATGTTTATCATATGAACTTGTCTCCTTGTGCAGAAACAGGAAGAATCCCACCCCAGACAACCATGAAAGTCGCCATAGCCGCCAAGACCAACAAGAAAGTTATTGTCACCCATAAAGCCAGTATATTTCGTGAGGATAGCTCAGGGGCAACGCACTTGCCTTGGAAGCAAGATGACGCAGAGTAGCACAGGTTGGATCCCCGGGTCCGTGCTTGGAAACCTCTGGGTATTAACCGCAGTATAAATAACTAATTATAATCTGTTTCAGTATACATTATGTTGGTTGATTAGAGAGAGATTGATAAAAGCTCATCTGTTATGTTATGTTATTAACACTTATAAAGCGCACGGTCGCCCAAAGGCATTGTGGCGCTAGAAAGGAGAACTGTTCAGTCAAGGAGAAACCAGTAGAAGGGCCAGACTTAGAATAGATTAGTTTTCAAAGCTCTTCTAAAACAGAGATGGTCAGCAGTAGCCTTAAGTAGCGGAGGGAGATTGTTCCAAAGTTTGGCCGTGGCAATAGAAAAGGCTCTGCCTCCGAGCCTTTCACGGTTAAATTTAGGAACAATAAGAAGATTAAAAGTAGTGGAACGGAGGTCCCGATCTGGAACGTATCGGGCGAATTTGGACTGCAAGAATTCGGCTGCCTGACCATGAATTACCCGATGAACAATTAACAGTGATTTAAAATGAATTCGCTGATTCACCAGGAGCCAATGAAGTTGGCGAAGCACTGGCGTGTTGTGGGCACCATAGGGAGAGCCAGTCGCTAACCGAGCTGCAAGGTTCTGCATACGCTGAAGACGGCGTATAAGACCGATTGATTGTGACAGATACCGCAAATTGCAATAGTCCAGTTGTAAGAGGACTAGCGTGGCCACCACAGGGGGGCGGAAGGCTTCAGGGATCATAGGCATGACCCTCTTACGAACTTGGATCTGATGGTGGGTGGACTGGCACACGGCCGTGACCTGGTTAGACATAGACAAAGAAGAGGAAAGGATAACTCCTAAGTTCTTTACTTTACTGACAGGACCAGGTAGAGGGCCAAGAGAAGAGGACCAAAAAGCAGAGGTCCACAATAAGGGGTTGGGGGGGCATCCTACCAACAGTACCTCCGTCTTATCACCATTTAACTTTAGCCAATACTGGTCCATCCAGATCCCGACTGCCTTTAGGCAATCATGGAGGCAGGCATGTGTGTCATCCGCAAATGAGTAGCAATTAAGCCCATAAGAACGGATGAGACAGATCAAGGCCCAGATGTATATGTTAAACAGAATCAGCGATAAGGAGGATCCCTGAGGAACACCGCAGGTAAGAGGACAGGAAAAAGAGAGAAAAGGTGGCATTTGTGTTTATATTATGGTTTATCCATTGATTAATGTGATGATTGGTTATTCCCAAGACTCAGGTTAACTGTTTTTCTGTCACCTATTTAGTGTAAGCCATTGGGGTGCTTTCTTTTTTGAAGAATGGGCGACTGGAAAAGTTGCACGAAGAACGCCTGCAGCCTCGATTGGTCGAGTGTGAAAAGGCACATGACCCATAGAGAGGAAAGAGATATATTGTTCAGAAGGCAGTGAAACATTGAGGAGTGGTGCAACAATTATAAGTGAGTTTTATATTCTCCTTAGTCTTAAAAGGTTCCTCAATTTTTTATGTGTGCATATTGGGTACATACTACAAGGGTAGAGGTTGCACACTTGATTTGACTCTGCTCTCAAAACTGTTGGTAGATGCAGGGCTGGATGTGACGCACACTCCACATCTGGTGCATTGTCTTGTCACGTGATCCTATCCACCACAGTATGGCACAGTCTTAGGCAACAGGGGGCTCTGGCAAGCTAAGGATTCTGCGCAGTAATGGCCTGCTAATACTTGTTGGATCACTATACACATAAGGGACTAGGGGCCTCATCACGAGTGGACGGTATCCCAGTGGTAAATTCACTGGAATACCACTGAACACAATTAGCGTTACCGCAACTCGGTCCAGCGCTATTAGTGCCAGATAACAAGTTGTGGAACCGCTGCAAGTCCCCATTTTTTGGAGTCTGTGCGACATTTACGCAGCACCACTTGAAAAATCCACCACCCTTCACTCTTTATTGCCATCATGATAATTAATTTTCATGGGCCTCTCTGGTGGTGTGTCTGACGAGAGATGTGTATGAATCCAATATGGCCTACTGTCTGATTAATTTTGCCACCCCCGAGAGCACGGTGGTTCAATCTTATCCTTTGCAAACTTCTCGTCAAATAGATATAGCTTCTAACAGCTGCCCACACTCTACAGAATCATCCCAAGGGAAAATGGAATCTGTCTAGGTAGTGGATGGGCAGCTTGCCCGTGCATCAACCTATCAGGACCAATTCCAAAACGAGCTAGAGTTCTGATGCACAAGAAAATCGAAAGCCCATAAGCACGCAAAAATATTGACCCTCGTAAATGACAACCCAGCATGATGAAATTGTCAGGGTAGACAGAGAGAAGCTGGGACACGGATTTGATATCGGCTAGGCTATATGCGCCACTCGCACTGTAGCTCTCACTGTCTCTCCCGCTGCTTTGACAGGCATGTAAAACATTAAACAATCTTTCTCATTCAGATCATCATTCACTTGCCTCTCCTTAGGGTAGAAGTGGTGGTGTATGAGCCTGGGTTACCATCCTCTTTCTTAGGGACTAGTTCCAATAGCATAATGATGAAATTTGGTAAAGGTGGACGACAAAGGGGTCAACAGTCTTCAGCATTTCGTTTTCCTACTCAGTTTTCTGCATTACCAGGTCTTTAAAGCCCTAGTAGACTAATGGATGTCTACCCACCTGACCCGTGTGGAGCCCTTGTAGGAAATTCTGAAAGCACATGAGACATAGTTAAACAGCAACCATTTCTCCTCCAAATAAGGATAGTCCTCCAATGGCTTAGTCAAGTCTCCCACGTTCATTGTGATGGTGCCTTGTAGCAGTTTTAATTGTTATGCTTGCTTGAGAGCGGCTGCCCCTGACTTCTACCCCGCTGCATCTTTAAACATGAACTGATGGCATGCCACCTTCTGCACAGCATGCAGGTCGCCTGATATAGACTCCGTTGTACAGAGGGAGGTGCCTACCTCAAATAATGAGCAGACTGATATCTGCTCCCCGACAACTCTCTTATTGGGGTCCAGCATGGAAAACTCTACTATGATAGGAATAATCCCCCTATTGTCAAAAGCCCTCTCATGGGCGCTGTAGAATGCTCATCCTTGTGAATATACTTTTGTCATGTTGACACATCCACCTGCTCCCATCGGTTACAATACACAAGCATCCACCACGCTTCTCTACAGTTTGAGCAGGCTGAAATGCATATTAATTTTTTCTTCAAAATCCTTTGTTCGAGGACCACTGGCAGATGGCATAGAATGCACATTCGAGGTGACTAGATAGTACCCATGCGAATAACAGCACTAGCAGAGGAGTCAGCGGACAGTGGTCCATGTGTGAATATCCCCGCAAAAATATCGCCATACAAAAATATCACCATATTTTTGCGGTGATATTAAGGCATGGAACCTGCGGGGGACACCCCGCGACCCCTGTATTGTTTTAAAGGGACCGGGGGACATCCCCACAACCCCCTCTCCCAAAAAAAACAAATATTATCCCCAATAAAAATATCACCTATGGCCGTTCCTGACGACCATATATACAGCGATATTTTTGTCGGGATAATATTGCCTGATACCGCGGACAGGGTGCTCACCGTCTCTGGCTCCCACTAGCCCCAGCATTTTCAATAGCACTCCCCTGATTGCTACTGCACGGTCCCCCTTTTCAATTCAACTGGTGCACTGCCTTTCCCAACTTTGAGGTGTAGCCTCCTGTTGGTTAATATTCTATCCCTGCATCTGCAGATGCCATGATCCAATAGCCTCGTAACATCATCTCCTACACCAGCACTCTATTCCTTCACTGTACTCTTCCACATTTCAGCTGGCCGGCACACCATTTTGGTAAGCTCTCCTTCTTGCCATTAGTTTAGCATCCCTATCAATTCTTCCAGCTTACTGCCATCGACGACTCAGGGTTATGTGCCTGTGACTCACCACACTGGCTACTGAAATCACTTACCCCTCACCACTCTCACATGGGGGATTTCTATAGATGGAGTGCTCTCTTTCATTCAACTGTTCTTATTTTTGCCCCCTTCCCCATAGCCAATGTTCTTCTCCATTTTTCTTGGCCTATGTCCGATGTGGGCAATAGGACTGCTCTACTCCATCCATGTGTTTATTTTCCCTTCCAATGAGGACCATTCCTTTCCTCTCTTGTTCACAGTGGCCTGTGCCATGAACCAGAAAATCTGTTCTCTAGCTTCTCTGATTACTTTCTTGATGGCCTTGTCAACATTTGGTCCTTCCTTCTCTTCCACCCTCTACAGGTCTACAAGTATCTTTGATCAGAATGTCAGCTACTCTGGGTTAACAATCCAAAGTGGGTCAATTCTGTAGGACAAAACTCGTTGTGATTACCCTTTCCAACAAACGAACAAACGCTTTCTTTCCCATAAGCATGTCCTGGAAGGTGTTACTGGCTGAAACAAATTGTCATGGGTAGACCACCCCAGGAACCTACAATCACTTAACACTACTGTCCCATCACCTCCACTTCTCTGTGACATACAGAAATGTGTAAAACGTTCACCTGGACCAATCACTTGGAAAACAACAATACGCTTGTCAAGGGAAGTCAAATAGCAAATGCCATCTTGCCTGGTAAACCCCCGCCTGAAATGGCTTATCTTATAGAAACCACCTTCCTCAAAGGTAAACATTGTCCAGGTAAAAAAGGTATAATGGCTGACGGCCAAGAGGCTGTTATATTGGGAAGCTAAAATGGCCAACAGCTGTGAGGTCACAATATTGGTGAGATAAAATGGCTGACTTCCAGAAGGCTGCCATATTGTTGATGTAACATGTCTGACCTTCAGATGGCTGCAATATTGGTGAGGTGAAATGAATGACCCCTGAAATGCTACCATTTTGTTAAGGTAAAATGGGCACTGCAATGAGGCTGCCTTATTTGGGCCATAGAATGGCCTACTACCTGGCACCATCATGAAAATAGAATAGTGCCAGCACATTACCTGGTCCTATAGCGCAGCGCTCGCTATGACGACAACTGTGCAGAATCTGCTGACGTAGGTTCGAATCCCGACAGCGCCACACTCAGCCTTTCATCCTTCAGAGGTCGATAAATTAGCACCACACACCGTGGGTAATAATAAGCAGCGCTCAGATGCCTCAGGGTTCGTAGTGCTATATAAATGCTGAATTATTATTACTATAAACACCACCTAAATTGAAACTGCTTTATGCTCTCTGTTGCATCCACAATCTTGTAATATCCACATGTTCACATTTTATTTGTTCTGAGTGCTCACTTCCGCCATGGCTACAAAAATCTCCATTAAAAGCAAGCCTCCCTCCCGTCCCTGAACCAAAAGTTACTCTGTCTAATAAATCCTAAATAATCATGATGAGCTTCAGAAGTGCATTACTTACATTCATTTTGCTCCAAGTATCCTAACAAACGCATGCCATACTTGGGTTATTCATTGGCATCTCGCAGGCAGGCCTGAACAGATATGACCAGAAAATAAAATGTTACCGAGCAATGGAGAAATAAAACTCCTGCAGACTACAAAACAGAATACATGTCACTCTACAAAACCAAAAAAACAGCAAAACATACGGGTGCGTATCGCACTCCATGCTTCTGCAAAGGTAGCCAATGGCAAGGTCACCCACCCACAAGCATCTATCACCACACACCAGTCTTACGACGCATCGTACAACACCTCTGTCATAAGTATGCAGCTATCCCCAATAAAAAATTTCAGACATCCACATTTCAGCTCGATATGGCTAGCTAATAGATACTTGGCCACCCCTAAACCCCTTCGTATTGGCCATAATGCACACACGCAGACTAAACTCCTCTGACTAATTTCTCAAACCTTGGACTTTGGCCCCCCAAAGGCTTTCACCTACAGCGCTTTGAGACCGTACCAATGGAAAAATGCACTATACAAATGACAAATGACATTACATTTCATTTCATGTTGGCCGACCCCACTTGATGCTCCAGCCTAAAAACCACTTTGCATGTATTTACCATCATGCAAATCCCAAATGGTTCAAGTGTGACTGTACTGAGGGCTCGCATACACCCATGACGAAAGAAGGAAAGAAGGAAAGAAGGAAAGAAAGAAAGAAAGAAAGAAAGAAAGAAAGAAAGAAAGAAAGAAAGAAAGAAAGAAAGAAAGAGAAAGAAAGAAAGAAAGAAAGAAAGAAAGAAAGAAAGAAAGAAAGAAAGAAAGCCAACTAACCTAAAGAATTACCAAATATATTCACCCTTATAAAAGTAATACAACTTCAAAAGAAAACCTGCCAAGTTCTACCATACCAAACCAAACTCAGAAACCCTTGAGCCTCTTCCTAATAAAGCTCAATTTGCTCAATGTATCCCAGTCCCCTCTGCCCTCTTCCCTCTCCCGTGCTATCCCCATATCACAGTATTGCATCTACTACTATTTTCAATGTTCCAGCTGGTCTCTACACTGCACGATGCTTTTGCACCATTACTTTAATATGTACAGCTCTTTGTTGAAAGTCCTATATAAATTCCAATAAAATACCAATACCTTGAGGTAGAATTAGATGTCCTTGGTGTATTGACGGATTCTGACCCCCACGTTCAGCTTTCAGACCTCCCAGCAGTTCCACATGAAGATGAAATAGAATAGGGGAACAGGATGTACCCCCAAGGCAGTCCACAGAGCATCAACATGGGGTGGAGGAGCAAATAACCCCATCTGGAAAGTTAGAAATGTGCCCTCAAAGGCCATATGTTCAAATCGAAAGATAAACATGTTTAACGGTCAGATAAGAGTCAAACAGTAGCCCTTGTTCTGAGATTTTCTGAGCAAGGAGTCAATGGTGATTCATGAAACGAGTTTAAATGAAGAGCTGGATGTTTGTTCTGTAGGGATGTTATGGTATAATAGTTTGCTGTCATGTTTAAAACCCTATTATCAATTTACATTTAATTCATATTTCATTTCCATTCAAGGTTCTTGGAAACAAAAAGCAGTGGTTTTACACTGACCAGAAAATTTGATTTTACCTTTTGACCAAAGCACAAATGATGCTATAGGTTGAAATGGACACCAATTAACTATATTGACTATGAACTAGTACTGATTATATCTTCTTTTACAAATGTATAAAATCAACCATCATTGAAAATAAAACACATCATGGGTCATTTGTTATGTACATATGTGTGAATAGACTGATCCCTTGTTCTAAAATAAACTGTAATTGCCGGCTTTTCAAAAGTCCCATATCTGTTTTTTTTCTGTTTAGTTCTTCACAACATTAAACGTGAGTGTTAAGATGATGTGCCGTCCCCACTTGCTTTTTCAGATAACTTGAAGCGTTTATACTTTAAAATGCAGTTGTTTCTGTGCTGGGCTATATTTACATTCACAGACAGTTCTACATGTTTCTTGGGCTGTCCATCGCTGGACTGCGATATCGCCAGCCCCTGTCACACAGATGAGTCGCAGCTTCAAGGGCCTTTTCACAATCTCTGGTTGCAGTCCTCTGAACTGCAAACAGAGATTGTGAAAAGGCCCTTGAAGCTGCGACTCATCTGGCGAGCATCTACACGTGTGCAACAGCCTTTCTCACTCGCTGACCTTGGCTGTTTTCTCCGGAGTCTGTGTAGTTTGCTAGTTCTCGAGTATATCTCCTGCAAGACCTGCACTTCCCCTTGTAAAGAATTCACCCATTCAGAGTCTGTGTGCAGCCCACTGCGTCCCAAATATAGACATCTGCTCACCTTAGAAACGTTCTCCTTCTCTTTCTAAAATTCCATTCAAACATTTCTCCCTTCTTTATTTTTCCAATCCGATGGTGCGTCCCATCTTTCTCTGTGCCATGCACATATACTGAATTTGGCAGTTCTCATTTATTCGCTCACTCCATTCTCGGACAACGGGCCTCAGTTACTCAAGATACAAACTTCCTTTCAATTGCAAATGTTACATCCTTCATCCATCTTCCCTTTGCCCAAAGAAATTCTACACCTGCCTTTTGAACTTTCTTTTCTAAAGAGCTCGTTGTAAAGTGTCATTCATATTTGCTTCTAATGTAACATTTACCATGGTTAAGTAACACTGGTGTGCTGGCTTTAGTATTTTAACACCCTGCTTTTTAGTGTATTTTTATAAAATGCATCTTTTGAAGCTATTCATTTCCCTCCCAAGTATAGCGTTATTGTTGTTTATTATGTCAGCAGTGCAAATCAATTTCCAATGCAAAGTGTCTTCCTCACTAAAACAATGTATTTTCCACATTAGCCTGACATATGATCCCCCCTTTTCAAAATCATCTCCGATAAGATGATCTTTAAAATGTAGGCTGAATGGCAGTGAACATAGCAAAGCTCACACATGAATGGCAGTGTACATAGCAAAGCTCACAATTTTTTTTTAAACAGTTTACTTACCAGTTTATATAACAATAACATTACAATTACATCTCTTATATGACTACTACACAATACAATTGTTTTCATATCTGATAAGTTCTCAAATATAAAATTGAGCTTACAAGAGACATTAATTATGTTGATAACCCTATAGATTCCATCTTCCTTTCCAGCATCTCAGTACTGGCAACGGTCCATCCAAGATAGGCTTATTTTTTTTAATTGTTTTTTACCTGCGCACCTCATACCATACCTGATTTCAGTTTCTAAGCGCAGATCTGGTATTTCAACCTCTGTTGCTCTGTGTGGTCTTGCTTCCTAGACCAGCGCGTAGCCCCTGTGCTATCCTCCATTCACTTCAATTCTTGATATTTTGTTTTTCCCATATCCGACTCTTCATAATCTGAGAGCTTTGGGTCCTGGAAATTCTGTTTGGACTTTATGTATTTATTGTCTCCATATTCCTTTTTAATGTTTATTATAGTATACCTTGATCCAGATTGTCTTCTACATTATTGTGAAATTTTCTGAGATTTTTTTTTGGTGAGTTAATTTAATACAATAACACTTTTA
Organism: Ambystoma mexicanum; assembly: GCF_040938575.1. NCBI lineage: Eukaryota > Metazoa > Chordata > Amphibia > Caudata > Ambystomatidae > Ambystoma > Ambystoma mexicanum. Next base: position 963,965,207 of record NC_090941.1, on the reverse strand, counting down.
ACACATTTCCCTATGTCAACCTCTGTGTTTTTTGTTCTTTAAAATCTCGTTTTCTAATTAAGTCTCTATTTTGCTTTTTATTTAAGTTCTTTCTTCTCAGAGTTCATTATTACTTCTAGCAGGTTTTTTTCCTGCGCAAGTTAATCTTGTGTTCTTTCCGTTGAGGAGATCAATCCACCAGTCTTCCTTTGTTCTTGTAGAGTATTGTCGTAGAAATTTACTTAGGGCCTTGTCTCTATCTTTTGTTATTGCTTTGCATTACAGAAATATGTGCTTTACTGTTTCTAACATATCTTTGTTGTTACAAAATCTGCAGTCCCCTTCGTTGACTCCTCGACGACCCCTTTCATGTAGGAACCCGTTTGTCCGATATACGTCCATCCTTATTTGTATCAACTTTTCTCTATGGAATTTACTTCGGAATCTTACTAGATATTCAGGCATGGTATCTTTTTTTCTATGGACATGTTCAATGTACTCTAGTCATTGGTATACAAATGTTGCAGCTATTGTCTTTATCCAATCATGGCTTTTTAGTTTTTCTTTTACTTTTTCAGGATTCGCGTCAATCTGTGCAAGATGATTGCACCACTTTTGTTTCCACAGGTGGTTTAACAGCATTCCACTTTTTCCTTTCCCATTTGTTGCAAGGATTGTTTATCCTGTTAATGGTTTTTCCTCTGTCAATTTTCTTAACAGTGCAAGTAATTTCCAAAATATGACCGAATATAGGGATGCAGTCCTAATTCAGCTCTTATGGCAGAAATTGGAAGACAATTTGGTAAATTTAGGGCCAGTTTCAAAAACCTGCTTTCTAGTTTGTTCCACAATTTCCATGATAAATTGAGGCCTGCTTCTCTTCCATACGTCATTATGGGTTGGACTTTCTGTACGTAAAATGCTCCCAACGGGATCAAAGCAAATTTGCCATAGCATCCGTTTATGATTTTGCCTTGTGAGTATGCCATTTTTACTTTTGTCATTAGATTTTTTTCCCAGTTTTCTTCGGCAATTGACTTATTGAAGAGCATGCCCAGATAACTTATTTCTTTCACCGCTTCTAATTTCTAAGCTCTGATCTTCCATTTAAATTCTTTTGCACATGTTCTTCTTGTTTCTCCTATCGTTAGGATTTTTGACTTTTTGATGATTATTTTCAGATTGTTTTCCTCCATGTGTGTTTGTAATTTCTCTAGTAATGCTGTAATCCTATTGCGGTTTAATTTATCAGCACTATGTCGTGCACATAGCATATTAGTGTTATCTCGTTATTTATTTTTGCAGGATGATGGTTTGTTTCTTTCAATACATCTGGGAGATCCGCTATATACAGCTTAAAGAGAGTTGCGGCCAGGGGACATCCTTGCTTAACTCCTCTTTTTGTTTTTATTGCGGCTGTTGTCTATGCGTACGTACTCTTGCCGATGTATTTTCATGTAGTGCTCTGATTGGTTGAAGCATCGCCTCGGGGCAATTCCACTTTTTTAGTTTTTCGCGATTGACACGAGACATTAAGACTACGAATGCTAGGTGTCATTTCTCTTTTGCTTTCATCGCGTTTAGGATCGATTGTATAAACAGGTTGAGTTCTATGCCTGTGACAGATCTCTTTGTTGGCCTTTTTTAAAGATTGGAACTATGGTATTTGTTGTCCATGATGTTGGAATTGTCTTGTACTCTTCTATTTGTTTGAAGATTATTAGGAGAAACCTTGCCCACTCTTTGGGATTATTTTTCAATTCCAGATTTGTCAATCCGTCTGGGCCTTCTGCTGACAAGCTTTTTACCCCTTTAATTACCTTTTTGATGTCCTTATGCTCTATTTCTGGGGACCATCGTTCGTTGCATGTATTTCCATTTGTTATTGTTTCTGGGTCATTGCTGCCAAATACTTTGGAATAATGGCTTATCAAATCCTTTTCTGTTACCCCATTATTTAGCCAACTCTGTTGGTTTAGAGTCTGGTTATCTAGGAGTGTTCACATGTCTCTTGTTGTTTGTTGTCCCATTGCTTTTAGCATTAGCTCCCCTTGTTCTTACCCTCAGTATTTTTTAAACACTGTCAACCAAGTTTTATAGTGCTGTCGTTTACTTTTAATTTGGTTCAGCCTGAATGTGGGGTCATCAAAGCTTTTCTTTATTTCTCTTATTTCCAATTTCAGCAGGGTTTTTCTTGCTGCAACCAGATCACTATATTGGTGTTTTGGTTCCAATAGAGGTAAATTCATACCCATGTTTTTGTTTTATATGCTGTCAGTAACCATTCGTATTAGATATCATCTCGATATGTTCTTGTCTGTTCTTTATATTTGTATGTCATTACTGTTATAGCTTATTTTTTTAGTCTCAGTCGATTTCCTCCATGATTTATTTCAAGGTTTTCATTTTTCTTGTTATTCGTTTGTTCTTTCTTGCTGTTCCATGTTAATTTTATGATATTATGGTCACTATCCTGTTGATGTATGATATTAAAACATTTTACCTGGTCTTGGTGATTGTTTGTTATCCATACATAATCAATTGTGGATTTGTTTTATCCGTTTTGCCATGTTTCTTTCCCGGGAATATCTCCCGTTGTCTGTCCGTTTAACATAAATAAGTTATGTGTTTCGAACATCTGTACCCATATTGAATAGTTTTTCCCCCTGTTTTCAGCTGTTCAAGACACTGAATTCCATAATTATTTAGACATAATGGTCAAGTCTCCACAAATAATTATTATTGGTCTTTTTTCCTGTTGTTGTGCGTCTCTTATTAATTCCATAATTGTCTTTATTAATGTGTCTGTTCTTATTTTAACTGGATTCCACTAACTATGTATTACTATTACAAGTTTGTTAGTTAGTTGTACTAGGGCCCATTGCACAAAAGGGCTTGGATTCCCAGATTCAAGTACTTTCAGGTTCTTTGTGTGTTTAATCAAGATGAACTGACCTGAGTAAGATCTTCCTTTGTCCCCTTTAATTGCCAGATTTATTAGGACTCCATGGCTCACACTTGACAGAGCTTCCTGAACCCATGTTTCTTGTAGGCAGGTTTTTGTTGCATTCTTTATAAGTTGATCCTCTCCTTCCTCCTTTTCTGTTGTTTGTTATTCTTTGTCTGATTTTGTTAAGGCTTTTGATGGCCATTGCCAATCATTCTCCTTTGTAGGTGTTTTTTTTCGATTCTCCGTAATTGTTTACTCTTGTTTTCTCCTTTCCTTAAGATCTACCCTCTTCTTATTCCCTACCTTACTTCCTTCTTCAACATCTGTCTTTCCTCAGCCACCTTTCCCTCTGCTTTCAAGCATGCCACGATCATCCCTATTTTGAAGAAACCTTCTACTGATCCCCTTCTCACCTCTAATTTCCAACCTATCTCTCTTCTTCCATTCCTTTCCAAGCTTCTCGAGTGCCTCGCCTACTCTCAGCTCTCATCCTTTGTCACCAATCTCTCTCTCCTACCCCCCTCCCAATCTGGCTTCCATCCTACACACTCTCCTTAAACTGCTGTCACCTATATCCTTAACTCCCTCCTCTCTGCTCGACACTCTAAGCAATCCTCTATCCTTATTCTCCTTGACCTCTCCGCTGCCTTCGACACTGTCGATCATTCCTTTCTTCTCCACACTCTTTCTTCCTTTGGGTTCAAAGGCTCTGTTCTCAACTGGTTATCCTCTTACCTCTCTTCCTGCTCTTTTACTGTTTCCTGGGATGGCCGGTCCTCTCCAACCCAACCTCTAGAATATGGCGTACCTCAAGGTTCGGTGCTTGGACCTTTCCTCTTCTCTCTATGCACCTCCCTCCTTGCCCCTGTTATCTCCTCTTTTGGCATCTCCCAACATTGCTATGCTGACGACACTCAACTCTTCCTTTCTTTCTCCTCTTTCTCAACTGACCGCCACCTAAAACTTTCTTCCTGCCTTACTGCCATAAAGAACTGGATGTCTTCCCGCTTTCTCTCCCTTAACACTGACAAGACTGAAGTCGTATTCTTTCCCTCCAACTCTCTTCCCCCTCCCTCTCCTCCACCTTTCATTCACTTTCCTCCCTCTAATCTCCCTATCTCTCTCCATGCTCGCAATTTAGGCATTCACTTTGACTCTTCTCTCTCTTTCTCCCACCATATCTCTCTCACTCCTCGTGCCTTTCGCTACCACCTCTTCCATATTCGCAAAGTCTGTCCCTCTCTCACCTTCCATGCTACCAAACTTTTAATCTCCTCCCTTATCTTTTCCCATCTCTTCTACTGCTCTTCCTTATTCTTTGGACTACCTACTTCTCATCTCACCCCCCTCAAATCTATCTACCATTCTGCTGTTCGTACCCTCTGTCTCCTTACCTCTCGTGACTCCATCTCTACTTCTCTCTCTTCCCTTGGCTGGCTTCCATTTCACTCCCAACTTAAATTTCACTTTCTCTGCCTTGTCTTCAAATCTCTCCATGGTCTTGCTCCCCCTTATCTCTCCTCCCTCCTCTCTTTCTACTCTCCCTCCCGTTCCCTTCGTTCTGCTGACCATTTCCTTCTCACTGTACCTCTGTCCCCCTGTGCCCCCTCCTGTTTCCGCTCCTTACAACTCCTAACCCCCCTGCACTGGAACTCCCTACCTCTTGCAATCTGGTCTACCCCACCTTCTCCTCATTCCACACCTCCCTTAAATCTCTCCTTCTCCACTCTCCTCCTTGAAACCCCTTCCCCTTCCTGCCTCCCCCCTCCTTTATCTTTCCCCTTGATTATCTCCCTCTCCTCCCCTACCTCCCCAATCTCACCTTTTCCCCTTCCCCCCTCCTACTCCTCCTCACCCCGCCCCCTCCCACCCAGTCCTACTCCACTACTCTCCCTATTCCCTTCAGTTAATTGCTCTTCTTACTGTTTTGTTGACTGATTCATGTTGTAATTTGCTTCTACCATTATATTGTTTATGGTTCATGTTTTAAGTTGTTCAATTGTGCAGCATTTCAGTATAACACGCTATATAAACCAATAAATACAAATACAAATAAAAATACAGTTGGTTATCGAAAGTCACCTTTATTGTGTGGTTTCTCATGTGATCTTCTGTGCGTTTTGTCTTTTCAGTTCTACTTGTCCTCTGATCTACAGATCTAGTTTATTCTGTGTTACATTTTTTCTTTGGGGTGTCTTCTGTTGCTGAGTCATAATCACTTACCCTATATCCTTTTCTAAGTTGTGTTTTTTCTTCAGTAGTTGTGTTTTCACTTGCAGTGACTTAAGATGTAATACACCCATTTTTCATCAATGTATTCGACGATTGCAATGTCGTTGGACGAAATGTTATTCAGGGTTGTGATTTTAATTAGTAAATGTACTATGTTATTCCTGTTAATGGTTAATGGTTGATGTTAATGGTATTATTTTCTTCAAGTATACTTTCAAATTTCCCTCTGGGATTAATGTCTTTATTTATCCTCATTTTTCTTTTGGTTTTTAAATTCAGATGTTTTTCCTGAGATCTTCTAGCTGGGCTACTTGCATTCCAATTAGCGTATATCTCATAATGTATTTTTTCCTTTCTTGGTTTTGACTCTATTTTTGTTTGGTGTTGTGTTTCCCTTTTTTCCGCTAAAGTATGAAAATGTGCTTCCTCCAGTGAAGTGTCGGATTCCCAGTGCCCATGATCCGACAACACTGTCAAGCTGAGTTCGATTTGCCTTCGCTCATCTCTTTGATCGGCAGTCGCGTCGTTATCCTCTTCATCCTCGTCTTTTTCCATCCATGACTCGTTTATTTCTATGCAAAATGATGCATCGTCAATCAAGTCGTATGTCTCTTCCCATTCATCATCTACCTGATCAGTCTCACTCTTGTTTTCTTCTTTTTTGGATTTTGTGGTTTTCAGTTTCTGGTCTTTCTTTTCTTCTTGATGTTTGTTCTTGTCTATTGTTGGGGCTATTTCGTCCACTCTGTGTCGGTTACGTGGTTGTATGTTTCGTAAAAACACTTGTGATCCATTTTCTCTTTTCTTTGGTATGTTTTTTAAATTTTTCATTTTTTTCTTGTACATTGTCATCTGTTGTTTTTTTTTGGTTGTTAGTTGTCAGCCTTTTCTGTGTTCTGTTTCCTTAGGTTTTTTTTTTGCATTTTTCTGTTAACGTGGAATACAGAGTACGTTTCACTAGCCCTCTGGTCATCTTCAACCTCCTAGTCTTATTTCCATAGGTTCTTTTTTTCACTTCTTCATCGATGATTGTTTTTTTTCCTATTGAGTTTGTTGTTTTTTAAAATCTTTCTTTTTTCTTTTCTATATTTAAAAAATCCCCCGCTTCTATAAGATTTCTAGTACTTTTTTGGATCATGTTTGGCATTTTCTCACTTGTCTCAGTTTTTTTGATAGACTTTCCGTTCTTATTTAAAATTTTACTTTTTTGGTTAGTTAGTTCTTCTACTTCCATTACTTGTGTTTCCTCTTGGCTCCCTTTCAGTTCGACTTCCAATTCAGATTTCTCCGTTTGCTGCTTTTTTCTTCTTCTTGTGATGTTTTATTTATGTTATTTCTTGTTTGACGTTGACATGTTATGAATTTTTGAGTCATTCTTGTTTCTCTTTCCTTTGGCTCTGCTGATTTTCTCATCCATTTTATCGTTTCCATCAAGTCTGCCATTATTTGGTTTCTTTACTCCTGCTCATTAGTTGGCAAGTCCCATAATCTCTGTTGCCATGATGCTGAGACTTCTGCCTCTTGATTCAGTCTACCGAAAATATTATTTGTAAATGTCTCCATTTGTATATGTTTATTTTGAATTGTAGCTAACATATTTGTGTTGTCTTTTACATTTTTGTTAATGGATTCATAAGGTTTTGTGTATGGTGCTTGGGAGATGGACATTGCTGCCATCACATTATTATGAATCTGGATCCCTGCTGCTGTTGATAGTTGTGATTTTCCTATGTTTACTGTTTTTACGTCCATTGTTGTTTAATGTTCGTTTGGTATTTTTTCTTCTCTTGTTTATGAATTTGAATCGATGATTTTTTCATCATTGTTCCTTATGTTTACTTCCTCTGTTTGCACTCTGTTTGTTGTATTTTTTTATTTTGTTCTTCTTGCATATCTCTGTTTTCACTTGTCTGTTGTCTGCTAATCCTTGTTTTATCAATTGATTTCAATTGGGAAATGTTTCCCCTTTGTGGTTCATTGTTTTTTATTCTGTCCACCTCTATTCTACTATGATTAGTAGTACCCCACTGAACATCTTCTCCGTGTTGGTGTAGGTTTGGATTAAGTTGAGGTGTTTTCCTTTTTGGTATCCTTGCGTCCCCTAACTTAATCTTCTCGCTAAAACTTGATCGTCTATCAATTTCTCTTATTTCGTCAGCAAGGGATATTTCATTAGAGTTATCTCTTCTATTACCCTTTCTTTTCCCCAGCATCAGTATAGACATATATATTTACTGTGTGAGGGGGCTTTTTCCATGTTTTCCTGCTGGTCTCTGAACCCTACTTTTATATCAACATCATTATCATTGTCGTCGAAGACTTCGTCGTTGTCCTCTATTCTTTTGCGTTGTCCAATTTCACGGACAGCTTCAAACTCTATACCCGTGGCTCTGTCTCCTGCATCACAAGTTTCTCGTCTATTGTCTGTCTTTCCGTTGTATACTTCGAAGTCTTTGATTTCTTCATTATCAAATGCTGTTATTACTTTTAAGTTAGTGAATTGGTTTTCTGCGCTTTTAAGCGTGTCGTGTTGTTTCCCAAGCATGTTTCAATTATCATGCACATTGTCTAATATGTCATTCCTCTTTTCCATCAGAATCTTGCAAACGGTCTGTGCTTTGTTTTCATTTCTTTCAATGTCAATGCTAGTTTTCCCATCCCTTTTCACTTTCGCTATCACTTTCCTTTCTTGCTTTTGTCTGCTAGACATTAGGATCTGCACGGCCGACTGCTGGCAGAAGGACTCGGCCTCCAGCAGTTCTGCGTCTGTGATATCCGCATTGTGGTTTTGAACAGCATCCTGTGTCAAGTCAGTGCTTGAGTAATTGTTCCCATGTGATGTTGTGTGTAACGCTTGTTCTCTGTGTGCGAGTGGGTCTCTGATGTTCATTATCCCGCAATTACCTCCTCCTGCGTTCACACTCGCACTTGCATTCGCACTGGCACTTACTTGCTCAGTTGATCTTAGACCTGATTTCCGTTGTCGCTTCGTAGTATGTACTTCTGTTTGATCTGCTGCCTCCACGTCGCCTGCACGAGTGTTCTCTCTAGTACATGGGTGAGTGGCACTGGTGAATGTTTACATGATTTCCAAGTCTCCGGTCATTCTGCTAAAACCTGGGATAAGACTAGGGTTAGACTGGAATCCTGCGCGGCGCTACGTGCCTGCGCTGGGTTTTTAAAGGAGGTCCTTTCTCTTGCTGATGCAGTTAAAGAAATAGTAGATTCCAAAGCAATTTTCACTGGAAACGCTGATCCGTGGCTCTCACGTAGAATGCTGGGGTTAGACCGGACTCCTGCCCGGACTAATACGTGGCGCGACACACCTGCACTGGGTTCTTAAAGGAAGTCCTTTCTCTTGCTGCTGCAGTTAAAGAAACAGTAGATTCCAAAGCAATTTTCACTGGAAACGCTGATCCGTGGCTCTCACATAGAATGCTGGGGATAGACTGGACTCCTGCCCAGACTTTTGCGCCTTTTTGCTTTTCTGCATTTAATCTATATTGGTTTCTGTTTTTTTTCTTTTTGATATTCCATATTTCTCACCTTTTTGTTTGCCCGGTCACCTTCTCCTGATATGACTGTCATCTCCCTATTCCAGTCTCCTTCCTGTCCTTCCATCTCTCCCCATCAGATCAAGTATGCTATGGAGGAAATGGAGTTAGGAGATACATCTAGGATATAAAGAAAAACAGAGAAGTTAAAAATGTATTCAAATATGTGTTTCCCTTTTCTGCTTTTATCGTTTTTGTAAGGATAAAAAACAGTTAAAATATTATCTCTCACTCTCGTCTTGCATTCCGAACATTCTTACTCCCTGTAATATATAGTTTCCCATTGTTTGTGTCACCAGAACTGCCTCAGAACCTACATACTTACCTGTTAAAGTATGTGGTTTCCATTTCCTTTATCTGATATTTTCCCCTGAAATTCACCTACTTACCTTCAAAATATGTAGTTTCCAGATCCTTTGTAACTTCTTTTATGCCTTCTTTTATTTTTATACCTATTCCTTAAATTTTTGCTCAGTCTCTAGAATCCTGGATTTTTCTGTGGCATGGCTTTATCTGATTTACATTTACAGACTGTTCAGTTACTTTGTCATCATCTTTAATCTTTTATACACAACTGGGTATAGTTTGTCAATGATCTTGAATGGTCCATTGCAGGCTATCATGGTGTTGACTGTTTTGATCTGTTCTTGGCAATATGTAATTGAAACACCTAGTTACTCTTGGGCAGATTCTTTCTTGTCATAAAATGACTTGGCACTGTAAGCTGCCTTCTCCATGTTCTTTTGTGCAAATGCAAAATCATATTGTAGATGTTTCCTCAAAGTACCCACATATTCATTTAATGAATAGTGGATAAGGTGATTAGAGTATATATTTAATTGGTTTTGTAGCATAAATGTTATGGTAACATATCTTCCTGCACGTCATCACTTTGTGCAGACTTAAATAGTAGTTTTGGAATAAGTAGTTTTGATCTAATAGCCAAGAGAACAGGTGGAAGTAACAATTCCAAACTAGGTGCTGCTTCATCCACATATTTCTTCAATATGTTGTATATGGTTTGATGTGTTCTTTCGATGCCCCCACTAAATGATGGTCTGTAGGAAATGTGTCATTTTTGTTTCACACCCAAGATTTCCACATTTGCATCACCACAGTACTAGTAAAATGGCTATCTCAGTCAATCCTTTGTGGTAAACCGAATCTAGAGAAAATGCGATTTACCATCAATTTTGCAGCTGTTTCTCAGGAACAATTTGGAGCTGGTATAAATTCAACCCACCTGGTCATCGTGCATACAACTGTGTGCATGTATTTAATCCCACAGGTGGATCCTTACACAGGACCAATAAAGTCCACATCGAGAGCAGACTATGGTAATGTCAATCCTCGTTTAAGTAATAGTGCTCTATGTATTGGATAATTAGGCTGGAATTGGGTACATACCAAACATCCTCTACAAGGTGATGTATTTTGACATGTGTATCCAATATGCAAATTCCCTCAAAATCTTTTGAGCCCGCTATCGCCTGAAGTAATAGAGTTATGTACATGATGCATCCTCAACCCTCTGAAAGACATGGGCACAACCCACAGCGGAAATCCTGATATGAGTTTCTGTACTAACAACCCATCTTGCAAATGAAATAATTTCTTGGTTTTAATTAATACTCGTAGATCTTCTTTTCTACAATCTTCATCTGAAATATTCGTCTTCTAAGCATCTGCAACATAATACTAGAATATCCCCAGCACTGGATCCTCTCTTTGGTCTGTTATTAAATCTTTGGCTGGAGTATCCCAACTCCATTGAGCAGCTGGGAGTTAATTTTGCTTTTTGGTCTTTGACCATGGAACAACTGATATCTCTCCTTCCCTCATTAGAAGGTCAATGTCCATATATTTTCAGTTTAGAGTTCCTTCTGTTGACAATTGATTAGCTAAAGCATTTCCTTGTTTGTTGATAACTTGTACTATCAAATGACCCTCGATTTTTCTCTAAGTTACGGTCATGCCATGTTCAGTGACAAATTGATCAACTGTTTCAATCAATTTTCCATGTTTTAGAGATTTCTCTAAAACATACCCCTGGCTTCCATTTTGGGAGATATTCTACAAAACTATTCCTTGCATAGTTGGAATCTTTAATTATTACCAATGTTTGCATCTGCTTCTGTGCTGCTGGGCCTATGTCCCTATGGACGCAATCATTTCAGCAACTTGACTACTTTCAGGGCCAATTTTGTATTCAGCAGACTGAATCTGGTCATAATCAGCCAAGACACTTCCTATTCTTGCAACTAATTATTTTTCTGAATCTTCATTTATATGAAATGCACAGCCATCCACATAAACAACAGGCATGTTTTTGCAAATGTTTTCATCAAAGCATATACAAGGGTATTTTAGGTAGTCTTCAAAGTTAGCATCACATTATAATTCTTCAGTAGCCTCTGTTTTTCACAGTTATGCAATTCTGTCTATTCTTGAGGAATTGGTATGTTTTTATTCTGCCCATAAGTAAACTCTGCTGGAAAACTCTACATCGATAACATCCAAGATGTAATCCTAGAATTGGAAAGAGTAATTTTATTACTTTATTACTTTGAAGATAGTGTAATGGTTGGTACGCATTCTCAGTTATCAACCATTCACCTTTAATGATTGGGCAAATGTGTTACAGCGCCCATATGGTCATCAACAATGCATGTTCACATTCATTTAAAGAGCACTTAATTTGTGAGAATAACTTACTAGCATAGGCTATCGCCGTTTTCTTTTTCTCATGTTCCTCATACAAAACTGCAGTGATACAGGTCTTAGAAAAAGAAAAATCTTTGATGAAGCCTGGCCTTTAATTAAGTAAGAGTTTTTTTAGTTTAAGGACTGCCTCATGATGCTCACTACCCCATTGCCAAGGAAAGGTCCCTTTTCAACAATTTGGTGAGAGATTCTGTAATTTTGGCATGCTCTGGTATGAATTTCCTACTTTAATTGGTCATGTGAACCAGACCTCTCAATTTGCTAAGGGTAGTAGGATACTTTAACTTCTGTAATGCTTCAATCCTTTTCTTTTTCTTTTGAGGACTTCAACCTTCTATAGTAACTTCATGCATTAGGACATTCACTTTCCTTCTGCACCACTGTGCCCTCCCTACAGCATTTCTTATTTGGTTCAGTAATTGTTTTACTCACTGAAAATGTTCCTATAGTTCACACTTTAATAAGATATTGTCGACATATATTAGATTTCCATGCATTTCCACGTCAGGCATCACCTTATGCAGGAAGACAATAAACTTACTCCATTGGTAATATAGCCAAAAGGGGTCCTTCACCAACACAGTTGTCTTGATTTAAATAAGAAGGCAAACATATGCTGAATAGCAGGGGCTACCTTAACTGCTCAATATCCAGCAGTTAGGCCGGGAGTGGTAGATACCTTTGAACCTTGGATCTGTGCCAACTCTTGGTCAATAAATGGTAATGGCCATCTTGAAACTGTAACTCTCTTATTCAGATCTGGCACATCCGCACATAACCTCAACTGACCATTGAGTGTGAGTACTCATAGAATCATGGTCTTGAAATTAATATGTACAGGCAGCACAATTCCTTTTGATTCAAGTGCATTTATAATTTCAGATAAAGACTCCAGGCATGCCAGTGAAAGTTTATATTGACTAACAAAAACTGGCTCACCTTTGTAATCCTTGGGTAACATAGTTATATGTAGATTTGTAGATCAACAGACATATGCATTTCACGAGAATACGTCTTCGAAAGATTTAAATATCTGTTTTTGTTGCTCTCTTTCTTCAACATTGGAACATTCATCTGCCACTTGCACCTGTTCTTCCAACAGTTTCTCTAATTCTGGAAAATCTTCCAATGGAGGTATTTCTGTGTTCTCTTCTGACTGAGAAGCAGTATCTTTTTGACAGCACAGATATTTTTCTTTCCACCCGCATGAAACACAATTGTCGTTATTATCTTGTCTTTGGCTTTCCCTGTCTAATTAAAAAAATTATAATCAAGTGGGAGACATATTACATCATCAGCCCCATGTGGATATACTGAAGTGACTGAAAATATCCTCTGTGGTCTTGTGTGAACAACTCAGGTCTTTCGCGTTCATAATCATTGAATTTTTCCCTTCTGTGGCGTGATGGTCCTTGATGATCCAATGGAAGTTCCTTTTTCAAGATGGATAATTTGACAACCTAAATAACCGGCTAAAATTGCTATTTCATTGTTTCCTGTTTAAATCCAATGTGCCTGATTTACAAAGCTTTTTTCAACAGGGCTCTCCCATTGCAAATGCTTTCGTAAATCAGGCCCAACATCGCTGAAGCATGTGAAGGATATTTTTAGCAGAAACTTCTTTATTGAAATAATACATATGCCAGATCACTGCGAGAAAAAACCCTAAAAAGATGTAAAATACTCCCTCAATGATTTAAGATATAGAGAGGATTTTACAAATGTTTCGCAATAGTTATGCTATTTTGTACAGGTTCATTCACAAAGATGAGGTCATAGATATAAAATGTTGCTAATAGTAATTTGCAGGTATGAAAAGGTGTAAATTACAACTGGTGAAGCTATCCACAGAGAACCTTGTGTCAGTTATGAATGCATATTTCATGTCTTTATTTGCATTTTTCGATAAGTAGGAATTTACTAAAGTCTGTGCATTATGCCTGAGTACAGTTTAAAAGAAATGTATTTAAAATCTTTAACTTTGGATGGATTTAATATGCTCTCATGATATAAATGTTTTATTATCATTTGTGTCCCTTCTTGCATATATGCACAAATGCTGACAAACTCATTTGTGAGTAACTGTACAATAATTGTATAGGTGGACATTCACCACATTTATATTTCTCTTCCAGAACGTACACTATCCTGGAATTTCCATCTTATGCAAATTGAATAACAGAATAGGACTGTGTAGTATGTGAATACATAGGATGCATAGTCATATCACACACAATTGGTTTAAATTTCAAACCTGGCATTTTGTGTGTAATTGACAGATGTGATAATTGTGGTTTTTCTCGGGATATGTCACAGCTATTGGGAAAAGCTGTGGGATTGATGTACAAAAAATACAGTGGCAGCTGGTGGATTTTTCAAATGGAAGGGCATCCATATTTCAAAGAAATATGTCAGACTGACCGAGCATTGCAAGGGAGCCCAAACCAACCAAGGGAGGTTTGTGGGGTTTCCCCCTGAGAACATTATCTGAATAATGGTTTACAATGGTGGATTATGCAAAATACTTTCTGTGAAAAACTGGGTTAAAAGACAGACAGTTTACAATTGGTTTTGTAAGGTAACTCCAATCCAAAATGGAATAGATGCAAGTCACAAACAGTGCACAGGAGCATTTCCCAATGCATTTTCATGATGCCTTTGCCCGCAATAGATGCCAGTATGAAAATGTGTTCATGCTATCTGATCTTGTACATTTCCATGCTGGTGGCATCCATACATGCCAGAATTCCTTTAGAATAACATACTCCTATTTACTTTGCACATAATGCCAGTAACGATACCATAAGGAAATATGTCCATTCTTACTCTGCCAATATATGGCAGTATACCCACATAGGAAGATACTCCTGTTGGCTTTACCTTTATTTACTTTGCCCTTAATGCCCAGTAAAAAAGTGCCATGCTACAGTACGAAATAGATAGAATGTATGCATCAAAATGGCAGTCTAGCCACATATAGCACATATCCTTTCTTTAAATCAACAGCATTTCTTTACTGGGCATCTATGGTAATGCCCAGTAGAAATTGCCATTGTTGCCATGGCACCCCTTGCCAAAATCAGTCCCCGGCCTTGCACAATCACATACACACACACATTCATTCACATAACATTCACTCACTCATTTGCATGTGCGCCCAACATCACACACTCACTCATGCACACACATTATATAATCATAATTCTTTAAAAAATAAATCTTACCTGCATGCAGCCCTGGTCTGGACTCTGCTCCATTCTTCTCCAAAGCCTCTATTAAAGCCCCTGGCTCCCACACAGCACAAACAGGAATCAAGAAGCAAAGAGCAATTCCTGGTCCCTAACATGCAGGCAGGAGACGGAGTGCTTCTGAAGCCCTGCCCGATATGTTTGTATGTGAGGGGAGGCACAGGAGCACCCCCTTACACATACACATGTGCTATTCCCCAGCCTGCATCCCCAATGGGCCATACAGGACTGGGGAAGCAAAACACCCCTGACCTTCCATTGTCCAATGGACATACGTGCTGGGGAGCTAAACTATCAAAGGGTGCCCATGATTCCCTTTTTACAGTAACCAAGCCCAGGACAACAAGCAAGCTCTCTGTGTTTTCACTGGGCTAGCAAGGTTCCTTTATGAAGGTTGAGGGTTCTGGTGGGTCAGCGCCCCCTCGCCCATTTTGGACAAAGCGTAAGTAAGTAATGCTTGTCATGATTATGCTAACAATAGGTCAGAACTTTCCGAACATGAGCAGGATTCACAAAGGAAATCAGTTTTAAACTACTACTTTCCAGTATGCTCATAATTGATGAAAGATTATTGATAAAATGCTGTCAAAGACTTTTCCTCACACCCAATAAAACTATTTGGCATCACATATTTCTTCTTCCTCCACACATCACAAACACATACATGTTTATACTGCTTGGAGGACACTTAATTCTAGGAGTTACGTAACACACGGTTCTAAGACAATGTCCCTCATTATGAGGTTGCTGGTGGCACCGGCGGCCTCCGGGCAACCTCGGCTTAACGTTTCCGCCACCCAGTATCCCGGTAATACCGGGATATTACAGGAGGGGGTGAAACAGTAAGTTCCCATTCCCGTCGGGTCATGGGCATGGGAACACTGAAGCACCAGCACCGTTAGCAATGGTGCCAGTGCTTCAGTGATTTCTCTAACGGTAGGGGCCCGAACTACCGGCAGGTCAGGCCTGCCGATAGTACACAGCCCCTACCACCAGACGCAGAGTGAACTGGTCTGGAAAAGGTGCCCGTAATCGTTGTTCCGGACCCTGTCACTCGTAATGAGGGCCAATGTTTAATTGTTTGACTACACCTAACACACTTATATATAAACTTCGCTCCTCATGTGCAATGTTTCTCCGTAGGAGATCCAGCTGTGACTTAATTGTATTCAAATGTAACATTTGTGAAGACACAGTTGGACTCTTGTGAGCTTGTAAATAAACATTATCTATTCTAGCCTAATGTATGCATTTTTTCCCCAGTAGTAGGTCTCACTTACATTTAGAAAAACATGAATCGTC
The DNA here is from genome assembly GCF_040938575.1 of Ambystoma mexicanum. Lineage (NCBI taxonomy): Eukaryota > Metazoa > Chordata > Amphibia > Caudata > Ambystomatidae > Ambystoma > Ambystoma mexicanum. The sequence goes on along the minus strand of NC_090941.1, from coordinate 963,949,218 downwards.
CACTGAGCGTAGCACGCCCTATGTGAATACAAAGAGAACGTATTTTGCTCCACCAATACTGCTGACGCGCTTAATTTTAACTGCGTTTAGGTAAGACGGGTGGGTAGCTCTCATGCAGTATTTATGAAACCTTCTGACCAGTATGTGGCAGGCCAAGGAAACAACTGCCATTGCACACATGGGAGCCGGCTCTCCTTTGATCATTAATAAAATAATAAAACAACCTTCAAAACAAAAGAGGGAGAAGGGTGGGAGCGCGGCAGGGAATCGAGCAAGGCTAGGGTTCTGTGGGATCTTTATGTGCTGCGCTTAATAGAGTGCCTTCTAGGAAAGACAGAGCTCACACCGCTGCCAAGGAATGCTGTCACACAATCCCTCCACAGATAAACAGCTTTTAAGAGATTTGGTGGGGTTTCAAATGTCAAAAACCGAGAATGAATATAACCAGAACCAAAATTTAAGAGTAGCCACCAAAAGCTTTTTTTTTTTTTTTTAACTTTTTCAATCACTTTTCCAGGGACCTGATTTCCAGACTTCATGGGATATATGCAAGGCGAAAATGTCCCGAATTTCTGGAAGCCATTTCTGCAGATTCCAAAATCAGATGTAAAAGCATCAGGTTTCATTGTGAAATCCCCCTCAGAGAAGGCGCTCCAGCATGTGCACTGAAGAGCTGCTTTCGTTTCCATTGAGGAATGATTCAACTTACAGCATCTCTATTATCACTGATAAACATGATTCGAAGCATGCATGGCTTTTCTAGGGAAAAAAGTAGTATTTCCTTTATGTTTACACACCCGAAAAAGACATTAAATGCAGGCTCGTGATTGTAACTATGAAATATACAGCCCCTGAGTGACCAGAGAGGGAATCTAACTCAAACTTGCCTTATGAGAGTCATGTGATGTTTGGTACCTTTCCCAACATCGGGGATTTTGCCATTGTTATTATGACAGAAACTTCAGCTGTGTGCCCGAAATAGAAATAGGGCTAAACGCGCTTGCATAGAAATGGAATGCAGAATCGATTTGCACAAAGCAATATAAAATGGACTCAGTGTTACCAACATAGTTGTCTCAGTGCAGAGCAGTTAGTCATTGGATGTTTGGAACTTTAAAAGCCTTTAACCAGGAGCTTGACTTTGCATCATTACCTCATGGTCCTTCTTCCTCGGCCAAGTCATTACAGAATGAGAAAATACTGCTATCAGGACCAACAATTGCTCTACTCGTCAAATTAAACAAATTCCCCCTAACAATAAACGTCTGATTGATGCTTAGTCAATTCAGAATATTCATGAAAACGGTGTATTTTGTAACAGTTTAAAGGTGACAGACTGTTACACAATAAACAATTTTCATTTATTTATTTATTTTGTGCATTTATGAGAAGCGTGCATAAGTCACTGGCATCTAGGCACTGGTTACAAGTAGGAACAAGGCGAAGTGATAGGGAGATGCAGGGAAGTGTAAGGGAGAGTTAATTGAAGAGGAGGCTTTTCAGCTGTTTCCTGAAAGCATGGTAGGAAGATTTGTTTTGCAGATGTGGGGGGAGCCTATTCCAGAGGGCTGGTGCACGGATCAAAGGCTTGCCCCTCCTTCTCTTTTCCAGTTGAATCTTGGTATAAATCAGATATTTTGAGCAGACAGATCTGATGGGTCTGGTGGAGGAATGTTTCTTGATTGTATTAGTGAGGTATTGGGGTGCCTCATTGGCGATGCATCTGTGGGTGATTGAGAGTGTTTTGAACTTAAGTCTGTCCTTCAGTGGTATCCAATGGGCCGACTTCCTAGCTACCGAAATGTCAGCGTGTCTGCCAATGTCAAGTGCAGCTCGAAGGGATCGAAGTACAGCTTCCTAGCGCCTTGATGTCTTGCTGTCTTTGTTGCGCTTTAGAAATACCTATTCAATACAAGGGCATTGTTTTGGATAGTTTGGAGCTTATGCAAGTTTTTTTCTGTATGTTCCGTGGAGTTGGGAGTTACAGTAGTCCAGTTTGGAGCCTATGAGAGCCCGGGCAATATCAAGGCAGTTCTGGGAGGAGAGGAAAGGTATTATTGAGTTTCCTCGGATACCCGGCCAAGGAAGCGATGTGGTTGACCTGGCGGGTCACGGAGATTGAGGAGTCTAGGTAAACGTCTAGGGTTTTCACAGAGGATGCTACTGGTATCCCATGGCCCTCTATGGTAAACGTTTTGTAAGCATTGTGCAGTTTGTGAAGGCGTGTTGTAGGGCCGATCATGAGGAGCTCAGTTTTTTCATCGTTGATGAATGGTTTCGTAGATGGTATTAATGCGGTAGGGGTCAGTATGGTAGTCTCCGTAGAGGGGAATGAGGATTTGAGTGTCGTCGGCATAATTGGTGTATGATATACCGAGGACATCTCAGTGGTCAAATAGGAGTTTGGTGTGCAGGTTGTATAGTGTAGGTGATACGCAGAAGTAGATGTGGGAGTAGCAGTGGCATCCCCTGTTTGTCAGAAAGGAGGAGATCCATTTGGTTGCTTCTGGAGAAAAGTGGGCAGAGGAGGAGAGTGCTTTGCATAGGAGCTCGTGTTCCACAAGGTCGAGTGCGCCGAAGAGATTGAGCATGAAGAGGAGTGAGAGGGATCTCTGGTCAAATGCAGTACTGAAATGGTTTTTGAGGTCAAACAGAAATGTCTTTCTGCCATGTTTTGGATGGAAGCCTGATTGACGGGTCTCTAGGACGTGCAGTTCTAGGAAGTATTGGATCTGCAGGTAGGCCACTCTAACCATGATTTGCAGAAGGAAGGGGACCATTGTGATAGGGCAGAAGTTGGTGGGGTGGCTGGGTCAAGAGTATTTCTTTTAATTGTTTTATGATTGTTCTATATTGCAGAATGAGGCACCACCCTATGTTTTTAGACCAACCTGAGAGTCCCCACATGAGGTGAACTCTGGCCCCTGCCCTAGAACTGAAAGGGTATAATGGCCATGCCAACCTAGCCTCCTCCTGTTTTTTCTTGTCTTTTTTTCCTCCTGTCTCTGCAGGGTTTGGCATATATGAGACATACCTGTCAGAGGCCCGCTGCTTCACAGGTGCAATAACAAGACTGTTTCTTCCCTGCCGTAAGGCACACATTGTGCTGTCTTTGGCTGCTGTGTCGCAAGATGGAGAAGAGAGACTAAGGGTCTCCCTAGAAAAGGGGTTATGGATCATGCTCTGGCTCCCACTCCAGATGGTGAGAAGAAATGCACAGGAGTGAGAACAACTTCTCCAGGACCCTCCCATACAGAAGAATTCCTAGGCAGGTGATGTTCACTTCCCCATCCTGGACTGGGCATATAAATGCAGTACCTGCTTTATCTATTACAGTGTAAGCAGCAGAGCTCATAGCAATGATTACTGACACTGTCAGTGGAGTTAGCAATCCTTGTGCTTGAGCCCCCACCTGCTTTGCTGCCCACGCCACTGCCCAGGATCTTCCCCTATTGGACACAACACCCGATCTCCTGGCATTGCCATATGAGGAGCAATTTCTGGAAGAAGGAGATTGGGGATGATGTGGCCCAATATCTTCTGCATAATCTGGATTTATGAGATGTTAAAGCTACTCCAGTTCCTGTGGGGGAATTCCTGGTGCCTATAGTCTGTATGTTATGGTGCCGCAGACAGGGAGGCCTGTTCAGCAGAGTATCCAGGACTTGATCAGTGGATACTGGAAGGAGCCAGAAAAGGCATCTGTCCCAAGGGGATTGTCCAAACTCTACCCTACACATGGTTTTACCCCCAAATTTCCAGACATTCTCCAGGTCGACTTCATTCCTCCTTCCTTTGAAGAATATACCAGTGTAGTCACTGAAGTCACTGTCCCATTGGACCCCGTGGATAGGCCAGTAGTTTCTGCACTAAAGAGTGTTTGGAAAGATTTCTATTTTGTCAAATGTGCCTCCATAGTTTCTATGTACATCCAGCCTTTTTGCTTTGTTTTTTATCCTGTTCTGACTTTTTGAAGCCTTCAGCTTCACTTCCCCTGCCTTTTGCTCATTTGGTATGGGGAAACTGATCGGTCGTTCAGATTATCAGTCCTGGGAAACTATGTTTCCCTTTTATCTTTTATATTTTTATAACTTTTTAACATTGCACACAGCATCCTAGAATGCAGTGGGGATACTTTTGGTAGCACCCTAGCCTTTTACACTTGGGAGTTTTTGGTTGCTTTTATATGTGCCTAGCGACATGCTGGTGGCAGCAATTATATCTCTACCATGTTTGTGGTATTTTTAGTGTGCACATTCACGTTGTGTATTGCTACTAAACTTGGCTAGTGCCCTAAAATGGCCACACCACGAGATTCTCTCTTGTTCTTTGGCTGAATTGTAGTATATACTTTTTTCTGCCATGCCAGGTCAAGAAATCCCATAAATGGTCATGCACTTCCCAGGAAAGCTCCTGCTTTCACAAGCTAGTTCGGCCTAAGTGTGTGTGGCCCAGGAAGTTGGAGGGACTGTGTGGCCCTACTCCACATCTGCAGTGCCAGACAGTCCCGGTGTGGGGCGTGAGTGAAACCAATTGTTTGAATGGTTCAGAGCCTTACTTTTGACGCCCTTGGATTTCTTCAGATCAGCATAGGAGTCAAGACCTCCATTAAAAAGAACAGCCAATTGAAGATCCGAAGAAGACTCCTGAAGAGGCCTGGCATCTCTTCCTATGTATGGCCCGGTGTAGTCCTGTTGGACTACCTAATTTGTGAAGGCCATGTGTGGTGCTTCAACCCTTGGACTGGTGGGACCTCAACGTGTTTTTGAGGATGCAGCATTTCCGGGCCTTTGGAAGTGTCCCACTGTGGACTGTCCAGCTCAGAGCCGGCCCAAGGCATGGGCAGTCTATGCAGTGGCCCAGGGCCCCGCTGTCAGTGGGGTCCCACTGGGAACAGTGCCTGCCTCAACTATACCAAGAATACTGTTTTCCACAGGGACGGTGTGGCTTCCATGTACGAGGCTTAAGTGAGGCCATGGTGTCCCCTCCAAACCTCCTCTGGCTCTTTAGTGACAAACACCCGCTCCGAGAGGCCCATCAGATGCTGCAGACCTCTTATTGACTGCTTATCACTTTCTTTCTTTAAGCAGAGAATTTAAAGTAGGGGCGATTTACAAGTGATTGCCCATTTAAGAGACCATTGTTTTGGCGAAGACGTTCGTAATGTTTCTGTGTTAACTAATTCAAATGGGCATTTTCATTCTGAAAGCATACGGAAAGCACAGTTTAGCTGCCTAAATCTACATTCTCGTCTAGACCAGTTAAATGATATCACACAGAATACTTTTAAACTAACTACATTGTGCTCTGATGTTCATATTTAACACATTTTTGGTAGAATGTAACGTTTTCATCACATCATATATGATCCCTGCATTTGTCAAACACTGAAACACAAACAGCTAACCTTTAAACACATTACATGTTGGTATAAGTCTTGAAAGTACATGTCCAAATCCCAAAGGCAATTTGTTTGCCTTTTGCTGAATTGCATTCTGGTATTTTTAGTCTCCCAGTCAAGATGGGGGAACAATGCCACAATTGTACACTGTTCGCTTAACACATTTCTGTAAGGATTTATATATTTGGGTGAGTAATTTGGTATGTGTAGTTTTTAAGTCATCTTTATGAAGTAGTGTATTGTTGAAAGCTAGTGTTGAGAAGGGCCAATGATGAGAGGGCAAGTGAGTCATGAATATTTTCCCAGCATGAGGTGGCAATCGTAGGTAGTGTGGTTATTTTTCCCTGATTGTGGCCATGTGCTGCTTTTCATGGCACTAGTAATGGTATATGTTGGTGGACAGCGCAAATTCTTCCGAGAGCAGACGCAACCCTGTTCTGTGTTTTTGAGATTGGCAAGCTTGCTCATGCATTTGGCTACGAGATTTCACCCAGGTTGTCATTTTTTCAGTGCAGGTGATTTACTACCAGACCACATAAAGTGTCATCAAAGCACATGTCTCGCATTGGGATTTTGCTTTGCAGGGAATATTTAACTACAGAATGATGGGTTTAAAAGGTGAGCAGCTTTTATACTTTGCCAGCTAATTTATTGGAACATTTCCTCTCTTAGGTTATTTTTCTGGTGTTCATTACGTTTATTGAAAGGCAATGCTATTTTCTCTTGTGCACTTTCTTCTAAGGGGAAAGGTCAATTGAACTAAATGTGTATATTTCACTTTAAGTTATCTTTGCTTACTGTGCATATATTCATGTGTGCCAGCTTTTGTTTTTCACTATCGTGGCAAACGCTATCATACCGAGTGAAGCGAGGAAGCCATACTCATCCCCACGTCAAAACACCACATTTTGCAGCAAATGCAGGAATAGGAAAGAACCCATGTGATTTACAGGAAGGTCTAAACCTATAACATCTCAGCAACAGTCTTTTAAACTGCTCAGCTGCTTATGCAATCCCCTGCTATTCCTGCTACTGACAAACAGTGTTGGGCCACTGATACCCTCCAATCAAAGCTCAGGGGTACATTAATGAGACACCCTTCTCATTTTGTAGTAAGCAGCACTTGATAAACATCAAAAATATTCCTTATCTGTAGCTTCTGAAATTAAAGCATATTGCTTGTTTGGACAATATGCCCAAATATACTCACAATAAAAATATAAACAATCGTGAAACTTCTGAAAAAACAGTAGTTAGTTTCAGTTATCAAAACACAATCACCATATGTTTCTAATGCTTTCCACAGTCAGATAGTGTTGTCAAACCAAAAGTTTCATAAATACATTTTGCAAACAGTATGTCTACCAATTACATCTGGCAAGAAATGTATTCAAGTTCCTGTGTTGCATACTGCTCTCATTTCCTGGCTTCACCACTTAACCAAAGTGAGTGTTTCTGGGAAAATCCTTTTATCACACTATGCCGTATCTGCCAAAATTAGATGTCTCTACAAGGTATTCAGCTCCGTTCTATGTGAAAATAACTTTTTTAAAGGTCTCAAGAGAAAAAGACTGATTTACTTTGACCGATTTTCTTTTGATCTGAAAATCAGCATTGTAAAGGTCTTTTTCTCTTGAGACCTTCAAAAAAAGCTATTTTCACATAGAACCGAGTGGTTTCCCTTTTATTTTACACATTCAGGGGTTTCCACCCCCAACCCCCAATTCTACCTCCCTGCCCCCCACATCCCTCTGCCCCTACCGCTGACCCCCTACTCCACCTACTCCCCCAAATGAAAACACATGCATACACACAACACACACACCAACACACACACACACACACACTCACACACGTACCCATTCTCCTGGTCCTGCGCTTCCGGGTCCAGAACTGCCTGTCAGCATCTGGGCACACTCTTGTGCATCAGGGGTGTGATAGTTGGATTTAGAAAGACTGCTCCGTGCGGTCACAGAGCGGTATTTCTAAATCTGTATTTAAGTGAAAAGATCTTTTGTAGAATATCTTTTCACTTAGGACCATTCAGCTCACACTGTCTGCTACTTCACAAAAATGCCTAACTCCTGATATTACCACATAGGTAAATATTAATAGTGACAATTCATATACTGAATGTCACAGTGTATTACTCTACTACCTTAAACATGGTTTTTACTGTAACTTCCCATGATACTTTGCGTATATAAGCCTCATTCTATGATATCACTGATGTCACTATTTATGCAAATTGGGGGAGCCCACATATCTTTTTGAGCTTATGGCCCTTAGGAACGTGCATATGGAATGGATGGGATCACACCAGAGTAATTCTGAATCCAAATAACGGAACCCACCCAGGAAAATGGCAAAGTGCTGTTTTCTTAGCAATTATCTAAAACAAAGAGGTTACAACTAACATCAACTGATGTACACCTCAATCTCTCAATGATCTCCACACAAAATGTGACTTTTATACACAAAATGCATCAGAGTGACATCATACTATGGCAATAGTAAACAACCTATCAAGGGTCGGGATTGGTTAAGGGAGACATCTAAGTATACTTTCCTATAGAAGTTAGAATTGTTATTGACTGTCCATTATCAAGTGGACATCTTATGCCTACCTCTAAAAAACATGTAATTTCAGAAACATTAGATAGACAGTTTCTCATTGGTTTTCAAACGATAAGGTCCTTCATTATATGGACTGATATAATTGGTTGGCATGCTTATACCATGTCTGGAACATTTGGTTCAGTTAGCAGCACCTAAACCCAGACCCAGGTGCAAGGAGATAGGGCATTTAACTACCTCACCAGCCAATTAGCCCAGCATCTCTCATCACCAATGCCTTCTGCCATGAAATTTTCTTTGAACTCGGTCTTTAAGAACATCCTTGTCTTTGAGAATGTATGGGTGTGCAGGCGTATCGTGTCTGGAACTCCAAGTTCAAACTCTATTTCCATCCTTGGCTCACGTGACAGGAGACCGTGATTTGGTCCATTTTGCAGCTTTTAAATTCTCTAAATGAATTAAAGTTTTGCATCCTTTGTGTTCTATCTTGCACCTTAATATGAGAAGGTTCATCCTCTGCAATACTCATTCTTCTTTAGAATAGATAGCAGACCTTGGTCGTTTCAGTCTTGACTTCAGGCCAGACAGCCTTGCCATTTAGCTCCATGAGCCTACTATTCTTGCTGCAACACAGTTTCCATTCCCGCTTCCTAGGTTCTGGCTTGCTAAATTCATGAGACCAATGTCCAGTTTTCTATGCAATGGCGGCTTTGCCTGCATTCTATTCGCTACTCATAGATGGCTTCTACGGTGACTTTTCAGCGTCTGTACATTTGTTGAACGGTTGTTTTTCTGTGGCACATTGTAGGAGTGTAATCATCTTTCTTTACATTGGAAAGCTCACTTGATTCTTCACTTCATCATTAGTTTCTTTAGGATCTATACATCATCTTCAGCCCGTATCTCGGGACGTCATGCACACTTCTCGAAGACATCATCAATTCATTGGTTAGCTTCTTTTCATACTCCTTCAGGATTTTCCTCCTGTAGGTTATCATCATGTCGAGGGTACATTCGGTAGGGTTCTCTCAATGGGTATCTTCTTTCAAACACCTACTGCATTATTGGTATTATGGCTGGTGTTAGACATAGCACAATCTGATGCCTCCAATACACGGGAGGTAGGGGGCGGGATCTCCTGCAGATGCACAAAGCTGCTCCTCAACATTCCCTCTCTGATCGAGTCCTCAACCACCTCCTCAATTCTCTCGGTGTCCTCATGTTTTCTCTTAAAGAAGTGTTTCTTGGGTGTCCATATTTCCCTCATCCCCCTCATGGCTCCTGCAGTTTGAATGTGTTCATACACACTCCAGGCCATGTAATTACATTGTCCATTCAGAGTACAATAGACCTAATGTCTCAGATATGTTTTATGATCCTTTGGGTACCAATGATTTGTTCCTTCATGTGCTACAATGCTGGCCTTTATGTAATCTCTGACGGTGTCATCAGTCAGCTCCTTAGCTTCTGATTTGCCCTTGGCATCAAACATGATCTTCATTCGTATTGCCTTCTTTGCCATTTCCTGACACTGTGCAATTAATATCCAGGTCACACAGAATCCAAACATGATCAACACCAGTATTGCTCCAAGGAATTTGAACAAGTTCGCCATCCAATGAGGAATCCATGAGAACAGAAGTCAAACCAGCTGTCATCTTCAACGCCATCTGGTTCTCCCACCATCTTTAAGTGCAAGTCCGTTAGCATTGATATGGCCTCTGTCAAGGCCCCATTTTTGCCACCATGAGAAGATATGAATGTGCAACATGATGGCCTGATTTTGTTGCAAACACCTCCTTCCATTGCTTTGATCATGTCAAGGACATAACTGTTCTGGAGGCTCATCAGTCGCATGGTCTCAACTCTTTTTTTATTGCGTTAAATCCTTTTATAGTAGCATTGTCTGGTGAAGCTCCCACCTGGTGATCTGTAACCACTTGCAATCACCACTGTTTGAAGCCCAGCCAAAAAACATAGATGTCATCATCTTGGCAATCTTACTGAACAATTTGTGTTCCTCGGGAATAGCTTCATAGGCCTTTATCGATTTAGATGTGAAATCATTCTCATTTTTCATCCGTCGGAGTTCAAGTGCTCTTCTTTTTCTCAAATGATCATCCACCTTTGGAAACTCTCTGAGGAAACACCAAGGCCAGAGCATGGACGAACACCAAGGAACATACTCCACCCCATTTCCTGGGAAGCTTCATATATGCTCTAGATCCACAGGCCTAATATCGATCCATCAGAACAGCCGTCCCTTTTCGCATTCCTGGAACGTCGATTGTGGTTTACCGCCCTTTAGTTTGTCGATCATAATTCTTTTGATGGCCCCGGAAACACATTGTAGCATTAACTAATGGAACCACGGCCACTAGGCCAGATTTGTCTTTCACCTGTGTCAATAATTTTGAGTATTTAGCCCAAGCCTTTAGGCAGTCATCATTCACCTTCTGTATTCCTAGCACTGCTTCCTTCCTCAGCAAATTAGCTGCACAGGACATCATTCCATCTTCCCATTCTTTGCTTCTACTAACTCGGCCATGGATCAACAGCTGTTATGGTTCCCAACATCCAGGCATCCAAGCTCTCTTTGTCATATCAGAACATATCATGAGGGGCGCTAACCTCATAGACTGCGCTCATGCATTCTTAATGTCCAACACAAATTGTATTATTTGTAAAGAATTGAGTTGAAAATAATTACTGGTGGAAAACCATGTGATTCAAATATATTTCTGAATTAAAGTCCAAAACAAAAGTAAATCAATAGTATTGACTTCATACAATGTTGAATTCATACATTTTCAAGAAAAAGTTTTATATTCCAAAACCAGATATTGAATATCAAATGAAATTGTTATTTCATTGGTTGTCCAATTGACTTTGATATACCACATACGTCACATGAAAAGCTACGACACGCCAACACGTATTTCAACCTGACTAGGCCGTCTTCAGGGCATAATAGTAGTTATGATTGATACAACCAGCAATTTGTTTACATTTGTTTGTAATTGCTATTGTAGAAAAGTATGGGGAAGAGGCAAACACAGCAAAGAAGAACAAACAAAGAAAAAAGAGAAGAGAACATGAATGAATATGTAGGCATACATACTGAATATTTTGTCAAACATTGCTGCATTAATGATATACATTTCCTACATTCAGGTTAGTTAGTAAAGCATGAGAGCAATTTGTAGAGAATTAAGTGCTAGTTTGAATATTCTTTGAGGTCAATAATATTTACCAAATACTTCTTCAAGTTAGCATTCGAGTAGAACAAATGATTGCAGATTTGTGCGACTGAAGATATATAGACTGTAAGGTGAAAGTAAAAGGGAATTGTTCCAACTTCTACAACTAGCACAGGCGGGCAAGTTGATAGGACTTAGACCTATTGGACAAATTGTCCTGCCAGTCCAGTATGGGTGGATTAAGTATGTAATTGGGTGTAATATTCTACAGATTGTAGACTTCAAATGGCTAACAGAAAGGTAATAATTCGGTACCTTGTAAATGGGGTTGGCATAGATATGCCCAAGTGATAGGTGCAAAGGGATGTCACAAATGTGAGCGTAGTCTTTCTCCTTGATTAGATCCATAATCTGCAGAGCCTACTCGACATTGCTTTATTGCATTTGAGTTGACTGTAAAAAGAAATACATAACACTATGATACGCAGTGGTAAGCTGACTGTATTTAAGTTACAAGGTTTATCATACGCGTGAGTTCCTAGTTAGTTTTATGAGTTAGTTGGCATTTTTATCTGAGAATAGGATATGCTCTGTTTGTATAAACGATCTGCCATCATTGGGCAACTCAGCAAGTCAATACAGATTATTCACGCCGATGTCTGAAAATACATATACATACGGTCGTGTCAAATGCATTGGCCCGTTAAAATAGCCAGAATAGTATTTATAGTTTGTAAGGGATCGAGAGTGGGTTGTTGCTAGAAAATAGAGCTTGCCGGCAGGATTACAATTCAAAGACTAGTGTTGTACGCCATCGGGCAGTTTCTGGTGCATCGGCAGAATGAATTGCGTAACCATGGTACCCATGTAGTTCTATTCTGGTCACATGACTTGTCACGTGTCCGGATAAGTGGGGTAAAGCAAAGTTATGAGACCCCTAGTGTTCAAATTACTTATAATAACATGATGTGATTACCGTATTGAGCATATTGAGTTGGATAATGTTTATAATGAGTAAGACCGACGTGTATCTCTAATTGTACACGGCAGCCCTAGTCCTTTTCCAGGTCATGTGTTATGTCACATGACCCAGGTTGCTCGGTAACTTGAGCCTAGCAGAAAATGTGTACATCTCCAAATTGCTACTTGTACAATTTACCGAAGCTGCAGTGAAATCGATACCAAGCATTTTGGTATGTATTATCTTACTAGCGCTTGATGTTAGTTTCCCAGTATTTGTTGAAAAATGCAGCCTAAGCTTTCCTGCATGTTTAAAGTTGAGGCCCGCTTGAAAAAACCAAATTGTAGTATTATATTTGGGTTGAGTAGAATTCGACTATACAGGAAAATGAAATAATAAAGAAATGGCCATTTCATTAGGAAAATACATTTGTTAGGTGTGGCATAGATATACAATTTCATGGGAAGTAGTCTATACATAGGAGTCAAATAATGTATGCTCTACTAAGAGAAAATGGTGCCTGTAAGGTGTAACCAGATGTTTGATAACACCCATATAATGCGAGTGAGTCATTAGACAAAATCTATACAAGCTATAAGAATACATTGAGCTCATGTTTCTTGTTGAGGCCGAGTGAAAGACATCGAAGTTTGCAAATCATTTTAGCTTCCTGTTGACGTAGCTTCAACTCTCTATCTCCACCTCTCGGATGCGGTTGAATCTGCTGGAATCTGATATATCTGATATATTTGGCGTTTGTCCAATTGGTGATGTTCTTGCCGGTGAACGGCTAATGGTAATCTAATGTCTTGGCTACTGAGGTTGTTAAGATTTTCACCTATTCGAAAACGTACCTCTCTGATGGTACTCCCAATATACATTTTCTTACAAACACATTGGATCCCATATATAACGTACTTTGAACGATAGTTAATAAAGTCTTTGATCTTGACTTCAAGACCTCCATGGCATTTGAACACTTTAGTTGGCGATATTGTGTATTTGCAAAAGTTACATGTTCCACATTTGTGGAAGCCTTCTGGTTTAGTACTAGATGCTAACCAGTGATCCTGTCCAATTGGCTCTGGTTTGAGGAAGGAGGAACTTAAAAGATTTCTGAGAGTGTTTGCTTTAGTAAAGATGATGTACGGTCGTTCCAAAATATAGTTGGTCAGGTCTGCGTCTAAAAGCAGCATATGCCAATGTTTGTTTAATATCTGATACACAAATTTACTATCTTGTGAGTATTTGGTAATGAAATTCACAAGTTTAGGGTGCGTTTCTTGATCCACATTACTCTTAGTTTGAAGAAGTGTTGGATGGATTCAGATGTTTGCCTAATTAGGGGTCTCGGGTACCCTCTTTCCCGAAATCTGTTGCCAATGGACTTATATTCTGTTTTAAAGGTGTCAAATTCACTACAATTCCGTCTGGATCTAAGGAACTCGCCTCTTGGGATATTGTGAATTACACTGCGTCTGTGGCTGCTGGACGCATGTAGAATAGAATTAATTGCAGTAGCCTTCCTGTGTGTACAGGTCTGAATTGTATCTGAGACTATGTTGATTTTTAAGTCCAAAAAGATTATCTCTTGTGCATCCATTAGTCCCGTAAATTTAATTCCAAAGGTATTGTTGTTTAGATAGAGCAGAAATGCCTCAAAAACTTCTTGGGTGCCTTCCCATATGGCAAGAACATCATCGATATACCTTTTTCAGGTGATAATTAATGTTGAAAGGGATTGTTGTTGAAGATATTTTTATCTTCAAAGTAGGCCATGAATAAATTGGCCAGTGCTGGGGCATATTTTGCTCCCATTGCTATGCCTTTGATTTGTGAGAAGTAGACTCCATTGAAAATGAACTGATTGTGTGTTAGGGTAAAGTCCAATAGATATTTTATCATTTGTACATGAGTATAGTGAGAAGCAGAAAAAGTTCTGAAACTGAAGTCTATTGTTTCTAAGGCCAGATAGTGTGGAATGGATGTATAAAGTACTGTGACATCTAGTGTGATTAGAGCATATGTAGCTTTCCATTTGATTTCCTTCAAAATTTGAAGGGTATGCATAGTATCTTTTAGATAAGCTGGAATCTTCGGTACTAGTGTCATGCCGCGGCAGGGTTGGCGGAAGTGGAATCGCTGGCGGTTCTGTCCGCCGTAGCATTCCGCTCCTCATCTTCCGTTTACCGCTCTAGTCGTTGTACGCGTCCGTGACCCGGAAGTATAAAAATCCTCACTTCCGGGTCGCATACGCGTTGCAACGTTTCCGGGTTTTCTCCATCTCCCGGTGATATTCTTGACTTTCTGCATTTAGTTTCGCTGTTTTCCACTCAGCTGTTTTCCACCCTGCCCAGTGCTTGGTCTCGTCCTTGTCTAGCCTTTTTCTCCTTATTTTCCTTTTCCTTCCTTTTATCCTTGCTTATTTTTTCCCCTTTTTTCTAATTGAATCTACCGGTTGCCAGACCCCTGCCTGCCTACCGGACTGCCTGTGATTTTCCCCGGTATCTACTTGATTCTACCTGTTGCCAGACCTTTTGCCTGCCTACTGGACTGCCTGTGATTATCCTTAGTATCTCATTGAACTTACCTGTTGCCAGACCTTTTGCCTGCCTACTGGACTGCCTGTGATTATCCCCTGAGTCCGTTGGATCTACCTTATTCCAGATTCGGTGCCTGCTCATCGGATTGCACTCTCTTCAGCTAACTCATCTTCTGGGATCCTACACCTGCAATACTACGTCTAGGGGTTTTTTGTGCCTTCCGGATTTTTTCCCCTGTGAGGCGTTCTCGGTAGGATAACCCCTGTTGCCCCTATCTTAGTGGCACGGTGGCATCCTATCGAGGGCGTCCTTATCTTCACAAGAAAAAAGAGAAGCCTCCACGACATAAGGACGGAAGGATTAAGCAGAAAGAGGAAGGTGAGGAGTTGGGGGAAGGGGGAGAACTTGTCATCTCATCAGAAGAAGAAGACATAACCGACAATCGTGACAGTTTGCAACGCCAACAAGAAACTGAGATGGCTACCCCCCAACAAGTTCAGGAACTAGTTGCAGCAGTCCAAAACCTTAATTTGGAGGTCCAGAATCTCAAGACAACCAACGCAGCATTGCAACTAAGAATGAATGAACGGGAGCGACCCTCTGCAGACCTACCTTCATACCCTTTGGTTTCAGGCAAGTTTGATGGATCACCGAAACGAGTCAAGGAGTTCTTAGATGCCTGCCATCTTCACTTTTCCTTCCGTCCGCAGACCTTCACATCAGATCATGTCAAAGTAGGATTCATGATTACCCATATGACGGGTAATGCCCTGGCGTGGGCCACCCCTTTGGTTAATCAGCCAGATCCTGTGCTGCAGAACTACAATGATTTCAAGACCCTGCTGCAGCAAACATTTCTACACACAGAAAGTACTTTTATGGCCTCGGAGGACCTCTTAGATATCCGCCAGGGAAACACAGATCTTCTCTCCTATATCACTACGTTCAAACAGATAGCCGCCGAAGCTGGCTGGCAGGAACAAGCCCAATATGCCATCTTCCGTCGAGGGTTGAGAGAGGAACTCAAGGACGAACTAGCTCGTATCGACCGTCCATCCTCCTTTTCAGATCTCATCACGGCCACTCTTCGGATCGATTTCCGACTCTCGGAACGACGGTCAGAAAGAAAGAAGAACAAACTCTACAGTCTCCCTCCCTTAGAAGCCCAGATACCATCTTATCAACCACCTTCACGCCAAGGCAAAGAAGAACCGATGCAGATCGGTACTGCTCGTGCACCACTCACCCCGGAAGAACGGAAGAGACGACGGGATGGCAACATGTGCATGTATTGTGGAGCCTCTGACCATCTGTTACGGAACTGTCCTAACGTTCCTCCGAGGCGTTCGGGAAACGAGCGCCCTCGGTGAGTATGGGGACGCACTCCCGAGGGGCCTTTCCTAGTCCTTATGCAACTTTGTCAATAGCCTCTTCTGGTTTACTAGAGGATTCTAGGTTGATGGTTCTGTCAGTCACTCTTACTGTAGGCAGGACCGAAGTCCCAACTCAGGCTTTACTAGACTGTGGTGCAGCCGGCAACTTCATAGATACCTTGTGGGCTAAGCAAAAAGGTATAACTCGTCTGGCCAAACAGGAGGATCAGAAAGTCGAAGGAGTGGATGGGGAACCTTTGATTTCCGGCATGATCACGCATACCACTGAGGAATTACAACTATGTATCCAGCAACATACCGAAAGGATCTCGTTTGACATAATCCGAGCAGCCCATTTTCCTATCATACTAGGGATAAGCTGGCTACGAAAGCACAACCCTCACATTGATTGGGCAAAGAACGTACTCTGTTTTCGGTCCACCTTTTGTAGATCCGAATGTCTGCCGGAACCAAAGTTTGAGACAGTACAAACTACCAATGTTTACGACTCCAGACTCATCCATTGTCTTCCACGCCATCTACAAGAATATACAGAGGTGGTAACAGAAAAAACGCCTAGTGATCTTCCTCCACACAGACCAGAAGACTGTTGTCTGGATCTTGTTCCTGATGCACTGGTACCGTTTGGTAGGATGTTCCCTTTATCCCTCAGAGAAAAACACTTCCTCCGGGAATATTTGGATAACAACCTGGCCAACGGACTTGTAAGACCTTCAAAGTCACCAGCTGGAGCTTCACTGTTTTTCATCCCGAAGAAGGACACACAAGAACTGAGACCCTGTATTGACTACAGGGGTCTAAATAAGGTGACCATAAAGGACAGATATCCCATGCCTCTTATCACCGAAATTATTCAAGCTGTTTATGGCGCCACAATCTTCACAAAATTGGATCTTCGGAATGCATACCATCTCCTCCGAATCCACCAAGGGGATGAATGGAAGACCGCGTTTAGGACCCCTTATGGGTTGTACGAGTACCAAGTGATGCCCTTTGGGCTTGTGAATGCCCCATCTGTGTTCCAGCGCTTTATGGACCGGCTTTTTTCAGACCTGCTGTGTCAGACCACGATTGTCTATCTCGATGACATACTGGTTTATTCAAGAACTCCAGAGGAACATGTTGTCCATGTCAAAGAGGTCTTCCAGAGACTAAGAGAAAATCACCTCTCAGTCAAAATAGACAAGTGTGTTTTTTCTGCAACATCAATCCCATATTTGGGTTTCATATTATCAAGTCAGGGTGTCGCCATGGATCCCCGCAAAGTTTCTGCCATTTTGGAATGGCCTTCACCTAAATCCATCAAGGAGGTACAAAGATTTTTAGGTCTGGCAAACTTTTACCGGAAATTTATATCCAACTTTTCCCACCGGATTGTACCTATTACCACGCTACTTAAGAAGAGCTCCAAACCATTCTTTTGGTCCAGCGAAGCTGAGGATAGCTTTCACAATCTCAAGGAAGCCTTCTGTACCGCCCCCATCCTTCAGCAGCCAGATCAAGACCGGCCTTTCATCGTCGAGACAGATCCATCTTCCTCAGCTATGGGGGCAGTTCTTTTGCAGGAACATCAAGGTGAGGAACATCCAGTCTCCTATTTCTCCAAGACACTAAATGACAGCCAAAGGAACTACTCAGTCATAGAGCGTGAATTATTGGCCATGAAGTCAGCCTGTTTAGAGTGGCGTCATCTCCTACAAGGAGGTAAACACCCATTCTCCATCAGAACAGATCACAGAAATCTACAAGTTCTGCGACAATTCGAGTGCTACAACACAAGACAGGCCCGCTGGGCTCACTTCTTTGCCCAGTTCGATTTCAACATTACCTACATCCCAGGGCCACAGAATATAGTCGCGGATGCTTTGTCTCGCAGAGGAGACTATGTGACCGAATCCGACAGGACGCCGGATCTTATGTTCCCCTTGACGAGGAGAATAGGTGTTCTGTCCACTTTCTTGAGACAAGTGAAAGAAGCTTCAAAGGGGGGTTTTGAGTCGGAGAGTCACCCACAAGACCTCGTCTATGAAGTCAAGGAAGGACTCTACTTTGTGAAAGGAAAATTATATTTACCCACTTCAGAATTTCGGAGATTGGCATTAAAATGGTGTCACGACTCCAAGTGGGCGGGTCATCGAGGTATTAAGGGCACATTGGAATTTCTACAGAGGCACTATTATTGGCCAGTGATGCGCCAAGACGTGGCCAGTTACGTACAATCCTGTGTGACCTGTCTTCGCAGCAAGAGTTCTCGTCTAAGACCTTTGGGCCTTTTGAGGCCTAATCCTGTTCCCGACGGTCCTTGGGAAGTTGTATCTACTGATTTCATCGTGGACTTACCTCCTTCTGAAGGAAGCACATGCATCATGGTGGTGATCGATTACTTCACAAAAATGGCTCACTTCTCCCCATTACCAGGGGTACCAACAGCAGCAGCCATGACCGAGACATTCATCAAAGATGTCTTTCGTCTCCATGGAATACCAAAGAAGATCATCTCAGATCGAGGTAGTCAGTACACTTCTCGTTTCTGGAAACATCTCTGCAACCGTTTGAGTATAGAGAGAGCTCTAACATCAGGTTTCCACCCTCAGTCAAACGGACAGACGGAACGTTTAAATGCCACCCTAGAACAGTACCTACGATGTTATGTGAACCTTCAACAGGACAACTGGGTTTCTCTATTACCCCTGGCAGAGTTCTCCTACAATAACTCTTTCCAATCTACTCTTGGTTTCACCCCTTTTTTCTGTAACTATGGCTACCATCCCCGGGCTATACTACCGGTCTCTAATGTCTCCACATCTTTACCCACAGTTGACTCCACTCTCGCCTTGTTGAAAGACGTCCACCTACAGGCTAAACACAATCTTAGCAAGGCTCAAATGAGATATAAGGACCAGGCCGACAAACATCGAAAAGCGGTGCCTGACTGGGGGGTAGGAGCTCAGGTCATGTTGTCCACAAGGTATCTACCACGATGGGCACACCCTTCCAAACTCTCCCCTGAATTTCTGGGCCCATACGAAGTCACACAAGTCATCAACCCGGTGGCCTTTCGTCTAAAATTACCCAAAAGCCTTCAAAGAGTCCACCCGGTGTTTCATGCCTCACAACTCAAACCTTTTCTAGCAGACATCTGGTCTCGCAAAAAGAAGAAAACCCCCTTGCCTGCTACTTCGACCCAGGAGGAATTTGAGGTAGCCCAAATCTGTGACTCCCGGTATCGCCGGGGGAGATTGGAATTCCTTATACGATGGAAGGGGTATCACTGGTCGGAAAACTCTTGGGAACCAGCCTCTCAGGTACATGCCCCACTGTTGGTCCGCAAGTTTTTTCGCTCTCATCCGGGGAAACCGGGGGGAGGTCTCCATAGGAGGGGGCATACTGTCATGCCGCGGCAGGGTTGGCGGAAGTGGAATCGCTGGCGGTTCTGTCCGCCGTAGCATTCCGCTCCTCATCTTCCGTTTACCGCTCTAGTCGTTGTACGCGTCCGTGACCCGGAAGTATAAAAATCCTCACTTCCGGGTCGCATACGCGTTGCAACGTTTCCGGGTTTTCTCCTGTGTTGCTGCCGCTCCATCTCCCGGTGATATTCTTGACTTTCTGCATTTAGTTTCGCTGTTTTCCACTCAGCTGTTTTCCACCCTGCCCAGTGCTTGGTCTCGTCCTTGTCTAGCCTTTTTCTCCTTATTTTCCTTTTCCTTCCTTTTATCCTTGCTTATTTTTTCCCCTTTTTTCTAATTGAATCTACCGGTTGCCAGACCCCTGCCTGCCTACCGGACTGCCTGTGATTTTCCCCGGTATCTACTTGATTCTACCTGTTGCCAGACCTTTTGCCTGCCTACTGGACTGCCTGTGATTATCCTTAGTATCTCATTGAACTTACCTGTTGCCAGACCTTTTGCCTGCCTACTGGACTGCCTGTGATTATCCCCTGAGTCCGTTGGATCTACCTTATTCCAGATTCGGTGCCTGCTCATCGGATTGCACTCTCTTCAGCTAACTCATCTTCTGGGATCCTACACCTGCAATACTACGTCTAGGGGTTTTTTGTGCCTTCCGGCTTTTTTCCCCTGTGAGGCGTTCTCGGTAGGATAACCCCCGTTGCCCCTATCTTAGTGGCACGGTGGCATCCTATCGAGGGCGTCCTTATCTTCACAAGAAAAAAGAGAAGCCTCCACGACATAAGGACGGAAGGATTAAGCAGAAAGAGGAAGGTGAGGAGTTGGGGGAAGGGGGAGAACTTGTCATCTCATCAGAAGAAGAAGACATAACCGACAATCGTGACAACTAGGTTTTTAATGCTACTGTCGATATAGACAGCTAGTGCCTCTGTGGTCCCTCCTTGTCCGCTCATTATTGGTCTCACTGTTGGTAGATGGTCAAATGGTTGATGAATTTTCAGCAGAAAATATATGGTAGGCATCATCGGTTTGGAAATAGATAGAAAAGCCTTCTCATCATCTGTTAATAGACCTCGGTCATACCAGTGTTGTAACATGTGCTGTAGTTCATATAGAGTTGATGCTGTCAGGTTGGTAGTGAGTTTCATGTAGCAGCCAAGGGTGGATAGGTGTTCCTCTGCCATTTTGATATAGTCTGTTCTATTAAGAATTACTATATTTCCCCCTTTTATCTGCCTCTTTGATAATAATTGAGGTGTCATCACATATTTCTTGGAGTGCACAACAGTTCATCCTCTTCATTTCTTTGATGATCACCTTATCTTGTCCTGCAGCAGGATGCACAAGCATCTTGTCTGTCCATCCAGGCTCTTTCTCCATCTGAGTAGTCTTAATATAGTCATCTTGATATGGAAACGACTGTCTTGTTCTCCATCGCAGGGTTGCCCAACTCCCTTGAAATAAACCTTGCATAATACATGCTGCAAGATGGCTGAGGCATTTTGCATCAGATGCCGACACCTCTTTCAAAATGACAGGATTCACTGTATTCATGGCCTATGCGATGAGAGTGCAGACATAGCAATTCTCATAAAATGCTCTTTCTCCCCCCTTCTTCGTTTGTTGATACCACATATTATTATTCAGGTGAGATGAATTAGCTAGATAGGTATTTATCACCAGGTTATCTTCCTCAACATACCCATAGAGAGCAAAGAAATTATCATTGTTAGTACTCATAGTAGGGGAAATCATAGGAGCTCTCTCTTCCACGGGACCATTAGGATAACAGAGGCTATGAAATGTAAGGTACAAGAAAATAAAGAGAATACACATACATATGTATATTACGCATAGATGTCTGTAGAAATATTTGTTGTGCCATCCTAACGCTTGCTGAGCTAGTGCTCTCTCGATAACCACATTTTCCTCCTCACAAATCATTTTTAATACGAAGAGCTAATTCTTTTACATGTGTAACTGCACAATCTGTTCAATTATAGAGAGGAGGAGTCTTCTTATCACTGGACCGTTTTTAGAATCCTCTAATAAAGTATGAATATTAATGACCCTTCTGACAAGACCAGGATAAGACTGAAGTATAAATACAAAAATAGCCACCACAAGCTGATGTGTGTCACTGTCGGCAGGTATCATCTATTTTATCAATTTTAGAACACATTTTCTCCACAAAATGAATCTAGATACTGGTCCATTTTAAAATTTCTAATATAAAATTGATGTTTATGCATGATATCAGTGCAACATTTATTTCTTCAAAAATATTTTAAAAAGTTTGTTTCAACCTCTGGAATTCCTCTGTAAGTCTTTTGCACTTCCTGCTAAAATGTATAATGAATTCCAGTCTAAAGAAAATATGTGCTAATCACTTGCTGCTTTATCGTCTTTCTTCTTGGTCATGGATCAGGTCTGTACACGTGGAAATTCTTCTTCTTGTCTTGCTTCTGGGTCAGCAACCATTGTCTTTATAAACCTTCACATCACTCAAATGCAGCCAAGCTCGTCTTTCCGATACCTTAACTGCAGAAGGGGAGACTTCTTCAATGACCAAGGTGCCATTGAACCTAGATTTGTGCCACTGTTGAGTTAAGTTCTTTATTAAAATTAGGTACCCAACATATCATTTTGGTGGTGGCAATAGATCACTTGGATTGATCACTGGACCATCCTCTTCCATGTTCTTAGACCTCTCACCCTGATGCTTGACTTGATCTGAAATGAAAGAAATACTGGTAGTCATACATGTCAAATAATCATGCATTTCATCACCTGGAGTCTTTGCTACACTCTTGGCATCACTTATAACCCTATATGGAGGCATAAAAGGCGTTCTCGTATAATGCACTGTCACTAATTTGTGTGGGGTGAGGTGGTGGTCAGAACCTGAGTGATTCTGAAGGGCATATAAGTCTAGGGGTAGGCAATATAGCCATACTTTCTTTAAAGTCAATTTGATCTTGGCGATCATATTTTTTGAGGAGGCCCGTCAGTCTCTAACATAACACGTTCACTTGTGGGTGGTAGGCAGAAGAAAACCTGTGCTTTATACTTAACAGAAGCCCTATTTGTTTGAAAAATACATTGTCAAAATGTGACCCATTATCAGATCTTAGTACTTCGCACACACCCCACCTTGGGAAGAATTTGCACACTAAAACTTTGCTGCGCAAGTGGCATCAAGGTGTGCACACAGACCGGCTTACATCCACCTAGAGAAGGGACACACCACCACTAATAGATACCTGTATCCATTAAATTTCTGCAGCATATCGACATAGTTGATATGTAAATGCTGAAATAGACCTTTCAGTGGAGGTATTACTCCTCTAATTTTTCTCAGTGTAGACCCAGCAGTAAAGTTTTGACACACTGTGCAATTCACCATGAACTTTGCAACGTGTTCCAGTAAATTAAGAAAAAAACAGTCTTCAGGGTCAAGTGGCCCTATCAGTTTTCGTGTAATGAACTTTGAGCAGATGAGACCAGAAAAAGTGCAACAGTGAAATCCTGGGTAAGGGAACCATTATGGTTGAAAGAATTGGAAAAAGCTGTCTTGGGGAAGGGAACCTCAAGACCTCCTTTTCCTGTGAATGGTACTGATTTGAACGTGGGTAAGGGAGCCCCAAGACCTGAAGGGATATTGTTGAAACAATCAACTATTGAAGCTGTGTTGAACTTGGGGATAGGGAACCCATGGAGAGCTTTGAACTAACAAGAGCTAAGATTTTACTTTTGAACACTATTAAATTGTCTAGGGAAAATGCCCTCTATGCTAATTTTAGATGTGAGGGCAAGCATAGTTTTTTGACACAGACAGCAATTTGATTTGGATTTACAGACACAGATTTCCCTTAGTTTCCTTTAGGCAGGAGAGATCCCTACCTTAGTTATATGGCAAGTCAGGCTTTACACCGTCCTGATATTCAAACAAAGCAATTGTTGAAAGGTGAAATCTATTGTCTGTGTCATCTCTTGATGCCATGCCTATCTCAGGTCATGATGGGCCGGTAGTTCCTGGGGAGTGTGCGGTCGAGCAAAAGTTTTTTGAGAAGGGAGGTGGCCCATGCTTCTTTAATGGTTTTTGGCACTGTATTGGAGTTGAAAGATGCATTAATACATTTTGCAATGATAGGAGCAAGGGGTTCTGAACACATCTTGATGATATGGGATGGGCAGAGGTCTCCTTTGCAGTTGGAGGTTTTTAGTCGATTGATGGTAGTGATTACTTCACCTGAAAACACAGGGGAGAAGCAGAAGGGAGGCAGGGATGGCTCAGTTTGAGCAGTTGGGTCTATGTCTGGTGCAGAATTTAATGGAAGCAGGGTTTTTGGAGGATTATTTTCTCTCTGAATTTATGGGTCTTGTTGGCAAGAGCGGACTGGACATGGGAGCACCAGGCTTTGTCTTCTGGAAAACTTTCTATGGATGGTGCTTAGGATTTGAGCTCTTTAAAAATTGTTAAAAAGTTCTCGACTATTGGAGCTGGCCTCATCGATTCTAGTGTTGTAAATGCTGGCTTTAGTGGTAATGATAGCAGTTTTATAGGATTTTGCATTTGTGAGAAAGGCCTCCTTATGTGGAGTGGATGGGTTATTTCTCCATAACTGTCCTTGGACATGATTCAGTTTATGGAGGGTGATTAGTTCCTCTGTAAACCGGTTGTGGTTGTTGGTTGTCTTTTTGTACCATAGTTGTGAAGGGGGCACACAGGGGCATTAAGGAAGGAGGAGTTGTAAGCAGCAACGATAGTTTTTGGGTGTGTGCTGTCAGGTCTCAGAGCTAGGGAAGCACTGATGGTGGGCTCCATTATTTCTTTGGTAAGTTTGCGGTTGTGTCTCGCAGTGATAGGGGGATGGATGCTAGTTATGCATGATGTAGTGGGTTTGGTGGGTGTGGTAAAGAGGATCAGAAAATGGTCTCTCCAGGGGACGGAGTCAATTGCTGAGATTGTGATGGGCAGATTGAAATTCAAGATCCAGTCAAGGATCCACCCTTTAGAGTGCGTGGAGACTGTGGCAGCTTGACTGAGATTCATGTCACGGAGAGTGGTACTGAGGGATGTGGCCTTTTGGTCAGAGGGGTCATTAAACCCTAGTTGAAGTCTCCCATACGTCCTAATATTACATTATGTCAGCTGCTTTTACCTATTGGTGACATATACATGCTACTCCATATCTACAAAAGGTAGTCGCAAAGGGAATTTCTGGTTAGGTCCACGAATACAACTTATCAAGATCCTTTGGTGCTGGATCATTGTGTTTCTCTCAAGAGATATACTGGATGCAGACAATGGAAATCTCAAATCACACTGTAAAGGGTTTACAGATTGTCATTGACTTTGTCAACCATACTAAACTGCACTCTTTTCCTAAATGCCTTATGTCTATGCCCCATACCAAAATAGTTCTAGTGGTTAGTGACTGGCATGACTTATGAATTAGCATGTTCAGAAATAAAAAGAACAATCATTATGGAAACCAATGTGAAGCCTGGCATAAACCTCGTGAATCTTAAAGTCAATAATACATTTAGTTTTCAGGCTTGATTTTCCCTGCTTCGATCGAAAAAGTTACATGTTCTATTTTCATGATCATGAGCCAAAGGTCTTGAGAAATAATTACCTTGTGGCATTTTTGACATCCAGAAGTGCAACTATTACTGTGTCTGTTTTATACTGTTTTTACAGCGAAATGTGCAGACATAGCTTTGTAGTCCTTGGCCTGGCCTTGGCACACCGATTTAGCTTTGGATGAAGAAACTATCCACGTAGCATTACTGAAAATATGCAAAGTAGTGTGTATTTTAGGTAACTGTGAAAGAGCCATTGTGTGGTACTATACAACCAGTAAATACCCCAAAGTGTGATTATGGAGCCGGATTCCCCATGCCTTCCCTCTTCGCTCCCAAGTGACTCACTCATCTTTTCACTCTATTTACCCTACATACACATATGCCAAGAACACTGCAGTTTGACACAAGTTTTTTGCTGATGATTGTTGGCTGAAAAAAACCTTATCAAATGATATGGAGGGTAGGTAAAGGGATATAAGGGCTAGTGGCTGTGGGGAATAGGTAGTAAATAACTAGAAAGGGGGGGTTGGGCGGAACCCCCAAATAAAATAAAAAAAATCCATGAGTTTTTTCAGCCAAACATCGGCAGCAAAAAACTCTGCAAACTAAAACCTAGCGATGGAATGACATAAAACCAACCATACTATCTACTATGGAACCATTGAAAGCTCTTTCTCTGCACAGTCTGCAAGCAAAAATTCGACCCTGTGTCACATACCCCCTCTTTATCCAAATCAGCAGACCCACTAGTGATCCAGAGCTGGCAGCGAATCGATCTTTAACTCTCCACTCTGGCATACAGACACCCAAGAGTCTTAGCCACAACCTTTAGACATGTTATGTTATGTAATTGTATGTTTTGCTGTGAAATGTGGTGCTAGAGCAATGTTTGCCCTAGTCTTATTTGTTGTTGCACCAAAGCAAGGTTTCTGTAATATGGCCCATAGGCTTATGTGCAAATCTTGAGGAATTAAAGATTTCTCTGTGGGCAGTCAGTAGGAATAGAATTCCAGAGGCGAGTTATCAAATAACTGAACAATATGCTCCAGTCGATTGTCTCTGACAATTTTGTCCAATCACCTGAAGCCTAGTGGCAGGTCTTAGCATCTGAGGTGGAGCATGTTTGTGAAGCCCGGTGTGCTATACATACACTGCCTCATTACGAGCATGGAGGCAACCATGCCCGGCTGCCTCCATACCGGGTTCCAGTACCGGGTTCTGTGAATGAGGAATTACCGGGTCATTCCAACCTTGGAGGACCCAGTAAATCCTAATTCACAAAACCAATCGCCATTCCCATTGAGCCCTATAGGGCTCAATGGGAATGGGGATGGAGCTAATAATGGGCCCGTTTATAACGGCCCTTTATTAGCTCCTTGGTCCCCTTGTAGGACCCGCAAAGGACGTCTGGTCTGACCAGACGTTCTGTGCGGGTCCCGCTAAGGGACTTCGTAATAAGGCATCCCGTAATGAACGGTGCCGGTCCCGTACCGGCACCCTTCATTATTGGAGTGCCATGGCCGTAATAAGGCCAATCTTGAATGCAATGTGACTTGAAACTGTATGCCAGTGTAAGACTCACAGAAGGGGCGTGATGGCTTCCCAGTGTCGGGTTCATATGATAGCATGTCCCATTGAATTCTATTGTCAATGTGATCACAGGAGGGGGATGGTGGCTTGCCAGTGTCAGGTTCCTATGGTCGCATGTTCCATTGAATTCTGTTGTCAATGTAATCCTTACGGTACTATAGCAGGTTGGCTGCAATATAGACCATTATCCTAGTCAGTTTTAGAGAGGATAAATATAATTATGACCAGGATATTTTGCTCCTTTTCTAATAGTGGTATAATTGTTCATGGGCAATTTATAGTCCATGATGGTCCAGAGGTGTGCAGCCCGTGTGGCTAAAAAAGGGCACCTAGTTCATCAGGCCACAGAGAAGTCTGCCAAAGATTCGGATGAGGGTCAATGATTAATATCTCTGATTGTGTGGGGTTTAGTTTGAGGAGATTGCCATTCATCCACTTGCTAACTGCAAGTATAACGGCAGTGAGAGAGGCAAGATCCAGTAGGGTTGGGCAACTAGACAATGGGCCTCATTCTGACCCTGGCGGTAAGGGGTTAAAGGCACCGGTAAGGATGCCGGTACCGTTAACCCCTTACCGCCGAATTGCGAGGTCCCTTAGCGGGTCCCTCTATGGGCGGCTGGTTTTACCAGCCGCCCTTAGAGGGACCCGCTAAGGAACCAGCGAGCTAATAACGGGTCCTGTGGGGGCTCAAATGGGACTGGGGATTGGTTTTTTGAATGGGGACCTACCGGGTCCAACAAGGTTGGAATGACCCGGTAAGTCCACATCCAAGGAACCCAGACCGATTTTGGAGGCAGCCATGGCGCTAATAGCACCATGGTTACCTCCTAACTCGGAATGAGGCCCAATGAGTCGGGCATCATCAATTTAATTGTAAATATCTCGACCATAACTTATGATAAGGAGAAGGAGGATATACACATTAACATACCAGCATTAACATACCAACACAAAGGAAACAGCGACTTCTGGACTGAATCCAAAACCACCACACGTTCAGCACCTCCCTCTCAATCTCTTCTCACTCCTTCTCCTACTTCTCGTCCAGAACCATGTGCCGAAATGCATCCAAAATCATTGCTTTTACAATATACAAGACCAGTTGCATTACGTCCAATTACATGCCAACACAATGTGGCTTGTGATTCAGAGAAGCAAGTTTATATAAATTAAACATGCATGTGTCCAGCTCTACTCACCTGTGCACATATGTATGTGCCACTGTTTTTCACAGTTGAGCTCTGTAGATATTGTGTTTCCTGGTTAGGTGGTCTGCACCCCAGATTATGTGTGATATGCTTATTTGATTATGCATAGTTTGGTTATGTGACTTCATTTGTATTTGTCTTTTGGATTGTATTTTGGATTTATTGTGACAAGGTTAGGAGCATGTCCTTGTAATGAGCAGATAGGAACTCCTCCCAGCTGGGGTGGGGGCCTACCAAGGCGGAAGCCCCAGCCAGACCTACTCCAGAGGGGGTTGGTAGCAGTTGGAAGACCACCATTTCTGGTGCCCTCCCCAAATTCATATCTGTACTTGAGCAGCACCAACTGGCATCACCCCATAACAATCGACATAAATGATGTGCCAACTTCTTTCTTTTTCTTCTAGAACTATCTGGAAAGTGGAAACATGAATAAGAAAACACTTGCAGAACAGCAACCAAACAGCCAAACAGAAAAGAGAGCTTCATAAATTGAACAACAGGAGCCGCTACGAGGCTTTCCCAGTCACAGAACAGCACTCCCCTGTCACCATACCCAGATTCAATGTGAAGGGGAAGTGCCAACACAAAAGGACCCAGAGAGCCTATGTGGATATCCCAGATGCCGTGCAGAGCTCACAAGCCTCGACGGACAGAAGCGCTGAAAAAGCATAGCCCAACTGGACCGCCAGGGACTAATACTAGTGTGGGAAGCGCCCCAACAGACTGTACTTACCGTGGGGTTATCCACAGTGCATGCCTCGAACACAAACTCGGACACTCTGCAGCTTGGCCTGACATCATTGCAGCATGGTGACACTGCACAGGAAAAGGGGACAGACCTTAATCCGCTCTTTGTAACTTCACATGCTTGTAACCCCTCTGAGGCGAGGAAGTCAGAGCCAGATTGGCCAGGGTCAGCAAACCAATCAGAGGGTGGGGCGGAGAATAAAAGAGGCAACCGGAAAAAGGAAGGTGTGGGCTGTTTGGGTGAGGTTAGAGGAGGTTGAGGTAGCAGACCAAGAGACCAGCAGGGTGAAGGACTGTGGACTCGAGAATGGAGGAAATATTTGGGAAAGGTGATGTATTGGTTGGTGAGAGCAAATGGTACTGAGTGGTAAGTGTGGATACAAGACTAGTGGGTTTGATTACTAGAGGAAGTGTATAAAGAAAATGTGAAGTGATAGTGAGGTTTGAATGTGTGTGACTGGGGAGCAGGTGGGAAGGAGTGGTAGTAATGTGGAGGCGAGAGTAATAGTGGGGAGGAGGGTGGAGGCAAGTCGTAACAAGAGTGAGAGACAACAGAGGGACATAAGAGGCAGCTGCAGGGAGTAGAAGGATTGAAGGCAGGTAGAGTTGGGAGTAGGAGAGTAGAGAGGGGAGAGCAGTATATACAGACTGGGAGTGGGCAGGGCAGAGTGCCTGAAAGGACATCCCCAGATCCTCTGATAGCTGCTAACAAACTGATAGTGTAGGAAATCCACGAGGGAGTCTAGATAGGGAAGGCGACTGCTGCTAGGTTATCCCAGCTAGCTAGCCTGGAAATTGGACAGAAGGGGTCAACATTGAGTATATACTAACCCAGGGTCTAGGGACACCTGGGTTATGATGGAAAGCGGTACCTCTAGATGAGAGAGGGAGGGAAGGCCCTAGCACCATGCTAAAAACAACAATAAAAACCTTTCAACCATCTCTGGGAGTTGGGGATTTCTTTGAGCCATCTGTGACAAAGTGTAATGGTAAGCCAAAGGAGGCACAGAATGGAAAGGCACAGAGTTTTCCAAAGTTTTGGTGTAAGAAGGGAAAATGATCAGAGGCAGTACTAAGCAGAGAGAGGGTGCGGAAAATCAAGTAAATAAAGGAAAAAAGAGTAAATAATACAGCTATGAGAATACAAGCTGTGAGAAGAAAGATAGAGAGAAAGAAGGTCATGTAAGCTTTTGAAGACAATACATAGAACACGAAACTGGAGACGGGGAGGGACAGAAACCCAATGAAGAGCTGTGAGAGAAGGAGAGAGATGAGAGGAAGGGGAAAGCAAGAAAGCAGAATTAAAAAATAGAGTGAACAGGGGAAAAAGCATGAGCAGGAAGACCCCAGAGTGGAGCAATATTCTACATGAGAGAACACTAGTGAAAGTGTGAGAGGTTTGATAGCTAAAAAGATAAGAAACACATAGATTTTAAAGCTGAAAATAACAATTATGAGCAAGAGAAAAAATGTGATTCGAAAAGGTAAGTGAGGGGTCAAAGGTGGTGCCAAAGTTCCAGGCAAATGTAGAATGGCGAAGAGAATCTGGAGGGAATTGAATCCAATGAGTGGTGGAGAAACATGAGGGGGGCAGGAAAGAAGAGAATCTCATTGCGGGTAGAGTTAAGGTGAAGAGAGTGAGTGAGCGTTGATTGAATGCAGAATGATGGAGAGGAACCCACAGAGTTGTCCAGCAAAAGTAGAGAAAGTTAGGAAGTAATGTGTTTAAGTGAATACAGGAGTGACCAGAGGGAGAGAGGGCGATGGAGTGGTCATAAGGGTTAGCTGAAGAGAAAAGACTATATCAAGAGTATGTCCTTAGCTGTGAGTTGACTGGAGAACGACTAGAGAAAGGTCAGAGAGGGAGGAGTTGAGAAGCAGTCTATGAGCGCAGGAAAGGAGAGTGAGGTTGAAATCACCCGGGAGAGAAATCAGAGCCTCAGTTCCTAGATATTCCAGGGGGAAGTCTAGACAAGGGACAATTAGTTGAATATTTAGCTGACTGATGCATATTTAATGGCACTAGCTAACTCCATAGAGAAGAGAAATGGTTAGAAAGATGGATGTGATGTTCGACAGAGCTTCAATCTTCTCCTCCATGGGCCATGGATCATGGGGAGCATCTATTTAACATATGTTGAAGGGTGAATGGGCACTGCTTATGTATAATGACTCTGATTACATTCACTCAGTATTTATGAGGTTAATAATATGTGGGGCGCATACCCTTATAAAAGTGCTTCCGCACTGAGCACTTGCATACAGACAACAAACAGACCTAGGATAGAAAGCCGGCGGTGAGGGCTGCACTCCCTTTATCTAGCCAACTGACTGACTAGAGGACTTTACGTCATGTGCGTACATATATCATTACATTAGTCTAAACTCGTCAAGTAAAAAAAACAATCTTTTATGATCCAAAAAGAAGATGCGCTCTTTAATCAACTGGTCATTGAGGCCATTAGACCAGAATGCCAATGTATTTTGGACATGAACGTCCTTCGTCTGGGACATTTCTTGATTCAACGATTAAAATACAACCAAGTGCAGTAACATGAAGGCAATAGGGGAAGAGCCCCTCAACCAACACAGCAAAAATAAAATTAGATGAAGATACTCCATAAAAAATGAGATAAATGTGAACAAAGCATTTGAACAGTACGACATGACGCAGTTTGTAAAACATAATAGTGAATGCATGGCCACGTGTGGTCAACAAAACATACAATGATGGTTGTCAGACATAGTTAACACGCAGTTGCATTTGACATTTGTAGTGCTAATGTCACCAGGCCAATAACAAGAGGCACAATGTTACACATATTTTTCACGCGATTGATGCAGTGATGCATGGAAGATTTGAGAAAAACAGAATGGACGAAACAAAGGAAAAAAGAGAGAAAAGAAAGTAGGTTAGACGTCATCTGTGAATTAATCTTTAATTCATCTTCTGGGTACATATCACAGTCAGAACTGGACAACAGTGCAGTCAAGGGGCCACCCCCACAGACCCTTAGTACAGAAGCTACTTAAATGCACTTGGTTGCCCTTCAATCCACAAATTTAACTAACTTTGAATCACAATCTGATACGGGGACCAGCAAACATATCTGCTGGTTCCTCATCTGGACACGATGATTGAAACTAGAACATCAACTGTCCTGCACTTCAAACTGCAAAGTGAAAAGGTAAAGAGACAGAAAGCCAACATGGCCTCCCGCCGCCTCTTGTCGCAATCTCCTTCTTAGTGTGATCTAAAATAGCTCATGGGGTTCATCCCCTGCTACAACTGCAAGACAAGCGTGTTGTGAACCACCCATTCAAATGAGTGGGGCACATCCACAACCCAATGACCATCCATTTAACACCATCCTTGATAAGTCAACACAGCAGCATTTTGGGCCTGATTCATGGAACATTTGCCCGGTTCAAAGTGAATGTCCACTGCTGAAAAGTGACTTTGCACTGTAAGTAATTTAATTGTTAAATTCCTTTATATAACTTTAACTCATATTATTATAATATATTTTTTAAATGTTGGCGTACTTTTTATTGTCGACCTTTCCCACTTATTTGCTTCTGTGTTTGTGTTGTGTTCCCCTTTTGTTCAGTATCTGGATGCAGAGTGCAGAGATCAAGAAGCCACTTTCACAGCTTTCCACATCCAGCACCAATGGTGATATCACTAACAATCGCTGGTTTTGTCCCAGTCTATATTATCTAAAATGGCAAATGTTTACTATGTTTGCTGCATAACATGAAAAAAATATGTAACTGGCAGCATTATGCCTTTGCCCACTGTGCAGGACTCTCAATTCTCCATCTTTATTGTATGGTGACACGTAGTGTATCGTGAGACCTGGGCCTCTGCCCCACCATACAGCATTCTTACCCGTAGGCATTTGGCGAACTGTAAAGGTCAGCTGAGAGACATATAACACACTAACCAAAAAAGCTCAAAATTCTGAATTCCTAACTCATACAAAAACCTTAGTAACCACCTCTCCCACAGCAAGCCGCACACACTTCACCACACCGCAACAACAAACAAACACATACGCCACACCGCAACAACAAACAAACAACACATACGCCGCA
Organism: Ambystoma mexicanum; assembly: GCF_040938575.1. NCBI lineage: Eukaryota > Metazoa > Chordata > Amphibia > Caudata > Ambystomatidae > Ambystoma > Ambystoma mexicanum. Next base: position 963,916,500 of record NC_090941.1, on the reverse strand, counting down.
CCAACAGCACACGAGGCCTGGCATCGATCCGATACTCGCATCAAAGCTCAGCACACAGTGTATACCGAACTGAAGCCGCCAACAGGACACCACTTCTCTCACTATCCTACACCTTACTAACCCACCCCGCCTTCTCATTTACAGATCTGCCAGAGCGCCTGGGGACCAGTTTCGTTGGCGATGGTGCACTATACAAATACCTTTAACATAACATAACAATGGGAGTGACAGAGATGGTGGATTATTCTTTACTGTAGTAAGTGGTCCCTTGTAATCATGGGCAATCCTATATTTTGAACGATTGTATTCATGGAGGGAGGAAAGCAATCCGCTCTTGGAAATGGTGGGAGTCATTGCAGTGCAGCATTGATCCTCGGCAAATGACGTGTACACTTAGCGCTTGTCCTAGAGAAGAAATAATGTCAGTACTGGAAGATAGAAAAATATATTACAGTGTAAGTATTATTTTGTGATATCATGTTTACCAAGGGAGTAATGTAAAGGAATCAGCACATTGAGGTGAAAGGGTTTAATATGGTGTAGCCCTGTGATCTTTGGTAACATTATCTTGTGAATTCATGTGTTCCCATCATGGGGAAGAAAGCAATACAGTGCAGCCTTGTGATCTTGGGAAATCAGAGTTCGGTTGTTGCAACCAATGCGAGCAATGGAAGCAATCAGTACTGGAAATTGAATTTATTTTTCGAGGGGAGCCCTGTGATCGTGGGCAAAGCGAATATTCTGAGAGAATATGCTCGATTGGTAAACACAGCATGCAACACTGTGCAAGAGCCTTTCTTACTGCGCTGGGACTCTTCACCCACCTCACCTCTCACTATACAGAAGCAGGTTGCTGTCACTTAGTCCGCCCCTGCTCTCTCCACAGTCATTAACTTAAAATGTCTCACACTGCCCCTTTGTTAGACCGCAAAACCTTCTGCTTTCTGCAAAATTGCAAAAGCAGATTTTGAACATACTGATAGCTGCTTGCCAGTGGTAAGTTCTGTGCTTCAGGGTCATGTTAACAGGATCATTTCTGATGACCAACCTTTTGTAACCTTTATTATGTAATGTTATCACTATCTTTCTTTGAAACAATCCGCATTTTTCTATTAAAAAGTAACTTTTTAAATAAAATGTAATAGAAATGTTAAAATTAAAAATAGATCAATAACGTTAATAAATATACCTCAAAATTCATATGTGCCTAATTTAAAAAAAAATATTTCCAGGCCCAGGGGATGGCTCACAGATCAATCCCTCCCACCAGTGAAGGCCTTATAGGAAATACACTTCTGCATCCCTGATTTAATTGTATCCTTTGCGTTTTACAGAGGTGCTGGAGGTCTGGGGGCTAATGTGTGCATCACCTGTGTTGGAGCAGCTTGTGAGATTTCTCATATGTGTATTGTACTTAACAGGCTCATTGAACGTAAAGTGAATCGTGTGTGTGTGGGTGTGTGTGTGTGTTTGTGTGTAGAACAACATTTCTGAGAAATATCAAGGTTGGCTGACCATCTTTATTCTACCAACACTGTTTATCCATTGAGCTCTTTGCACATAACCCTTGGTAATCCAACATGCTTTATGAGAGGAAAACACCAGTATCTAATCCATACAACAGGTATTCAAGGATACCTCTCTGTTTTATGGAGCAATAATGATAGTTGATAGTAAAATAAAAAATCACAAATAAGACAGCAGACAAAAACACACAGTTCAGCAACATGGCAGACACTATGAAGGATATCAATTGAGAATTGTCTTGAAGGAAATATCTTCAATAAAAAGCATTACAAAAACAAGCGATCTGGGTTGACAAATGTAGCAATTTAACCATGCTTGTCCTGTGAGGGATTTAGAGAAAATATTTTCCAGCAACATCTGCTAAACCGGACATGTTGTCTTTGCCAATGCTTGTTTTCAAATGCATTTAACTGTCCCCGCCACTCCCTGGTGTTCTGCTTTTTCACTCTGTGCTAACAGTAAATGTGTTTCATTTCACTGGCACTAATATATTAGTGTTGCTTTTCTCAGTGGATCAACAAGTACATTGCCCACCAGGAGTTTCTGTGACATCTTGGGTGGCACCACATGCCAGGCAAATGGGGGTACCCATGGCAAATGCATAGCATCACTCACTAGGGTACACATGCCAGCCAAGGGAGCCTGCTATACAAACAGCTAAGGCACTCATTGTTTCTTCAATCATCACTTTCACCAGAACAGAACTCCAGTGAAGACATTACCTCACTGCTGGACTGTTCTGTGTGTGAAGATTCAGAACCCAAGGTAGGACTGTCGGTAAAATCACCGGAGAAGCACTGTCTGGAAGTGTTATAAGGTGAAGGACCACCAGACACGATAAGACTGCTCCAGTTCTGTTTATTCATCTGAACATCTTAATGGGCACAAGTGGGTAGACAGACCCCCCCCCCAACACCTTCCTCTCTCTCCATCTCCCGCTGCTCTTTGCAACTGTCCACATCATGTTCTAGACCTCACACACGCACACATTCCAGATAGTTCCCCAGTGCCCAACCCTGGCAGACTAGTAAAATGACAAAACAGACATCACAGAAAATATCAACATTTGGATAATACAGACTACAACAGTCAGCCAGCAGCAGTGGGTGGTGCTGAATATGGCATCTTTGGCAAAAACATACCAGAATGACAAGACTGCACCTACTGCCCTTGACTAGAAGCCCGCACACGACAAGCAGTATGGAAGCAGGAATGCCAATCTACACAACGTCTGTAGTGTGGAACGTCTTCACTGTGCACACATCAAGGGGCAACATTGCTGTCTGTGACCTTTGAAAAAGGGGCACTACAAGGGCAAGGTTGGTGGGGATCTGGGCACATCGGATAAGATGGAGATATGAAAAACCACCACAAGTCAGCATGGAACGAAGACAGCATAAGCAGAAATTTCACTGCCAAGTGTGAGCTTCCTTCTTCACCATAGCTAAAACCTCAAAACAGAGAGAGCAAGTGGCAACCCACCCTGGACAAACCAGAGGGAGCAAACAACCCACCCTGATCAAGGCCTAGCAAAAATAAACTGATAACAAGTTAGGACCCTTTGCTCACTATGTCTAGGCCATTGCTGCAAAGATGCTTGCTGTGGGCACGCTGTACTGCTGTCCATTTCCATGAACTGATGCAACATATGGCAACCCGGTAAAAGATCCCAACCTGCCACTATTTTTCCAGACCTGCCACTCCTAAGTTTCATAGTCGGGATGTGGCACACCTTAGGAAAGCATGTGGTGAATCAGAGGGAAGAGAGAATACCCATGTATGGACTTGTGGACAAGTGAACGGAAAACCAAATATATGACAGTAATGGCACACTGCATCTCCTGTTCAGCAGCAAACAATGGGCACCTACCAACCACACCAAAGTGACAAGTAAAGCTGTGCCTGCAGATTTTTGACCACATGAAAAAGGTGTCAATTGTCCGTGCCACACTGCATCTGTGGTAAGCCAAGGGCATGGATTATCCTTCCCTCAAAGTAGGGTTATCGTAGTGAACAATTGAAGAAGCATTGTGTCAGCCTTCAACCAGGCTGCCATAACCCATAATAAGAGTTACCCATGTCAGTAACCTGATTCAATTGTTTTGGCCACCAGCAGAACTGCAATGATACCACATACATACATGGATTTAGGATGAATGTCAAGCTGGCTAGAAATCAATGTCAATGGCACCCAGTCCTCATATCACAATTCCTGCAAAGCCTTGGTTGTTTTCACTTCTTTGCAATCTATATTGGTGTATTAGAGATGCAACAGTTTTTGGAAGAGGCTCTTATCAGGGAAATCTCCAATAGAAGAAATCCAAAGTTGTAGGCTTCTGTGGGGGAGAGGAGGGTGGCATCCCTGGCATCTACTGCTGCTGCTGCTGTTCCTCCTCAGCTGTTGCGGTTCTGCCAGCCACTGTGGTCTGGAAAAATGTAAAGGTTGAAAGGAAGGAAGGGGCAAGGAGAATTTTAAAGCGTGATTGCTGTCAGAATAGAGAATAGAGAAAGTTAAGCAGACCAGGACAAAAGAGAAGAAGAGATGGAGGAAGGAATGGAGGAAGGGCAGAAATGGATGGAGGGATAGAGGAAGGTAGGGTAACAGGGTCTATAAAGCTTAAAAAGTAAGATAAAATGAAGAATGAAGAGTATGAAAAAGTAGTCAATAATGAAGGAAGTACAAGGATGGACGAAAGAGAAGAAATGCTGCTACCTGAATTATTAGCTCCTGCTCCAGTCTCCTGGTGGCTCCCTCTGGCTCCTCCTGGATCCTCTCCTCTACACCAAGAAGTGAAACTTGCGTTGCCCTGGGAGATAGGACCACTTTTATATCCTAAGCCAGTGAGAATCATCCAGAGGTTTTTGTACAGATTTGTTGGACTGATGGGATAGTTTAGCTGTTTCCATACAAAGTCGAACAAAATCACACATGAGCTATAGAGAGAGGTATTCTTGCCAAAATAATCACACAATGATTATATGGCACTTTTCCGCTGACCTGTTATTCCCCTGCATAACAATCTCAATTCAAGGGTAGTGGAATCACAGCATGCTGGTGGAAATTTCTGCAATTTCCATGAAAATGCTGCAGAAAGAAAATTTCAGATTTTGCCAACCCCTTCACATATCCACGTTCACACACTAAAACTAGAAAGGTAAATCCTACTATAATTTAATTGCAAACATTGTGACATATATTTCTATTGTTTATTACAATTGCATCTGAGCCACTCACCATGGTCCGCTGCACAGTTTTAAATAGCCTTAGTTCAGTTCTGCATTGGGACTTGAAATGCATTGTGTCAATTATGCATACACATTTTTATTGAGAATTTCGATGATTACGAATCTGGCAAAAACCCACAACAATTTCACATGAACAGTATTGTGAATGAATACTACAATAAGGTGGGACTTTATTTCCATTTTCTATCACCAATCAAGCTCACAAGAAGATGTTTCAGTTTGCTATTTTTATGAGTTAAATAAACACAATGGAAAAGAGTTACAAAAAGAGTGAGAATGAGCGACCTAATTTCTTTCTGTTTAGTTTAAGATTGTATTCAGAAAATGCATACATGGCAACGTAACAGTGGATCAATACCAGACATTCTTTCAATTGAGTAACACTAATTCAGATATTAAACGAGTAAATTAATATAAACAATGCAAGTAAATATAATTTGTAAGCATACCTAGTTTAAACATAGAAACAAGACAGGACACACAAAACAGGACACATACATGAGGAGAGGGAGGAAAGGAGTGACAGGATAATAAAGTAATATAATTATCTTGTACCACAGAAGAAGGAGTGGATAAGAAGCTTAGAAACATTTTCCATTTCGGTTCATGTTTTTGGGAAAGACTAGAAGGTGAAGCAACGCATCTTTCTCGTCTATGAATATTTGCTGATCCAACAAATGTTGTGATTAATATGATCAAGATTTTTCCAGTTGGCCAAAATTGTTTGTATTGCAACTAAAATAAAAGATCAAACAACTGGCGAGCATTATTTTCCAGTTCATTCTGCAGAAGCATACTAGCTAAAAGAAGATATATAAAGTTAAGGTTACATTTGAACATAAATATTTTTTTTCAGCATATCCCAGGCAGTCTTCCAATATTTTTCAACATTTGTACACTCAACAAACATAGGTTTAAATGAGCCCACCTCATCTAGACAACTCCAACATCTATCATTCAGGGCTGCCTTACACTTGATAAAACTCTATGGTGGAAAAAATATAAAATCTGTGTCAAACAAGCTGATGAAGTAACACACAAAAGTTTACTCCAGACTTGAGGCCAACCCTTTTCATTATCATTGAGGCTACAGTCCGGTTGCCAAGCGACTTGGGATTCCCATATAGGTTCAGTTATCATTTCTGCGAATAGGATCTTGTAGAACATTCAGGCACTAAAATCGAGATTATACATATATTGTACTCTATATTTATGAGAAATAGACCAGCCAGACAAAAACGTTTCAAGATTTTCCATTAGCACATTGATAATAATATCATAATGGTGCCAATAGGTTGTAGGAATACAAAATGTTTCTCTTAGTTCACTGAAGACTAAGGGCTATTCTTGATTTAATAGTTGGTCAACATATGTGATACCTTTAGCTAGCCATGTTTTCCAAAAGACTGACTTACCATTTACTTTCACCAAACTATTAAACCATAGGAATTGAGAGACAATCTCAGATGGTTTCTTGATATGTGGACAAAGAAAGGTATGAAGGTGGCGAGCTGACAGCATGACACTGGTACAGTTTATAAATCTATTGCTACTCTTGATAGATAGCAATACATTAAGGCCAATGGGGATACCATTATCTTTTCCAGAGGTAACCATGCAGGAGAATTGTCAAACTCTTCTGGGGCAAACCATATTTGAGTTTGTCTCAACACAAAAGCTAAATGACATTTTCTGAAGTCCGGAAAACCCACCCCACCATTCACAATATGAATTTTATGTTTGCAAATGGAAATTCTGTGTTTCTTTCTACCCTATAAAAACTTTGTCAAACAGGAATCAATTGATTTATATAGGGTAGAGGGAAAGGGTACTGGTAACATATACATATAGGTATAAAACAGCCAGAGAAATCATAATGTTAATGGTCTCTAGATGAACACACTAGTTCAGGTATAGGGGGGACCATGGGTCAGTAAGATCTTTAATTCTAGATAACACAATATTTGAGTTTTTCTTGATGATATCTTTAGTAGAAGAGAGAATATGAACACCCACATATTTGATTCCTTTTGGACACCATTTCACACCCAAAGCTTCATTATGATGTTTTGAGCAATAGATGTTAAGGGGTACAATTTTGGATTTGTTTGTATTTAATGTATATCCAGACGCTAATGAAAACCTGGAAATATGAACCAAAAGATGCTGTATACTCACGTCAGGATTCTTAAGGAAGAGAAGGACATTATCTGCATGAGCCACTAATTTAATTTGTACGGCACCAAATTCAATACCTGTATTTCAATATCTGATCTAATCATTTCTAGAAGAGGTTTAATGACAAGTATAAATAACAGAGGAAACAGACAAAGGGCGACCTTGACGAGTACCTCTGAACAGGGGGAAATATGACAATGAAAAAGTCAGTTTGGGATTGGAATATATTACATTGCAAAAATCATGAATAAGAACGGGCTACCAAAACCGTGCCATTTTAGGGCTTTGAACAAATAGTTCCTTCAAATACTTTTTCAGCATCAAGAGCGAAAGCTGCACAAGTGTCCATCGAAGTATCGATGATATCCAGAATATCCTTGAATCATCTAAGATTGGAAGAAGATAGTTTCGCCTTAACATAACCAACCTGCTCATTCTTAATTAAATTGGGTAAAACTGGATGAAGTCAATTGGTCAAAATCTTTGCAAAGATTTTACAGTCAGTCTTTATTAGTGAAATCAATCAATAACATTTAGGAAGTTCAGGATCCTTGAATGGCTTTGGAGAAAAAATGAACATGGCTTGTGAGAACATGCTACAAACTGGGTATAGAGTTCATCAAGTTTGGAGACAAACAATTTATTGAAATGAGTGTAGAAATCTACAGAAAAGCCATCTGGCCCTGGGCTCTGCCTTTTTTAAGATATTGGATTGCTTTGTGAATTCCATCAGTAGAAATAGGGCTATCTAGCAAGCTCAGATCAACATTGAGCGTGGTATTATGAGATAAGTGCTTAAGGAAGTCTTGACAATGAGGATTATTCTGTTTTCATTCTGAAGTATATAATTGTTGATAAAATTGGAGAAGACATTAATGATATATTAATCTCGAAACTTCCTATTACCCAAATCATCTCTACCAGCTGAGATATGTATTCTTTTCTTTTTAACCTTTAAATAGGAAGCAAGTGATTTTCTCATCTTATTGGAGAATTGATATTTTTTTTGCTTTGTATTTGTACAGTGCAGCACCTGTGCATTCTGTTACTACTTTATTGTTCTTAATTCTCAATTGTATAATATTATTAAGTACGGAAGAGTGGCATTATGAGTATATTGTTTTTCCAAAGATTTCAACTGTTTACATTTTTAAAAAAAAATGTTTTTAACATTTATATAGCACACAGACAGCCCCAGGGCATTGTGGCATTGTTACTTGTAGCAGACTTCGTTACATTCAGCATACGTTGGTGCATTGGAGAGCAGAGATATAATACATGTTATGCATAAAAACATACACAGTTCGTAGTATCCCATGGAGGGAATGGACGTCATGTCAGGGGGTAAAGTGATCAGGCGAATAGGGTGGTTTTCATGGTCTTATGGAAGGCAGTGAGTGATGGTTCAGCTCACAGGGCAGTGGGGAGGGCATTCCAGTGCCTGGCGGCCAAGTAGGGGAAGCTGGCGCCACCTGCTCTTGCTCTTTATACCATGGGTATGTTGAGCAGGTTTGCATTCATTCCGATTCTTGTCGTAAATTTTCTTTTTCTTTGCAACAACTGAGATAACAGTCCCAGTTTTTTTTACAATTAAAGTATCTTTACTTCTGTTATCACTAATGAAATAACAATGAAGTTCAGTCAAGAAGGATGTATGTGACTCATGATGTATTAAACCTCCATCTATTAGATCTCAAATTATTTTGGGAAATCTCAAGTTTGATATGGACTGGACCATAATCTGACAATGAAATACAATCAATGCCTGCGTCTAACAGGAGACTTGACATGGAGTTAGAAATAATGATATAGTAACTTCTAGAGATGAATTATGGGGGTTGGAATTAAATGTAAAATCTATATATGTAAGATGAGTGGTAAGCATCAATAAGGCCTAATTCAGATATGAAATTTAGGATCTGTTCATGAGATATAGAATGTTTAAATCACACTGGGGATATTCTGTCCAGAAGAGGGTTGATGTTTTTGTTACAATCTCCACAACTAATTAAGTTATGAATATTATATTGAAAGAGAAAGTCTCTTAGAAGAGACCAAAAGGAGGGATCCGATGGCGTAGGACCATGCTCATTTAAAATAGTATGTTCCACCGATTCCACAACAATTTTAACCAAGAGCCACTTGCCCAAATCATCGGAATCACATCTAAGCACTTTACATTTAAGAGCCTTGTAAATACGAGCAATCACCCCTTTTTCTTTTCCCAAGCACTGCATTAGTCAGAACTTCACCAACCGAGAAGCGCTTCAGATGGCCACTTCAGTTTCCGAAAGATGAGTATCCTAAATACATGCAATGGATGGTTTCAATCTGTTGAGATAGGAAAGGACTTTCTGTCTTTTAATGAGGTTATGTAACCCTATAACATTCCATAAGGTTATATGTAGCGACATATCCCTGAATGTGAGTATCTATAAAAACCATAATACTTAGCAAATGGAATATGACTAAACTTACATTAATTACAATTTTGAGAATAAAAAAATGATTAAATAATAAGAAAAAAGTTCCCAATGTGTATGAAAATATCATGTCCCACCTGAAATCAACGAGTTTTGGAGCAGATAATCATACCAAAGTTAGAAATGAAATCACCATATCAACTCGAGCCATCCTGGAGTAGATAATGAACAGGTCAACAAAAGTAAAGACAAAGGAAAAGGGAGGCACAAACACCATCAACATGAAATTAATCATTAATAAATGACAATGAATATTGAAAGCTAATAATGTGGCTAACATAAATGGCCACATTTTTTCCTGTTGATGCAGAGAAATGCAGAATTTGAGAACCTGTAAAAACGAAGACTGACCCAAGCTTCGCCCCATCATAAGACTTATTAATGAACTATGAGTCAAAACTGAATTAGCGGAACAACTGCATTATCCAGAAGAAAAGTGGGTTAAACGGAAGATCAAGATGACGTACCAGATTGCAATGCATTCATTTCTTCCATCTTGTATGATTGGACGAAATATCTTAATTCATGAGGATTTTCAAAGGTTTTGGTTTGACCTTTTAAGGTGACCTTAATAAATCCTGGCTGTACAATGCCAAATCTTGAGTTATGTTGCCTCACAGCTGGCCTAAAGGATAGAAGTTATTTTATATTGCAGCAGTTGCATTTGAAACATCTTGAAAGACATAAATCTTGAGTCCATCCCAAAAAAACAGTTTCACCTGTTTCACTTTATTTGGTACTAGCAAAGAGTACCCGCTCTTGGAACAGGCTCTGTGGACAGGCATGACAACACTCTCATCAATTGTTGAAAATCAATGATCCTGTAGGTTGCTTTTCTGATTCACTTATCAGTGGATGTGCTTTGCACTCTGAAGTGAACTGCACTGATAATGGGCATGCGTGGCTGGCTGACATTCCCGGGAGCAGACGTTGGGGAAGGTGAGAGTTGGTGTGCTGCTGCATACTGGGACCTACTCTGCTCTCTCCCCACCTGTTGCCTCACCCTGGCATGGTGCAGTTTGTTGCGGTGCTTTGCAGTGCAAATGTCCTAGAATCCATGCATTCTAGGGTTGAGGACCAGTCCTTCTACGACCACATTGATGTTTTGTCAATTTCAGGCAACCTCTCATGTGTGAAGGTGATGAAATCTGAGGAAAGGGGTGGGGTGTTCAAATGTCATGTAGCCAGTAATGTCCAGAGGTTCTTAACAGGTAACTATGCAAACGTTGGTGCAGATTGGTGAAACGATGTGGAATTGTACAAGGAACAAAGCTTTGCCATGCCACAAACAAACCCATACATTTTCACTTTTATAAATATAGATAATAAAATGAATGCGTGTGGAGTCTAAAAGACCAAAAATAACTGTTCTCAAGAAGTTCACTCTGTTAGTAAGAGAGCTAAGGGGCCCCACTTGATAAGCCTGTTGGATATTATGCTGAATTATGATAGGGAGCTCAAGTATTTTAGGGAGCATGGTATTCAGGGAAAAATTAGGGTTATCTTTTTGAATGCCTCACAATGCATACGTTATTCCGTCTATTTCTGTTTTCGAAATTTTTGGATTGCTTCTGCATAGTTTTAACCGCTGAGTCAAGCTCCGCCACGCTACCAGAAACATTCTCAGTGTCACTGACTTACGTTTCACTTCAACAATTCTGCTTTCAAAATATGACCATTTATCATTAAGTTGCTGTAGATTAACACTAGTGGCTTCCATAAATGGCTTCAGAGCCCGTAGTATCAAGAGAATGTTTTGCATAGTTGGATCTATATTAGCATCTTTTGGTGGTCGCAAATGACTTTTTGCCTTTTTGTCTGTATACGAGGACACTTCTTTATTTAAACCATCTTATGACAAAGCCATGGTTAATATTATTATTATTTTTTTTAATTCCAAACATGTCACCAAAATATTTAAATTTCCTTTTAAATTACTCTTTCCTGGAGGGGAAAATATATCTTCCTTACATTACAGCGCAATGAAAATGAGGTGTATTCAAACAGTACTTACTTTAGAACATGTATTTTAATACTTAATACAGAAATGAGTTGTTTTCTCATATGGACAACTTGGGGGGCATGTATGAATATGAAAAGCAAAATCTGCTTATCACTTCAGGCTGCGTCGCAGCAAAGACAGCCTCTTCCCGTCAGTTCTCACATGGGGCTCCGAGATGCAGACACCAACTTTTCACCAAAGGGAAGCCCTTCACATGCTTCAGAACGGTTTTGCCGCCCTCTGGTGCCTTCAAGACCGGAGCATACAATCTAGGCCGCCATTTCAGTCGGCGCTCGGAAACATAATTTCTGTTCACAAAGAAATCAGGTATAACTCAATACTGTCAGAAAAGCTGCCCAAGTTGCACCAGATTTACAAAATCTTTCCACGTACCCGTAATGTTGGTAGTTTGGTATGGCACAACCTTATGCCACGGTAACGTAATGGCATGTCATCCAGTAAAGATTTTAAATTTAGTCAGAAACATTTTCAAATGTTTTTAATGTTCTATAACATACTTTTGAAACATAAATTACTTCTTACTCTACACATCTCATACATTTACAAATATTCCCTCCACTTTCACCCCCCTCACTCACAAATGAATGTCCCTCTAAGCCTTAAGTGACTACACAAAAGAATATCTCAGTTGATTATTTTGTAAGAAAGACTGTAGAGAAAGGTCTTGAAAGTACAGACATAAGATTACTAGCATGCTGTGACAAATCTGGATTGTTGATACCTTCTCCACGGGAGCCACCCCACTTGAGGCTAGGGCGGTGAGCACACTAATCAAGACACTCCATAGGGGTATGAGCAAGTGGGACCTCGCTGGCTGTGACTCCCCCTAGGGGACAAGCACTCCCATTCCTACACGGAACCTCCTATCAGGAAAACTCTATCCACTTACATGCAAATTAAGAAGCCTATAACTAAATGTGACATTGATTTGTACTCATTGGCTGTAGGTAATGCTGAACTGTATTGAAGAAACAAAGATGAACAACACCCGCCTTGTGGGATACAACGTAACGAACATTAGAGGATGAAGAACCATACTGGGAGGGGTGAGAGCACTACACAGAGGCAAGCTTCTGACGATAAAATGTCCATGAGGGGCAGAGTCACGCAGTACTGCAGAGTCGGCGGTAGCGGCAAGCAGAGAGTTGGACAGTGAAGAATGCCAGAATGAGATGGATAGGTCATCTCATCTGGTAGCATGACAGCTCGGGGAATAAGAAGGCCAATATATCAAAGTGGGGCATTGCATGAAGTTGTGGGTAATGGGAGCCCAAGAAACCAGAGGAATACAGAGTAGCAAAGCCCCAACGTACTATTAAGCCTAAAGCAATGTGAGGGTCAGGAGGACCCTGTTAAGATAGTAAGAGAAACTGAACCTGGACGGTTCAAACGAGAAGATAACAGAAAATCAGGTAGATAGAAAAGGGAGACAAGGAACATCTACAGAGTGAAAGGCACTGTAAAGCTAAGTTTGTACCAAGAACTATAGCTACTCTTGAGGACTGTGAGAGAGGGAAACAAGACTGTGAGAGAGGGAAACAAAAGCACTTGAATTATTAATTGCATATGAACATTTCCATTGGGATAACAAGAGAACATTTTGTTGGTGAATTTTACATTTCTTTTTCTTCTTGGAGCTATGAAACATATGGAAGACAATAACATTGTGAGACTGACCAAAGAGAGGCATACGTCAGTAGCATACTGCTCTGACTATTTAGGTTATTTCCTATAGTGGTAGGGTTAGATATAAGGTAGGTTTTTGGACAAAGGACAATATTTGTTTTTGATGAGCACCCGTAATTTAGTTTACTAGGTAGGGAACACCCTCATAGCAATACAGACAGACAGGCCTTTCCTATATTTTAATAATAAATACCATTGAAATGTCCTTCAAGAGTCTGATTCTTTCTTCTGGTTCGCGAAATAGTGTCATGCACCACTAATAGGTCTAATAGTGCATGCAATGAATAATGATGCAATGAATTCAACCACATCACGCAACCCTCATCAAACTGCACTGACTCCCACTGCAAGCCTGTGTCATCTTCAAATGTTGTTGCATCATCTACAAGGCTGTCATCCTGAAGTCCCCAGACAATCTCACTGAGGAACTCAGAATCTCCAGAGGTCTGCGATCCATCAGTAGTAAGGATCTGTGCAGACTTCAATTACGATGGTGCAGGAAGGAAAGAACCAGAAGACAGCACTTCTCTGTCTACACTCCAAGACTCTGGAACCTCCTTTCCATCAAGATCAGACTTGCCCCATATCTTTTACAGTTCAGGAAAGGGCTCAAGATACTTCTCTTCAAGGAATTGCTCCTCCTTAACACCCAGGCCGAAACACCCTGCACTCCCCACCCTGCCTGAGACTCAGTGATCTGCTCACTACTGTCTCTCCCCTGGTTGAGTGTAGATCCATTGCTGCGAACTGCCCACCCTCAACTTCCCTGTTAGTCACCTGCTCCTTGTATCTTTGTTTCCCTTACTGTATTGTTCCCATTATGACTGTGAAGTGCTCGGTTGCTTTTCGGAGCTAGGTCCGTGTTCAATAAATATTGCACAATCATTCCTCTTGACATCCTTGACACTTCTTCTCTATTTTTTGCTATAGTCTTAATTTCTATCTTCTTTCTTGTTTGTCTTAACATTTTGTATCTTATTGCCTTTGCTCATTTCATACTGTACCATTGTTTTTCTTGTGTATAGTGCTTTGGGAAAAGCACTATACAGATCCTAATAAAATACAAATCCAGTAAAAAATCCAGAAAATGGTGTAATTGTTAAGGGATGGGATGCCTGGAGGATCGGAAAAAGGGTGTGTACATGCTATTGACATTCTGATTGGATTTTTATTAAATGAGGAGGAAAAGGTCTAATTGTCCCTATTGCTATGTGGGCATTCCCTGGCTATGTAAAAAGCTAAAGTGCTCGTCCGTTGTAGGGAAGTCAAAACTAAAATTTTTGCTTTCCAAAAAATGAATCTTAACTGACTCTACCACTATTCTAAGAAGAATAAGGTCAGGATAATGTCTCCCTTCTCCTTATTGTCTTTATCGCTCAAAGGTTTCTCCTTGGCTTCAAGCTTCTTACTAGTAGGTTAATTTCAAGTGGTCTCTTGTCACTCTTGGTATTGGTTCTTGTAATTCTTTCCAAGATCTGTGGAGTTTATCTCCCTTTTATGGATTGCTTTCCATGAATCGCTTTTCTCTCTCTCTCTCTCTCCCTCTCCCTCCCTCTCTCTTCCCCTCTCTCTCTCTCTCTCTCTCTCTCTCTCTCTCTCTCTTATCTTTTCCTTAACAATGAAGTACCTTCTGTACTTTGGTAGCACAGGTTTCCTTAGCTGTGATATGCTTTTCTGATAGTTAAGGTTCTCCCTTTCTTTGGCTGTTTTGTTTGCATTATCTTGACTCTCTGAGGTTCCTCTTTCCTTCCCTTCATAGGAGTCTCCTTGTAGTTATCAGTTTCTGTTCTTTAGCATACATTGTATTCTCCCCTCTTCCTAGGGTATAGGTATCTCAGTGTTTCTGACCTCTTTTCCAACATGTATCGTAATTCTCTCTGTCTCCTTATCAAAGTTTCACTTCAGCTTCAATGTTACTTTCTCATCAGTTCTACTGAGACGAGTTTCGGCTATTCCATACTGATCCCCTTTTGGTGCCAAGGTCTCACGCTCTCCCCGGTACCTCAGACATGGTGGGGGGACATCTCTGGGGCCTATTTTTGCTTGGGGTCTGCTCATTTGCCTCCTTTCTTCACATCATTGTCTTCACTGGTAACCCACTCCCGGTGTGCCCAATCTGTGAGAGCAGGTAATGCTGTGGGTATCTAGATGGTTTACTGCTTTTTCAGCGCAGGGGTTTCAGCGTTGGGGTGGGGGCACCCTACCCCCCACAAAGTCATTGTGGTCATGTCACCACCATCAGTTTCTGGATTTCTCACTCTCAATGGACGTGTTGCATCCAGTCCTTTGCTCTCACTCTGAAAGCAGTTTCGAAGCTCACAGGCTTTGTGGCTCTCTGTGGCTCCTCGCCTCTCAGGCGTTACGCAGCAAGGGTAACTCCCCTGCATGCATATGCATCTCTCTTCTTTTATTCGTGTCAGCATCTCCCCTTCTTCCAGTCACCTCATCCCAGTTAAATAGGAATTTATGTTTGAAGGGACAAATCCTTTTTCTTACTGGAAAAAGTGTATTTTAGTTTTCTCTTCACCCAAGTCTCTGGATTGCATACTGTTTTGTGCAGTTGACATTCCCATGTATTCCAACATGGGATGTGACTTAGGGCATTCCTCCAATATCTAGTATTGTAGTGCAAACACCTAAAGATAAATAAGTACTCTTGATGGACTTCAGTGCAGGTATGTCTAGCTTCAGGGTGCTGAGGAGAGAAATGCAGCCGTAGCACAGTAGGCTTCTCTACAATCAACAACCAAAACAGTGTCCTAATGTAATGGACACTCCTGTCCCCTGAACACCGTCTTTACTGATACAAGATCAATCAGGAATTATTCGAATTTAAGAGGTTAGATCATTATGAACACACTATGTTGAAACAAATCTTTATCTTTATGACAATGGGACTCATTGCAAGTTTGCCGGTCCGGCTACAAGGGTGCCGGTAAACTCACTGGCACCCGTGTTTCTGGACCGGCAAAATACGAGTCTGCCTGCTGGAGCTGCTGTGCCCGACAGGTCTGACCCTGCCGGGCGCAGTGGCCACGGTAGGCAGACCGTCACGGAAGCACCAGCACAGTTGCTAACGGTGCCAGTGCTCCTGTGTCCCCACTCCCATAGATTCCAATAGGATTCTATGGGAATGGGGATTACAAATTTACTGGTGCCGGACTTCCCACCCGCCAGACTCAGAATGAGCCGGTGGCAGAGGGTGATCAGGTGCCAGTAAATTATTCCGAGTCCGATTCGGTAGCACTGGCAGGGTTACCGCCGGACTCGGAATGAGGCCCATTCTTCAATTCAACAAAATCAATTAAACACAATAAATAAAAAGAGCTCAACACATTTTCGGGATATCCCTTCATCAGGAGCAACATTTCAATTAATCAAGTCTTCGGTCTGCTTCAAGTTTCCGAAGTGTAATTAAAAAGGGAATTGTCAGTATCCTCTACATCAATATTGTCTCATTAGTGCACAAATGATCATATGATCCTACATGGTTTCTTACTACCATTTATCTGGCAGACTCTCGGGTTGAGTATGTCCGTGTAATGATGCTGTATCTCAACAACAACTTGTAATTCTCCTCTTCTTCCAATTCAATAACCGGCAAGGATGTAATAACTGTACAGAGACAGCTGTCCGCTATGGGGAACATTTTCTATGTAGAATTCTAGATATATAGCTGCAAGAGAATCTGATTATGTTGATCTCCTCGTGCATGCAGTTATCTTGGCAAGGCCATATGTTGGTACTCATGCCATTGGTAAGCTGGGTGTAGTTGCTGCTTTGCTCATTGCTGGAGAGGTGTGTCTGAATTTGTATCATTGTAACCCCTGACCCTCCTGTCGGTTTTGGAATTGAGTCACTTGTTGGGAGCCTATTCTGGCTTTAGTACATTGTAAGCTTGACACATGGACATACAGAGTTCTCACTGGGATGGATGAACCAGAAGGCCTGGTGATGGCTGAGCCTTTCTTGCTAAGACTGCCCCATCATGGCTGTTGTCTATTTTATCAAGTATTGGGAGTGTGCCATGGGATAGGGATGCAAGTACCATACAGAAATTAGTGTGAGCAGGTGTTTAAGTTTGTTCACCGAAATTACAGGTCAGTCATCTTTGAAATGGGGACATAGGGTGGTGACTTCACAAATGCACTCCTTACAATATTGGGACAACAGACTCTGTAGTTGAGGGAACTTTCGGGGGGCGCACTTCTCATTTACTGTGATTTGTTTTGGATCACTTACATAGTTTAGTATGGGCTGATTTGCTCTTGTGTTTCTTTCTTTTAGTTGCATTAAACAAATGTTGAACACATATGTAAGTATTATTTTTCAGAGGGAGTGGAAAATGAGGTGGTGTGGGACACTAAACATTGGCCCTCATTACGACCCAGGCGGTAAGGGGTTTACGCCGGCGTAAACTTCGCCGACCCTTACCGCCTGAGTACGAGTTCCCGTAGCGCCATGGTGATTTTTACGCCTGCTTTTTGCAGGCGGTAAAATCCATGGCGCTAAGGGACCTTGTTGTTAATTACGCCACCGTAATTTACGGTGGCGTAATTAACGCCTACCCCACTCCCATTATGCCCTATGGTGCAAAAATGGGAATGGGGAAGGGTAAATGGGGATTGGGGACTTACCGCCCCGCCAAGGTCGGAATGGGGCGGTAAGTCCGCCAACCACCATGGCGGAGTTGGCAACTTAGCGACATGGACCATGGTGCTAATAGCACCATGGTTCTCCGCCAAGGTCGTAATGAGGGCCATTGACTTGTACAGGTTGGAGGTTTGTTGTGCCCATTGAGGGATATTTTTACCCATACCGATGCACCCCTCTGCACCTTTTGCCAATGGAGAAAGAAACAGCCAAAAATTGATGCGCTAACCCCTGTGCATGGTAAAAATATGCAAAACTGCGCATGGTTCACCATCACAAAATGCTGCACACCCCTGCCACACAGTCAAAGTTGGGCTAAAAAATTGAATTCACTGCAGGAGAATGCCAGTGGGTGCTGTTACATGTAACATGAGGCGAAGCCACAGAAGTGGGCTAAAAACCAAAAATGCCTTTTAAAATGCAGTTTCCCCAACCAATTGCAACCTTCAAAGTGCTGTTTTGGTGCTAAATTCAGTCATTTTCCAAGTGAACCATTTAAATTCAAAGTGTGCTGAAATCACAGATCCTCCAGGTGGCTCAGAGGTAACCGGGCCTCACTGACTGACAGCAGCTAAAAAATGTATTTTATGAAACACCAGTCCAGCAATAGTTTGTCTTCAGTTACATGGAAAACATGTGGATAAAAGTGGCAACATACAACAATTTCAGCTGTGCAGAGAAAACTCCAAGCATAGGCTGAATACTAAATTTCAGGCTGCAAACAAATTCCAGCACTCAAGGACAGAAATGGTGCTGAATAGATGTGTATGCTGCAAAGGAAACCCTGGTGTAAAAGACTCAGTTTAAATATGCTTTTTCCCTGAAGAAATTGCAAAATTCACCTATTTGAAAGCATGTTTTTGTGAAGGGCTTAATTCTTTAAATGTCCACATCCCCTATATACTGTGCTCAGTGTTATATGTTTTAAATGAAAGACCTTAAAGTGAATTTAAAGTAACCCAGTTTGGAGTAAACTGGTTAATTCTGACTTGACAGTGCCCAGCCTGGGAAAGATGACACCTCAGGTTGACACTCCCCTGCTACAGGAAGGCTTAATGGATGCTGAAGGTTCTCGCATATTGACAACAATGAGCTCATCAGACTTTCATCTCTGGCACAGCCAAGGACAATGGCAGGTTGCCTACTGATCTCTACAGGGGAGCTTCCCTCTCAAGGAAGATGACACCCCTCCCTGATCAAAGGAATGTGACAGCTGTTGCCTGTTGAAAGGAAAGTTACAAAGAAAAAAAGACTGCCCAGAAGTGTGATTACGTTTGAAACGCTTTAACTTTGCAACATGAAGGAGGACAAATCTAAACATTGGTAGTTGTTAATCTAATTTTAGGCCCTTGCTTTGAAGACGTTAATGGACCCTGTACTACAGAAGGGACCAAAGTTACAGGAAAACCCTAATTGTAGCAAAACTATTAATGCTGCAAGTCTAATATTGTATAACCATGTTCTACTGATAATCGCCCAGATATGTACTGAATTAGAAATTGTTAGGCCAAACTAATATGATTAAAATTGATAAAATTCCACAGAATGACAAATATAGCTCTCACAGAGATGGGAATTGAATGTAAAAATAACCCATCAAATATGTAATATATGTTTCCGATTTCATTAGGGGACATAATTTTAGAAATGTACATTTGTGCAAAAGTTAAATTGTGGTTTTCAAACCATATCACAAAGATGACAGCTCTTTTCTGACTTCCAAACAGAACAAGGCAAGTGCTGTTGACCACTCACAGCCGTAGAGGTGTGGTTTGAAATTCTGCCCCTACCATAACCTTTGTGATGTCACTTGGTAGGATAAATATAGGAACTTTACCACACATACAACACACTGCTTCCTGACCACATCCTGATTTCCGTGCAGCGCTTTGTTCCAGAACTCTTCATCTTGCAGCTGATTCCAGACATCTTTGCAAAACGCAGGCCTCTGCATTTTCTGAACTCTTTTCAGCTAGGCCCAAACCAAACCATCCCAGACTTAAGGGAAATTAATTCTGATCTAGTCTGGCTTGCTACCATTAAAGCTTGCCGGCTGAAACTCACAATTTCACTAATCTACCGTGTCTAGTGACCAGAAGGGCCAATCCAAATCCAGTCTGAGGTGCAGTCCAAATTGACTAGAACTGCACAGCTGGTCCAATTCTGCCAGAAGTACCCTGCTGCCGGTAGACCCGATCCGATGACCAGAACCCTGACGGTCCAATCTTAATTACAGTGCACTGTAAGTATCAACAGGAATTATAGTAACCCATAGTAAATTGTCTTGTCCTATCCCAATCTCAGCCCATCCTCTCTTTAACTTAAGAACTTGTAGTAATGTCACACCAGTCTGAAACCTTGCTTTGATTTCTTGTAATAGTAATCATTTCTTTAAAATACTTTTGTCTTTTGAAAATCCCAAACCCTTAAAATCATCCCACGGGTAATGTGACTGAGTCCTCCAAGGTGGACACGGAGGTGCTGGGGTTGGTTTTTGTAAACCACTCTACGGCTTACTGTGTTTCAAACTGGTAACCAGCCTGAATACCCTAGTTTAGAGCATAACTGTCATTGTAAGAACTGATTTCTGTTTTCATTTTTGTGCCTATTTTTTTCAAAAACGCCTCTCACTAAAACTTCTAAAACTTGTTCAATTATAGAGATATTAAAAATCGCATAGTGACATTTTGTAGCAAATATACATTTTACAAAAGTTTTACACGTTTCTTTTCCCATCCAAAGTGTTTCTTAACTTCCATTCCGATCTGAAGTGTGTACTGTTGTTTATCTTGTAGTTCATGTGTGTTAAGACCTGTTTAGTGTTGTTTCCATAAGAATTTTTATCAATTTAAGCATCTTTGCACACTTTGGGCCTCATTACACGGTAGGCGGTAAGGGTTTACCGGTACCGCCTTACTACGAGGTCCCTTCGCGGGTTGGGGATTTTAACGCCTGCTTTTTGCAGGCGTTAAAAACCAACCCGCAAAGGAACCCAGGGAGCTAATTACGGTACCACAATTTGCAGTGCCGTAATTAGCGCCTTCCCCATTCCTATTATGCCCTATGGGGCAAAAATGGGAATGGGGAAGGGCAATGGTGGAAGGGGGAATTACCGCCCTGCCAACCTTGGAATGGGGCGGTAATTCCCCTTTCCACCAAGGCGGAGCCGGTATTTTACCGGCATGAACCATGGTGCTAATTGCGCCATGGTTCTCCGCCTACCGTGTAATGAGGCCCTTTCTCTTGTTTCACAAAGCCATTTCCAACTGTCATTTTAAAAAAGTGTCAATTTCCAAAAGTGTTTTTCTCTCTTGTTTGGGGAGGAAAGACTGCATTCAAACACTGTACTCTTTTCTTTCATTCCTGAATACCTGCTGCTTACTCACATCTGTGTAGAATTGCTCATTTGTGCATAAAGAACTTTGCAGGGGGAATCTTAACTTAAACGCTATCTGTTCACAAACCAAAACTGTTCTTTTTCCTGTGTTTTCGATTCTGCATTACTATAAGTGAAATCAATTGCTTTACTTATTTTCTGATTGTATTGTCACCACTTGGTGATTCCTGCCCCATATACATATATATATATATATTAAATTGGTGTTTGATTGGCATATTAAATAAATAAATACATTTTTACTTTTACCAACTAGCCTGATTCCTGGTCCACTGTGACCTGGGGGGTATTTTGAGACGGGTGTGATATGAGCGGTATAGCACTCAGAATATTGAACCTATAGACATAATAAATAAGTATTTCATTTGTGCATTACCTGCTTGGCAAGACCCGGGTGTGTGCCTGATTGAAATCCTTAACAGATTTTTGGGGTTCATGCCGTGATTCTGAGTTCGAGCCACCACCAGTGACAGTCTAACAAAGCATTCTAGCCTGCAGGGTACAGAAACCTTGTTGGTTGGTGTACTGTGCTACACTGTACAAGCACCTCTCAAAATAAATACTCAAAAAATCGGGCCTGTTTGTAAAAGTAAATTAACCCTAAAATAAGTTATAAGGAAATTGATGTTTCTAAAATGGTGATCCCAGTAGAAATTAATATTGCTAGGGAGCACCTCCTGAACAAACTGTTTGTCAGGGGTGAGTGGCCAGAGCAGAATGAGCAGATCTGGCTGCAGAAAATCATCAAAGAACAGGTCACTGCCATAGACCTAGATACATGGCAGGACAAGGGCCCATTACACCAAGCTCTTAGTGAACTGTACATGGCCGCAAAAGTAAAAGAGGGGTAGTGTAAAATTGGCAGAATAGTGGCCTACCTATACGTCCACATAGGAGTAATACAGGAAAAGCATGCAGAAATCATAGTTCTGGCAAAGAAGCAAGTGGAAACACTGGAGAAAATCCAAACTAATCTAGACTCTGCAGAGCAAGAGCTACTGAAGAGCCAAGAATCAAAGACAGAAGTAGGCAGTATATTACCAAATTAAAAGAATATCTGGCTCTCTTACAGCAAGAGAAGGCAGAGCAAGATACCCAAGTACAGACACTGCAAGAGGAGTGTCAGGAAAGTGTGGACTCTTTAAAACAGAGTCAGGAGAAGCTAGCACAACAGTTACATACATTTTAATAGAGTCTGCGCAGAACAAATGGTCATCCTACAAGACCAGATAGATCAATTAAAAGAGGAAAACAATAAATGAATCCTTAAAGATTTAGAATCTCAAACAGAATTTGATGGGGAGCGCTAGAAGTCCTACGCATTTAAAAAACAAAGGGACGACTTTGCTGCACAAAGGGGCACTCTAAGTCAGGAGAGGGATGCCTTAGGCCAGGAAGTCAGCCAATTAAAAAACAAGCTAGAGGAAAGAAAGCTGGCCCTCCAAGAGCTCAGTGAGGTAAAAACCGAATATGAGAAGCTACTAGAGCACACCAGGCAGGTGAAGGATGCTCTGGAAAAAACAACCAGGCCAATGATACTAAAACTCAGGAGGTGAGTCTCCTGCAGCAGAAAATGGGCCAATATTTTCAGACCAGGCAGGAAGCACAGAAAGACAATGAGGCTCTCTGGGAAAAGAATGATAGGCTTCACCAACAGATAGCCATGCAAGAGCAAATCATTGAGACCAGTAAGGCCTTGATAGAGGAGCAAAAGAGTCATATTTTGGCATGTCACCAGGGAATGGGGGCTGAAAGAGAAGAGGTAGGGAGGGACAGAGAAACCCCTGAGCATAACATCAGGACCCCTGTAATCAGGGACTCTAACCCTTCAGTACAATGGACATTTTCAGCTTCATGTCCGCTGGCTCATATGAACCAAGGGCCATGGGGATGGTAGACTTCAGCAGAATTGGTCACATGGGACTGACAGATCATGGCCTCCCAGAAATGGATGGACAGGATTCTCTGTACAGATCCCCAAATATCAGGTCTAGTCTCTCCGATCAGGAAGACTCTTGTGAGGGGAGAATCAGGGAATCGGATCCTCAAAAGTATCGCCTACCAAAGGACCAGTTAGTAAAGTTTGGTGGGGAACTCCAGGAACGCACGCCCAAAAAGAGTATCTTAAAGACCTCTTCCCAGCTAGGGCAGTGGGTGGGCCAGGGGGGTACTCAGCCAATCCTGGGAGCAAGGGAGAGTCGGAAGATTCTTCTGAGATCCATAGGCATCAAGAAACTAGGCCCCCACATTCTGCAAGCCCTTCTCAAGCTCGCAGAATCAGGGAGAGCCTAGAGGATCAAATAGCCACCTCCTATAGCAGTGCCTCTGAGTCAGAGGATGAGTGGACTTGGGTGACTAAGACCAAAAAGGCCAACAAAATTAAGAGGGCTCTACTAAAAGATTCCCTGAAGCAGATCAAGGCCATTAGGAGTGTCATAACTCCCTATCACAAAAATGCCAAGTATTCTGTCTGGGAGCACCTTGAGTTATACGAGCAGATGATGGATACTTTCCACCTGAAAGATAGCCAGAGTTGCATCCAATATATCAAATGGACATGTTTTCGCTGTGTATTCCAGCTTCTTTGCGGGGCTGGAGGATAAGAACCACTCAAGATGGTCCACCTACAGGGCAGCCATCTTAAAACATTTTTCTGTCCATAGGAACCCCCGAGAGGCCTGCAAGGCGGCCTACAATCTGCAGTGTGGGGAAGATCAGGCCCCACAAGAATTTGTGCAAGAACAAACAAGTGCCTTTGCGCAGACCACCATGAGGGTGCGCACAGACAGTAGGGAGTTCATTAATACCTTCTTCCAAGCACTCCCCAAATACATCATGACCCAGCTGGTGAGGGACTTTCACGAGAAGAGATCACTAGTCTGGGTCATTGAACAGGCGACCCGTATTTATGAAGTGCAGAAACCTGTAGAGAATAGAAATGCAAATAAAAACCCCAAACCAGCCAACACCCCTGCTGCTGCTAAGGTGGCGGAGGTGAAGGTTGGTCCCATTTTAGATTTGGAGATGGGGGGCCTAAAAATAGTCCTGTACAGAATCCATCTTCTAACCAAAGAATTAGAAGGCCCTCAGGTCAATACCAATCAGGTAGTCAGGGAGCTAATCCCACGAATGGGACCCCTAACTCCTCTGATTATATTAGCCCCCGTTACAAGGGCAACAAACCCATCCTGGGGTATGTGTGGACTCCCCCAGCCCAAGGGGGGGGATCCAACAAGGTAGCTACCAACCCAGGAAACTTCCCTCCTAACTTTTCCCAAGGAGGCCAGTAATCCCCCAAATGCCGGGTTAAGATTCTTCCCCCGGTACCCGCAAAACTTCAACTCACAAAACAACCCTCCTTTCTTTCCCCACTTTCCAGAGCCCAGACAGCCCAATCCAGGAGAGGGGAGTCCAAGGGTGGAGGGTTACCAGAACTATCCCAACCCAGGGTATTATGGGAGAAGGGACAGCTAACCCTCCCGTGATTCACCTAGGGTGGACCAGAGACCCCTGTACCAGCCAGAGCGGGTGTCCCAGCTGGAGCGCCAGGTCCAGAACTTGTCCCAGGATCTGGGTCACATGTTGAGGGCTCAGCAGAACCCTCAGATGAACATGGCGGCCCAGAACTCCACAAACCAAGGGTCTGGTACTCCAGAGCAATGATGGGGAGAGAACCCAAACAACCCACAAGTTCCAAAGGAGGAGGCACAGGGGAAAGTGGGTGTAAGGCCTTAGAGGAAGCTTCCTTCTCCACTTGTGAAAAACCACTGGAAACCCAGGAACCAGAACCAAAATGTCCTGCCCCTGAAAGTCTGCAACATAAGGAACAGAGGGCGGGTAGGAGAATTAAAGGACCTAAAAAGACCCATTTTGTGGAGGAGGTTAGTGTCCTCCAATTTGAAGGAGAGGGGTCCTCAGAGGACTTTGGGAAAGGATCTTCTCCTTCAGGGATGGGGGAACTCCTCCCAAAGAAAAATGGGTCCCGAGAGATCCTAATCAAGACTGGGTAAATGTGGGGACTGAGTTAAAACTGCCCATCATTGAACTCCAGAATGATTGCTTGGAAAACCACACTGCCGAAAAATATTCTGGTGACTGCCTCCAAAAAGGGAGGGGGGCAGAATAAGAACCAGGGGAGCCCAAAACTCACCCAATATCCAACAGCCACATTTTTCTTACAGATCCCCAAGCTCTCACAAAGAATCCTGCCCAAACTACCCGTGTGTCAGAATCAAGAGTCAAGAAATTAACCCACCAACTGGCCCAAAATGCACATTATCTTTGTCCCCTTGAGGAGAAGGAGGGAAGATTTTATGCCCCGGTCCAAACACAAGAGTAAAGTACACTTTTTGGCACTGGTGGACACTGGTTCCCAAGCCAGCCTTCTGTCAAAGAGGGCCTTTGATCAGCTGAATTCAAGAAAGGGGGAGAGATACCAGATCCCTTTCACCCCTCTTCCTGGACAACTTCAGAACTTCGATGGGAATGAAATTCCTGTCGAAGGGATTGCGGATTTGGAAATTAAAATTGGACGACACAATGTGAAACACCCGGTCATAGTTATGACTCCAGAGGGCACACCATGTTTACTGGGGAATTACCTCCTGCGTAGATTGTCTGCCCTAATAGATTGTGTAAACAAGGTCTTCTGGACCCAGACTAACCGACCAATAAAATTAAAACATAGTGTCAACCATGTTAGTTTAAATGGCACATGCCACATGGTTGAACAAAAACCGGATCATATTGAATTTCATTTTTCATTCTTTCTTTTCAGCTAGGCCCAAATCCAACCATCCCAGACTTAAGGGAAATTAATTCTGATCCAGTCTGGCTTGCTACCATTAAAGTTTGCCTGCTGAAACTCGCAATTCCGCTAATCGACCGTGTCTAGTGACCAGAAGGGCCAATCCAAATTCAGTCTGAGGTGCAGTCTAAATTGACCAGAACTGCACAGCTGATCCAATTCCACCAGAATTACCCTGCTGCCGGTAGACCCGATCCAATGACCAGAACCCCGACGGTCCAATCTTAATTACAGTGGACTGTAAGTATCAACAGGAATAATAGTAACCCATAGGATATTGCCTTGTCCTATCCCAATCTCAACCCATCCTCTCTTTAACTTAAGAACCTGTAGTAGTGTCACACCAGTCTGAAACAATGCTTTGATTTCTTGTTATAGTAATAATTTCTTGAAAATCCTTTTGTCTTTTGAAAATCCCAAACCCTTAAAATCATCCCATGGGTAATCCGACTGAGTCCTCCAAGGCGGACACAGAGGTGCTGGGGTTGATTTCTGTGGACCACTCTCGGGTATACTGTGTTTCAAACTGGTAACCAGCCTGAATACAATAGTTTGGAGTATACCTGTCATTGTAAGAACTGAGTTGTGTTTTCATTTTCGCACCTATTTTTCAAAAACGCCTCTCACTAAAACTTCTATATCTTCTTCAATTTTATAGATAGAAACATAACTCTCAGTAACTCCTAAGACCCTTAACTATATCCACAACCAAAAACCGCATCACGGAACAGTGTATTTGACCCGTTTTTATAAAACAATTGCATAGTGAAATTTTGCCACGAATTTACATTTTACAAAAGTTTTACACATGTCTTTTCCCATCCAAAGTGTTTCTTAACTTCCATTCCGATCTGAAGTGTGCACTGTTGTTTATATTGTAGCTCATGTGTGTTAGGACCTGTTTATTGTTGTTCTCATAAGAATTTTTATCAATTTAAGCATTTTTCCACACTTTTCCTTGTTTCACAAAGCCATTTCCAACTGTCATTTTAAAAAGTGTCAATATCAAAAGTGCTTTTCTCTCTTGTTTGGGGAGGGAAGACTGCATTCAAAAACTGTACTCT
The DNA here is from genome assembly GCF_040938575.1 of Ambystoma mexicanum. Classification (NCBI taxonomy): domain Eukaryota; kingdom Metazoa; phylum Chordata; class Amphibia; order Caudata; family Ambystomatidae; genus Ambystoma; species Ambystoma mexicanum. The sequence goes on along the minus strand of NC_090941.1, from coordinate 963,889,436 downwards.
GTTCTTTAATTGCTGAATACCTGCTGCTTACTTATATCTGTTTAGAATTGCTAATTTGTGCATTAAGAACTTTGCAGGGGGAATCTTAACTTAAATGCTATCTGTTCACAAACTAAAACTGATCTTTTTCCTGTGTTTTCTATACTGCATTACTATAAGTGAATTCAATTGCTTTATTTATTTTCTGATTCTATTGTCACCACTTGGTGATTGCTGCACCATATATATATATATATATATATATATATATATATATATATATATATATATATATATATATATATATATATATTAAAATTGGTGTTTGATTTGCATATTAAATAAATAAATATTTACTTTTACTAACTAGCCTGATTCCTGGTCCACTATGACCTGGGGGTATTTTGATATGGGTGTGATATGAGTGGTATATCACTCAGAATATTAAACCTATAGACATAATAAATAAGTATTGTGTTTGTGCGTTACATGCTAGGCGAGACTCGGGTGTGTGCCTGATTGAAATCCTTAACATCATTGTACATGGTTTGCAGTTGCTGGTGTAATATTATTGCTGATGGCTTAAGGGGCTACCTTTGAGTTGAAATGGGTGGGTTGTCTCATCAATTATGTTTTTGTGTATCTATGATTTATCTTTGTGATCTCACTTACTTGAACCACTTATGTGGGTTAGAGAACAAGCCATCTGGGGGGAAGGGTGAACGGTCACAATGAGTAAGTACCATCTTAGCTTCATATTATCAAACATCAAGGGCTTTAATTGCTCTGTGAATCGCAGGTTCTGTTGTACCTCAACAAAATGAGGTGTGGCATGGCAATACTGCAGCAGACTGTGCGAAACAAATTGCCTTGGAAAACCTTACAGGGTCCTAACCCCTGCACTCAGTAAATATGTGTCCAACTGCAAGACATTGTGCAAAACAAATTGCCTAGGAAAGCCTTCAAATGTCCTAACCTGTACATTTAGTAAACATGTGTCCAGCTCAGGGACTACTAAAAATATAACATATATTTTTAATCATTTAGGGCTTCATCATGAGTTGGGAGGAAATATGGTGGTAATACTGCCTCGGTGGAATTACCATTACTGATGTGGTGTCCGGCAGAATTGCTGCCCTATTACAACTTGGCAGCATCACACACACACACTACTGACGTAACGGAAGTTGTATCTGGTAGACATACTGCCGAAAAGGAGTTACTGTTGGTAATTCCACCCGGACTTGGCGGTATTACCATTGGCAGAAATAGTGGCATTGCCGGAATGGGAAGCACTGCGGTGGCCATCTTGACTAGTACAATCCACTCTGCATCTCCCATGTTCTGTTACCATACAGATACCATACTTGTGAGAACATGTCACAGGAGAAGAGAAAGTCCAAGGTCCCCAGGAAGAGACTGCGAAAGAAAATATTTACAGAGGCGGAACTCCGGGTCATAGGGGATGAGGTAACATGACACGCCCAGGAGCTATATGGCAGCAGGCAGTGCTGGACCACTGGCAAGAGGAAGGCTGTCATCTGCAGTGGGCATTGTCCCACTAGACCAGAAGACTGCAGGAAGCGATGGAAAGACCTAATGGCCAGGGTCTGCAGCCTCTTTGCCAGGCACATCCAAGAGAGCGCAACCACAGGAGTTGGCACTGTGGAACCCCTCGCCCTGACCTTGTTCGAGGAAAAGGCCAGCTCCATCCTCGATATCCAGGGGATTGGCAGTGCGGAAGCACGAGCAGCAAGCCAAGGGGATGGCGGCAAGTACAACAGTCCCCACCCCAATGTGAATGCACTGGCCAAAAGCATGCGTCCTCAGCCTAGATGAGCACAATGGGCAGGGAAATAGGCAACCAGATGGCAATCAATGCAAAGGCACAGTGACTACGTGCATGTGCAGGTGTAGAGAAACCCCTCAAAGTTCCCACCAGAATAAATGCAACCCACTAGCAGGGATGCCATTTGGGGATTTCCAGGGGTTGCACCTGCAACCCCTGAGGACTCCCTTGCTATACCTGTGGTCTCCCTTGCTCCCCCTAAAAAAAAAAAGAAATTCCTTTTTTTAAAAAGGTTATTGACGCTCCTGGGTTGTGGACAGTGCCATGTGGCTCTTTGTTTCTGGAATGGCTGACTTTCTTGTTCAGGCCTCTTAACAAAAACAGGGGGTTCCACAAGTGTAACACTTTGAGCAGTGGCCCTAAATAAGAAAAAATAGGAATAACAAATAATTTGGCTTTCTGGAATTCTATGCAATAATTGCTAAACCCATTAAAGGTTTAGTTCAAGCACACTTAAGGGGGTGAGAGCCACGGATGTAATCTGTTCTTAAACACCTCTATTCACAATGCAGACAAAAATGTCCAAAAAGCTTTTAGTGTAAAATAGGCAACCATTTCAGACTATGTATTTTGCTTCTCAGAAGTTGCATTTATAGCATGTTTTTTTTTCTGATGTTGTCTCTGTTACGATCATCAAAAGACATTCCATCTCGGTATCCTCTGACACTTGACAAAACCCTTGTGCTTAAAAGCTTGTGTACATCGTAGAAATGTTTGACCATAGCAAATAACGTGGCACTCGATTTCATTGTACCACAATGAATACTTTGTTGTAATGGATCTATATTTCCTATCTCCCTGGCATGCTGTTCAGGATGTCTGTTTGCATGTCTGAGATAACGAGTACCCACAGTGCGGATGCCATGTGAGTGTGCTGTTTTCCCTGCAGTACTCTAAATTCTTTGATACACAGTTATGAACCCTCCCAATGGTATGTATTTTGCCAACCTCTGAAGCCTGAACAGTAGATCCAAGCAGGCTTGACATGTGGCCAACTTTGCACCCGACCTGCAGATGAACTGGCCTGCTGTTAAATCGCAGTTGCCAATTTAATGGTATCCGCTACAGAGTGTAATTTGCTTTCTGACTTTGAGAACATTTAGACATGTAATTGCTCATTTTACTGTAGTCGGTAAAATAGCTATAGCCAGTAAAATAGCTCAGTGGGTTGAGGGCTTGCTGTTGTGACGTGTGTGTGATCTGCAGGTTGAAGGTAAGTATCCCGGCAAGGCCAACTCAGCCTTTCATTCTTCTGAGGTTGATAAATGAGTAGCAACACAGGTTGTGTGTTATTGTATGCAAAATTGTTCTATATAAAGCATGTAAGCTTAAGTGCTATATAATAACATATCATTATCATTTGGCCTTGGATGTCTGCTTGTGAAGAGGGAAAATGGGACGGTCCCTTCCACCGGCCAACGTACAAACTATGGCCAACAATGTCACGACCCAAGTACCCTCAGCTTGACTAAAACATCTCACAACCTAAGCTGCCATCGTTCGAAATGACATGATGACATAGCTGCAACAGACAGAAACACATGTGCTTTCACCACCTGGATCAGACATGCACCAAACCAAATGAAGAACACGCTCAGCGCTATGACGTAGCAGACTCTGTACACTCACAGACGTACATCATTATCATTTTTCACATAGGCCAGCAATCGCTTCACAGAAATGCAAGATGCCGAAGAGTTTGTTTATATGCTTGCAGAGACTTCATGCTACTAACCCTGGAGACAAGACCCTATAACTGGACCGATGTTCAAGGAACCACACCACACCCCCACACTCCCGGCCTCATGGACCTTATGCCAAAACATGCAACCAAGCCAAAGTAGGCCGCAAACCAGAGTCGACAGGCCCAGAGCAGTTCATACAGAGCTACAAGCTGCTGAGCATGCAGAACAGCCCCTGGCTGAAGCCCTCACTGCCAAGGTCGTGATGTTGCACTTCACATTCCGGGCTGTCCAAGCCAGGGTGACACCTGACACTGCTGCAGCTACCCAGAGCAAAGTACAAATCAAATCCCCATAATTCTGCCTCAGCTGCGGTCCCTCAACACGTGACCAGGCTGACCTGGTACGACGCCAACCCCAAAGACTGGGCCACAGCTCGCAACAAAGTTGTAACAACTCAGACACCAGCGGCGATGGGAAAGGAGCGCTCTTATGGCAAGTAGCAGGACCTGTCCATTGTCATCCACTGACACATAGTCATACATTGTTGCTAACACCAGGTACAACGCAGGCTGGAAACGACGATGGTCCTGGGTTTGGGGGCTCGCTGATGGACCAACAAGGACACGGGGGGCTAACCACTGATGACATTACAACACAACCAATCATTAATTCTCTCCATGTAACCTTTTAGAAGTAGCGACTTTTAGGGACGACCCAAGCGTACCACCTGACTTCTACTCTACCAATAACACTTTTCACTATACACGTCTATACTGAAACTACCACTCGGAGAACCATCCCGGAGTGGCGGTAGGTTTGGGGATGAGCTTTCACAGATGACCACACTGTTACGTCACTCTGATACAAAAGGGGCCTGCGAGCTAGCCTACGATGGGAAGTTGCTTGGAACCTATGCTCCATTAACCTGTCCCTGTCAGTTTTCGTGTAACAAAACAGCAGTAACTATTGCTCTTGTGTGGACCTCCTACTTATTTGGAACACGGAAGGAGTTAGGGCCTTCCGAGAGCTGGAGGTCCGTGGACCCCGGGCACGGCTCTGCTGACCACCGGAAATTACCCTAACACGTTGGAGGCAATGCTGAGATCCCAGCGAGACTGTCTGTGACCAGGTGGCCTGGCAACATGGCCCCCTCTGCTGATGCCCCCTTGGAGGACTGCAGGACCATTGTGGAACTGCGAGACGACCGGACAACGCAATCCGGAGATTGGCCGTCGGGAGCCGACTTCAGAAATTTCCTGCCTGCTGTTGGCAAGTGTCCAGACGCGGTCAAGACGAGGGGAGGTGGTGAGCTGATTGGGAGGGGTGCCCGCAGCCGAGCGACACCGGCAGGTCCACACAACGAGCAATATCGTATTGTGCGGGCAGGGGAGGCATTGTAAATAGGGCGGCGGGTGGTTTCACATTGTAAAATTTGGTCCATCGGTGGTGATCAGCACGTGAATTGTAGTAGGGAACGGAGTGGAGGTAGTCCCTTCTGGTGTTGATGATCATATTGGGTGGGGCGACGGATCCCCACGTGTTCGACAGAGTGCAGCGCTGATTGGTCTAGATGGCGAACACATGTATGGGGGTGTGGTATTCCTATGAGTCGGCGTTGTAGTACGATGAGTAGATGAGGATTCCTATTAATTGGTTGTTTTAGCTCAATGAATAGATAATGTATTCCCACAGGAAGTAGCTAGAGTCTCTCTCAGATTGCGGAAGATAGTTGGCTGGTTAAGTTCCCCTGGTGAGGGAGCATATCACACGCAAGGCGACGCAGCGGGTGCAGCACAATTATAGTGAAAAAGGTAATTAATGGATACTCCACTCAAGGCGTAGTGGGAAGACAGATGTGGGGATTTTGGGGATTGTTTATGTGGAAATTGGGGTGCATTGTATGTTCAATCTGTATATATGTAATGCGTTGTGTTAGCTGGTGATATCACCCATAGAGTTGTGCATAGGACATCGCGTTTTTAATGAAGATTGGAGCCGTGGCTAGGGTGGGGTGCAGGTAAGCAGGCGGCCACGCACAGAGAATGCCGGCACATCATCGAGGGTGGTGTGCCGAGCAGTGGTGCAACCCATGTGGGTGGGAAGTTACAGACATATGCAGCGCAGGCTGTGAGGAGTAAAGGAGAAAGGAGGAGCCCGAATATCAACGAGGGTGCACCGGAAAGCGACAGCCCAGAGAGGGCGAGGTAGCCCAAAAGCACACCGCGCTCGGTGTGAGGTAACAGAGGACTTTGCATGCCACGTGTCGAAGGGGACCCTAGAAATGCAAGGGGGGCATGTCGGAAGACAGCAGCCCAGTGCAAGACAATAGAGAAAGAAGTGTTCAAGTTATTAAGGAAGTTATAATGCACATTTTTCCTTCCCACTGACAGTGGAGTGTCGGAGGTCCCCAGCTAGGGGCTAGGTAACGGTGGTATATATCTAAAAATGTCATTGTATTATGGCATACTCAACATGGGTACCACACGTTAACAACACCTCTACAGTACATCTGTACAACAATGCCACTGTGCAGGGATAAGCTAGTAAAGTTCAGCATAGAATGGACTTAAGACACAGACCAAAAAATAAGGATAGCTTGGCACCTAATGGTAGCTTCAGCAAGGAGACTCAACATTCATTGTTAGCCTACTTACACAATACATACAAGGGAAAGAAGTTGGCAAACCATTTCGAGATTTTCGAGCTTTGGAGGATGTTTGAGGCATACGGCCTAGGATGATAAGTATGCAAGAAGTAAAGAAAGAAGAGGAGAGCAATGGAGAGGGCAACGCTCTGCCTCTGGCCCCTCCCAGCGGTGCCACAAACAGCGCTGAGGGGAGGGAGGAAGAGTGAGGGATTATACCCACTAAGAGAATTGGAGGAGGCAGCCAAACCCCGAGAGTTCACAGCAGAAGAGGGATAATCGAACCCCACATATAACCCAACACCGTATGCTCCAGAGGAGCAATACCGGAAAACATTACCAAAAGGGGACACAGTAAGCACGGAAGGGACACAGCCAAATGGTGATGCCATAAAGAAGACACAGTTCGAACTAGCAAGCATAAGGCCAGACGAATGGATAGCAGCACAGGTGCTGTTGAAACTACAGGGGACGGTCACGGGGAAGGAAGAGGAGGTGATGCAGGCAATAGACAGAACGGAAATAGGACGCACACAGAGGGAGGGCGAGGTAAGTAACAGGCAAGAAGGGAATTCCGCAAAAGAGGAAGAAGCAGAGTTGGAAAAAAAGATTGCTGAATTAAAGAAAACACAAAGCATACTCACCAAGAAGCTTGAGCTAAAGTAACTCGAGAGACAGGTGCAACTGGAGAGGGAAAAGGGAGTGAAGATGGAACTCGAGCAGCAAGGGGAAGAAGAAAGGAAGCAGGAAGAGGCACGCGTACGAGGTATAGCAGAGAGGGTAGCGTGCATGGAACAATGAGAAAATAGGAGAAGAGAAGAAGAAAGGGAAGAGGATGACCCGGAAATGACACTCTGGAAGAAAAAGATTCTATCAGAAGGAACACGTAAGTACAAAGAGGGCAGGATACTGGACAGCATACTAGCAAGGGGTAGTGGAGAGGTGAGTACAAAGGACAGAGAGGTGAGTACAAAGGACAGAGACGCAAAGAGCCCTGGGTGAGGTAAGTGATGCCATAAAGAAGGAACTACATAGGGCGAGGGCGGTGATGGAAAATAAGGATGAACGGTTAGGAGAATGAGCGCAAAAGGAAAATGATAAGACTGTGAGGAGTACGTTCAGTACACACAATAGCGAATTGATGACAACACCTCAGGAATGGGTAGACATTGTGGATGCAGGTAAGTGCGTAGACATAGATTTAGAAACAGTAACTGTCTGATACCCCCGCCCACATACAAAACTCACATTCTCTGGGGGGTTTTGCAGTGATGAGGATGAGGAGGAATCATGTGGAGGTCAGAGCTATGAAAATGGACAAGGGCTCAGCAAACTTTACATCACGCGCACAGGCACAGGGTCATCATGGGAATGTAGAACATGAGAAGGGACAACAGCTGGACAGGGAGGGACAAGCGCACAGAGGGAGGGGACGCTACAACCATCGGCCATACACAAACCATATGTCAACAAAAATGTGTGAGAATGAGGATCCTGTTAGTTAAATCCAAGAGATTCAGGGGAAGTGGCACTTGGAAACGTGGGAGCCGTGGGACAAAACACTAGCCATATTTTATCACATACTGTTACAGGGGCTCCCAGAACCCGTGCAGAGAAAATTGAAAAAGCTTGTGGGGATGGAAGCATAGGCATGGCCCGAGATACAATTAACAATAGTACACCATTGTTGCAGAAGGAGGACAGGAAGGCAGATGAGGCAAAATTGGTTCAGAAAAAACTGTAGAAATATGCCCTAGATGGAGCGCTCATACCTAGCCCCGCCCCGCCAATAGAACCGTCCCAACAACAACAAACAATACAGCAATAACAAGTAGCCACAACGACTCAACAACTGCCACCCTCGCCCCCATACACAACGCAACAACACTATGCATAACCTATGGGGAAGGATACACGACAATGGGCAATGGCTACACAAACAACTACAGAGGGAGAGGAGGTTTCAACATGGGGAGGGAGTTTGGACCATCAGCACACCAGCCGGGGGGTGGGTTTTGAGGATATTCCCAATATGAACAAGGATTTTTGGATAGCACAGGGGGATTCCCATGGCAGGCACGGGAGCCGCCCACCTGCTGGACATGTGGGTTGGTAGAGGACAGAAGGAGGACAGGAAGGCAGATGAGGCAAAATTGGTTCCGAAAAAACTGTAGAAATATGCCCTAGATGGAGCGCTCATACCTAGCCCCGCCCCGCCAATAGAACCGTCCCAACAACAACAACAAACAATACAGCAATAACAAGTAGCCACAACGACTCAACAACTGCCACCCTCGCCCCCATACACAACGCAACAACACTATGCATAACCTATCGGGAAGGATACACGACAATGGGCAATGGCTACACAAACAACTACAGAGGGAGAGGAGGTTTCAACATGGGGAGGGAGTTTGGACCATCAGCACACCAGCCGGGGGGTGGGTTTTCAGGATATTCCCAATATGAACAAGGATTTTTGGATAGCACAGGGGGATTCCCATGGCAGGCACGGGAGCCGCCCACCTGCTGGACATGTGGGTTGGTAGTACATGTAGCACGCACATGCAGGGCAATGCCGGCACAACCAGGATGGGGTGAACAGGGACAACTGGGCTACCAGGGGGGACCAAACCACTACTACCAACCAGAAGCACAAAAGACGGGTCAGGTGCAGGGGGTACAGCAATACCCCATGCCACAATCACAGCAACAAGGAACAACCGCAGCAACAAGTGATGCCCAGCACACAGCAAATATCACACCAACCCGCCCAACAACAGGCACAAGAGCAAATGATAGCGATACAACAACAACACGTCCACACAGTACAGCAACTAACACAATTGCAAGATGACACACAACAACCCATGGACACTACAGTACAATTAACATGTATGGGGGAGTAGTGTTCTTGGGGCAAAACCCCTACACGGGCAGCGGACAATCATTGTACCCCCAATAGGACAGCCCACAGACTTCCTTGTTGTGTCCCATCCTGTCGGTAACACCTAAACCTGTGGAGGAACCACGCATAAAGGTGGCGATAGGTGACAAAACATTCTCTTTCATAGTTGACACATGAGCCACCAGATCCTGCATAAGGGAGGAGAAGTTCAAATTGTCATGCAATGCAATACACACTCAAGGATTTTCTGGGGCTCGAGGGGTGGTTCCATTTATTGATAACATCTCCTTATCGGTCGGTGATCACGACCTATCTCTGCCCTTGTTATACTCAAAACAAGCACCAGTGAACATACTCGGGCGTGACATCATGACTAGATTGAACATGACCATCTCATTCACTGACAAAGGCATAATATGCTCCACACCAGGCATGCTCACGGCGAGACACCTACTCCAGGCTTATTGTGGCAAAACAGTGGCAAGGGCAGAACCAGTGGACGCTGAGATTTTCCAATACGGGACAGATATGGCAATAGCATGACCAGGAATTGAGGGTAAAGTGTGGAGAAGACCTGCCACCTACCTTTTCAGGCCAGAGACCTCCACAGATGAGGGAGAAGGGGCAATAATATCAGTGGACATCAAAGGAATAGTAGCCAAATAAGACTAGATTGCTGTTCACACTCAGGATGAGGAAGGAAGGGCATGGAGAGCTTTGATAGCACTGCTGGAAGGGTGTAGGTTAACATAAGTGTCAGATGAGGAACTGTTCTCAGATGAAAACGAAGATGGCGAGATGGTGTTCCAGATGAGTGTCTATGTCTTTTGTGAGGAAGACCTGGCTGCTGTACCTGTCTCACTATGGACCACTAGTCCCTATGATGTGGGTTGCATAAAGAGCATTGGCAGAGTAAAGATAAAATTGAAAAAGGGAGCAATACTGCCCAGAGTCAGACAATACCCACTGTCCAAAGGAGCTGATGAAGGAATTCATGAATCAATCAGTGCGCTGATAGAGAGGGGTATATTGGTACCATCAGCATTTACCATGCAACACGGCGGTGTACCCTGTGCGCAAGGCCAAAGGAGGGTCTTAGCTTTTCATACAGGATCTGAGACCCCTTAACCACATTGTAGAGGCAGAATATCCTGTGGCAGCTAACCCTGCCACAATATTGTGTGGGATACCAGCAGAGGCATCACGATTCACTGTGATCGACCTTATGAATGCGTTCTTCACTACATCCAGACTCACAAGATCTGACCAGCTTCACATCCCGCAATACAAAATGAAAACACACAAGGTTACCCCAGGGATACTGCGAGTCACCATCCATTTTTAACAGGGTCTTATAAATGGACCTGGGGAATGTTGAACTTGAAAGCAAAGAAAGAAGAATGCAGGAAGGACTCAGTGAAGATGCTCACAGTGTTGGCCGAGAAAGGGTACAAGGTTGACAAAGCAAAACTGCAATATTGCCAGGAACAGGTCCTATTCATAGGACAGATCATTTCATAAAAAGGGAGAAACATCGCACCACAGAGAGCACAGTCAACAATGAAAACACCATAGCCACAAACAATATGAGAATTGCAACAATTTCTAGGCCTATGAAATTACTGCAGAGCATGAGTATTTGACTACAGCACACACAAAGGGCCCCTGTTGGCAGCTCTCAAAGAAGCACAAAGAGGGGGTAGGAAGCTGGGATGGACAAGAGAAATGACTGAAGCATTCAATGAGTTAAAGGAGGCCATATCAACAGCACCAGTTCTGGGTACTCCCAACTACAAGAGAGAATTCTACATTTTTTCGCACTGCGATGGTGCAGTAATGAAAGCAGTGCTAACACAAAAGACAAGCATTGGACACATTCCTCTCGCATTTTACAGAGGCCGCCAAGACCCAGTAATGATGAGGCACTATCCGTGTGTAAAACATGTGGCTGCTGCAGCGTCCGCAGTAGAGAAATCATCATCCGTAACCATGGGATGCTCGACCACGCTGTATGTAGAGCACGCCCTCTTTGCAATTCTGCAAAAACCAAAAAGCACACTCACTACCCAAAGAGCAATGGGATATGAGACATTCTGTCAAGACCCGAATTAAAAATAGTAAGATGCAACAATATTAACCCAGCACAGTTCATAGCAGAGGAAGTGACAGAGGGCGAATATGCACATGATTGTACATATGCCATCGAGTACTACTCCTCCACCCGAAAGGTAGAGGAAAACGTCCTAGAGGGAGGTGATGTTCCGTACATTGATGGGTCCTCAACCATTGATCAAAGTGATGGCATAAGAAGAAAAGGTGCAGCTGTAGTGGGATTAAGGGAGGACTGGACAAGTGAGCCAGTGAAATGTGTCAAACTACCCATCAATATTCAGCACAGGCAGCAGAATTGGTGGCCCTCATATTGGCCTTAGAAGAAAGTAATGGGAAAAGAGTAACAATATATTCTGACAGTGCCTATGTCACGTCTACAGTACACTGAGGATTGATACAATCTCTCAGAAGGGGATTTAGAAGAGCAGATGGTAACCTGGTACCACATGCTCTCCTCCTGGGTGAACTGATAGAAGTAAAAACATACCCACATGAGCTAGCGCTGGTGAAATGTCAGGCACACACAAATGGTGAAGATCCAATATGTAGAAGAAATGAAGCAGCAGTCTCCCATGCAAAACATGCTGCATACTTTGGCGAGATGTGGGACCTCCAAGAAAAACAAAAAGAAAAGGGGAGGGCAGGGCAGATGATAATGAAAGAAGGCTACACACACCTCCCAGAAACACAGATTATGGAACTGCAAGTGGCAATGGCAGAGAACGAATTGTGGGTAAAAAGAGGATGCACAATGTCTCCAACAGATGCACTATGGAGACAAAATAACACAGGAAAAATAGTTATGTCCCTGGCCCTACTAAAAACATCCCTTACCCAACTGCACCACCCCACTCATACAGGAAAGGAGGTAATTGCAGCACAAATAAAAGAGTCAGGGTTCTGTACCGAATTAAATGCACACGTTGCAAACTTTATCAGTAATTGCCTCACCAGCTAACAATTTACGGCCAGTCACACGCTGCAAGTGATCAAAGGTACAATACCACGGCCTGAAGGACCCTTCCTACACCTACACATTGACTACGTTGACATGATCAACGTATGCCAAGGTTACCGATACATGATTGTGGTAGTGTGCCCCTTCTCAAGGTGGATTGAGGCTGGCCTGTGCTCCCATGCTGATGCTCTGCGGGCAGCAAAGTTTCTGGTGAGGGATGTATTCCCAAGGTGCAGAGTTTATGAAGTTTTAAGGTCAGACAACGACCCCCACTCCACGAACGAACTATTTCAGCACATCACCGCATTACTTGGGATCAAAAACAAGTTGGCCTTCGCGTACCACCGGCAGGCCAAGGGCATCTGTGGAGGCCTCAACGGCCTCTTGAAGGAATCCATCGCACAAACTCAGCAGGCCACCAAGAAAAGTTGGCTTTGCTGCCTTCCCCTGGCACTGTTTGAGTTGCGAAACAAGCCTGGTTCGGACCACCACCTTACACCCCACGAGGTGGTAACCGGACACCAAATGCACCTTCCATTAACACCACCGACAAGAGCGATGTACGATTGTGAAGGAACGGATGAAGTGTTTCAAAAAGAAATGTCCGATTATGTCATTTCCTTGGTTACTAGTGCCTCCTTTATCTCTCAACAGATTCAACGGACACCGGGCGGGTCAGAGAACGATCAACAGGAAACGACCACCAACGAAGATCAAACTGGACAGTGGCCAGTAAAAGAAGGAGACACAGTGCTCCTTAGGAACTTTAGGCGTAAATGGAATTCTCCTAGATTTATGGGGCCACACATAATAGATATCAAGCCCTACAAAGCACCAACTGCACCCCTTCACAGCAGCAACAGGGCCAACACATCAGCAACAGCAATGACAGATGACGGAAAAGACACATCACAAGCATCAGATACCCCTAAGGACATAAACGAGTCGCAGCCCACTGCCCACCCTATGATTAGGAGATCACAGACACAAAATGTCCCCACTGCACTATTGATAAAGCTCTAAATGTGGCGATGGTATTGAAATAATCCAATAGACAATAAATTAAACTATCAGAAAAGTTAATAAACAACTCACATTGATTCGGGTATCGCCAATGCACACAACACTGTGTAAACACGTGCATGTTCTCTTCTCCTTTTGCCTCGCACATGCAGGTCTTGCGCACTGCACTGTTATATGCAAATACTTAATAAAAACACATTGATCACTGCCCAGGCATAAATGCTGCCTCCCATCGACCACCCAGAAGCACTAAGGCACCAGTTTATACACAGGATTAAAAGACCAAAGCATTTCAGGCCCAGGCGGCCACACGTATACTATAACGCTTTCATCCAGTTCATAGTGCGGTCTGATCCACACCTCCACGTGGCCCTACCCACTCTGAGAGACAGGGCGGTTAGGCGGATGTGGGAGGAGCTTTTTGCATGGGCGACTATTTGATCCGCAGGCTTAAGTAACAAATACTAACAGTAACAAAGCAGTATTTTAGAGAATTTCAGGCAGGCACATATATCGTCTCAACCAAATAGCTGCAGGACAGCAGCAAAGGTAAGATCAACATGCCAGTGGTTGCTACGACTGTGATTGCTTTGCATGCACCCGCAACACCCAATACTAACATTTACCCAACTTCAGCCGCATGGAGTACTGTGTCAAGTGGTACGAGTAGCACGGGGCAAAAAATAAGAAGAGGTAAACCTAGTGTTTCCCTTGATGTAGATGGGGGTTGACACATACTTTACAGTGTCCGCATACGTCTCTAACAACATGTGGTACAAACACATGTTCAAAATTGGTAGGAAACGACAAAGGACAACTATTATGTTTGCTCATTGATCCCGTATGCCATGAGCGCCTCCAGAACATTTGTGGCCACTGAAGTACCAGCGTCCACCGGTAGCCGGTCAGATAGCACAGCGAGTAGAGTGCTCGCTTTGACACCCGTGTGTGGCCTGCTGACGCAGGTGCAGGTTCGAATCCCAACAGGGCCAAACTCAGCCTTTCATCCTTCCAAGCTTGATAAATGAGCACCACATACCATGGGAAATAAGCAGCGCTCAGATACCTGAGGGCTTCGTAGCGCTATATCAATGCACAAAACAAACAAACAAACAAACACAGCAGAGTGCCTCCTATATGTAGCATTGTTCCAGACACAAGGCAGATTCGAAGGCAAAATGGCAACACTAAGGTGGAAATCAAGGTCCACATACGCACACGAAGATAACTTCATCAAAACACTACCTATATTTGACAATTAAAGGCAACTCACTGAAGGACTACAGTACATAACAGAGGGCCAGATAAAGGAAAAACAAAAGAAGTGACACTGGACTTCCTGCCATGTAAATGAAACGCAAGAGAAATAGGAGGTAAACCTGGGTGCTGGGAAAGACCACTGATGCTGATCTATGGCAAGGTGTAGTGGGAAGCAAAATATTGATGTTAGCAAAGTCTCCGGTAGTAATGGTGCAAGAGGAAAACGACAAGTGCTACAAGGAGTGGGCAAGGAGTGCAGGACTACTCACATGGCTGGACAAGGAGGAGGAGCAGATAACAATAATACCTGTTGGTTCCCCCACACTGTGTTACCAGCATGACAGGGCTGATGTAGGACTGAATGAAGGATGCAAAAGGATAGTGAAGCTTCCTGAGGTGGGTGCTGGAACAGCAGTACTAATGGACTACTACTGGGCCTGCGGAGCTAAAGCATATCATAGCTTACCACAATCATGGTGTGGAGTGGGTACTCTGGTACACATCAACGTACCCTCTCTGGTAGTACCACAGAAAAGATGGAAGACTTCCCCAAAATGGACGAAGGTAACAAAAGAAGAAAAAGGTCTCAGGGACTAATTAGGAGCACACCCCAGGGTGCCACCCCCACAGAAAAGACACTGATGAGAATAAAAAGACAAAGAGAGCCACTCACGGGAATTACCTCTGGGGTAAATCAGAAACAGCGCTCAGCGACATTACAGCACCTCACAGACTATTCAGTGGAGCTGCCATGTTCTTTTCGTCGATAATACATCCGGGGGTATAAGCATATGCATAGCGAAGTGGCTGCAGATCACCAGGTGGGAGCTGATGATGACAATGATATCCGATGATAAACAGATTCAACACCATCAAAGAAAAGTTAAGAGCAATACGAATGGTAGCACTACAGAACAGGTACATCCTGGACCTCCTCACCGCTGTGGAAGGAGGAGTTTGCGCAAAAATCTTCAGTTCCTGCTGTACGTTCATTCCCGCAAATGATGAAGATAATGGCACACTATCAGAAGCGGTATCACAACTGGCCAAGATGCATGCGAAGATGGAAGACGAAACAAAGGGAACCAAGAAAGATGGAAGCTGGTTTTCATACATCTGGTCGTGAATGCCATCATGGCTAGCGAATGGTCTTAAGGTACTAGCGGGATGCATAATATTGGGAATGGCATCACTAATGGGAATAAAGGTATAGATGAAAAGGTCAAAACGTACAGCTGAAGAAATGATCGCTATGCACATACTCATGCCTGCAGAAGATGAACCTCACATGGAAATGATACTCAAGGAACGTGAACGGCTGCGCTAGCAGATAGTAGAAGCAGACTAGTACCCATCATCCATAAAAGTTGAAAATCCACAAAATCCAAAATCATACGTTAGGAAATTGGTCTATTGTAAGCCCGGTAGTGGGTGCATATACATGTATTGGTCATTTGAGGATCACGTCAACCGCTATGGACACCTGGCGGGGATAAGGAAGGTATGGCACCTGTGTGACGATAAGAGAGTGGATAATTTTGTGTCGACAAGTCGACCAGAGGAGGGACTGAAGAGGGAAAATAGAATGGTCCCCTCCCCCAGCCAACGTACAAACTATGGCCAACAACGTCACGACCCAAGTACCCTCAGATGGATGAGTTTGCACCCCTGTCCACTACCTCGGATGCAAACATCCACTGTGACCATGACTCACCTGCGAAACCTGGCCGCATCCCACCCAGAACACGAGGTAGGAACCAAGACGGAGCTGAGGCCGATCGCATGGACCAGCTTCACTAAAACGTCTCACAACCTAAGCTGCCATCGTTAGAGATGACACAATGACATAGCTGCAACAGACAGAAACACATGTGCTGCCACGCACCTGGATCAGACATGCACTAAACCACATGAAGAACACGCTCTATGCTATGATGTAGCGGACCGTGTACACATTCACAGACGTACATCGTTTTAATTTTTCACATAGGCCAGCAATCGCTTCACAGAAACGCAAGATGCCAGAAGAGTTTGTGTATATGCTTTCAGAGACTTCATGCTACTAACCCTGGAGACAAGACCCTATAACTGGACCGATGCTCAAGGAACCACACCACACCCCCACACTCCCAGCCTCATGGACCTTATGCCACAACATGCAACCAAGCCAAAGTAGGCCGCAAACCAGAGTCAACAGACCCAGAGCAGTTCATACAGAGCTACAAGCTGCTGAGAATGAAGAACAGCCCCTGGCTGAAGCCCACGCAGGCAAGGTTGTGATATTGCACTTCACATTCCAGGCTCTCCAAGCCAGGGTGACACCTGACACTGCTGCAGCTACCCAGAGCAAAGTACAAATCAAATCCCCATAATTCTGCCTCGGATGTGGTCCCTCAACACATGACCAGGCAACCCCGAAGACTGACGAACTCTGGTTTCCCACGGCTGGGACACAGCTCGCAACAAAGTTGTAACAACTCAAACACTGGCGGCGATGGGAAAGGAGCGCTCTAATGGCAATTAGCAGGACCTGTCCAGAGTCGTCCACTGACACATGGTCACACATTGTTGCTAACACCAGGTACATCGCGGGTTGGTAAGGACGATGGTCCCAGGCTTGGGGGCTCACTGATGTACCAATCAGGACACGGGGGCTAACCACTGATGACATTACAACACAACCAATCTCTAATTCTCTCCATGTAACCTTTTAGAAGTAGAGACATTTAGGGACCACCCAAGCGTACCACCTGAACCCCACTCTACCAATAACACTTTTCACTATACGGGTCTATACTGAACCTACCACTCGGCGAACCAACCCAGAGTGGCGGTAAGTTTGGGGACGAGCTTTCACAGATGATGCACATTGTTACGTCACTCAGATACAAAAGGGGCCTGCAAGCCTGGCTACGATGAGAAGTTGCTTGGAACCTACGCTTCATGAACCTGTCCTTGTCTGCTTTCGTGTAAAAAAACAGCAGTACTATTGCTCTTGTGTGGGCCTTCTACGTCTTTGGGACAGGTGAGGAGTTAGGGCCTTCCGAGAGCTGGAGGTCTGCGGACCCTGGGTACAGCTCTGCCGACTACCAAAGATTACGCTAACACTTGCATTCACAGTAATTTGGTAATATGGGCCTATACACACTGATATTAATGATACATATGATGATCCATTCTTGTATGAAATGTATATCAGATTACAGTGATATCGAAACCATATATTTCGTAGTGTAATTAGGAACAATGCTATGTGATGCCACTTCCTGATTTGTGAAGGGGTGAAAGGTTGTATTCCATCACTTCCCGTGATGTCACTTCAGGGTGGAGTCAAATAACACTTCCGGTGATGTCATCAGAGATCAAGGGTCGTGTGATGTCACTTCCACTACCCCTGGCATTTTGGTGAAATGACATCCATGCCCACTAGGGAAAAAAAGGCCCAGCACACCGCTTGCAAGGAGAACAAGGTTTATTTCCACAAAAATAAAGATGCGCCAACAAAGTACTCTGCTGTCACGGAACGTTCTGGCAAAATCTGTACGAGCAACACTTTAAGAAAGCACACAGCATCATCAATGAAGTAAATTACATAATGTACAAATCCAAATGGCTGGTTGGTTGAGACCCTATATATAGGCTACCTGCTCCATAAGGGATGCCAGGCCATTGGTCCCAACCCCTTTTGTCGATCCTCCTCCATGTGGGCTCCTCCTTGCATGTCATCAGGCATGAAGCTACAATTAATTAGTGATTATGTAAAGAAAAACAATGCAGGCTCTATCTCTAACCTGACAAAGCTCCCCACCATCATTTTGGATATGTCGTTTTACCCCTCCTGGCACCTCAGAGCAAAAATCAAGTGACCTATTGTGAAGGCAACTGGACCCTGTTTTCTGATCTTTCTTGATCGATTGGGGTTTTAACAGTTTTATGGTGGATGGTCTGGGACTGACTGGTACCTTGGAATGCTGGGGGACTTGGGATGGGGACATCTGAGTGATATTGCTTAGAGCTAAATTTGGAAGGTCAGAGGCTCATTCCCTCCTTCTCATGGGATCAATTTTCGCACAGAGCTCTCAACCACCCTCATGGTCTTGTAGGGCGCATTCCTTCTGCGATACGAATGCTGGCAACATAGGACAATGATGGTCTATGAATCTCTGTAGCCATGGCCTTTCTCACAGGTGCCCATGCTACAATCTATTCTCACATGCATACACATATTTCCATATGTGTGTGGCTTGAGCAGCGACCCTGGCTGCAGCGCAGAACTAGACCTCAATTTCAATGTGGCTGCCACTATCTAAGATGATATGATATGATATTTTATTTGTATCACTCTCATACACAAGTGTTTCAGAGTGCGACAAGGCAAGGGAGGAGAACAGGCGAGAACAAAAGAAGGATCTTACTAGGCCCAGTGACATTGAGAACGTGCAAGTGCATGGCAAAGGGAAAGGGGAAAAGTGCCTGGAAGGGGGAGAGTGGAAAGTGTGCAGCAGAGGAGAACAGATAAATAATAATAAATACAAATAAATAGATAATGGAGCAATAAACAGGGGTAGTGCAGCCAGCAAGTTGCAAGTGCTGTGCTTACGGCAGCAGAACTGGGTAAGTCTGATAAGTGCATAAAAAGAAGAAAATGGGGGCGGTGGGGGACTGTATGGATACAGATAGAGTCCCTAGTGGAGAGGGTGGCCAGGAGGCAGTACAGGGGGGTGGCAGGGTGAGCAGGTACCTGGGCCCACAGGACAGAGGGTGGGCAGGTGCACAGTGCCAAGAGAGAGCAGATCAGCAGAGGAGAGGGGGAGAAAAGGCAGATGCAAAGAGGAAGGTCTTGAGGTGCTTCCGTAACCAGAGATGGTTCTCCTCAAGTTTTAGAGTGGCAGGGAGGCTGTTGCAGAGGGAGGCCCCAGCCAAAGACAGAGTTCTACCCCCAGCTCGTTTCTTTGAAAAGCAACTGACCCTGAGGGATTTAGAGGGAGAGGAGTGAAGAACTCGAGAGGGGAGGTAGTTGCGGAGGGATAGCTGAGGTATTTTGGACCCAGTCCCTAGAAAGCCTTGTGGACAATGCAGAGGGTTTTGAACTCAATCCTCGCTTCCACTGGGAGCCAGTGCAGAGATTTCAGTCCTGGAGAGATACGATCCCTGAGCTTGAGGCCAAGGACAATTCTTGGAGTCCTGTTTTGGATGAGTTGCAGAGGGCAGAGAGTAGAGGCAGGCAGATTTAGAAAGAGGCTGTTGCAGTAGTCCAGCCTGTAGAGAACCAGAGCTCTGGAGACAGTGAGCTTCTGGGGGAAGGAGAGGAAAGGAAGAATACCTCTGAGGAGGTGCAGGTGGTAGTGTTACTTCTTAGAGACGTTAGAGATGTGAGGAGAGAAGAAAAGTGTGGAGTCGAAGATGACCCAGAGGTTTTTAGCCTCACAGGTAGGAGCAGCAAGAGGGCAAAAAGAGGCTGGCCAGATAGTGACAGGAATGGAGGGAGCAAAGCACACTCTCGAGCTTCTCCAGCATGAGACGACAGTTCCACTTGCAGCTCTCAGGACCGTCGATGGCCAAGTCTTGCTTTTTTTAAAGTCTCTTGCCTTCGAGTGCCTGACGTATTCAAATAACAAAATAAAAAGTTCCTTCAACACAATGAAAGTTGGTTTCCTGGTTTCACTTAGGGTGAGGATTTTTCACCCCTGGGTCCCCCTCTTCCAGGCGCTGACCCGTTATTACTCTCAGCCTCCCTCCACCAGGTTCACTTGTGGCTTTCCTTCCTTCACAATTCTTAATGTCTTTTTATACAGTTCCAGTGGGCATTCCTCGACCGGGTTCATGCTTGTCAACACACTGTTTCTTGGGACTTTAGACTTGCGCACACTTGTCAGCATCCCTCTTCCCGGTTCACTCTTGCCAACTTCAAATTCACATTCATTTTTAATGTTTGTGGGGTTCACTTCCTTTTCTTTTCACAGTTCTTACATCAAAGGTGTTCAACTGTACGGGGATTTGCTTGACCCCCTGTATGAACACTTTGACCTATCTTGGCGGCTTTCCTACGGCCATCTGGTATCTGTAGTTTTATTCTACTGGGGATTGACCAGAGTCTTTCCAGTTAGCACCCATGTGTTGCCAGTTCACTCAGCAGCTGGTCTCCCTTCAACATTTTTTCAGTTCTTTGAACTTGGTTTAACTTGCCACTTTGCGTCTTTCATGCGCCACAGCCCGGCTCTTATCGGCTCTCCCCTCGACTCACCGGCTGTGATGAACTGCTTGGCTTTCCTCATAACTGAAGTCAAGGCTGGTACCACGGTAGCAGGAGTTTACCTCACTCCCTTTTATCAGCGTCTACACGCTCTATGTACCATTGACATCTGTTGCAGCACACTTAGGCTACTGTTCTCGGTCTTATGATTCCCTCTGCAGAGATTTTGCGGGTCTGAATCAAAAAGGGCAAGTTTGTGTCTCTCATTGTCAGCCTTTCGATATTCGCCACCTTTCTCCTTCTCTTGAACTGCCGGGCCTGGGTAGCTGTTAATTGTGAGGTCTGCCTTGGTTGTACTGTGCTCTCTTGCTCCACCTTTTATCCATGTGGGGAGGGGAAAGGGCCGTCGGGTGTGTGTGTGATTCTGATCAATTGCTTGACTTTGCCTGACCCTTGTATTGGAACATGGCAGGTACACGGCTCTGATGTTAGTCCGTTCTCTGGTCTGTCATGCAAAAGTGTTCATGTCGGAAAGGCGGGGCAGGGGTTTTGAATGTCCTACATGGTAGGATGAGAAAAGGGTGTTCAAAGAAGGGGGATACCGCATCTCACCCATCGGTGTCCCACTCCCACTCCCTGAGGACCCCCCATCCAGGTGATCTTCCCTCAATGGTCCACCCGCAGGAACTGGATCAAATAGTGATGGCTGTGTCCTGTCCACCTGAAAGACAAATCCCCGGGGACTAGCAAGGGGGACACCTTCAGGTTTATCATAGACCTCATCTGTGTTGTTGGTATGGGTGGTGTATTTCACCACCGCTGTCAAGGAGGGATGGGATAGTGCATCAATTAGCTTATCCTACAGTGCTGCATGTTATACCATGGACCCGTCAGCCTTTCTAAATCCCCTCCTCTTCCAGCGTGCCAGTCCTTTGTGCACCATGGTGATGACATAGGCTGAGTCAGAATAGATGGTGACGTGGCACTCTTGAGATGACAGAATCATCTCAACAAGCGCTATAGGTTCTGTTACTTGGGCTGAATAGTGCATATGGCAATCTCTTTTGCACCACAACCTCATAGACTCTGTCCACTAGGTGGACCCCTGCCACCCCAGTATGACTCAGACATGTGCCTTGGTTGATAGTTGCTGACCCATCACCCAAAAGCACCCTCCCCACTCCGAGTGGGCTATCTCTTGACTTCGGGATGTCATCCTCATCCCCCTTAAATATTACATAATCATATGCTGCAAGGTATTCTTCAGTATACTGCTTGGTCAGAAAGATGGCAGGATTTACAGTTTTACACCTCACGATATGAATGTTCTGGATGGACAGGATGATCGCATATGTGGACTCCATTGTATGGTCAATGTTGATTTGGAACGCTCCAAAATGGTGAACACTGGGTGCTCCACGTGTTACAGAGCACCCCATAACAATTGTGGGGCTTTTACCAATTGCAAATGTAGCCGCAGCAAGCACTTGTTCACATGGGAACTGGCCCTGCATTACAGAATCTAGCAGTCCACTGTAGTGGGCCAATGACTTGTGGCCCATCATGCTCGTTTGTATCAGTACTGCGGTCATCAATTGGCCATTTGAATGGGAAAATAGATAAAACTCTTTCGTCTAATCGGGGTAGCCAGCACTGGGGCAGTGGCAATCACTTCTTTTAGGGTGTTAAAGTTGTTGAGCATGTTCTCCATCCATGCAATCTTACTGTCATTCTTTTAAGCCTCTTTAAAGTCCTGTAACAGGGGCCTACTGTACACCGCATAGTCTAGAATTCATGCCCTACAGTAGTTACACAACCCTAGAAATGTTTGCATCTCTTTGGCAGTTTTGGCTGGGGAGTGCTGTGCACTGAAGCGGCACAATCAAGCATGATTCCCTTCCTGTGAACAGATATCAAGTGGCCTAAATGAGCACTTCGTAGAGGCAATATTGCAGCTTGGCCTTACCTATCTTGCACGTCTTGTATGCCAGAAACTGCAGGAGCGTGATGGAATCCTTTTGGCACTGCTGTTCACTGTCTCTACAAACCAGCAAATTGTCAACATACTCAATTATGGTAGTGGGCACTTGGATAGTCCCTAAATCAGCATGTAGAATCCTGTTGAAGATGCTGGGGGCTCTTAGCACCCCTTAGGCAATCTTGTGTGCTCAAAACTCATCCCCATGCGTAAACATGGTGAGGTACTGCAAATCAGGGTACAGGGGGATGGAGAAGAAGGTGTTTTTAAAGGTCCACAACAGTGAAATAGGTCCCCTCTTTCAGGATGCTGCACAATATCGTTGCAAGGTTTGGAACTATGGAAAATGCCTGGACAATGTCATTTGGCAGGCAAAGGTCCAAATCATCCCCCAACTTCTCCTGTTTTGCCTTTTTAAAACAGATAGATAGCCATGTTACAATGGGAGGTAGATGGCACTATTATCGCCTGATTCAGTGCCACAATGGTGTTGATATGCCCTCTTCCGACTCTTTGGATAATGTGTACTGTTTAGCTTGGCTAACACTGCACCTGTCTTGAGTGTTATTCAGACCAGCGCCACACCCTGCAAGAGCCCTACATCGTGAGCATTAGTTGTCCATAATCTCTCTGGGACATGCTGAAAGTCACTGTCAGTGAAGGGGGGCGGGGTGACAAGGGCCATCAAGGTACACTGCACCTTTTGGTATTACACCATAATGTCACATGGGATACAAATTGCAAACACAATCTGCCCATCATCAACCCGATCTTCAAACCATTTTGCATCTGTCACTGTTGAGGGGCACCGTTGGATCAATGCACAATGCAGTACACCACTCGCACTCATCAAAGTCCATGCCCACCACAATCATTTTAGCCCACACAACCACCCCTGTAAATCTATGGAAAGTATTGTACCTGGCACAAGCCCTGAGGCCACCATGGGTCAGAAG
The DNA here is from genome assembly GCF_040938575.1 of Ambystoma mexicanum. Classification (NCBI taxonomy): domain Eukaryota; kingdom Metazoa; phylum Chordata; class Amphibia; order Caudata; family Ambystomatidae; genus Ambystoma; species Ambystoma mexicanum. The sequence goes on along the minus strand of NC_090941.1, from coordinate 963,865,891 downwards.
ATGAAATCTGATGGTACCTGCCAACACGCCTTGCCAATCTGGGGCACGGTATCAAGTAATACTGTAATCCCATAAGCAAACATGTCTAAGTCCACAGGAATGCTGCGAACCACCACCTTCCCTCCTCTGGCCTGTGTGGCGACCATGACCCTTAAGGCACACATGCCTGGGATGGCAAATACCACCCCACAGCCCATGAAGGAAATGGTCATGTTCAGTTTGCTCAACAAATCTCATCCCAACACATTTATCGGGGAGGACATGGAATACAGTAAGGGGACATGCTCTACTTTTCCTCCTATTTTAATAGATACCTCTTCTGTGTAGGGAACCGTTGTGAACGCCCCAGAGAATCCCTGCGTGTCAAGAGTTTCACCTGATAATAGAAAGTCTCCCTCACTGATGCATGATTTAGTGGCACTTGTGTCGACCATAAACCCCTGCTGGTAACAGACTTCCACCTTGACTACATCACCAGCAGCCCTGCTAACTACTCATTACGGAACTATGTACACGGTGCTATGGCCAGCCCTGCCCATGAATCAATTAACACTGCATGGTTTCTACACACGCTAAATCACTGTTCCTCGCCAATCACAGCTCTTCACTGTTATTACTGTCTCCTTCACGCCATGCTGCTCTTATAGACCCTACTAGCCGCGCACCCCTATCCAGTGCCTAACCTGCCACCTTAACCACCCCAGGCATTACTTAGTTTGTGCTGACCACCCACACCCTTCATTAAGCTAACGGCTCACGCCCAGCGCCTCCGCCCTCGGTGGAGATACCTTGCCCAAACCAGATTCCTAACCCAGCCTCTTCGCTTTGGTCTGTAAGGAACAGTATGCATTGCTTAACTGCGACATAGCCTATTTGTCTGTCGCCTCTCTTCCACAGCCTAATACCGATCTTGCCACTATGACTACGATTCCGTCCTAACAGACGTTGCTAAACCACAAATTAGCCTCCTCAGCCACTGATAAGGTGTGCTAGCCTATGTATATAATTCCACCAGCCCAATTCAGACTGTAAAACTGCTTGCCAGTCCATCTACAGATCTATTGAATTAGCCTATTTGTTTGTACAACTGTTCGCCTATGGTTCAATTTGTGTGTAGCCTACCTAATTTTAAAGCTGTTCTCCAGCCTATTGTCTAATCCTGAACAACATTTGAACTAGCCTACTTGTTTGTACAATTGCTCGCTAGCCCTTGGCCCATCTTATGTTTAAGCCCACCAAACTGTATTCATGTTTACTAGCCTACTGTCTAACCCTGAACAACATTTGAACTAGCCTATTTGTTTGTACAATTGCTCGCTAGCCCAGGGCCCAACTTACGTTTAAGTCCACCAAACTGTATTCATGTTTACTAGCCTATTGCCTATCTCCGAATAATTCTTAAACTAGCCTGCCTGTTAGTGCAATTGCTCACTAGCCTATGGTCCAATGTATGTCTAGCCCACCGGATTGAAATTATGCCCTCTAGCCCTCTAGCCCACTGCTCAAACCTGAACTAGCATACTAGGCTGTGTAAAGATCCAGACCTACCCTGGCACCTATTATGATCCCTGCCCTCATTGCCCTGTCTGGGCATCCACACCCTAGAGCCACTATTACAGGCCATATATACTACCATACCCTAGGTTGCACACTACTGTTGTCTAGTACCCTTACTCGACCTAATATGACCACCAGCACTCGCAACTCCAGATGCAGTACTATTACTCCCGACTCAGGAGTAGCTCTGCCGCTTGACAAAATAGCGTGCTCCAATGGCATTTTTATCTTCCTCAAAGCAGGTCTGGCTCAGCTTCACTGCCCCAGACACCACCCCTTGCCCTGCCCCACACCATTCCTCCCCACCACCCCTGCCTTTCCACCACAAGACCTCAAGCCCCACATCCACTCATTTCCGGTCCTAAGTAGATTACGTTCCACACGCCTCTCCTCCAGAACTACATATAATACAGCCTAAACAAGACCCATCACCACACCAAAATGAAATGACAGACTGTCCATGCGCACCCTCCACCATCCAGTCCAAACCAAAACTCACCACACCCATCCCTGTCCTAACATGAACAGCACGCCTAAAACCCAGGTGACCCGGGACTATCCCATCATCAAGTCGCAGCAATCCACCTCCTCTAAAGAGATTCCTAATACTTCAACCACCTGCCCACTGATCAATCCAACCTTGTCCGTGAGCCTGTCTAAAATCTCTCCACCCCTCCTAGGAGCCCTACTTAATGTTATATCCCTTGGTGCCCATGCAATTGATATACATGATTGCATACTAGAATACAAGCTTGACTTCTTAATACTCACTGAAACATGGCTACATTCAGCCTCAGGCCCACAAATCACACTAGCTGTACCCTAACAGTACACCCTCCTCAGAGCAGACCGTTCAACTGCCATAGGCGGTGGAGTGGCCATCATCCACAAAACTGCATTACAATTTAGGGAATGTAAAATGGAATCCCTCATTGGCTATGAAGTCCTCGCTCTCAAATTAGCTACCAGCAACAATCAACTTCCTAATTGTATACAGAGCACTGAACACCTCCAACAATCCAGACATTGACTTTCCACTACTAATCATGCCACTCCTTAAACCCAAAACAAAGTACATGGTACTAGGAGACTTTAACTTATGTTACAATGACCCCACAGACAGCAAAGCAACTGTCTGCAATAATGCTTTCCAAGAGATGCAGTTCACTCCAATGGTGAATACCCCCACACAGTCTAAAGGCAGAATTCTTGCTTGATTGGATACTCACCCACAACAATCATATCAAACATCCTCAAGATGCATTGGACTGATCACTATCTAATCAAATTTAGCATCAACCTCAATACAGAGACAATAGACACAAAAATTAGCAAACTCACCGGAGAAAACCTTACTCCACTGCTCAACGACCTTCTCCACGTCAACCCACGAGACAACGCTAATACAGAGAATATCTATGCTCACTACCACAATGTGTGCAAACCACAATAGATGAAGTAGCCCCCCTCAAAACCAAATTGCCTACACCTAAACGTAGCTCCCCTTGGTTTAGCGATGAACTCATAGAACTTAGGAGGGAAAAAGGGGCTTTAGAACACTTATGTAGAAATAAACACTCCCCTGAACACCACATTAAACTACAACAATTATCCAAAGCCTACAAACTCAACATAATCACCCATAAAGCTGAATCATTCAAAGGACTCATCTCCAATCCAGGCTCCAATACCAAAGAGCTCTTTACCATTATCCAGGAACTAGAATCCCCCATTACACCTATTAGCCCCATTCACACTATTGCAGGCCTCAAACCCTCCAATTGTAAAGGCGATAGCTTTCCAGCTAAAATAGTCAAAGATTGTGCCACCACCCTAGCACCCATCATCACCAAATTTGTTAATGAATCCTTCAACTCAAGTGAAATACCAGCAACTATCAAAGTAGCATGGGTCACACCCCTTCTCAAGAAACCATCTCTAGACCCAGCCATCCCCACAAACTACAGGCCTATCACAACGGTGCCATTCCTCCTCAAAATTATTGATAAAATAGTTTATACCCAAGTACAAACTCACCTAGAACAGAATCATCTATTACGAGACAATCAGGATTCCGTCCCAACCATAGTACTGAGACTGAATTATTGGATCTAAAAAACTGGATGGACACTACTAGGGAGTCTGGCAAACTGTGTATTCTACTACTACTAGACCTCTCCCCGTCCTTCGATTTAGTCGACCACGGAAAACTATGCCAAACTCTAGCCACCAATTTCCACTTCTCTAGGGAAGCCACCACTTGGATAAAATCCTTCCTCTCTGACCGTACCTCTAGAGTCACCCTAGGTGAAGAAGCAGCCGATCCTATCTCCGTACCCCTGGGAGTACCGTAAGGATCCTGTCTATCCTCCACGCTGTATAATGCCTATACTAAATTACTCTTCACAGTCCACGATGCGATGGGAGTAATTTATACTAACTTTGCAGATGACACGCAAATACTTATTCCCATCACAGGCAACCTCGAACAGGACATGGCTGCTATTCATAAAATCTATTCCCTTATCCAAACTGGATGGCAAACAATAGTCTCTGCCTCAATGGAGAAAAAACTGAGATCCTTACAGTTGGCTCCCCAGCCAGACTCAGCAAACTCCATCCCGACTATACCTCTATAACAATAGACGGCACCCCCATCCACATATCCCACAAAGTCAAAACCTTAGGAGTTCACCTTGACTCTAACCTCACCATGAATAACCATATCAGCACCCTTGCCTCTTCTACAGCATACACAGCTAAGCGCATCATATTAACCAGACCCTTACTCTCGGCGGATAATTGCCTGACACTTGCTAGAGCCCTGATCCTCACAAAGATTGATTAATGCAACATCCTACTATTAGGTACCTCTAAAAAAAATCTAAACAAATTACAACTCTTCCAAAACAAATCCCTTAAAGAAGCTTGGGGCATCAACAGAAGAGAGCATATTTCACAACACAGAAGAGAGGCTCACTGGCTCCCAGTACAAGCGAGAATCCTTCACAAAACCCTCACTATCAATCAGATATGTATCTCTGACACCGCCCCATCTATCTCAGCCGAAGCATTTCTCCTAAAAACAGAACCAGAAACATTCAGATCCAGTGCTTATACCTAACTCCACATCCCACGCTTCTCAACTACCAGAGCAGGTAACGCCAGCTTCCCCATAGCAGCTCCCCGCATCTAGAACTCTCTCCCTTCCCACCTCTGTAATGAATCGTCCTTCCATAAGTTCAAGAAACAATTAAAAACCTGGCTGATTAACAAATTCCAATAGCGCTGGACCCACAGAGAATGGCCCCTATCTGGAATACTCCTCTGCTCTCCTTTAGTGTGCCCTTCACACCTGTGTAACTAATTTGTCCTGTCATTTTCTGTGTAATGGATTAGCATTACAATATTAACGCTATTCACTCAAGACTTCATTTCTGTAAGATGCCCTCCTATGTGTAACCACTTGTGTACTGTGATACACAACCTTGTATGATGCCCACTAAACAAGTAACCCACGCCATGATACCTAAGGGTTTGGGCGTGTAACCAAATGTAATGAATAAATAAAATAAAATAAATAAAGATAATTGCTTATTACCTATCTCAGCACTCAGCAAGGGTTCCTAGTCAGGGTGGCAAGTCATGTACAGGACTTGGCACGCGAGAACTTTCTGTGGGCTGTCCTAATCAGGATATGTATTAGTACCTGGGGACCTGAAGGGGTTTTGCCCCATGACACTGATCCCTCAGTAAGGTACTACCGTCCCATTCGGCACTGCATTGGGTGTCGGCATTTGGACTCAGTGCAGGTGTACTGCTGGGCCGCTTGTGGTTGCACATTGGGCCTGCATGTGTGGGTGTTGTTGTGGCGCTGGGTGTACGACTGGTGTATTTCATAAGGTATAGAGGTGATCCTGGGTGGCTGTGGTAGTGCTGGGGGCAGGTTGATTGGATGCGTTATACCGCACCCCATTCCTGCTTCTACACTCTCTTGCAAAATGTCACCACTTTCCGCAGCTCCAACACTGAGATGATATCATAGCACTTCTCGGTCCCACTCCGCCAAACCACCCTCGGTCCCCTCTGCTCCCTTGAAACCCTCCTCTTCCCCACTTGTGACCTCCTTGGTGCCACTCAGGATACTGATGTGGGGTCCACTGCCCAAATGCCCCTGTCCTCTGTCTGGCCAAAACGCTGCTATCCTTACATATGTGGGAAATGCAGCCTGATTCGCTGAATTTGTCTCAGTGTTCATCATCACCGCCTCTTCCACTGCTATTTTAGCTAACTTCTTCTGCACTCGTTTTTCTTCCTCCACCTGCAACCTTTGAGCTGTTTCTTTTTTTTGTTCTTTAATCCTTTTGCAATGGTGTATTATTCTAGTCTGAATCTTAGCCCACCCCTTCGTCTTTATGTCCACTATCTTGCCAAGCACTTTCTCAACATCCTTGGGCAATCTCCTCTTGATAACAAAATAGAAAAGAGGAACTGATTGGTCCCACTGGTCAGCCTATCCGCTCACCACATCTCCTACACTTTTAAAATGTAACGAGCGGCATCTTCATCGTCCCCCATGGTGTACTGCATAATGGACTACAAGTCTGGTGTGTCATTGGACGCCTGCCGCAGTGAAACCCACACCTGTGCTCTAACATTGTTATACAGGGCACCATCATGTGTGTGATCATGCAACTTCACTTCTGGATACCCTGCCTTTATCCACACTTACCCAGCCTGGTCACCCACAATTGCAATGAGTAAACTCTTCATGTACCCCACCACCAAAGGTATTCCTGCGGTCTGCTTCTCAAATGTATATATCCACTTACCAGCCCCAGCAGTAAGGGGTGGGAGCATTTTGATCAAATGATTATCATCCATCTGGGCCCATGGCATATAATGTGCCCTTCTGGGTCCCTTATGCAATAATGGCAGTTGAGTGCCCATTCCCCGCCTTGCTTTCCGTCCTGCACTTACCTTTTTCTTTGCTACTGCTGCCCACCCAAACCTGCTCCTCAATCGCTCGCCCCACAAGCTTTCTATCCTTGGCGTATTTTCTGGAGCCCCTTGTGTCTCGCCTTCCTCGTCCTCAAATTCTTTCACACTGTAGCATTCTCTTTCCTGCACCTCTTGATGTGCTTCCCTGTCTTACCTCACTGTCCCATAGCCTGCACTTTCCATCCCTTGATCTCCACTACCATGCTTCTCAGCACACACATCCTTAATAGTAGTGCTGTTCAGTCTAAATAAAATGTCTCCAGCCCTCCACTCATCCAATCCACATCACGGTTGGCTCTCCCCTTCTTTTATTGCCCTCAAATAGGCCAACTCTGATTGTGTTGCCTCCCCTTCCCAACACAGGGAAGGTGGAACCATGTAGTAATGCTAATGCACTGTGGCAGTCCATGTTACCAAGTGAACCTGCTGCTCCACCACAACAACAATCAATATTGACAGGTGAACAGGCAACATTCATATGCCTGCACTCTGTGCAACCTCAGCAGGCACTACTCCCACCTAACAGTAGCTGTACACATTGGCTTGAAACCAACTATGCCCATCATACAAAATGTGCAGGAAGAACAATCCCCATGTCACATAAGTGACTTGCTAGCCCCCTTACATGGATGCAAGATGACTGGCAGAATTTCATTATCCACCCATCAGGTACATAGTCAACTGACACTGAAGAGACCAGCCCCTCCATTGTGCAGGACACCTCCATTGCAGTCAGTGACTCCACCTTCTCCCCTGCACTGACCAGATGTGAGAGCAGTGGGAGGTAGAGCAGGAGGGAGGCAACAATGCCACAGGAGACCTCCACTGTGACAACTGTGCCAGGTGGGGAGTGCCCACCATCCTCATATTGGTGCCCAGTGGCACATCCACCAGCCATGCAGATGGCACAGCACATGGTGATGCAAATGAAGGCAAAGCCACACCACAGCTGGCCCCTGTGGAGATCCCCAAAGATGCCATCCCCACATGCAAGTATCCACCAATCTGTAACCCCTTAGTCACCTGTGTGGGACAAGCATCACCTGCACCAGTCTGTGGCAGAAAAATAAGTAAAGGGGTAGACCTGCACTAGAATCCCTGATCCTTCAGGTATTATACAGTTATCACAGAAATTGGATCAATAGAACGGGATGACACTGATTAAGTTTTAATACATATCACATTTTATTCAATTAATTCATCACAAAACAATTCATACTAATATCATAAAATCACATAAAAATCAATCAATTCATACCCTCATTCATAACCACATACAACACTCATTCAAACCTTTGAATATAAAAAGCCCTAGTGTTTTCACAATAGGTATTCAAAATATCATTACATCACATGTTCATTACAACAAATGTATTCCTTTGGCCTATTCAGCAATGACCCAGTCCATAGTATCAAGTGTCATTGTATAACTGGTATCGAATTCCACCAGATATCTTTTTCAGAAAAATGTCGACACATGTTTCGGTCAGAGACCTTCTTCAGGACGTTGGGCTTGGAGCGAATACTCCACCCTGTTCTTTACGTATATGGGCCAATAGTAAATCTAAAAATCAATAATAAAAACAACAATGTCATCCCTATTTCTTAAACGAGGTGACAGAAAATGTCACATTGTGTTAGACATTAATACACACAAACAGCCTACTCACCCCCAAGATACACTTCTCAGGATCGTGGGTGGGACAACAGGAATGAATCCTCCACTAGCATCAGTATGTATAATGAGCCTGTGGAACCAACAAAAGCAAACAAAGAACACCACCAGATGTGATTTTGGGTTCCAGAAACCTTACTTTGGTTTGGTGCCATTGGGCTTCCTCGAATGATAATTCAGCAGCCACTTTCTGTAATTGAGGCAGGACTAGGGGTGTATGTAATTTCCACCAGAGCAGCAAAATTGTTGAATCTGTCAATTTTGTTGTTCTGAGGGAAACAATCATTTTCACTGATGTTTCCCACAGCTGAAACTGCTGCAAATTTGCAATTTTGCAGGAAATGCAGCCGCATAAATTGCTGCAGAATTGCTTACAATTTCATATGGGGAATTTACATTTTCAGGTGCGGTGAAGATGTTCTTGCACTGTTTTTTTATTTTGTATTAGTAGCTAATAAAAAGTTGCCACATTTTCCTCTTTCACCGAGTTGGGCATGGCTTTTCGATGGAAGATATTACATTAATTCCTACTGTTGATATACCCAAAGTGTGTAAGAGTCTATGTGCATTGTTGCCCCAAAAGGTCAAGAAAACCCATATTTCTGTTCATGAATCAAGGACATCATCCAATATCTATTTGTCAATCCAACGTCTGAGTACATTTTAGAACAAGTCTTCGGTGTACATATTGAAGAGGACACTTTGACATGTTGCTTCTCTAATTCAGCTCTCTGCGGTCAGCAATTAGTCTCATTGTCCATTTGGTTTTAAAAATGCCACCACTAGTTTATTCAAAGTACTATGAATTGGACAATTGATCCCACAGGATTTCTTTGAGACAGTCTGTTAGCATTGTCTTCGCCTCTTGTTCATCGCCAATTTTCTAGAGGATTTGTGTATCATCTGCGTAGTGGTAGCAAGTGAACCTTTGTCTTTTTGATGAGGTTAATTAGTGACATCATAAAGCTGTTAATGAGAAGCAGGGATAACGAGGATCCTTGTGGTGCTCCACAGGTGTGTCTTGCGGTGCGGATTTCAATACTTGTATGAATACTGTTTCTATTCTTTCAGCCAAGATTTAATCCAGAGCAGCGCTGTGTCAGCGATTCGTATTTCATCCAGTCTCTTGCTGAGGATGTTATGGTTGGCTGTGTTGAATGATGCAGATAGGTTGAGTAGTATCAGTGCTGAGTTTGTGTTGGCGTCTGAGTTGGTTTTAACTCGTCCAATATAGAGGGAAGTGTTATCTTCATCTCTCTCCTTGGTCTGAACGTTACTTGTACCTGGTTCATTAGTTGGGTATTTTCTATGCGCTCCAGTGTGTGTTCGTAGACATAGGTCTCTAGTAGTTTGCTGGATAAGGAATGTTTAAGATCGGTCTGTGTTTTGAGAGGCTGTCCACATCGCGTGTTGTATCCTTGAGGAGTGGTTTGATGTAGGCAGATTTGAATGCTCCCGGTACTCTCCCCATTGCGAGTGATGGACTGAAGAGGTTTAGGTAGCATTCTAATGGAGTGCCTTGTGTTAGGATTGATTTACAAATGCCTGGTGGGCAGGGGTCCATTGGGGAGCCTACCTTGTTGCTTTTTTTCAGCTAGCTGAGGGAGTTTTTCTCTGAACATCTGTTTTGTCTGTTCTTTGGTCCTAGGACTTGTTGGGGATGTTGCACTGTCTGGTTGATTGGTCTACTTTGTATGATCTGGTGTATGTTGGTGATTTTATTCTTAAAATGATCTGCCAGCTCATTGCATAATGTTTGTGATGGCAACAGTGTGTTATTGCATCCAAGGGGATTTCTCATCTCGTTTACGATGTTAAATAGTTCTTTCTGAATGTTGGTGGCTTTTGTGATCTGGTCATTGTAGTATTTCTTTATCGTTTTAAGAATTTCCTTTTTGTATGCTCGGATTTGTTTTTAAGAAGTTGTTTGTTTTGCTTGGTCGTCGTTTTTTCTCCATTCTTGTCTTAGTTTCCAGTTTGTTTTCCTCATTGCATTGAGGTTGGGCATGAACCATCTTGCCACTGCTTTCTTTTGTGATGGGATGAGGGTTTTTTCCGGGTAGATACTATGTTTCCATGATCCACTTCTGGATTAGGTCTGCTTTTTCCTCTAATTCAGTTGTGTCCAAGGTTGTGATGGATGGCTTTGAGGATTCTAGTTGTTGTTCCAAATTACTGTTGTTCATGGTATTCCAGCTTCTTTTCAGATTGGGTGGATCTTTTGGGACTTTTTGAATGCTTTTGGCTCACAAATGGTATAATGAGTTGATCTCTCCAAGTATTTGTATTGGTGGCGCGGTTGAGATCATTTTGTTTTTGTTGAAGATTGCTTCAAGAGTGTGTAGCCGTGTGTGTCGCTCCTTTCATCATCTGTCGTAGTCTCATTGTCTCAAGCTGCTTAGTTAGTGATTTTTGCGAGTTTGCGTTCTCTTCTTCGATCCATATGTTGAAGTCCCCAAGGATGATCAAGTGATCATTTTGATGGCTAGGTTTGTGACAGCTTCTACAAAGGTGTCTAGGAAGGTTGCATCGTAGGTCGGTGGTCTATAAATGAGTATAAATGTGAGGTTTGTTTGTGGGTCCGATGTCAGGTGGAGGACGAGGGATTCACAGTTCGGTATGTTCAGTGGGTCAGCTGTTTTTATTTTTAGGTGTTTATTTATTGTGCATTTGTAAGGACCTTATACATCAAATAAATTGTGTTTCAAAGTGTCCACAGGGCAACAGGAAGGGAACATGGGAATGAAAGTCAAATATAACAATGAAAGATAGAGGTGGACCTACTAGGTCTTGTGAGCATTCAGAACATGCAAGTGCAGAGAGAGAGAGAAGGGATGAGGGAATGGGGGTAAGTGCTAGGTGTACCAAGAGGGAAGTGATCGAGGGTGAGCTGCTGTACATGCCTGGGTGAGTGGTCAGCTGCTAATAAATAAGTGCAGGCATGTGGTGGCATAGGCCAGTGGGTGCCAAGGCAAGCACTGGGAGCAGGTGGAGGCTGAAGGCGATTGGGGGTAGGAGGCCAGGACCCAAGAGGACACATAAAGGCCTTGGTCATCAATCTCAGCAACTGTGTGGTTTGACATAGGAGGTAGGATTGAAAGGAGGAGGTTGAAAAGGAAAGTCTTGAGGAGCTTCCAGAATTTGAGGAGATGCAGCTCAAGACAAAGAGGAAGGGGGAGGCTGTTCCATAGGAGGGAGTCTGTTGAGGAAAGAGATCGCCCACCAGCAAGCTGTTTAGCAAAGTGCTTAACACACAGAGAGTTCCTTTTCTGCGTTCTTTGTAGGCTAATGCAAGTCCTCCTGCTCATGTTCTTTTTCTGTGTACCTGTATGCATTTGAAGTTGTCGGGAAGACAGCTGTGTAGTATGACTTTGTAGTTGTCATCTAGCCAGATTTCTGTGATGAATAGGATGTCAATTCCACTGTCACAGAATAGATCATAGATCTCTGTTGTGTGTTTGGACATCAGTCATGCATTGATTAGAGTGCAGTGTATTTTTTTCTTTATAGTGTCATGTTTTGTTCTTGCTTGCGTCTTTGTGTAGTCCTGTTAGCGATTTTCCTCATTATCCTGAAGATGTAGGTTATGTTCTGTTAGATCTGTTTTGTTAGTTAGTAGGTCGGCTAGGGTGCATGACTTCCTCTGGCTCCTCCTCTGTATCTAGTGTTGTTGTCCTAGGCCCCCTTCAACCATGGTGATGTACAGACTAAAGGTGCCATTTCCCATATTTCTCCTTCTGCACATTTCTGCCCTTTTCCTGTGGGGTCCCGGTATCCTGCCGGTGTTGCTCTGGGGAGCGGTTTGTAGCAAGGTATGGTATTAGGTATAATGATTTTTGTCTTGTTTTGGGGTTGGTTATTTTTACCGTAGCACCTATGGCTGTGAGCTCCATTTCTGTTTTTGTATTTTGTGGCATAGTGGCCTGCTGTTGTTGCATTTAGTTTATCCTTTACCCTAGTGTTCTCTCGTGTCGTCCTATTCTCTGGCATAGCACATTCTGTTCTCTTTAGTCTTCAAAGTTTTTCGGAGTTTATGTTATTGAGTTTGGCTCACAGGAGCTCTAGCCCTCCTCCACCGCTTTTCCTAGTTTTTGTTGGACTTGTTGTCTTTCTTGTTTGTTTAGTTTGGGGGTGCCGTTTTAGTAGCTGTTTTCTTGGTAGTTTCTGTTGTCTGTAGTAATTGTCAGGGGGTTGTGGGTGTGACTCAGTCGGGGCTGTTGGCTTGTAGTGGGGATTTTCTGGTTCTAAAGGGTGTTATGGACTGTAATACTACCTGTAGGGTTATAAGGGGGTCTTCGTGGGGTAGTGCTGTATGTTGGATCCTGAAAGCACTCTAAGATGGCCTTAACCTTAGGGATATCTAGGAAATCTGCCCTCCTCAGACTACTAGTCTGCTAGCAGTTTACGCCTACCCATCTATTTTTCTGCTATTTGCAAATGTTGCCTATCTTGGGGCAGTGGCTGCCTGTAGGCTAGGGTACTTATGTTATTTTGCTGGGTGGCATTTACTGCTGTCTTACAACACTTAGACCAAGTGCCATCTCAAAGCCCAGCAGTAATGTGGTGCACCTAAGATTGGAACAGATGACTAGTGGGCCTAGAGCCCCCGATTAGGAGACCCAGCAGTGGTGAGAAAACCTCCAGATTTGAAGTACAGTGGTGGTGGTGGAGAACCTAAACTTAGGTCACCGTACTAGTAGGAAACCTAGTTGTGTAGCGCTTTGACTTGGAGCACAGCTATGATGGGAGGGAACACCTAGAAATGAGACCCAGCGGGTAACACCTAGAGCTAGGACACAATGCTAGAGAGGTAACACTTAGAATTAGAGCAGGGCAGCGATGGGAAAAGCACCCAGATCTGAAGCACAGCACTAGATGCTGTTGGGGAGTACATCCAGCGCCCTCAACATGCATCAAAATACAAGCTTCAAAATTCTTTGCGAAAAAGCACACAGCATAAAGAGAGCAGCCATATGCATATAGAATTCCCTGTGTAAGCCCAAAGATGCACTAGTAACCATGCATCAGTAAGCAGTGTTCCTGAAGGACAAGTAAGCCATGAAGTTCAAACTTTATACCTGAACATAACCACGTATCCTTAACAAGTATAATAGCATTAAACATTAGTCATGGAACTATTAGGGGCACTCATAAGGATAGCAAATTATAGTGAATGTTTATACTAATTGAATGAACAACACAAGTAGGCCCCAAGACACTTGGTCATCTCAGAAACATAAACATCCTCATCCCCTCAACAGAGAATGTAAGGTAGGCTCTATCAAAGAAGCACAGACACACAAAGCTGTACCTTCCCACAGCAAGACTGAATGCTGCGCAGTGATTGGTCAATATAGGTAGGCCAACACCAATATAGGTAGGCCAACATAGGTAGCCTGAACTTTGGTAGTGAGATCATGCAAAAGCAACAAAGAAGTAACAGTCCCCAAAAGTTAAGAGACAAACACTGCACATGGATTGGCTGAAATACATTAGCTTAGCAAAGTTCCCAAGCCTGTGTTCAAAAGATATACAACAACTTATGTTTCTAGTCAGTATATCGAAATATCACAATGAAGGTCACAATTGAGTAAGGATGACACAGTGAGCAGTGCAGAGTGTACATGCTCAGGAAAAATGATCAAGGAGCAACACTGCCCTCTGGACGAAAGACCTTACTGAATGAGACCTAATTGTTAAGAGAGGAACCATACAAAATATCATTGCACATAGAGTAGAATTAAGTAGGTGTGATGCTGACACTGCATTGGAGGGACAAGGCCTCCCTGTCCTCCTCCTGTAGTCCTTTTTCATATGTGTTCTGTATTGTTTTCTGCCCAGGAGTCCATGTGGGACTCCTGGTAGTGCAGCTCTTCCTATTTTTGGTTTGGTGTACAGACCCTTGAGATACCCTTATGGCACTCGTGGGTGGGGATCCAACCCTGTGCAGCTAGTGTATGTTTTTGGGCACTTGTGTGTAGCACACAGAGCAGAGTATGGGCTAGTGGCAGCTTCATGCTTAATTTGACAGGTGCTCTGAGTATCCTCCATTTTGGGGCTACCAAGGCCTTGCCACTGGAATCAGTTGATTACTGATAGGAAACAAGATGGCCCCTGTGACCTCTTGCTTTCTATTGCCTGTTACCTTGTTTCCCAAAGTCCTGGGAAGCCCTGACTCTGTCCCTTTCCCCTGACTGACTGTTGGGTAGAAGTTCCATATAAGGTATTGTGGGGAAGTCCCGTCCAGACTGGCTGGAGCCTTCCCAATTGACTATATGTTGTGGGTACACCCTGTGGGTGGGACCTGGGTGAATGGAATGTGTGACCAATATGCACTTCTTGTTGTGGATGTCTGGTTTCTGGTATGAAACACAATGACTGAGACAGCCGTGCCTGAAACTGGTATGAATGCAGTATGTAGTGCTGAATGGCTGGGTACTTGTCCCAATACACATTCCTTGTTGTGAGTGTCTGAGAGGGAGGAGAATGGCCTGAATGTACTGTATGCCTGATTGGCTGACTGACTGACTGCTGAATGCCCTTCAGTGTGATTGGTTGCCTGAGTGTCACCCAGTAGAATGAATGAGAGACAGAACAGTATATCTGGGGGCCTCTCACTGCTAGAATTTGTTCAGAAGCTGAAGTTGATACTTGAAGCTTATCCTTTGAGCCCAGCTGGAAGAACATCTGATGTTGCACTTGCTTCGACCCGATCGGAAAACTGTTGAGTTTATCGAGGACTGATCCAAGAGAGGACATGGTTAGGCACCCTCTTCCTGAGCTCCGAGGGACCGTTGAGCACAGCTAACCTTCGCCGAAGCGCCCTCGAAGTCAGACCCCCGACAGGCTGCTGACCGGAAATGGGGTCGGCCGAAGGAAACAACATTCTGTCCACCGTCGTCGACAAGGGCTTGCAGGTTTGCTATAACCGCTGTAGCACCATTGAAGCCGTGTTGCCCAGAAGCGGGGACCGCTTGATGCTGTGCCGTCGATGACTAGAGCCGCAACGCTCCATTGATTAAGACATTCGAATCAAAGCAATCTCTCGCCAGCACCGCAAGCTCTTTGTCCAGCCAGAGAAAGTCGGGGCCGCCGACGTGCCCAGGAGAATCCGCCGGTAGGTTTCCTGCCACACGAAGACCGCAGAGCCGCCGGACGATGAACGCCCTTGCTGGGCCAAAGTTCTTCATATACTCTTTGCGGTCCCGAACTATCGACATCGAGGCGCCTCATTCTTGCAGAACCAAAGCTGCTGCCTCGACGCCATCGAACCTTTCATCGAGGATCATCAATGCCAAATTCTCCTTCTTCCAGGCCCATCGACGATCAGTGGTTACTGCCTTAAAGGGAGTCACTCAAGAAGGATCCATCGACACCTCATCGAGGAACTCAGCTATTCCAGTTACATTGGGGTGGTAGAAACATTTTAGAATGAAACAATATATGGACTGGGCTTGTAGTGTATCTTTATTTTACAGGTTGCCCAGGTGGAGGGATTCTCACACAGAACTGTGTCTAGAAAAACGGGCCAGTATTGTGCCAATTGTTCTAACCAACTTCTTTCTTCCTATGTCTATTGTTGGTTACCTTTATTAATTGGATTGTGTGGCATTTGACCAGAGTACAGTTGATGCACTTTAATGAAATCTGATAATAATTGTGGTACCACTTAGAACTGTATATATTTACCATTATAGATTAACAAAGTGAGGTGTTGTGATTGTGTATATAACCTTGAACCTTAATTATATAAAGGCTGTGTTTTCACTAATACAGTGTGTGGACATTCCTTTGTGGGTGCTTAGGGACTACACTGTACTTAAGAACCAGCCTGCATCGCTCCTACGAAGCTAGGCCTTGATTGCTCGACCATAGCTATCGAATAGAGAATCTTGGCTGGGGTCCTCTGTGCCTCTCCTCTGCCATATAGAGAGCCGGAGTACAAACACCCCCCTCCAGTTGCTTTACACTGGTGGCAGTGGTGGGATGCTTATGGTTTTAAAAATCAGTATGTAACCTTGCCACTTACAAAATATCTGCACTTTGTTAAATTGAGGTTTAGTTGTATACTAGATACCTGCATTACAAGCAATGGAATCTATTGCGAATGGTAAATTGACTCGGATGAGATTAGAGTCTCTTCAAAGTGCTTGTGAAGCCAGGGAGGTAGACTGTGAATAAGTCTAGGGCTGAGCTGATAGCTGCCCTGGTGGATTACCACACTGATTGTGAAGCTCTTGAAGAGGGAAATGCAACCAATGAGGACGCTGCCCCTGGGATTGTTATTGAATCTGATTCTGGGAATGCCATCACTCCTGCTGCCTCTGTTCCGAACCCCAGCACAGCTCTTCAGGGGGAAGCCCTAAAGATTGAACTTTAAAAATTGGAGCTACAACGGGAATAGTTAGCCTTTCAATACAAAAAGTTGTCAACAGAAGCTGAGTTGAAGAAAGAGGAGCTGGCACAGCAAGTGATACTCAAAGATAGGGACACTAAGCACCAGACAGTTCAGCTGGAGATAGCTAGAGTGAAGACTTTAGCTAAACCAGTTGAGAGCGTCAGGTCCTCAGCCACCAAGTTTATGAAAGTTTTGGTTGGTATGTATGTGGAGGGTTCTGATATCCTCCAGTGGATTGAAGCATTTGAAATGGCTTGTGCAATTCATGATGTTGATAAAAGAGATTGGGCTAAGTGTTTGTTAAGCAGAAGGCCTCAGATTGGGTATGACTGTATCCTGGAACTGAGTGTGTGAGAAAGGGGTCAGTATGAGTTCATGAAATCTGCTTTGATTGTCAAGTTTGGCAAGACACCCAATACCTTAAATATGCGCCTATTTCACTCGACCCTCCCAGAGAAACATGCTGCCAACAACACTTTTGCTCATGTGCACACCATACAGATTTGGGCCAATGGTGTCCAAGCCACCAAGGAAAACTGGAGACCACATCCATTTCTAAAAAGAGGACACCCACGGGAATCCACAGAGGTCTGACTTGCGCAAGTTGGCCCAGAATTTATTACCAAGAACTCCAGACAAAGTCCAAAATGTGGCGAATAAAACACAATTTGTGCACATTTCATTCAGCTCACCCACCGAAACACGCCGCCAACAACATATGGTCTACCTTCCCACCTTCCCACAGATGTCCTGACGAAAACAGTACCTCACATGTGTGGGTGCACCTACTTACGGTGGCGTAATTAACAACAAGGTCCCTTAGCGCCATGGATTTTAACACCTGCTAAAAGCAGGTGGTAAAACCTCCATGGCGCTAAGGGACCTCGGAATCAGGCGGTAAGGGTCGGCGCTGTTTACGCCACCGTAAACCCCTTACCGCCTGGGTCCTAATGAGGCCCAATGTGTGCACATTTCACTCAGCTCACCCACCGAAACATGCAGCCAACAACACATGGCCTACCGTCACGCGTTCCCTCAGGTGTCCCGACAACAATGGTACCTCACATGTGTGGGTGCACCTACCTGGGCACAAGAGGAAAAGCCTAAAACACGGGTAACCCCAAGTCTTTTCGCACAGCAGAATTGCAGGAATTTTGCTCATGTGTACACCATACAGATTTGGGCTTATGGTGTCCAAGCCACCAAGGAAAACTGGGAATCACATGCGTTTCTGAAAAAAAAGACACCTGTGGGAATCCACAGACGTCTGACTTGTGCAAATCGGGCGAGAATTTATTACCCAGAATCCCCAGCAAAGTCCGAAATGTGGTGAAAAAACACAATTTGCGCACATTTCACTCGGCACACCCACTGAATCACGCCGCCAATAACACATGGCCTACCTTCCCGCGTTCCCACACTTGTCCCGATGAAAACAGTACCTTACATAAGTGGGTGCACCTTCCTGGGTGCAAAGGGAAAAGCCTAAAATACGGGTAAACCCAAGTCTTTTCGCACAGCAGATTTTCAGAAATTTGGCTCATGTGCACACCATACAGATTTGGGCCTATGGTGTCCAAGCCACCAAGGAAAAATGGGAACCACATGCATTTCTAAGAAGAGGACACCTGTGGGAATCCACAGAGGTCTGACTTTGCGCAAATCGGCCCAGAATTTATTACCCAGAACTCCCGACAAAGTCCAAAATGTGGCGAATAAAACACAATTTGTGCACATTTCACTCGGCTCACCCACCGAAACACGCCGCCAACAACATATGGCCTACCTTCCCGCGTTCCCACAGATGTCCTGACGAAAACAGTACCTCACATGTGTGGGTGCACCTACTTGGGCGCAAAGGGAAAAACCTAAAATATGAGTAACCCCAAGTCTTTTCGCACAGCAGATTTTCAGGAATTTGGCTCATGTGCACAACATACAAATTTGGGCCTATGGTGTCTAAGCCACCAAGGAAAACTGGGAACACCTTGCATTTCTGAATAGAGGACACCCGTGGGAATCCACAGAGGTCTTACTTGCGCAAACCGGCCTGGCCTGGAATTTATTACACAGAACCCCTGGTAAAGTAAAAATTGTGAATTTTCCACACCAAATATCAAACTGGGACCACTGCTGGACTTGGACGACACAAATGGTGACCGTTGCAATAAAAGGAATGAGCTCCATACAAAGTGCGAATTGCAGGCTCAGAACAAATGACCATCTGCATTACTACCGCAAATATTTTAAATTGCTGCTAATTCTGTTTAACAAATTTTGATTTCTACAACTTCTTCTATGCAGGCCACACCCATTATTGCCCCCAGGACCTCCCCACTACCCATTCGACCTATACCACTGACACTGCAGACACAGTCCCTCTCACCATAGTAACCATCCACCCCCACATTACAATGGATATCTACAAAGGTAATATTAGTAGTACTTACATAAGTCAGCGAAATCTTTCCAGTAGCCGCAACTGCAAAGGAAACAAATAAGAATTGCATTCAGTACTTAGCCCACCAATAACACATCCAAACTGTCTGGCAGCTATTTGCAACCTTTTTGATTCTTTCCACTAGATACATGGCACATCCCAGTCAATTACCACCACGGAAGGCTGGACTGCACACTTATAGGAAATGGGAATAAAACCAATGGGCATATGGCAACCCTCAGCACAAAGTAAAACTTGTATAGATGGCTTAGTGGCAAACTGCCCTCCCAGGGGAACAGCACTGGGGGGCAATTTGTGAGCTGCCCCTGCAAGTGTGTCCCTGACCACCCCAATACCTTCCTAGAGCACCCACTCCTGTTCACACCACCAACAATACAGGCCCATTTCCCACCCACCCCACTAGCAATCCGCCCCCCGCATAATATACAATGTTGAAATAACCAGAATTCCATGCTTACATAACAAAGAAGAAGCTTGAAATGCACAAAACCTGTAAAGGGGAACAAAAATTATCTGTGTCAGCCAGCTAAAAACCAACCCACCCAGACAGGCACCCAATGGATGGGGCAGTAGGTTTTGGGCACCATGGAGGCAGATTGGCACACTAATGTGCCCATCTGCGCCAAGGGAAGTTGGGTAAACAAAGAAAACAATTGAAAATGGTAGGCTACATTTTAGGGGGGGCTCAGGGGCACCCCAAACTGCTGGGGAATGTTGCAATAGAAAGGGGGTGGCTCTCTCCCCTCCACCCAAAATGAAGTGGGGGCCATCTCATCCAGCCCTCCCTCGGGCAGATATCCTAGGAAGGGCCATCTGACCCAAGGGAGGGCTGCATGAGATACACCTCTTATTTGCCCCCAGGGTACCTGAGTCATCGTCAAAGGGTCCATGGAGCGTTCATAGAGGATTTACTTAAGAACTTGTTTGGAGAGACATTGCTCTCCAAGCACTTTTTGGTGGAGCATGCTCATCACATCATGGCCCCGGTGCACAAGCCTGGAAGCCGCCCACGTACTATTATAGCAAGAAAACATAACTACAGGGACAGAGATTTGATCCTAAAGTTATCCAGAGAAAAGGGGACACTCTGCCATGAAACCAACGATACACACATCTATCCGCACATTGCTGCTGGGGTCCAGGTCCTTCAGAGATCGTATGACATGAAGAAAATACTACTTCGAGCAAGACACGTCCCATATACCCTGATGTTTCCAGCCAAGCTATAGATACAGCATGGAGGCCACGCTACTTTTTCAAAAACCCTTCCGATGCCATTGCCTATATTGAGTCATCTATTCCCATCCTACCACAGAATCCTAGAGACGACTGTAGTCCATATCCGGAGAGAAAAACGCACAAGCAGACGGGGGAGTTTGAACTGGAAATCCTTATATCTGTATCCTTGTTTAATATAAAATAATACAGCATAATGCAGGTCTATTGTTTAAAAAAGACGCCGGGCGCAAGGCTAGATGGCTGCCATATACCTGACTCTGCTGCTAGCAATGCACCCCAGGAGTGGCTACTGTTAAACTCGGATTGCATCATCAAGTTGGGATAGATGATGAGGGTAGGATAAGGGAGTGTCAACCAGTTGGGGGGAGTTGATGGAGGAGGCGGGGGACAGACACAGTGCTATGAAGGGTATGAACACTTGGTTTATGTGAAGGGGTTTCAAAGGGCGGAGGGTGAGTGGAGTTATGTTAAAGAAAGTTGGCAGTGGTGGTACTAGGTTGAGACATGTGGCTCGATCTACAGTAATTGGAGGATGGCAGGTGGAAATTATGAAGTTCCCCCGTAAAGTACAGGTGAAGAGGTCAAATTAATGACCTGGAATATCTGGTGCCTTAATAACCCAATTAAGGCGAGAAAGGTTCTAGCGTTTCTGGACTGTCACCGGCACAGAGTAGTTATGCTACAAGAAACACATGTTCAAGGGCCGTTCAACAGGTAATTTGCTATTTAGATGGGGGAATCAACGGTACTACACAGAATACTCGACACAGGCCAGGGGGGTGCTCACCTTGATACACTGGGCATTGTGGTTTCAGGAGGGGAAAAATGAGTATCAACCCACTGGGTCACTTTGTGATAATATGGGGAAGACTGTCGGGCATGACAGTGGTATTGGTCAACACATACAGCCCAAATATAGATGACCCAGGTTTTTATGGGGACCTGGCTGAGATACCCACAAAGGGACAGATACCCTGATAATATGAGGAGGGAACTTCAACATAGTTCGAGATAATGTATTGGACCGATCCAGGACCACCCAGCGAAGTCTTACCGGGGCAGCACATATGATCACGCAGTTTATGGCTCAGATTGAATTAGTAGATGTCTGGAGAGATCGAAACCCGGGGGGTTGCCGAGTACACTTATTACTCAGCAGTCCATGATGCGCAATCCAGGATAGACTATTGGTTACTGTCGATTGCATGGGCGACATGGGTGCAAGATTGTGTGATTCACCCGAGGACCCTCGCTGATCATTCCCCTGTTGAGATAACAATACGATGGGAGGGATCCGCTGTACCTAGGCCGCTGTGGAGGATGTTCCCCTCAATAATGCAAGACACAGTTCTGCAGCTCTCATTACAGGACAAAACTGAGGTTTTCTTTGAGAGGAACGAGGGATCACAGCCTCACTATGCAGTGGTGTGGGAGGCCTTTAAGGTATGGATACAGCCACGACCACAGGGGCTATCAAGTGACGTCTGGCGTGAAATTAACAAGACTGAGACAGTTCTTAGAAGACTGGAAAATGCATATGGCACTACAAAAGATAGGGCACTATTAGGCTTGATGAAAGCAAATGTATTGAAGTTCCATGACCTAGCGGAAAAAGAGGTCTGATGAATGACGAGACCTTCTCAGGCGCATAGATCTGGAGAAGCAGACAGACCAAGACGTTTCTTACCCGGGGTGGTTCAGGGTGAGATAGGTACACAACATATCACAGGGATTAAGGGACGTGCCAGGGACATACTGACCACGGACGAGGGCATTAATAGGGAATTTTGAGATTATTATGAGACTTTATATGCTAAGGTAGACAGAAGCTTGGAGGACAAGATGGAGCATTATCCCAGTGACATTGCCCTGCCAGCTCTGTCAGAGGAGGTGCGCGTCGCCCTAGACTCACCAGAGTGCAGGCGGCAGACGCAAAATCAGCACAGGCCTCGGTGAAGGCCCTGGGTTCAGACATCCTGGACACAGAACTGTATAAAGAACTTGGGTTGATCCTTTCACCAAAACTGCTGAAATTATGGGAAGAATCAGTGAAATCAGGAAGGCTCCCCCCAACATTGTTCGAGGCCATTATCAGTACTGCTCAAGCTGAACAGACTGCCGCAGGACATGTCCTCGTGCAGTGCATTGTCTTTGATCAATACAGGCACTAAGATATTTGTGAAGTACTGGTGACTCGACTCTTATCACACATGTCGATGATAGTGCATCCGGACCAGTCGGGATTTAACCCTGAACGTTCGACTGCGCTTAACCTTCAGAGGATGTTTGGCATAATGTTGGAGATTAACCCATGTCCCAGACCCGTAGCCACTTCCCTGGATGCTGGAAAGGCCTTTGACTCTGTCATGGACATTTCTGTTTGTTTAGAGTTGTCAGATATATTTTGGGTTATATATTTACCTATCACTTCGTGGTATTTTATTATGGTGGTATTTAGTGGTAGCTTCTAGTGATAATATATTGTAGTAACTTGTTGAGGTATTCTTACAATGGTGAGACTGACTTCAGAATATTTACTAACACCTGTTTTTACCAGGGTCACTCACCTAACAGAATACTGAACTTAGTACACCCCGGTCAACTGTTTATACTTCCTTGTGGAATCTTATGTATGATGCCACGAATATGCACTTTTGGCGAGTTTCAAAATACATTGATCATTTCACAACCAAATAATTGGACACACATACACACACCTAGCTCTCTTAAAAACTAAATTCACAGAAAAACAATGTATCGTATGTTTTACCACACATGTTAATGTGAATTAACACCGACAGTAAAATAGGCTTACCACCTGTTGGACCTCGGTCTATGCACTATCAACAATTCGAACACATATTAAAAGTACAAACCAAATTTGTGTTTCCCTTTTGTGGCTTTATAAAATGTTAAAATTCAGAAAGATTCCAAACAGTTGTGTTTTGCTGTACTATAAAGACTCTGGGTAAGGCTCTTGTAACCAGGACTCATGTCTGGCAGAGAGTCTCCCAGGACCCCCTTTGTTATTTGCATATTTCAAGTAACTTTGGGTCTCTCCCTAAGTTACTAGGGGACTCCAGACGTGGACCCCTTGCTCACTATTCTTAGAGGAGCACAGCTACACCCTACTGATGAGGTTCAACAAGACCGAAACACGTGCCTGGGGTTGTTGTTGGTACTCTTGTTCAGAGGAGAATTGCCTAGCATTTTGGTGCTGGACTGCCCCAGTGCAGGACAAAGACTGATATGTTTGGGATATTTCTCCTCTGTGAAAGATAGTGAGCTAAAGACTCTGGGTAAGGCTCTTGTAACCAGGACTCATGTCTGGCAGAGAGTCTCCCAGGACCCCCCCTTGTTTTTTGTACTATTTTACAGTGGCTTATACTTGGACATGGATTACATGAATTTCATTAGAGAGCTCACACACAATAAATAGCTTTTATAATAAGCTTCACTTACACATTTGTTGCTGGCTGGCCAGTGCACTGTCTGACGAGGAAACCTTGAATGTTTCTCTCACAATCTTTAGCAGTCAGGAGCCTGTCATTTAACAAGGGCTCATTTCATGAATGGCAATCCATGTAAAATATAGATTGTGAATTACTTTAACAAACAAACATGTTTCTATCAATCACAAAACCTGTAAGTATTTCTCACGTACACTACACGCTCCTAAATTACTGCATAATCACCTACATTTGTTGGCGATATTTCTGTCTCAGTTTAGCATTGGAATCTGCATCAGCCTTCTCGCATTTCAGCACCAGCCCAGGTTCCTTGGATAAGGACTGCTCCAAGATCAAATGAACCACAGCACTGGATTCCACCTGCTTGCCAGCTCCCTGTCACCTCTGTCTCAGCCCGAAGATATCTTTCCCAGCCCCTGGAGATGTTTGACCCAGCTACTCCCTCTCATACCCTTTTTATTACTTCTTCCTGCCACTCAAAGGAAATTCTTCCCCTTGACCAGATCGTACCACTGAAACCCCATGATTTCATTGTTGGAGAGCATGAAGATACATCTCTCCTTGAATTTCCTGCTCACACAATGTCCTTTTAGTAGAACGGAACTTCGCATTTATTAGCACCCAGCACAAACTCAGGCTGCATGTTTACTTTTCGAAATTTGCCTTTAGGTTATTTCCACATAGAGTAATTTGCACTTAATGTTATTAAGGGAAATGTTACTGAGAATGGATTAGTATGTTAATATATTAGTATTAGGTTGGATGAAACTCAGTCAATTGAAACACCATCCTGAAATAATACCCAATTTTAAGCATGTGCTCTGTGCATTTTACATCATCCGCTTTCTGCATTGGCAACCTTGTGCCTTGCGCATTTCTGAGTGAGACTCATACTACAGCTACATAAGCTACACATGCACTACCACCCTGCACAACACTAGTGAGCTACATGTGCATACTAAGATGATAAGCCCCTTCAATTCAAAGCCCCTACTCCTACACAGCTCTGCGACACATGGGGTTGAGTGCAAACTTTATTGAGTACGTGCGTCTTTATGTGAGGACCCAGCGGCTGCGGTCCACACTAATGGCATGCTGTCAACAGCCTTCCGACTGGGGCATGGGACTCAACAAGGGTGCCCTCTATCCCCCTTATTATTTGCATTAATGATAGAAAGCCTTGCATGTCAGTTGCGTGAGTTTTTGGATTGATTGATTGATATTTTATTTCTATCGCGCTCGTACACAAGTGTTTCAGAGCGCAACAAGGCAAGGGAGGGGAACAGGGGAGAACAAAACAGCTATCTTACTAGGCCCAGTGACATCGAGAACGCGCAAGTGCATGGGAGAGGGGGAGAGGAAAAGTGCATGGAAGGGGGAGAGGTGGAAAGTGCGAAGCAGAGGAGAAACAGATAAATAACAATAAATAAATAATAAAGGCAACAAACGGTGGTAATGCAGCCAGCAATTTGCAAGTGCTAGGTTTAAGGCAGCAGACAGGGTAGGTCCGATAAGTGCAGGAAGAAAAAGGGGGGGCTGTATGGGTACAGATACAGACCCCAGTGCAAGGGGTGGCCCGGAGGCAGTGTGGGAGGTAGCAACATAGTCATTGAGGGATCCGAATAGCATTCCTGCCAAAAATGATATTGTTATACGCTGACATGCCCTATTATATATTTGAGATCCAGAGAGAAATTTGAGACCAATATGAGACCAATATGAGAGCAACGGAAAGACTACCGGACCTGTCAGACACATGTTCAAGTCTGATGAAGGAAGAAAACAAAGCAGCATGTCCAGCAGAGAAGCAAAGAAAGACCGGGGAATTGGCCTTTGTCAGGTTACCCCAGGGCGCTCCAAAACAGACTGCTAGCTTCAATCAAAGCTTTAGAATACCAAGCTATTGAATTGAAACAATTTGGGCACAACTCTTATTTTAAGAGAGATCGAGTTAAAGAATATTGTAACCACCATTGTTAAAGACAAAATGGGACAATATGTAACCCAAGTATAAATATATATTGTAACTATCATTGTCCAAGCCAAAAGAGAAGCATATTCAAAAAAAGTGAATGTGATTTACAAAAATGAAGATCCCTTGTAAAAGAAGATTATGATCAACATTGCCTAAGGCAAAAAAGGCATTTATAAAGGAAACAGGATAACACTTTCCTAATAAGGAATACTTGGAAGGAAACCAAGGATGGCATGAGAAAAACCCTCCTTCTGTGAATCATAAAAAGAGAAAGGAATCCTGCATTGCCTATGGCAAAAGAATCAATGTGAACTACATTGTCAATGTGTTCTGTATTCTTATGAAAGAAGTTTTAAATCCTTTGTTGTTGAAAGTAAAAAGACTTATCCAAGAAGAAGTTTTTGATTGACTTTCCTCATTGAGGAATTAAAGAGTGGAAGTCTGAAGCAAACCTCACCACATAGTACTAGTAGTAGTAGTAGACATTTTAGCCTGGCAGGAAAGTATAACAAGAAAAGGGACAATAACTGTCTTGTCCTGGCAGGCGAGTGGACCAGGAAGAATATAATTCAAGTACTGTATTCTGGTAGAAGGTTGTGGTGGAAAGAAAATGGCAAGACAACTAATGAACTGTTATAAAACCACCATGACAAAACGTTATTATTGATGAAGAAGGAATGTGTTTGTTTTTCAAAGACGAGAAATTGCATTGAAGTATAAAGATAAAATCTTTTTGGTTGTCAAGCAGAAATGTACGGAAGCTGTGAGCATTGGGCTGAGGAGTAAAGCAACCTGTGTGAAAAATAAGACATTCCAATTGGCAATTGAAGGATGTATGAAGTGAAAAGAACTGTTTGTTAGACTTGGAATGTAACTTTGCTATTGAAAATAACTTTCTTAATTTGATCTTTGGTTTGAAATATCATGAATTAAACATGGGGAAGGGAATCCGACCTTAGTTACAAGGATAATTGTTTACAAACTTTCTGTTTGAATATAACTGTTATTTATTGAGTTTGCACAGCCATATGATACATGTATGATTATCTTGAATGTATAAGTGTGAGGGACAGATATCTTTTTAGACCGTTTTCCTTCAGTTTTAGTTTGATGGGTAGGGAAATCCTCGTTAGATTAGGGAAAGTGAAGCATTTTTCTCATCCTTATTATTTAATAAAATGGCAACTTATGAGAAAACTCTATCTACTTGCCCATCTCGCATTTCTGACCCCTCACAGTACCAAGATAGTTATTTGTAACTCTGAATACCATGTCATCTTCCAAAGTATCACTGATAATATCCATCATCCAGAAGGCACATGAAGTACCCCAAGAAATCACACTCTGGTTTGATGTACATATTTTCCGGTCTGGTAGCAATAGTATTATATCAACAATCTTTAGCTATCTGACCAAAAGTGGCATTTTCTAACTATCAAAAAGTATTGTGGATCAATGTGCATCTAAATGGAGAAGTCTTCAAACAAAGGGATATCTTGAGGGTTATTATTTTTAACCAATATTCAAATGAGGTCATCTTTAAGGTCCACCTGTTGTGTCAGATTCAGCAACAGTTGTTGCTGCTGAGGAATATTATTCACATGAACAAAGGCTTCTTCATTAAGTAGGGATTGCACCTTTAGATTAGACTTACAGTAAATTGTCTTAAGCTTCCAGTGAGAGTAAAACCTCTTAGTTTACTTGGATTTCAAGGCATTGGACACTATACAGAATCCCATATTGCTTTCTCTGTATTGCTGAAATCCATTGGGATAACCCTATTCTAGAACATACTTTGTTATAAATAAAATCAAAATTAATTTCAAGTCAATAGAGTGTGTCTTTACCAATATAGAAATCTCTCACAACCCAATTATTGGGATGTATTGTTTTGGTTCAAATGGTAATCATGAACATACACATGTTAGACACTGTTTTCTTGTAATATGGAGCATTCAGACCTACTAATCATTTGTTTACAATGCTACACTACTCTTAGCTTTTGTAATTTTCTGAATATGCTTTTTGCTGCTACTGCAACTCATTCATTAGTGGGACTGCATTTGCAGAGAACATGATCCATGCCTCCACTGATCTGAATGCAGACACATACTCATTTGCATTTCTTTTGAATGTTATTTAGGCTGGTGATTTGATTTCCTTATTTACAAACCACTTGACCTTCAAACTGGTCAATGGTCTCCCATGAGTAAAACTTTAGTATTTCCATCAACACAACACTGGATTACCACCCATTGGTGAGAGAGTATGCTTGATTTTTAAGAGTTCTGTTGAAGTCCCCTGTCATTTAGTTCATATTCATGCCAGGGATATGATTGTCTCTGAATCAAATTTCAACTTGGTTTGGATGCTGCACAATCTATTGACAAGTACTATTTAAGTGTACATAATTAGCACACCTAGTTAACTTGTTAAGGGTAGGGTTTGAGTCCTGATTAGCTGGTTCAAACAATCAAAGTTGAAATCTTCAAAGTATATGATTACTCAGTTTAAAAGGTATGTCTTCGGCAGCCACAATGATCACCAGATAGGTAAGCCAGTGTCTTCCGATTTGTATTTCCAATTCTGTCATTCCATCTACTGGCACTCTTCTATCTCTTGTCACCTTGATCCCAAGTCTACATTTATGATATGATATGGCATTTGTAACGCGCCTATAAACAAGTGTTTCAATGTTTCACATGTATTAAACCCGATAGATCTACACCAGGTTGAATTTACTGAGGATCATCAGACTGATCTCGTAGTGGTCTGCGTCAAGTCTAAATTAACATAAAACTTGATTTTATATTAAATGTAAGCTGTTCTAGGTGTGAGCATCAATGTATTCCCTTATGTTTGTGGTTTAAGCAGTACAGGCTTAATGGTACAAGAAGTATCATCATGAAACTTGATGAATTTAGATAATGTTATGATCCCAGTTGGGAAAATTGACAGAATCAGTTGTATTGTGGCAGCAGAAACCAACAGGAAAGTAATATAACATCATGAAGAGTGATAATGATGGTGACTGGTCATGGGTAAGACCAAAGGTTAAGTGCCGGCTGCATATACAAAAGCCCATGGTACTTCTCTAAGCTCCCGTGCTGGTTGATATGATATGATATGGCATTTATAATGTGCCTATACACAAGTCTTTCAAGTGATTTCCCTGAATTGTGTACATTTCAAATAGTTTTTACTCCAAGAAGTTTGACTCTTGGAAGCACCAAAATAGCTATACACTCTTTCTAAAGAAGCAAAGAAAGGGTTATTGGGTTGCTCATCATGGGGGCTCATAGTAGGAATTGATAACTCGCAATGTACAACATTCTGAGAATGGGCAACTCACTCTGATAGCATTATGGAACTTGGTCTCAGTTGGAATAATGATTCTTGTGTGAATAAGCAAGATATCTGATAGGGTGTCTGTTTTGTTGGCAAAGACACTGCATATCCATGTAAGAAACATTGTAACAGAATTCATCTATGATGTAGTATGTAGTAGTTAGTCAAAAAAGGAAAGCTCTAAATTGGGCAATTAGAACCCTGAATGGGGACTGTTAGCTGTTTAGAAACACAGGGACACAGGCTACCCCACCTGTCAGTCACTTGCCGGTAGTATATACAACACATATTAACAGATCACAGTATTTGATCTGTACACAAAAGAGCACCCAATTTACATGTAACGTATTAACAAATTTTATTTTTCATGTGATTTAAAAATGGCCTAATAGGGCCATTGTCATAACGTTTTTTTAATGTCCATAGTTGACGGGAATATACACTACTTAAGGCATATTCAAAAACTCATACAATGACAATTTCAATTTAGTTTTTGCACAGTGTGGGTTAGTACATGTGGTGACTTAGAATGTGGTTATCATAACCGAACATCTGTCTAGTCGACACTTATGGTGTTTCTGGCACGTAGTAGGTAGTTGGTGTTCTAGTGCCGTCTTCAGGACTGTTGAAGTGGACTGAGTGGTGTCACTGGTGTACCCCAAAAATGGAACATCTGAGCCATTGCTATCCAGTGTCACAGGTGTGGAGAAGATCTATAGGGTTCTTCTCATAAGGTGCTTTATGTGCACCTTGAATTTAGATCCTGTATGGCTAGGGTCTGGTCTTCAGTTGGTTCAGCTGCGTCCGCTCGCTGCTGCTAATGGCCGTGGTGGATAGCCCCCACCGCAGACACGGCCATTAGCAGCAGCGATCTAAATTCAAGGCGCACAATCGCTGCACTATAGTTACATTGAGCATTGCGTTCCATAGAAAACCCAAAAAATGAATTGCTAATAACCTTTGACTCGTATGACAGATTTGGCTGGAATTTTGCAAACAAAATTGTACGCATGTCCCCTCCCCACTCCCACACAGACTGGAAATGTTGGTGAAAATACATAGAAAAAATAAAGAAGTGACTAAGATAGTTTAAAAAGGCTGTTTCGGCCTAGTTCCCATTAATTTTCCCACAGAGAAAAGTCACATTGCTCAAGCTCACAGCCAAAACCGCTGGACAGAATTGAACCAGGTTGGAAACAACTTGGGCACGAATCGTTGACTCGATTTCTGGGAGGGATATGGGGTTATTGCGGCGAGTAGTTTTTAGAATAATTGACGGAGAAGGGGGCCTTCTCCCAAATTATAGCTATATGTTTCATGGTGGTTTGCAAGAGAGAGATTTTTCAGAAATGAAAGAGCTGCCATTTATTGTTTTGTTCGATGTGAAAGATAACCACAGCTATTAGGGAAATAGCGAAAACGAAAATTGGAAAAAATTGCATTTGGGGGGAGGTAAAGGATGCACTGGCAACAGGCTAGAAGTAGG
Organism: Ambystoma mexicanum; assembly: GCF_040938575.1. Classification (NCBI taxonomy): domain Eukaryota; kingdom Metazoa; phylum Chordata; class Amphibia; order Caudata; family Ambystomatidae; genus Ambystoma; species Ambystoma mexicanum. The sequence goes on along the minus strand of NC_090941.1, from coordinate 963,835,281 downwards.
AATGGAGAAAGAGGACATCATGGGAAATTGGGGCATTGACGGGGGCTAGGAACCAATTATAGAGCTCAAGCGTTTGCGCATAACCACGGTTATTCAGCAGGATAACCGCGGTTATAAAAGAAAACCGGGAATGAAAGTGCATCACATGAAACGAGTGTTGGGGGATCGGGAGAAGGCGGTGGAGCGCTGTGGAGGGAAAGAGGACTTGAGGGGAGACTGGGGGGGCTTTCCAAGAGGAGGGGGCACTTAGTGAGTGCCTGGGAGGGCAGGGAGGAGGTTTGGATTTTGGGAGCTTCTTTCAGATAACCACGGTTAATTGTGCATGCCTACATATAACCATGCTTATTTGTAGTACATTGACAGTATAACCACAGTTTTTAAAGAGAGTTAAACAATTGTATTCATACACATTTTTTTTACAGCTTTAGTGAGACTGGCCAGGGCCAGTGGCCCTTTCTAGTGTGCCCAAAAGACATGTATAGTGGCCACGGCCACCTAATGGGTTAAAAAGAAAGATATTGGAAGAACATGTACAGTGGGCACAGTCACAGGCCATGGCTAGGGGCTTGGTAGCGATTTAAAATACACAGTGGGCACGGCCAAAGGCTCTGGCTACTGGGCTCAAAAGACATGTATGTAGCCACGGCCAAAGGCCATGGCCACCTACTGGGTCCAAAAAAACGATATTGGGATAACATGTCCAGTTGAGATGGCAGAAGACCATGGCTAGCCGCCCGTAAAACAAATATGGTATAGCAAAACCCTTGAAATTCACTGAAAAAACGTAAAAAAAGTAGAGCAGATTTCAGGCAACAAAACCCTTGAAATTCAGCAGATGTGGTAAGTCATGACCAGCTTAACTCAGGGTGTTCCCGTTGCAAAACCCATGAGCACATACATATTATAAGAGAAGGGAGTCACAATGACATACAAACCAGCATTATGGGAACATCAACGGGAGCGTGCCGAGTTAAGCTAGCCGTGACTTCCCACATTCGATGAATTTCAAGGGTTTTGTTGCCTGAAATCTGCTCAGCTTAACCGCACTTTAACTAAAGTATTTTCAGTGTAATTAGATACTATCTATGGCAACCCTGCTACTGTCCACGGCAGGACTTCTAAATGGCCTCTTTAGTTGAGTTAGGCTTTGGCAAAAGGGGGATGATGAAAATCATGCAATGGTGTCTTTTGGGCTTTTCCTGAGGAATCTGCGGCTGCTGATGAACACCCCTCGCCCTGTTATGGAAATTCAGATGATACACTGTATGGAATGGGACAGATGAGACGCAGCTAGTGACACGCGTAGGGAGATAGGCGAAAGCCAAGGAAATGACAACAGGCCATGACATTATGCAACCATCTGCTGGAGATGTCTTAGTTGATAACATGTGTTGTGTATAGAGGCTCAACCTATCACTGTGAAATACGGTTTTCAGCAGATTGCGTCCCTAATAGAACTTGAGGTGATTGAGCATTGGTTGGCCAAATGTTCCTGAATTTAGTAAAATGTACAACATGTATGTAATGACACTACCCTTATACAGAACAAATCCCATACCAGTATTGGTCGAGGAGGAAGGATCGAACTGGGATCATGGCTAAATGCCATCTAACTATGGCATTTTTGGTACGCGCGGCCAACTGTGCCCTGGCCAAAAATAAGCAGTGAGTTTTTAGCTACCTACGATCTAGTACATATGTATCGATAAAGGCATGACTTCATGCTGCCAGGACGAGTAAACTGGCAAAAGAAAACATGTGCATAAATGTACTAGTGCAAAATAAAATACGTAATGTTAAATATACAGTCGTTTTTATACTCTGAAAACAAAAACAGTGTTGGAGAGGATCCATCCTAGAGTTAACCTTCTTTCCCAGAATAAAGCCTGAAAGGCACAGATGTCTCAATAGTGGTGCGTGGTGATTTCTACAGAAGGCCACTGCTTCTAACATCTGCTCTTGACCTAAAAGGCCTCAGGGATAATAGCGGGAGACGGGGACGTGAAAGGCGCTTAACACCTGCTATGGCAGCCTGGGAAATGGAGCGCAGGTGGAAGGGTTAAAGACAGAAATAAAGATTGGTGGAGTCACTTCACATTAGCCAGCAGAGGTGGCATGCTGTATGTCTCATAAAATGTCTGCCATGTGTAGATTACCCCACAAGTGCCATGATGAATCTGGCTAAGAAATGAAAGCACAGGCTGCTGAAGTACTTGAGCATTGATCACACCTGCCAAGTATGTATGTATACAGACTCAACTCACAGATCCATAAAAATAAGGGGTAATAATAGAGCATTGAAAGACCAAAGGTGGTCGCCTGAGCTACTGTAGCAGTCCAGTATTGATCAGATAGGAGGGATCAAAGTGGGAACATGATTGAAATTGTTCAATTCTCTGCCATGGTGGCATTTTCTTGACTTAACCAATTTCCCTAGGCCAAAGCGACCCAGATCAATAATGCATGCCAGACCTTGTCTACCAACTTGTCAGTATATGTTAGAATAATTATACCTATTATAGGCTGAACCAGTTCAATGAGCAGGCTAAAAGTGGAAAATGAAAGAAGCCCACGATAATTGTAGTGCTTTATCTAGGGAAGTTTGTTTTGGTCTGGACAATGAACTGGTTTTAGACCACATAAAGTTAAGCCGTCATAGCTGTACTGGTGACACTGTTTGAAGGCTGAGAAAAAGGAGAGTATCAGTGAGGGGGCTCTGACTGAGCACATGTTGCTGCTCGCTTTTAGGTGTTCTAACCTTTAGTCTACCAATGCTTTTGCTAGGACACCTGTCTAAACTTCTGAAATGTTGCTTCTATGTGCTTTGTGGATAGGACATGATGGTGTAGGTGCTCGGATCTCCGCTCAACGCCGAGAAGACATCGATTGGCTGCGTCTAACATGGCTGTGTAGGCTTTGCATCACAGATAATTTGGGGCTAAAATAGTGGCAAAATGTGAAATAAGAAAGCCATTTCGGAAGCTACAAATGTGTGATATGTCTATATCTCCCAAGTACAGTACGATAGGAACCCTGCACTGTCAAGCATTCTGTGCTGGGCGTGTCCACAATTGCTAGAAAGGATACACAAGGGACGGAATACTGTGCAAGGCATGCTTCCCAAGGCCGGAGGAGTGTGGGGTGCAGTCTAAAAAGTGTAGATGGACTGCAACTGTAAAACATTTTTTCGCTTCCCACCCATCTCTACAGTACCTGGTCAATGATACAGGCAACTGCGTACTTACTCGGAGTGCCTGCCAGTGGTGTGAGTACAGAGGCTCGTCTCGGCAGGATAGCTCAGGGCAACGTGCTCGCCTTGGAAGCAAGACAACACGGAGCAACACAGGTACGATCACCGGGTCCGCGCTTCGAAACCTCTGGGTATTAAGCGCATTATAAATAACCTCTTATATCATATCATAAAGCAAAGCCTGGCAATGATGTACCTACCTGGGCTTTATATGATCAAATCTGATACTAGACATAGGATGTGTGTACCTGAGCATATGAGGGAAGTAATAGTGCACATGATCACAATAGCTGGCAAAAGGTGAGTGCCTGGCAAAACTAATTTCTTTATTAATGCTTATCTCTTATACATGCCTTTGTGCCATCTAGCCTTGCACTTTCTGAATATATGCATTGCTAAGAAAAATAGGGGTCGATTCATGGAGCAAACGTGCACCGAAAATCCCAGCGCAAGCAGGCGCAAGGTGGCGCAAGCGTGAGAAACCCAGCGCACGTGCACGCGTGCGATTCATGGAAGACGCTGCGCGTTTTTCCCGCTGTCCGTGCACCAAATCCTGCCATGGCGCACGCGGGCACACACGGCGTGCGCTACGCGCACAGCAAAAGCGCACATAACGCGGCGCACACAACCAAAGTGGGCGGAACAGTGGGCGTAACACGCGGAGTGGGGAATAACGCGTGAAAAAAAGGCATAACTGGGGAAGTACTGCAGGGAACTACACGGAACGCCCACACGCACGCAAACAACCCGTATTCATGGATTCTAATACGGGAAACCCGCGCACGGCAAAAGACGCACACAGGCGTCAACGCGTCCGCCACACGAAGGCAGGCGGAAGCGTCCCCGCGCACAGTATAAAAGTGCGCACAAACAACAAACATGTATATACAGCTACGAGAATGCCCCATTTGTCGCAGCACTGATCGTGGGACACCGCAGGTGGAGGAGAATAGCCAGGGCACGCATTTTCGCACCACGGACAAGCCTTTTTGGGATGCCTGACGACCAGGTCTACGGCAGGTATAGGTTTCCACCCCATATCATCCTAGACCTGGTCAGGGAGTGGGAAGATGACCTTACATCCCCCACCCTTTGCTCCCAAGCATTGAGCCCCTTGGAGAAGGTGCTCAATGTCCTGCATTTCTTGGCCACTGGGTCATCTCAGCGGACTACTGCCATAGTGGGGGGGGTCTCACAGGCCACGCAGTCATGCTGCCTACACCAGGTACTGGCAATCATGACAGCGCGCCCCTCAGTCCGCAGGCACATATACATGCCCAGAACACCCGCAGAAAGGCAGGCCGGTGTCCTGGATTTTTACAGGATGGCACACTTCCCCAAAGTGCTCGGTGCCATAGATTGCACCCATGTGGCCCTACGTCCACCTAGGGCCACTGAGCACATCTACCGAAACCGCAAGCACTGGCATTCCATCAATGTACAGGTGGTATGCGATGCAAAGGGAATCATCACCTCTGTCTATGCAAACTACCCTGGCTCCACCCATGACAGTTTCATATACAGAATGTCCGCCCTGAGCCGGGCCCTGGAAGCTGGGCAGCATGGCACCACCTGGCTCCTAGGTGAGTACAAATGCCCTTGCACATGCATGCATGTCACACACACACACACAAATACACAAACCCCAATAATCACAACCATTTACACCTCCCCAGGGGACAGTGCCTACCCTCTGAGCAACCACATGATGACGCCAATCCGGAACCCCACCACCCCACCCCAGGTAAGATACAACGCCGCCCATATTGCAACCAGGGCCATAGTGGAGCGCACATTCGGAGTGCTCAAGTCACGTTTCCGCTCCCTTGACCACTCTGGCGGGCAGCTACACTATGGACCCCCAGTAGTGTGCAGGATCATTGTGGCAGCATGTGTCCTGCACAATGTTGCAACACGGCAGGGCGTACCGGTGGACATGGTGGTGCCCCCACATCCCCAACCACAGGCACAGGCGCTCCCCATGGGAGGGGACAGGGCACGTGGCGAGGAAGCCCGGACCCAGCTTGTGGCCACATTTTTCACCTAAACTCCCACCCATGCGGAGTGCACACAGGCCTGGCACATACCAGGTGACAATCGATGATGACAAAGAGACAGTCAACTGTCACAACCCTACCACCCTGAGATAGTTGCCATGGAAGTGCCACATTGTCTGCATCCCTAGCTACTTAAACACAAGCTATACTGTGTGACCAAAAGGCACACATATGACATATGACATGACATGATATGGCATTTGTAACGTGCCTATACACAAGTGTTTCAAGGTGCGACGAGGCAGGGAGGGGGGAACAAGGGAAGACAGACAACAATACTACTAGGCCAGGTGTCATTTAGATTGCGCAAGTGCAGGGGTAGGGGGAAGGGGAAAGTGCAAGGGGAAGGGGAGGGGGGAGTGCAGTACAGGGTAAGTAGAATAAAAAATAAAATAAATAGGCCAGCTGGTGGCAACTGCAAAGGTAAGTGCAGACAAGTGCTGGGAAGGGGGGGGGGGCTGTAGGGATAGAGAGACAGTCCCGCAGTGCAGGGGTTGCCAGGGAGGCAGTGCAAGTGGAGAGTGGCTGGGCCAGGGACCGAGGTCAGTGAGAGTGGCCCAGTTGCAGATCCAGTGCAGTTCCAGTGAAGAATTTAGCAAGGGAGAGGGAGAGAGAAAGCAGAAGCAAAGAGGAAGGTCTTGAGGTGCTTCTGGAACCGGAGATGGTTCTCCTCAAGTTCCAGTGAGGCAGGAAGGCTGTTCCAGAGGGAGGCCCCTGCCGCGGAGAGAGATCTACCCCCAGCTAGTTGCTTTGAGAAGCGGATGACCCTGACATGCAAGGTGTGAATCACACACACCTGCAAAACAGGCCATGACCATCACTGTTATGTCACTCAAACCCTGCCAAACCACAACATGACATGGCAAGCAATAGCCATACACCAACACAGTACCAATAAGGTACACATTTCCATGTCAAAAATGTACAGTGGCATCAAACAATGATGCCTGACATGGAATCAGATGAAATGACTGACCAACAACCTCCCACCCAAAATAAGTCATTCCCAAATGCATTACAAAAGTTGTAGACGTAACATAACAATGAATGCCTGTCTACATGCACATTGTGCATTGCAAAATCAACACTGCAGCTTCTGTGTGCTGTGTCCAACTCCTGCAACACACTGCTCAGCGCACAGCACAGTGAACAGCTATTGTGTGGGATGCACACCCTGAGCATCACATCTAAGCGACAAACCACATCAAAAAGCACATTAGGCATGTACAGGATCCATAATTGGTCACAAAACATGTGCTGCAGGGACACAGTGGGCACCAGAAGGCAAACAGAGTGTACACGTGGATATGTGTCATGATCTCTGCTTCCAAAAGGTCAGGGTTTTCCCAACTCCCTTGGAAGCAGATCCATAACCCAGGTTCCGAGTGCCAACCAGTCCCAATTGGGACTTTTTGGACCCAGTCCTGGCGCCAGTGGCACCAGGCTCATAAATATGTCCAGTCCCAGCGCTGGAAGCGCCGGGCTCATAATGCTTGGGTGGACTTACCTTCAGCAGACCATGCTGCTTACTTGCCTGCCAGTTGAGCCTCTGATCCTCTTCTGTTTGGAACTACTTTTCCTGTTGGGTGGGGCTGGAGCCACTCCCTAGATTCAGAACACTGGAACTCTTCTGGAAGGCAGGAACTCTTTTCTTACCAGGAACTCTTTTCTTACTTAGGCGTGGCTGTGGAAGGAGACACCTAAGCACTACAGGAGGCTATTTAAACCACACCCGGTGGATGAATCTTGCTTTGCGTTATTCTGCAACCTCTGCAGCAGAACGCTCATCGTGTCTTCTGCATCCGGTCCTGGGCCTAAGGAACAAGGCTTACCATCCTGAATCCAGTCTTCAGCAACACCTATAAAGACAAGAAAGAACAGGTTAGCATTCCGGCATCTGAAAGGCAAAGGCTTACCATCCTGAATCCAGTCTTCAGCAACACCTATAAAGACAAGAAAGAACAGGTTAGCATTCCGGCATCTGAAAGGCAAAGGCTTACCAACTCTTCGTACGCTCCGGAGGCCTTCGGCGCTGCATCCCGCATCTGAAAGACAAAACAAGGTGCGTTTAAAGACATTGGGGAACTTTAATACTCACGTGCCATTACTCCTTTCCACATCTAATCCAGTGGGTATTCCGGCACCCTGCAGCCGCTCCGAACTCGTACCTGCAAAATAAAAAGACAGTTAGAGCGCATAGTGAAGCAGGCAACAAGCGCTTACTTACGTGCTTCCAGGCGCTTCTATTCATCACACGGGCTCCATCTTCAACTCACTTCAGCCCGTCATCCGCCATCGCCGGAACCCTGCAAAACAAGAGACATCATTACTAAAGACTTTAAAGACATTTGAATGACTCGAAACTTACCGTTCATGCAGTAAACGACGGACAGCAGTCCTCTGAAGTCAAGAGGCCTGCGCTACCTATCCAGTGAAGAAACTGGTTACAGCACCCTGCCCCGAGGCAGATGGAGAGCTCGGCATTCACTTACCTAAGGTGAGAGCGTTAACCTTTGGGGGTCTACAGGAGAGGAGAAGAGGAAAGAGATAGGGACACCCCAATAACCCCAGTTCATTAACCCCATATTTTCTATCTGCAGACATCTTACTCTACACGTCAGGCATACAGTGCACAGAGGTCCAGCCCAAAGAGCCAACCGGGTGCTACACATCACCTTTGAAGATACGGTAGTCGCCCAGTCAAGACCGGCGCCTCTGCGAGAATCAGGTGAGCGTTACAGAACGCAAAGCCTACCGCAAAACTCTCGCCCAGGTGCTATGGAAACCTCGGATACTGACCCCCTAGCCCGGTTACTTGGGGAACTAAGGGCAGAAGTGCATGCAGCTCGTCAGGAAACGAATGCTCTAAGAAGGGAACTAATTATTTCCAAGGAGAGAACAGACAATCTTGCTAGACAAGTGCTACAGTCACAAGCCGGACAGACCCCGTTACCCGCATCAGGGGCAAATCTTCCTTCAACATCCTCTATGAATCCAGTGCAGATCAACCTACCTGGGAATGTACCTCTGGCTCCGCCCGAACGATTTTCTGGTGACCCAAAGAGGTTTGCAGTATTTATCAATCAGTGCCGGTTGCACTTCTTATGCCGGCCAGCAGCCTTTCCAACTGATCAAGCAAAAGTAGCTTTTGTACTTTCGTACCTTAGTGGCAATGCGGCAGACTGGTCGATCCCTCTAGTTAATCAAGATGATCCGGTTCTCCATGATTTTCAAGCCTTTCAGCTTAGTATGGAAAAACTGTTCGCAAGACATTCACAGGGGCAGGCCTTGGACAATGAGCTTCTTTCGTTGCGACAGGGTAATCAAGACCTTTTGGCTTATATTGCATCTTTCAATAGACTAATAGTGGAAACTCAATGGCCTGAGGACAAAAGGATTACGCTGTTTTATAGAGGTCTACGTGGAGAGCTCAAAGACGTTTTAGCCCAAGTAGTGAATCCCCCACAAGACTGTTCGGATTATATAGACTTGGTCGTTCAAATAGATCACAGGCTGCAGAACAGGAAGGCCGATCGTTCCAAGTTTGATGCTCGAGTATTTTCCAAACCGCCAACTCCTTCCAAAGGAGTAGACTCCGGGGAACCCATGCAAATAGGGGGTCTGAAAGGTCCTCTAACACAAAGGGAGCGGGAAAGGAGGAAACAGTTGCAATTATGCCTATATTGCGGAAACTCAGGGCACTTTCTTCGAGACTGTCCGGTGAAACCTGCCAAAAAGGCAGTAGGAGCTGCAGTTACCAAGGTTACAAACTCTGAGCAGGGAAACGACCTCGCCCGACAAGAATAGAGGTCCTCTTGCCGAGCGTGAAAACCAGTTCCGTGACCTCGCATTTCGTGATACCTATGGTCCTCATTAGCCCTGATAATCCGGATCGATTACATGCAATTGAAGCTTACGTCGACAGCGGTGCCATCGGCAATTATGTGGATCATGAAATGGTTTTGAGGATGAATCTAACTCTTTGTCCCAAGGCTGTAAAGGACGTCGTTACTACGGTGGATGGTACGGAGATAGCCTCCGGGCCAGTAACGCATACCACTCAAGAGGTGACGCTAGTAAGTCAAGATGGACACCATGAGAAGATCGTGTTCGATGTGATCAAGGCCCCTCAGTTTCAGATTATTCTAGGAATACCTTGGTTAGAGAAACACAATCCTCTGATCGATTGGCGAGCAAGAACGGTCCAGTTTCCAGAATGTGTCTCTACTTGTCACCCTCCACCTGGTGTTGCACTGGCCGCAATTTCTTCAGAGACTCCCCAGTTACCTCCCGAATACCTAGAATACCAAGATGTTTTCCGGAAGGATCAGGCTAACTCTCTACCTCCTCATAGGTCTTATGACTGCCAGATAGACCTGATACCTGGATCTACTCCTCCTTGTAGTAGAATTTATGCCCTCACCGAGCCTGAGAACCTTCACCTTCGACAATACCTGGATCAATACCTGGCAAATGGGTTTATTCGTCCTTCCAAGTCCCCTGCTTCTTCAGCTTTGTTCTTCGTTCCAAAAAAGGAAGGAGACCTTAGAACTTGTATCGATTATCGCTCCCTGAACCAGATCACCGTTAAGAATAGATATCCGTTACCTTTGATCCCTGAACTCCTGGACCAAGTCAGAAAAGCATGCATATATACAAAGCTGGATCTTAGAGGAGCTTACCACTTGGTACGAGTAAAAGAGGGCGATGAATGGAAGACGGCCTTCCGCACCAAGTATGGGCTATTTGAATATCAGGTCATGCCCTTCGGACTTTGCAATGCCCCGGCCGCCTTTCAATATTTTATGAACGATGTCCTCAGAGAGCTCATAGATGTATGTGTTGTTGTTTACATTGACGACATCCTCGTATATTCTTCATCGGAATCTGAACATCGGAAACACGTGAAAATGGTCCTCGAAAGATTGCGTCAACACAAACTTTTCGCTAAGTTGGAAAAATGTGTTTTCAACGTGACTGAAGTAGAATTCTTGGGATTCATATTATCACCTGGCGGAGTGCGTATGGATTCAAAGAAGGTCGATGCAGTTCTCAAATGACCATCACCATCCTCCGTAAAAGGTGTGCAAAGCATGTTAGGCTTCGCTAACTTTTACCGCAGGTTTATCCCCGAATTCTCTCGAATAGTCCAGCCCATCACTGCCTTGTTAAAGAAAAACAAACGTTTTGAATGGTCTACCGAGGCGGAACAAGCTTTCCAGGATTTGAAGACTAAATTTATCTCTGCACCAATCTTAAAACACCCTCGCCCCGAACTCCCCTACATCGTGGAAACTGATGCTTCAAGCCTTGCCATGGGGGCAGTTCTATCACAAAAGGACCCGGTAACCAATCAGTTGCATCCCGTGGCATTTTGGTCCCGCAAATTCTCGCCTCCTGAAATCAATTACACGATTACTGACAAGGAACTTCTGGCTATCAAGTCTGCCTTTAAGGCTTGGCGGCATTATCTGCTGGGGGCCCGACACACCGTTACTGTGATTACGGATCACCGAAACCTGCAATATTTGAAGACCGCAAAAGCCCAATCCTCTAGACAACTCCGTTGGGCATTATTCTTTGCCGAGTTTGACTTCATAATTACCTATCGACCTGGTACAAAGAACGGTAAAGCCGATGCCCTTTCTCGGATGGGAGTGGAAGAACACTTGGTCAACCCTAAACCTGTACCAATCATTCCCGAACAAAGAATTCTGGGTGTAATCGCCACAGAATCCATAGAGGAAGTTAAGGATAAAGCCAGGCAACTTGTAACTCCAGCAGACATACAGAATTGGCATCTGCAGGGAAAGGACTTTGCAGTAAAGGACAACTTATTGTATTTCCAAGAACGATTATACCTACCCAGCACAGATTTACAGAAAAAAGTAATCTCTTGTTATCACGACTCTTTAATGGAAGGTCATCCCGGTATAGCCAAGACCTCAGAAAAGATCAAGCGCTACTTCTGGTGGCCGTCTTGGAAAAAAGATATCAGAGACTTTATAATGTCCTGTGGAGTATGCGCCCAAAACAAGAGTCAAAAGGAAAGACCAGCAGGCCTCTTACGCCCTATTGACATCCCACCTCGCCCTTGGCATACGCTTTCTATGGACTTCATCACCGATCTACCTCCATGCTCCGGATACAATACGATTCTAGTAATCGTGGACTTATTCTCCAAGATGGCGCATTTCATTCCGCTCAAAGGATTGCCAACAGCAGCAACTCTGGCCCGAGAATTTCTCGAAAACATCGTCCGACTGCACGGTTTTCCTTCGGTTCTAATTTCGGATCGAGGTAGTCAATTTATTTCTCATTTTTGGCGAAGTTGCTGTCGGTCGGCTCAAATTGATGTGAGACTATCGACCAGTCACCACCCTCAGACCGACGGACAAACCGAGAGGACCAATCAAACTCTGGAACAGTATTTACGCTGCATGCTGCAACAAACTGAAAAAACTTGGAAAGATATCCTTTGGATAGCCGAATATGCCTACAATAACTCTGTCCATTCGGGAACTGGGAAAACCCCGTTTTTTCTTTTGTACGGCAGTCACCCTCGAACCTCGGAGTTGGATCCCCTCCAAGATCTTGAAACACCAGCAGTAGACTACCTGCATTCTACAATCACCCAAGCCTTTAAGGAAGCTGTTTCTCACCTTCAAAGGGCTAAAGAACAATACAAGAAAGGAGCAGATCAACATCGGAAGGAAGCCCCTCACTATCAAGTAGGGGATCAAGTCTGGTTATCCACCAAATATCTATCTCTAAAAGGGCCACGCACATTCAACCCAAGATACCTTGGTCCCTATTCCATCACTACCATAGTAAACCCAGTAGCGGTCAAGTTGGACTTGCCCCTGCACATGAAGATACATCCAGTCTTCCACGTCTCTCTATTAAAACACGTGCAACCTCAAACCCGACTAACCAAATCTCCAAAACCTATCCTAGTGGATGGAGAACTCGAGTTTGAAGTCAAAAGCATTCTAGACTCCAAGATCTCCAAATCTAAACTATTCTACCTAATTGACTGGAAAGGCTACGGCCCCCAAGAGAGATCCTGGGAACCTGCTGAATATGTCCACGCTCCTCGCTTAATCAAAAGATTTCACCGAACATTTCCTGACAAGCCAAAACCCCCGGAGAAGCCCGGTTTGGGAGGGGCCTTGAGGGGGGGTACTGTCATGATCTCTGCTTCCAAAAGGTCAGGGTTTTCCCAACTCCCTTGGAAGCAGATCCATAACCCAGGTTCCGAGTGCCAACCAGTCCCAATTGGGACCTTTTGGACCCAGTCCTGGCGCCAGTGGCACCAGACTCATAAATATGCCCAGTCCCAGCGCTGGAAGCGCCGGGCTCATAATGCTTGGGTGGACTTACCTTCAGCAGACCATGCTGCTTACTTGCCTGCCAGTTGAGCCTCTGATCCTCTTCTGTTTGGAACTACTTTTCCTGTTGGGTGGGGCTGGAGCCACTCCCTAGATTCAGAACACTGGAACTCTTCTGGAAGGCAGGAACTCTTTTCTTACCAGGAACTCTTTTCTTACTTAGGCGTGGCTGTGGAAGGAGACACCTAAGCACTACAGGAGGCTATTTAAACCACACCCGGTGGATGAATCTTGCTTTGCGTTATTCTGCAACCTCTGCAGCAGAACGCTCATCGTGTCTTCTGCATCCGGTCCTGGGCCTAAGGAAAAAGGCTTACCATCCTGAATCCAGTCTTCAGCAACACCTATAAAGACAAGAAAGAACAGGTTAGCATTCCGGCATCTGAAAGGCAAAGGCTTACCATCCTGAATCCAGTCTTCAGCAACACCTATAAAGACAAGAAAGAACAGGTTAGCATTCCGGCATCTGAAAGGCAAAGGCTTACCTACTCTTCGTACGCTCCGGAGGCCTTCGGCGCTGCATCCCGCATCTGAAAGACAAAACAAGGTGCGTTTAAAGACATTGGGGAACTTTAATACTCACGTGCCATTACTCCTTTCCACATCTAATCCAGTGGGTATTCCGGCACCCTGCAGCCGCTCCGAACTCGTACCTGCAAAATAAAAAGACAGTTAGAGCGCATAGTGAAGCAGGCAACAAGCGCTTACTTACGTGCTTCCAGGCGCTTCTATTCATCACACGGGCTCCATCTTCAACTCACTTCAGCCCATCATCCGCCATCGCCGGAACCCTGCAAAACAAGAGACATCATTACTAAAGACTTTAAAGACATTTGAATGACTCGAAACTTACCGTTCGTGCAGTAAACGACGGACAGCAGTCCTCTGAAGTCAAGAGGCCTGCGCTACCTATCCAGTGAAGAAACTGGTTACAGCACCCTGCCCCGAGGCAGATGGAGAGCTCGGCATTCACTTACCTAAGGTGAGAGCGTTAACCTTTGGGGGTCTACAGGAGAGGAGAAGAGGAAAGAGATAGGGACACCCCAATAACCCCAGTTCATTAACCCCATATTTTCTATCTGCAGACCTCTTACTCTACACGTCAGGCATACAGTGCACAGAGGTCCAGCCCAAAGAGCCAACCGGGTGCTACACATCACCTTTGAAGATACGGTAGTCGCCCAGTCAAGACCGGCGCCTCTGCGAGAATCAGGTGAGCGTTACAATATGCAAGGGTGGTAGTACATGTAGTGCATCATAGTGCAAGTGTGTGGGTCAGTAAGGACATGCACTCAACATATGCATGTGCAATCAAGTGACCATCAGTGTCCTCTACACATCACATGTGAACATTCACCATGTGTACACCCCAGCATGTCAAACCACAACTATCCCCTCACACCTGAAAGGTAAACACAACACATGAACAGGCATTGATCAGCAGAACACAACATGTACATAGGATACCACAATTACAATGTCAGGGTTCCCATCACACTGCAGGGCAAGGCAACTATCAACAACAAAACACCCCCCCTCCCTCACAAATGACCATGACCCACTGAACAACTGCACCTGGGTCATGGAGCCTTCAACCCTCAATTTCACCTGGCCACAGGATCACCCTTCCCCTTCGTCACCATCTCCCACCTTGTGTGTAAAAAGGTCCCTGCACCCTCAGAGTCCACCCTCATTTGCAAAATCACAAAATCCAAGCCAGAAAAACGAACCAGAACACCCTCCAGTAGATGACTTGACGTAGCAGTACCTCACAAAGGCCAAGTACTACCACAATCATGTAACAACCAAGGTAGCAGAGTAAAACAATGTCACAACAGGATGTGAACCATGTGTGGTACATAACATAGAATGATGCACCATGAACGGATGTGTACTGTCACAGGTCCCGTGTACAGGCGCAGGAGTGGCACGAAACAACCACCTCCACCGTGGCCCGGGTGCCTGCAAGGTCAAACTCACACAGGCCTCTGAGACCCTGGTGGGGAAGGAGGGTCAGGGATATGCAGTCGGGACAGGTGTTGGCACACTGGATAACTGGAATGAGTGGCAGGAGAGGGGAGGAGGAATGACACATGAAAGTAGGGAATGCACGAAAATGTACTACCTGCATGAACACATACACAATCCGAACAAACTTGGACATCATTGTCATGGCCTTCTGTAGTCCAGGCTTAGGAGTGGCACGAACCAACCACCCCCTCTAGGGTTCTGGCGCCTGCAAGTTTGGGGCTTACACAGGCATCCGCAACCCCAGCGGGGAAAGAGGGTTAGGGAACGTTGCTTGGATAGGTACGGGAAGCAGGAACACCGGGTAGAGGGCACAGGGTTTAAAATTGGATAGGACTCCGGGTGATTAGGGGAAAACAAACATACCAAATTGAATTACACATTCATCTATGCATTAGTGCACCCCCCAGAAAGCCTATGCAGAGCAGTTTGAAAGAAAAACAACAAGACACTTAGCTCTGGTTTTGAGTGCTGGCCTCCTGCCTGCGCACTCTCAGGTCCGGTTACAGGAGCACTTCAATGCTGCAAAGAGAGCCACAGTTAATAATCTGTCCGTGCCCATAACACAAAAACACACTACCAAATATGCCTCATAGCAACAAACTACTCTACAAACAGACAATCTGGTGTAGATGCTTCGTACCCATATGTAACATTACCCCTGTGATGGGTCATACACAGTCAATGCAGTAAGTCATCCGCCGGTGGGTGCGTGGCAAATGGAACACCAATGTGTCACAATTCACACAACATGCAATGTTCCCTGGGTAAGCAGACAGACCCATATAGCAAGGCATGACTTCAGAACAAGTCGTGTTCCACCATGACCAAAACAAAGTAGGCAGTGCATGTTTCAAAATGTACATGGAAATGAAATGCACTGCACCCGAGTATGTCCCTTGCTGTATGTCCCTGTGAGCTGCCCCTTTCCATGTCTCGGAAGGCTACATGGTTGATACAAGTGCCTCAATGGACCGGAGGGTATGTGCCACTGCCCCTGCAGGTGCCCCAGACAACCTTACAATCAACAGCCATCAGTCCACCAACACATCTGAGCTGTATTGTGTGCTTCAACACCAATATTCGTCCAAGCTCACCCTCAGTGCTGTTACTAAGCCTGCATGTGCAACTCGCCTGGTGCAAGCTTTGCTGTGTTGTGGCCCCCCTGTGCTGCTCACCTTGCCTGGAGTTCCTTGGAACACGTCAGCAGTTCTAGGATGTAGGTCTGCAATCCCTTTGCCTCTGCTTGTGCACACATGTGCATGTGGGCACCAACAAACGTGTCCAGAATTCAGACGTCCAATGGGCCATGTCTGCTGGCAAAGGTGGTCTGGAGGCTCATCCCCCTGCAGAAAGGGCATGAAACACATGATTAATGCTTTAAAGTCATCTGTGTGTGTCTCTTCAGGCATCTCATTACTGGACCATGTCAGAGACTTACATCAGAAATCACACCATCAGTCCGTCTTTCACATCCAAAGTGTGGAACACACTATCTATGACATGAATTGCAACAAGCACGTGTACAGTAAAGATAAGAAACATACTACACAATGCATAGCAATGAATGTACACATTAATCATGAAACACCCCATCTAGCAAAAGCTGAACAGTGGACAATAACACCGCAATCATCCCCACTACGGGTGTCAACACAAGTTACACAGCACCAGACATGCCACAGATATGACAGTCCAAAGCCCTTGTGTAATAGGCTGTCACACCGAACCATCCTTGCGAGCCCATGGATAAGGGAGGCAGGAGTGGCATATGTGAGTCAAGGACCCCAAGCAGCAAACACATACACAAGACAAGCCTGAAGGGCCCAGCTGGAACAGACAGTGGATGCCTTCAAAAGCCACAAAGCACCGCATTGTCACATGTAAGCACAATAGACAAGCAATTTTAAACTATATTAACTAATTACACTAACTATGAAAAACCTACATTACCTAATTAAACTAACTATCAAACAGAAACTTAACTAACTAAACTAAAAGAAAAATCAAAAATGGCCACATACGACACGGGGGGAGGGGAGGCACCCAGGAGGGGGGAGGTACAGGGTGCTGCTCAACACCCACATGCGATGATGCTGAGCCAAACAAAAAAACCTCCATGGGCTCAACGCCTGCACAGCCCGACCTATGTGGGAGATAGATGGTCGTCCGAGTCTGGCTCATCCTGGAAAGGAGGATGTGGCACAGTAGCCTGGCCACGCCTAGCCGCAGCTTGCCCCTCGTCGGCAGCAAGTCTGCCGGACGGGTGAGCCTGGTTCTGTGTGGCGATGTGACGTAGGTCTGCATGCAGAACCTCACGTGATACACGTGCTTCCTCTTGCAAGGTAGCACGTGTAACACGGAGTTCCTCCTGCAAGGCCTGGCTGGACAACCGCTGCACCTCCCGGCAAGCCTGTAGCTCAGCCTCGATGGTATGCTCAAGCTGTGCAAACCTATCCTCTGCCCGCTGCCTCTGGGACATCATAAGGACACCCAGAGTGAATTTGAGGGAAGCATACTCCTCCCTCAGGGCATCCATGTGCGCCTCTGTGTGAGCAGCAATTGCTTTACGCAGAGACGACATTTCAGCCTGGCATGCCCTGTCTGAGGCCGCCATGCCCAGCCTGAGCGAGCGGGCCATGGACTGTGCCGCCTGCTGCTGGAGAAGCACCTGCCTAGCAGGGGGGAGCACAGATCGGGCCACACGCTCCATGCTCTCAGCGATGTTCTCCATTGCTGCCCCCTGCCGTTCTGAATTGGCAGTCATGTCTTGCTCCCACTCAGTATACTTCGGTTGCGCGCTTCGACCGCGTTGCTGGGCTTGACCCCTGCGGGACCCAAGGACCGGGTGTCCTCGCTGTGTTGGCACCGCCCGCGGCTGCATGACTACATGCCCCCGTCGACGTGATGTCCCAGGCACATCAGTGACTGGTGTGGAGGGTGACCCTGCGTCCCAATCCACCACGGGCGGAGGAACCAAGACTGTCTGATCCCTCAGTGCAGGTGTCACGGACAGAGGAGTGTCCACATCAGAATCACTCACCCCTGACACATGGACTTGATGCTCATCCAACTCGACATGGACGTCAGAGTCGTCATCAAGGCTGGACTCATAGGCAGCCAGAGACAAGATGGACTGTAGCACTTGGGGGTTTTCGTGGCCTACCACCCCACGACCCCCACTTGTGCCGGGGTGATGTAGTGGTAACAATCCTGTGTCTGGCATGACAACACCATCCTCCGGCTCCATTGCGTCATCATCTGAAAAATAGAGAGAAAAAAGGTCACTACACATGTCAGAAGCACACAACACACACACACACACTGACAACAAACATATCAGGCAGACATGTGACACACAACATATAACCTGGCATGCATGCTGGGTCAACTTTGAATTTCTTCTGTGATCAGACCTGTTGAAAGGTGGCAGTTTCCATGGAAGTGGGTCTATGCAGTGCAGAAAATGTGTACGCCACTCACTACCTACATGTACAAGGACTCCATGGTGTGTGTCAGGAAATGTGAAGGCAGTGCAAGGTCAAATTCAGGCATCACGTGCATTGTGCATTCAATGTGTAGCATATCTAGAAGCCAAGCACCCCTCCACACAAGTACAAAAGCAGGGATGCCTAGCATGGTATCAAAAGGCTGACCATAGAGCTGTGTATTGACAGGCAGTGTTGACTGGCATCAACAGCTTAATGTGATTCAAGTGGCAACACTGCACATGATGATGGGACAGTAAGCAGGACACATGATGAAAACTCTGGAGGCCACCCACGTGTGAAGAAGACACTACAACAGTTGGACAGAGTCATTGGCCATTAAACAGGCTTAGGCCTGTGAGCCACACAGATTGTCAGACCCTAAACATGTGTGCAACGCAGTACTGACCCACAGTTGACATCGGAAGGCTGATGAGATGCCATGCAATGTATGTCACCCAGGACTTGTATTACAGTGATCATCCAGTCAAGGACACATAGGGGCATGCGTGCAATGCACATGGAGCATGAATGGGCACTCATGTCCCTGCGGGACATCTGACCTATGCACAGTACAAGTGAGATACCCTGCATCAAGTACTAAGGCTGTACCACACGGCATATGTCTGGCAGATTGTACGCTGGAAGTTAGCATCTACACAGGACGCATGAACAGGAAAGTACACATTGGCAAGGTTGAAGCAGACCAGTGCAAAGGTGGAACTGGGGTGCAGAGTGGCGGAGGAGGGGCAAGGGAGCATGCCTACATGGAGTCCCCGCATGCAGGCAGAGGAGACATGCACGTCAGTCATGCAATGACATTGTGCCTGGGCTGAGAGGAAGGTCACCCCACGCCACATGCAGAAGGGCCAGTGAGCTGGAACATGGACCGGAGGGGCATACTTGTAACCAGCATGTCAGTAGGGTGCAATAGTGGTGATGCGGACAGTCCCCGTCTGCTCCACATGTCCACCATCCAGCAGAGCAGACATGCATCACGGAAGCATTGCATTACTTACACATCAGAACCATGTACACGTCACATGTAGTGGCAATCATGCACAACACATCCCACAAGTGAAACACACACGTCCTCAACAAACACGCATCAACACTCACTGGACGGGGCATCAAAGTCCAGCATCTCTCCCACTCCTTCGACCAATTCAGGTGGTATGAACTCCGCAACGAGTGCCTCATGTGGAGTGAGCTCTTCCTCCTCTGGTGCAGGCCCACCGCCAGTCACCAGAGTCAAGTTGTAATTAGAGGCACGCTTAGCCTTAGTGCTGCGTTTGATGTCATTCCAACGCTTTTTGCACTCTTGCGCCGTGCGCAGCTCATGGCCGAATGAACTGACATGTTCCGCAACATGCTTCCAGTGGGTGTCATGGTGGGCAGCCGTAGTCTGATCATTGGCACCCACTAGCATGTCACGGCTGTGGCCCCGCACGTAGCCCACGAGGAAGTCCAGTTCGTGCTTGCAGAAAGGCTTCTTCCTCGACGTGCAGGAGGTCGTGGCTGTGTGTGGGGTCCCAGTCTTTGCTGCAGGTGCAACCTTCCTCCTCTTGGACTGTGGTGCAGACCCTGGCTGGCTAATGCCGCCCTGACCAGTATGGCCTGTGGGTTCGGTGGATTGAGCCAAGGGAGTGGCAGGTGGAGGGACGACCAAAGGCCTGACTTGTGTCAGTGGCATCTGGGTGCCCTCTAATGGACCCTGTGCAGCAACATCCGCTGTGGCAGGGTCATTGACCGCAATGGTCCTGGTTGGCAGATTCACAACCGGGGTGTTGTTGGGTGCATCTGCCCCCGCACTTGCCAACACCCAGCTGTTCGGGGCAGCAGATGACATAACTGCCCCAGGGACACGTGTCTTGGTCTGAGCAGCCCTGCCTGCCCCAATGGTTTCCCTGCTGGCCTGTTGGAAATCTACCGAGGGCTCCTCAAGTGCCAACGCAGCCTGCGCTGGCAGACCCTGAGCCTTGGGGGCGGTGTCCACAGCTGCACCTGCAGCTACCACTACCCTTGGGCCCGTGGCAGTCGATGGAACGGACTGCCGGGTCACACGGGCGCCAGTGCCAGATGCAGAAGCTGCATCCCCCGGAACCACAGGGGGTGGTGGCATGACTGCACCGACACATGGCACAACATTGTGCTCAAGTGGCGCACCCCTGCCTCTTCCCCCTCTGTGGCTGCCCTGGACACCCTGGAGTCCCCCTACTCCCTGGTCACCACGGCCACGTCTGCGACCACGCCCGCCACGAGGAGTACACCCAGCTGAGGCGCCCCTCACCTTTGGTGTCCTCCCAACCATGGCACAGATGTAGTAGTGCCGGCACAGATGGAGTAGTGCCAATGGGAGGTGTACACCACAATTGACCTGGGCAATTGGGGTGAAGGGGGTGGGAAGCAAGATGTTAACAGCCCCCCTGCACCTGCAAGGCTGTATGTGACCCCGGTGATGTAGTGACGGGTCACGCAACGCTCAGGCACCCCAAAACCGCAGTAAAACCATGCACGCAACCCTGCAGCCTACTTGCGTGGAATCAACCTCCCGCAGTGCGCAGTGTCAGCCAGTAACACGAATAACGCGTACGTGTGGGACACGCAGGCTACTATGACCTCGAAAATGGGTGCAATACACAGGGGCACCCGCAGTGGGAAAAATAGCGTGTGCGACTCACCGTCTGACTAGCGCGATGCAGAAAAAGACGCATAGCCAATACCCCCGCCAAAAGAAGAGATACATCCTTGATAGCTGTGAAGTTGTGATGGTGCGCGAAACAACAGGAAGCAGCAACACATGTCGGTCTCCACGAAAGGCACGTACAGCAAACTGCTGCCCCCGCTCACCTTTAACCCGTGCTGAGGGAAACGCCCACGCGTGTCACGTCACTTACGCGCATGGGCCCTTTCCTCGGATTACACGCATTCCCACGCGAACGTGTAGTTTTTCACGCGCGTTGAAATGCCCATGCACGCCTGCGCGCGTCACGTCAC
The DNA here is from genome assembly GCF_040938575.1 of Ambystoma mexicanum. Classification (NCBI taxonomy): domain Eukaryota; kingdom Metazoa; phylum Chordata; class Amphibia; order Caudata; family Ambystomatidae; genus Ambystoma; species Ambystoma mexicanum. Next base: position 963,814,070 of record NC_090941.1, on the reverse strand, counting down.
AGAGGCGCTTGCGCTTGAAGGGCCTTCTGTCCAATGAAATCGTGTATGCGTGCAGACGCGCTTACGCGCTAAGGGCCTTGCCTCGAATTACACGCTAACGTGCAGAATTTTCACGTGCCAAATCACTCTGTATCAAGCTGGCCACGCGTAAGCACACGGAAGACCACGCTCCTGCCCAAAAGGCCGAATTACTGCCCCCCAGAGCCCCGAGCAGCCTCCCACGAGCCATCTGATGCTGCCTGCCTGCCTGCCTGCCTGCCTGCTGCCACCGTGCCCTGGCATTTGGTGCCTGCACATCAGCCATCTGCAGGGGTCCAGTTGCTGTGTCCACCCCTGCTGGAACAGAAGACTCCCGACTGGGATACCATCGCTCCACAGCCCAGCCCCAGGACCCAGTTTCCCACCCACACCTGCCTCGGGGGTCGCCATGTCGGGGCAAACACCATCCGAGACCACTGGCGACCCCCAGCCAGAGGGGCAGAGGGCCACCAGCTTCAGTCAGAAGGAAGTTGGTGTCCTGGTGGAGCATGTCCTGGGGCATTATGATGCCCTCTTCGGATCATCACGCGCCAACAAGGATGGACGGGACGAGATCTGGACGGACATCGTGACTGCCATCAACGCGGAGGGGGTGGCAGTCCGACTATTACATCATGTCAGGAAGCGCCTGGAGGACTTCAGGTCCAGGACCCTCAACAAGGCCCGGCGCCTCTTGAAGGCAGCGGATGCTAAGGGGCGCCGGGGCCACTTGTCGGAAGATCAGATGAGGGTCCTGAAACGCATATCCCCAGCGCTCCACGTCCAGGTCCTTCAGAGGCAGACCCGTCTGGAGTCGCGCGGTAAGTGGCCAGGCATTGCTGTGTGAGACAGGGCATGTTGCAGTGTGCTGGTTGTCTGATACTTGCCTGTATGTGTGACATAGGCCATGTACGCGTGTGTGTGTGTGTGCAGGGACATCATGGTCATGCATGTGAGACCAGTAATGTGTGAAGCACACGGTTGGTGTATGTGTTTAAATGCTACATGGGGAGCCCTATGCGGAATGGACACATGAGAGCATGCCAGTCTCTGTTCCTGGACATGGGTGGGGGTGAGGGATGGGTGATGATGCTATGTACATGTATGGTTTCCATGTCTGTGTGTCTGACCTGCGTGTCTGTGACTTGTGAATGCCATGGATGCATGACACATGTCTGTGTCAATGTTCAGATCCACTGATGCAGCCTAGCTATCCTTGCATCCACTGTGTCTGGGGTGTACGAGTCCAGATGGATGAAAGTACGGTGAAGTGTGTGAATGTGATAGGCATGACCCGTGATGCTTGTGAGTTCAAAAACAACATTGTATGTTTCAAGAGTCCCTTGGACATGTTTGCTTATGTCCATAGCATGCGCCATGCCTGTTACTGCATGTGTTTTGCCTGCACTGACCCATGTGTCGTGGAGGGACATGATGGAAGTGATCTTTGACAGTGTAACTCATTTGCTATTGCTTCCTATCTAGGGGACAATTGTACAGTACCCTGATGCTTGTGTTCTATGTCTCCCTCTACACAGCGCAAAGTGAAGAAGAGGACGGAGACGGCGCTGTGGAACAAAGCGGCGGGGATGCCCCCACGGCTGCAGCGGAAGGGGTGGGTGAGCCCCCACAGGGGCTTGCAACAGCGGAAGACGGTGTGGAGCCATCCAGGTTGGTGGTTTCCACAGAGGAGGAGGAGGCCGCTACTGAGCCGCACATGGGGCCTGGTGGGGGCATCCCTGCTGGTGCAAGTGGTGCAGTCCAGGGGCAGGGGCAGGAGGCAGCACAGGTCGCCGTGGAGGTGCCTGTGCATGTCACTGTCCCTGACACTGTGACTGCACTACCATGCACCAGCAGGGATGCCCCATCCCAGGCCCATCCGCAGGTAGGGGGGATGTCCATGTCATCTGACTCCCCTCCACCTGCGGGCGAGGGGACCCCTGGCCGTATGGAGAAGGTCCTGATTGGTGTTGCATTGCGCACGGGTGTCATTCGTGATAAGGTGCGAGCTTCACGGGGGGAGCACGCACGTCATCACGAAGAGCACCGTGCCAACGTGGCCCAGTTGGGAGCGGTCGTGGTCGGGGGTCTCGTACATGTGTCGGGCACTTTGGCGACCCTCTCCTCCTCTGTGGAGGCTATGCGCCAGTCGTTCTCCATGCCGTCTTCCGGCCCAGATGCCACCAGGGCCCCCTGTGGACCTGCCCCGACCAATGCAGTCAACTCGGTGGGGATCCCATCCCTGCCACAGTCGGGAGCCAGAGGTCCAGCAGGGGTGGACACACCAGCAACTGGACCCCAGCAGATGGAGGATGTGACGGCATCATCGGGCAGGGCACGTGCATGATGGCGTCGGTGGATTCCATCAGCCTGGATGCCGTCGTGCTGGCACAGGCAGTTGCGTCGGAGGCAGCGGCATGCTCGACGTGGGAGGCATCATGGCTCGGGGCCATCAGCATCAGGGGTGCAGGCATCGGCCGGAGGGCAGGAGAACCCTGGAATGGGAGTGGCTTCCGTGTGGGAGCGGTTGGGCCAGCAGATAGGTGCGGAGCGGCAGCGGGCAGAGGAGGAACGGCTCACAATGGTCAGGGCGGAGAACTCCATGCGGAGGGCGCTGAAGCGGGCTAAGTGCCTCGAATGTCTTCGCAGGGAGTTGGAGCTGGACACTGCTTTATCCCTGCGAGACCTCGGGGCCAGGGAACATGCCCGCCTCCAAGCCATTGAACAGGAGTTCGATGATGCCCTGGCCCATGACAACATCCAGTGAGCCGTTGGACTAGCCCACTGCCCTTGTAAATAGTTATGTAGTTAGTATTAGGTTTCCTTTGATTTTTTCTTGATTTTGGACCTTTTGGACAATGGCCAACATTTTTGTATATAGTTTTTTTATTACGTAGTATTTTTAGATAGGTTTCATTTCTTCAGTTGGGATCATGGATAGTTAATCTGTATATAGTTGACTGTTGGATTATGGTATTTTTTTTTTATTTACCCATGGAGCAATGGTTTTTGGTTTTGTTTTTCCCTTGGATGTACTTTTTTGAACTGTGACTTTGGACACCTTTCTTTGGATTATGATTTGTGGTTTTTCATTATTTTACGGACATGCTGCTTTTTTGTTTTTAATTCCCATTGTCGTTTGTTTATTTTTAATCCCATTTATGTTGCTTTTAATACATTTTTTTCATCAAACTTCAATGTGTAGTATCATATCATTGGTTTCATGCATGTCATGATATGGGTTTTGACATTCACTTACACCCATTGTGTGTATGTGAGGGACATGTGTTCATTTACATACTTGCCATTGGGGTTGTATTATGTAATTGGCAATTCTGAGTGGGTGGATGCAATACTTGGGTGGGTGTTTGGCATGTGGAGGCTGCCCATAAGGGCCAGGGATCTAGATTGTGATGACGTGTTGGCTGGGGGACATGTGTCAGGGCCTGCTGGCAGGTGCCTCGCAATGCTGGGGGGTGGGGGTGCAGGGGGACATGAGTGGGACATGAGTGGGGGCCTGCTGGCAGGTGCCTCGCAATGCTGGGTGGTGGGGGTGCAGGGGGACATGAGTGGGACATGAGTGGGGGCCTGCTGGCAGGTGCCTCGCAATGCTGGGGGGTGGGAGTGCAGGGGGACATGATTGGGACATGAGTGGGGGCCTGCTGGCAGGTGCCTCGCAATGCTGGGGGGTGGGGGTGCAGGGGGACATGAGTGAGACATGAGTGGGGGCCTGCTGGCAGGTGCCTCGCAATGCTGGGGGGTGGGGGTGCAGGGGGACATGAGTGGGACATGAGTGGGGGCCTGCTGGCAGGTGCCTCGCAATGCTGGGGGGTGGGGTGCAGGGGGACATGAGTGGGACATGAGTGGGGGCCTGCTGGCAGGTGCCTCGCAATGCTGGGGGGTGGGGGTGCTGGGAGACATGTGTGGGGGCCTGGTGGAGGGTGCCCTGCACTGCTGGGGGGTGGGGGTGCTGGGAGACATGTGTGGGGGACTGGTGGAGGGTGCCCATGACTGGTGGGGGTGCAGGGAGACAGGAGTGGGGGCCTGGTGGAGGGTGCCCTGCACTGCTGGGGGGTGGGGGTGCTGGGAGACATGAGTGTGGGCCTGGTGGAGGGTGCCCCTGGATGCAGGGGGGTGGGGGTGCTGGGAGACATGTGTGGGGGCCTGGTGGAGGGTGCCCTGCACTGCTGGGGGGTGGGGGTGCTGGGAGTCATGTGTAGGGGCGGTTGGAGGGTGCCCTGCACTGCTGGGGGGTGGGGGTGCTGGGAGACATGTGTGGGGGCTTGGTGGAGGTGCCTGCACTGCTGGAGGGTGGGGGTGCTCGGAGACATGTGTGGGGGCCTTGTGGAGGGTGCCCTGCACTGCTGGGGGGTGGGGGCGCTGGGAGACATGTGTGGGGGCTTGGTGGAGGGTGCCCTGCACTGCTGGGGGGTGGGGGTGCAGGGGAACATGAGTGGGGCCCTGGTGGAGGGTGCCCATGACTGCTGGGGGTTGGGGGTGCAGGGGGACATGAGTGGGACATGGGTGGGGGCCTGCTGGCAGGTGCCCCACAGTGCTGGGGGGTGGGGGTGCAGGGGGACATGAGTTAGACATGAGTGGGGGCCTGGTGGAGGTTGCCCTGCACTGCTGGGGGGTGGGGGTGGTTGGGAGACATGTCTGGGGGCCTGGTGGAGGATGCCCTGCACTGCTGGGGGGAGGGGGTGCAGGGGGACATGAGTGGGACATGAGGGGGGGCCTGCTGGCAGGTGCCCCACAGTGCTGGGGGTGGGAGTGCAGGGGGACATGAGTTGGACATGAGTGGGGGCCTGGTGGAGGGTGCCCTGCACTGCTGGGGGGTGGGGGTGCTGGGAGACATGTGTGGGGGCCTGGTGGAGGGTGCCCTGCACTGCTGGGGGGTGGGGGCGCAGGGGGACATGAGTGTGACATGAGGGGGGCCTGCTGGCAGGTGCCCCACAGTGCTGGGGGGTGGGGGTGCAGGGGGACATGAGTTGGACATGAGTGGGGGCCTGGTGGAGGGTGCCCTGCACTGCCTGGGGGTGGGGGTGCTGGGAGACATGTGTGGGGGCCTGGTGGAGGGTGCCCCTGACTGGTGGGGGTGGGGGTGCAGGGAGACAGGAGTGGGGGCCTGGTGGAGGGTGCCCTGCACTGCTGGGGGGTGGGGGTGCTGGGAGACATGTGTGGGGACCTGGTGGAGGGTGCCCTGCACTGCCGGGGGGTGGGGGTGCTGGGAGACATGTGTGGGGGCCTGGTGGAGGGTGCCCCTGGCTGGTGGGGCGTGGGGGTGCTGGGAGACATGTGTGGGGGCCTGGTGGAGGGTGCCCCTGACTGGTGGGGGGTGGGGGTGCAGGGAGACAGGAGTGGGGGCCTGGTGGAGGGTGCCCTGCACTGCTGGGGGGTGGGGGTGCTGGGAGACATGAGTGTGGGCCTGGTGGAGGGTGCCCCTGGATGCTGGGGGGTGGGGGTGCTGGGAGACATGTGTTGGGGCCTGTTGGAGGGTGCCCATGACTGCTGGGGGGTGGGGGTGCAGGGGGACATGAGTGGGACATGAGTGGGGGCCTGCTGGCAGGTGCCCCACAGTGCTGGGGGGTGGGGGTGCAGGGGGACATGAGTTGGACATGAGTGGGGGCCTGGTGGAGGGTGCCCCTGGATGCTGGGGGGTGGGGGTGCTGGGAGACATGTTTGGGGGCATGGTGGAGGGTGCCCTGCACTGCTGGGGGGTGGGGGTGCTGGGAGACATGCGTTGTTGATCAGTAGTGCAAGGTGACATGTGGCTTGGCTGGGGGGCATGCCCATGGTGGATGGGCTGCCTGCGGGACATGAGCAGGGGTGCAGGGTAGTCCCCCGTGGTGTGGGCTGCCTGCAGGGACCGTGGAGGTTGTAGAGCGAACACCTGGGAGGACCCACACGGCCAATTCACGTGTAGTACTCCCCAGAACCCCTGAAATACACGTACCCTGCTGAAATCGCGTGTGAGACTTCCCGCGCACCCGAAATACACGTACCCAGGACATTTGCGTGTGGAACTTCCCGCGCACCCCTGAAATACACGTACCCTACTGAATTCGCTTGTGAAACTTACCGCACACCCCAGGAATACACGTACCCAGGACATTTGCGTGTGGAACTTCCCGCGCACCCCTGAAATACACGTACCCTGCTGAATTTGCTTGTGAAACTTCCCGCACACCCCAGGAATACACGTACCCAGGACATTCACGTGTGGAACTTCCCGCGCACCCCTGAAATACACGTACCCTGCTGAATTCACGTGCGAAACTTCCCGCGCACCCCGAAATACACGTACACAGGACATTCGCGTGTGGAACCTCCCGCACACCCCTGAAATACACGTACCCTGCTGAATTTGCGTGTGAAACTTGCCGCGCACCCCGAAATACACGTACACAGGACATTCACGTGTGAAACTTCCCGCACACCCCAGGAATACACGTACCCAGGGCAATCGCGTGTGGATCTTCCCGCGCACCCCTGAAATACACGTACCCTGCTGAATTTGCGTGTGAAACTTCCTGCGCACCCCGAAATACACGTACACAGGACATTCGCGTGTGGAACTTCCCACGCACCCCTGATATACACGTACCCTGATGGAATCGCGTGTGAAACTTCCCACGCACCCCTGAAATACACGTACCCTGCTGAATTCGCGTGTGAAACTTCCCGCGCACCCCGAAATACACGTACACAGGACATTCGCGTGTGAAACTTCCCGCACACCCCAGGAATACACGTACCCAGGACAATTGCGTGTGGAACTTCCCGCGCACCCCTGAAATACACGTACCCTGCTGAATTTGCGTGTGAAACTTCCCGCGCACCCCGAAATACACGTACACAGAACATTCGCGTGTGGAACTTCCCGCGCACCCCTGAAATACACGTACCCTGATGGAATCGCGTGTGAAACTTCCCACACACCCCAGGAATACACGTACCCAGGACAATCGCATGTGGAACTTCCCGCGCACCCCTGAAATACACGTACCCTGCTGAATTTGCGTGTGAAACTTCCCGCGCACCCCGAAATACACGTACACAGAACATTCGCGTGTGGAACTTCCAGCGCACCCCTGAAATACACGTACCCTGATGGAATCGCATGTGAAACTTCCCACGCACCCCTGAAATACACGTACCCTGCTGAATTCGCGTGTGAGACTTCCCGCGCACCCGAAATACACATATCCAGGACATTCGCGTGTGGAACTTCCCGCGCACCCCTGAAATACACGTACCCTGCTGAATTCGCTTGTGAAACTTACCGCACACCCCAGGAATACACGTACCCAGGACATTCGCGTGTGGAACTTCCCGCGCACCCCTGAAATACACGTACCCTGCTGAATTTGCTTGTGAAACTTCCCGCACACCCCAGGAATACACGTACCCAGGACATTCACGTGTGGAACTTCCCGCGCACCCCTGAAATACACGTACCCTGATGGAATCGCGTGTGAAACTTCCCACACACCCCAGGAATACACGTACCCAGGACAATCGCATGTGGAACTTCCCGCGCACCCCTGAAATACACGTACCCTGCTGAATTTGCGTGTGAAACTTCCCGCGCACCCCGAAATACACGTACACAGAACATTCGCGTGTGGAACTTCCCGCGCACCCCTGAAATACACGTACCCTGATGAAATCGCATGTGAAACTTCCCACGCACCCCTGAAATACACGTACCCTGCTGAATTCGCGTGTGAGACTTCCCGCGCACCCGAAATACACATACCCAGGACATTCGCGTGTGGAACTTCCCGCGCACCCCTGAAATACACGTACCCTGCTGAATTCGCTTGTGAAACTTACCGCACACCCCAGGAATACACGTACCCAGGACATTCGCGTGTGGAACTTCCCGCGCACCCCTGAAATACACGTACCCTGCTGAATTTGCTTGTGAAACTTCCCGCACACCCCAGGAATACACGTACCCAGGACATTCACGTGTGGAACTTCCCGCGCACCCCTGAAATACACGTACCCTGCTGAATTCACGTGCGAAACTTCCCGCGCACCCCGAAATACACGTACACAGGACATTCGCGTGTGGAACTTCCCGCACACCCCTGAAATACACGTACCCTGATGGAATCGTGTGTGGAACTTCCCACCCGCCCCTGAAATACACGTACCCTGCTGAATTTGCGTGTGAAACTTGCCGCGCACCCCGAAATACACGTACACAGGACATTCACGTGTGAAACTTCCCGCACACCCCAGGAATACACGTACCCAGGGCAATCGCGTGTGGATCTTCCCGCGCACCCCTGAAATACACGTACCCTGCTGAATTCGCGTGTGAAACTTCCTGCGCACCCCGAAATACACGTACACAGGACATTCGCGTGTGGAACTTCCCACGCACCCCTGATATACACGTACCCTGATGGAATCGCGTGTGAAACTTCCCGCGCACCCCTGAAATACACGTACCCTGCTGAATTCGCGTGTGAAACTTCCCGCGCACCCCGAAATACACGTACACAGGACATTCGCGTGTGAAACTTCCCGCACACCCCAGGAATACACGTACCCAGGACAATCGCGTGTGGAACTTCCCGCGCACCCCTGAAATACACGTACCCTGCTGAATTTGCGTGTGAAACTTCCCGCGCACCCCGAAATACACGTACACAGAACATTCGCGTGTGGAACTTCCCGCGCACCCCTGAAATACACGTACCCTGATGGAATCGCGTGTGAAACTTCCCACGCACCCCTGAAATACACGTACCCTGCTGAATTCGCGTGTGAAACTTCCCGCGCACCCCTGAAATACACGTACCCTGCTGAATTTGCGTGTGAAACTTCCCGCGCACCCCTGAAATACACGTACCCAGCTGAAATTGCGTGTGAAACTTCCCACGGACCCCATTGATACACGTACCCCGCTTGCCGTGCTGGTACAGGGTTAGCGCAGCCCTTTGCGCTGGATTGGGGATTTTGATGGCTTTTCCCTGCGCAAGGGGCGTTCTTGGGGGCGTAACTGGCGCTGCTGCAGGGTCGCTGCGCCACTGTGCACCACGGCTGGTTTTGGTGGCTGGAATCCATGAATACGCTGTGCGCGGAAATGTATTTTAGCGCACGCGGCTGGCGCAGGGATTCGCATGCGCACACTGTGCGGCAGCCGCGTGCGCCACTTGTGCGCTGAATTCTATGAATTACCCCCATAATGTCTACGTTCGAACATAACAATTCAAAGCTGGCCCTATTGGCATATCACCGTTCAGTCATTCTTTCGGCTTCTTTACTGCGTTATAGCTGAGGAGTTTAGTATTCCAAGGGGAACACACGAGTTTGCAATCACCTCTAAAAGTCAAAATACATATGTATGTGTAGCAAATACAATTGAGTTTAAACTGGAAACGCCTGCGCATAAAGCAGGTGTCGCATTTCCCAGGGCCCTCGAAATACCCTTTGAACTGAAGGATTTTCGCCAGGCGGTGCGAGAGCCGCGGAACATTCCCTGATCCCCTTGGGAAGGGTAAGCAGGGCGGAGGGCAGCAGCTCGCAATAACAATAGCGAAAAGGGATTTAAAGGAAAAATCCACTGTACCAGGAAATTCAGCTTCCTAAAACTTTCCACTCTGTTGTTGGGGCTGGTGAACACGCCAACAGCGTCTGGATGGGCACCACGCAAACTAAGTGTATCGTGTCAGTGCAGAGGGTCGTTAGTGCTCCCACCTGAGCTGAAAGACAGTTTTCAAGCGCGGCAACAAGTCAACTTTCTTCTTGACCCAAACAGTTTTTCTTGCTCCATGTAATAGGACCTCACATTATCATTCGAGAGCCAGAGAATGTAATGCGTCTGTCATGTGGTATTAACTGCAGATTCGAAGGCTGCTGACCTTGCGCCTAATTTGAAAACCACTGCAGTCTGGACCATATCAGAAAATAGCCGCCTCCGCCAACAGAGGCCATCCACTTCTTGGACAGTCTGGGGAGACTGCATAACAGGAGCTGTTTGAAGTCAGCTTTCCCCTTTTCAAACGAGAATACAAATTGCAACTAGAAATTAGCTCTGTCCTGAAGGCATGAAGGAACAGAGGTAGAAAAATGTTTTGAAACATTCACAGTAAGGGGAGCTTGTCCTGTTTTAAAATATGGGGTTGTTTTTTAGCTTGTCCTGTTTTAAAAGATGGGGTTGTATTTTTCTTTCAAAGTCTTGCACTGTAAAATAAACACCTGGGACCTGTTCTATTGCACTGACACCAGCACCGGAAGTTGCACGCAGAAAGGCAACAGGAAGAACCGGCAGGGACATAAAACACTCGACAAGCACCCGGCGGAAAACGACACATTCTGTACTGTAGATGAAGAAACCATGTTTAAATGGATGACAGATGGCAAAACAAAACATCCCACAATAGCATAACAAGAGAAGCGTGGAAATACAGATCACAATTGGATATCAAATTATTTTTAATCTACATTGGGTAGAATTATTGCAGAAACCTCTATCTGCCTCTTAGCAAACCCAAGCACCACATTCACATGTTTTAACTGAGTTGTTTTCTTCTATCAAATCTAATTTAAAAAGGGTCCCACTGTTAACAGTTGTTATGGCATGGCAATGCGCATGGGAGCAACGCCCTCGTTTGCAGTTGTGTACATTAACGCTTGAAAGGACACACTTCAAACAAACGAAGGGTTTACCATAAGTTCCAACCTTTCACGGCCCTTGGGCAGGTGAAAACACCCTATTTTGCATTTGGCGGGTGAAAGCCCATTGATATTTATGGTCGTGTAGGTAGGTTAGCTGGTAAGAGAGCTGCCCAAGTAGCGGGTGACACCCGCCAAAAGCGTGTGATTTGAGATGTATGGTTTTACCGAATCGTGTAATTAACTCCAAAGGGGATGCAGTTAATTTTAAATGTTTAATGTTAGAGGTATTTGTACCGCGCACTGTCACCAACGGAGTTGGTCCCCAGGCGCTCCGGTGGATCTGCAAACAAGAAAGTGGGATGGGTTAGTAGGTGAAGTGGGAGTGAGAGGAGTGGTGCTCTGTTGGCAACTTCAACTCGGTATACACCGGGTGCTGAGCTTTGGTGTGGGTATCGGATCGAGGTCAGTCCTCATGTGCTGTTGGTGCGGCTTATGTGTTGTTGCGGTGTTGTGAAGTGCGTGCGGGTTGTGCGAGAGATGGTTGTGTAAGATTTTTGAGTGAGATAAGTCTGCAGAAATGCTGAGGTTTTTTTTTGTTAGTGGGTTGTATGAAGTTTAACATGCTAACTTTCAGAACTCTGTCCGAGTGTGGCGCTTGCCAATCCTCCAATCTCATCAGGGTTGTCGAAGGGGTTAAGCCTGGCAGGGTTCTAGGTATACGTGAGGCGCTCCCTGTACTGTTCTAACGTGCTGTGTAACTGTACTAATTGCTCCTCGCTGTTCTATTCTAGCGGGCTCTGTAGGAGTTCTAATGCTGAGGAATTGATCGGTGTGGGTTGGGTGTCTATTCCCCTCCTTGGGTGTTGGAGCTGGTGTTGTGGTCTCCTCTCACAATCTTTTTATCTAAATGTGTATGCTGGGGTTTTGGATATGGTACGGCCGGGAGGCAGTGGATGAGTGGTTTAACTTTATTCGCTGTTTTAATGCTAGCCAGTGTAGTATTTTTAGCGCAGGTGTGATGTGTTCACTTCTGGGTAGCTTGAGGAGGAGTCTGGCTGCCGCATTTTGTATGCGTTGTAGTTTTTTTAGAAGTCGGGCGGGCATGCCCAGGTATAGGCTATTGGTGTAATCTACTCTGGACACGATCAGAGCGATGATGGTAAGTGTTTTGTTGGCGAACAACAGGAACGGGAGGATCATTTTTGCTGCTCGCAGGAGGACAAAACAATTCTTGAGTAGGGCGTTTACTTGTGGTTCTAGAGTGAGGTTGTTATCCATCAGGACCCCCAGGTTTTTTACAGTTGATGATGGTGCCAGTGTGGTGCCGAGCTCTCTTGGCCAGGGGAAGTAGCTGATGTCTCCTCCCTTTTTTGAAATAATCATTATCTCTGTTTTACCTGGGTTGATTTTGTGGTGGCTGAGGTTCATCCAGTTAAATATATCACGGAGGCAATTCTTTAGTGTGGTGTTTTCTTCTCGGGTGTCTTGTATGTTGAAGATTATTTGAGTATCGTCGGCGTAGTTGTAGCATGTGAGGCCGTGTTTTTTGATGAGTTTGATTAATAGGTACATGTAGATGTTGAATTGAATCGGGGAGAAAGATGATCCTTGTGGTAGTCCGCACGTGGAGTCTCTAGGTTTGGACTTAAAAGGTTTCATCCATACGGTTTCGGTTCTGTTTGTTAGGAAGGATTTGATCCATATTAGGGTGGTGTCTGTTATTCCTATTCCTTCTAATCTCTTTATGAGGATGTTGTGGTTGACAGTGTTGAAAGCTGTGGCTAGATCGAGGAGAATCAGGGTAGTACTGTTGTCGGAGTCTGCGTTCGTTTTTAGGTCATCCCATATTGAGAGGAGAGCTGATTCTGTTCCTCTCATTGGTCTGAAACCAACTTGTGCCTGGTCTAGTAGGCAATGCTCTTCTATGAATTCTTGGGTTATTTTGTAGACGTATGTTTCTAGCAGTTTGGCTATGTAGGGCATGTTGGAAATGGGTCTCTAGTTGGATAAGTCCTCTACGTTTCCTGTTATGTCTTTGAGTAGCAGCTTGATGTAAGCCGATTTGAAGGCCTGTGGTACTTTGCCTGTTGAGATTGAGAGGCTGAGGGGATTCCTGTGGTATTCCCTGGGGGTTCCTTGTTTGAGAATTGTTTTGTATATGTCCTGGGAGCAGGGGTCTTCAGGGGAGCCTGATTTGTTGTTTTGGTTTACCAGTTTGACGAAAGTCTCTACTGATATTTCTGGGAAGCTTTGTAGCTTGTTTGGAAATTCCTCATCTGTGTCGATGGAGTTTGAGGTGTGATCGCTTGGTCTGTTTTGTATGGTGTGTTGGATGGAAGTTATTTTGTTTTTTGAAGTGGTCTCCTAGGTCATCGCAAAGTTTCATCGATGGAATTGGCGTGTTGTTGCAGCTCGGTGGGTTTTTTATTTTGTTTATGATTTTGAAGCAGTGAAAATAATACAAAAACGTGCAGCTATGGAGCGGTCAAAACGCACCATTCAAACTAAGGAGAAGACTCTGTTGTGTAGACTCTGCGGGAAAGCGATTGAATCAGCTAGACACTTGCTTACCCAATGTGAAATGTTGGAAAGCACTTATGGATGGGTTTATGATAAGTGTCAAAACCATGCCTCTCACCCATTCTGGACTAGCTTGTTTGGAGCCGATTCCTCAGTGCTATCAACAGCAGCAATGTATGTTTGGGAAGAAGTATGTAAGAAAGTCATGATAACAAATGATGATGGAACATAACACTGATTTGATATTTTGTATTTGAATGATGTCAATGCCATGAAATGCATTTTTTAGGAGAAGTTTTAATGTATATGTTATTTTAAGATCAATTGTTTTTTTGTATATGTTAGCGTGAAAAGGTTGCAAGACAACCAAAACACACTTTAAATAAAATAAAAATTTTTAAAAAATAAGGAGAAAGAGTGAAAAACACACACATCAGAAACATGTTGTTAAGGGTGCATTTACCAAGGCAAAATCTCCAGTGACATAATCCTCAGATGCAGATTTTATTCTCAGCAGTAATTCCACGCATCGCTATATTCAAACTACTAAATGTGCAAATGGATCATTGTAGGTGAGAATAGAAAGAAAGAAAGAAAGAAAGAAAGAAAGAAAGAAAGAAAGAAAGAAAGAAAGAAAGAAAGAAAGAAAGAAAGAAAGAAAGAAAGAAAGAAATACATTGAAAAAGAAAATGAAAATAAATTATTATGCAAACATTTTAAGAATAATCAAAACACTCCTAACCTAATATAAAAGTATCAAGCAAACTTGGACTGCTAAGGAACAGCCACCTGAGCACAATAAAACTCAAATCGGGAGACACCTGCTAATCAACACCCTGACAGAGCAGAGCCCAACTGCTGGTAGGAAGGAAATACAGTGCCCCTTTCCCCTTCTGAAGTCTAGCATTCCATCTGGTCCCCTCATTGCATTTTATGTGAATGGACTGCAAGAAAGGCACACCAAATGCGAGAATCGCAAAAAGAAAAACGCACTATACAAACGCAAATGCTCACAGATTGGTGAATGAAGGACAGTACATTGCAGCAGACATGAAAAGAGGAATGTTTTTCGCTGTTTCATAAAGGTATCACGGAAAAAATTCAGCAGAGTTGTAGAGACTGGATAGTCTTGCAAGAGCATTTCTTGCCCTAATCTTGCCAGAGAGTGGGGCGCGTAAGGTGAGACCTCTTGCCTCAAAGCACAATGCTGCTTATGGATGGATATTGATGCGAGCGCAAATGCTTGAAATCCCTATGGGGTTGGGCAGCTGTATGCATGATGGGGATTCATTGTACACGCTCCCTGCCATGCGAGCAGGCCAGGCAGCGTGCACAATTACACTACTCCCTGACATGCTCCCATGCCGGTAAGGGTTTTATTTTGATTGGGAACACTGCTTACCATGCGCTTTTCGGGTAGGGTTTAATTTCAATTGTGAGAACCGCTTGCCATGCTCGAATGGCAAGCGGTGCACACAATTGAAATTAAACCCTCGCAACAAAAAGTAAATGCTGCCTGGCATGCCAGCATGTCAGGCAGCATTTACTCCCTTGGCACTGCAGAGTGCAAATGTGAAGGGCAAAAGGCAGCATACAAAAATGACGAGAATTTGGCAGGCGAGGCGACACCTACATTAAAGTTTAGTTTATTACTTGTAGAACGCACCTAACCCTTAGGTATCTGGGTGCTTAAACATATCAAGATTGTTACAGTTACAGAGAGATGTTACAGTTACAAAGAGAGAACAAATAAACACAAATGTTATAGTTACAATTACATAGTATTGACAAGTCAATGGGATCATGTAGCAAAGTGGTCAATATGGTAATAGTGGGAGATGCTAGTCAAGAAGCCAGTCTTTCACTTTGGATCTAAAAGTCCAAAAGGAGGGTTCGGCTCTAATGGAGGTGAGGAGGGAGTTCCAACATTTGACTGCTGATACTGGAAAGCTCGACCCCCCTGCCGTTTTCAGTTTATACTTGCGTATATTGAGGCAATGTAGGTAGGTGGATCTGGTGGTTCTAGTGGATTGGTGCCCAGAGAATTTGTCTGACAAGTTTTGAGGGGCTTTGTTAGCTAGGTATGTGTGAGTAATTACAAGAGTGCAGAGTTTGAATCTGTCGCGTACTGGTAGCCAGTGGGAATCTCGTCTGAAGGTTGAGATGTGGCTGGAGCGTGGTATGTTCAAGGCACAACGAAGGGTGTTGTTCTGGAGAACTGCTGGTAGGAAGGAAATACAGTGCCCTTTTCCCCTTCTGAAGTCAAGCATTCCATCTGGTCCCCTCATTGCATTTTATGTGAATGGACTGCAAGAAAGGCACACCAAATGTGAGAATCGCAAAAAGAAAAACGCACTATACGAACGCAAATGCTCACAGATTGGTGTATGAAGGACAGTACATTGCAGCAGACATGAAAAGAGGAATGTTTTTCGCTTTTTCATAAAGGTATCACGGAAAAAATTCAGCAGAGTTGTAGAGACTGGATAGTCTTGCAAGAGCATTTCTTGCCCTAATCTTGCCAGAGAGTGGGGCGCGTAGGGTGAGACCTCTTGCCTCAAAGCACAATGCTGCTTATGGATGGATATTGATGCGAGCGCAACTGCTTGAAATCCCTATGGGGTTGGGCAGCTGTAAGCATGATGGGGATTCATTGTACACGCTCCCTGCCATGCGAACATGCCAGGCAGCGTGCACAATTACACTACTCCCTGACATGCTCCCATGCCGGTAAGGGTTTTATTTTGATTGGGAACACTGCTTACCATGCGCTTTTCGGGTAGGGTTTAATTTCAATTGTGAGAACCGCTTGCCATGCTCGAATGGCAAGCGGTGCACACAATTGAAATGAAACCCTCGCAACAAAAAGTAAATGCTGCCTGGCATGCCAGCATGTCAGGCAGCATTTACTCCCTTGGCACTGCAGAGTGCAAATGTGAAGGGCAAAAGGCAGCATACAAAAATGACGAGAATTTGGCAGGCGAGGCGACACCTACATTAAAGTTTAGTTTATTACTTGTAGAGGGCACCTATCCCTTAGGTATCTGGGTGCTTAAACATATCAAGATTGTTACAGTTACAGAGAGATGTTACAGTTACAAAGAGAGAACAAATAAACACAAATGTTATAGTTACAATTACATAGTATTGACAAGTCAATGGGATCATGTAGCAAAGTGGTCAATATGGTAATAGTGGGAGATGCTAGTCAAGAAGCCAGTCTTTCACTTTGGATCTAAAAGTCCAAAAGGAGGGTTCGGTTCTAATGGAGGTGAGGAGGGAGTTCCAACATTTGACTGCTGATACTGGAAAGCTCGACCCCCCTGCCGTTTTCAGTTTATACTTGCGTATATTGAGGCAATGTAGGTAGGTGGATCTGGTGGTTCTAGTGGATTGGTGCCTAGAGAATTTGTCTGACAAGTTTTGAGGGGCTTTGTTAGCTAGGGATGTGTGAGTAATTACAAGAGTGCAGAGTTTGAATCTGTCGCGTACTGGTAGCCAGTGGGAATCTCGTCTGAAGGTTGAGATGTGGCTGGAGCGTGGTATGTTCAAGGCACAACAAAGGGTGTTGTTCTGGAGAACTTGTAATCTATTCAAGTTATGTTCAGAAGAGCCTAGGAATAGGGTGCTACAATAATCCAATTTGGATAAGATTGGGGCCTTGGCTAAAGTGAGGCAACTGTGAACAGAAAGGGTTTGCAAGCGTTGATTAGTTGGTTTTTGTAGGCTGTGAAAGATGCTGTGGAGTTAACGTGTTTTTTGAGGGAGAGGGTGGAATCTAAGTAAACACCAAGGGTTTTAACCTCTTTGGCGACTTTAATGATGTTAAACGAATTATATTGGTGATCAAGTTTGTTCAGACGAGCTTGGGTGCTGACGACCAAGAGCTCCATCTTGTCGTCATGTAGGCAAAGGCTATGTGTAGCCATCCAGGCCTGAATTTCCAGATAGATTTCATTTCGTTTTTTGGAATCTTTCTCATAGCAGCCAGTCAGTGTAATGAGGACCTGGGTGTCATCAGCATAATTATTGTAGGTGACACCCAGGTTATGAAGACGGTCAAAAAGGAGCTTAGTAAAAATATTATAAAGCATGGGTGAGAT
Source organism: Ambystoma mexicanum (assembly GCF_040938575.1). NCBI lineage: Eukaryota > Metazoa > Chordata > Amphibia > Caudata > Ambystomatidae > Ambystoma > Ambystoma mexicanum. The sequence goes on along the minus strand of NC_090941.1, from coordinate 963,796,794 downwards.
GGCTAGAGATAGAGAGGGGCCTGCCGCATAATGTAGCCAAGTTTCTGTTACAGCAAGGAATTCCAGGTTATTGGTGATGATGAGATCTGCAATGTCAAGTGCGTGGCCGACAAGGGACGTGCATTGATGAGGGCTCCTTTGAAGGTAGGGATGTAGGTGGCTCTGGAAACACAAATAGGGCTGGAGTAGGTAGGTGTTTCTGCAGAGGTTCAGGGGTCAGACATTTCTGTGGGGGTGAGCTGGCGCAGGGGGAGGGAGTTTGATATGCGAACTAGGGATAATGTTGTAGGCAAGATAGGCAGACACACTATGGGATGTCTTACTAGGGTGAAAGCGAGAACTTAGTCTTGTATTTCTCAGGCTAAGCAGGCATGGAATTAAGGGAGTCTGAAGTGAGGCGAAACGGGTGATCCATTCGATAGGGGAAATAGGATCTACATTGCTGATAGCAGTTGTTTGCATGATAGCTGTGGGACTTGGATTCAGGGGCTGTAAAGCAGTAAGTGTTAACATGACAACTCCCCGCCATCAAATTACTCATTTAAAGAAAATGAGCACCAATGTATTTAAATATAGATAATTGCCTAAGGGTTTTCTGAAATGGTGGCGGAACCTTAATAAAGTGTGATAATCAATACCAGCACAACAATCTGCGAGGGTTCTGGTATGTCAGAGTCAGTAGACGCAAAAGTAATTGTGCTTAGTAATCTTGGATTTATTGAAATACCAAAACGCTGTCTTGTCACTACAGCCAACATCCCTATGCTAAAGGAAACACAGAGTTCAAAAGGGTGCTCGTCGGGATGCTGCACAAAAGAAAGTCTGTCTGCCATCTAAAAACCTGTCTTAGCCTGACTGCGTGCCCTACCACTATAAAGAAAAAAACCCTAACTCAAAAAGAAATCTATCATAAGGGTCTTCTACCCAAGTAATAGAAGGGTCACTGGTTTCAGGCCCCCATTGTAAATCTCTATAGTAGAAGGGGCTTCTCACCCGAGGATCAGGTCAGGTCACCAGCAAATGTCTCTAGGCTTCTCGCCCGGTTTACAGTTCAAAATGAAGCATCAACAGTTGTCTTAAAGGCTTCCCGTCTGGTATACAGTTTGAATCAAGGCTCAGAAAAAGTTCTGTCTTTACCCGTCAAGGCATCTCTCTTTCTTCTGGTGCTGTTGGGCCTCTTATCTTCTGTGTAGTGAGGGTGTGGAATTTCCTCACATTCTCTGCCTCGCATATACAATGGTGCTTTAGGCAGGTCAGAAACCACACCAGCCATTTGCACGACAAGGGGTAAGTCACATATTTATTTGAATGTAATGCATATAACTATAGGAAACCTGGGTTGAGGGGGATATGATATGATAGGTTATTTATAACGCGCTTAATATCCAGAGGTTTCTAAGCACGGACCCGGGGATCGAACCTGTGTTTCTCCATGTCGTCTTGCTTCCAAGGCAAGCACGTTGCCCGTGAGCTATCCTTCTAAGACTATTTATCCCTAGTTAGGGATTACCTGCCGTAAAAGGGAGGGTCACCCCAGTGGGATTCCGCTTGCTCTGTTCCCTGTAGGGTGTTAAGCAGCGTGTGCTCACCTTCCTAGTCCCAAAGGGGGTGGCTGTCCATTGGGGAGAGAGAACTAATTCCCTGAATTCATCACAGTCCAGTGCCTCATTTGGGACATCCAGAACAGCACATTATTAATGAGAACCCCTACACCCTGCAACATCAATGCCAGGTAGAGCACCAATATTGTGGCCCCCAATGTGAACTTCTATTCACCCCATATGTAGATGCATTGAGTGGAACAGATTACATCCCAGGTAGAAAGTGGGCCTTGTTACTCCAGGCTATGGGCAAAGAGGGACAAACAATGTTCCCAGGAACGAACCCAGAACTAGTCGATGATGAAGGGGATGGTGTGTATAAGGATACAATAAGATGGGTATCCCATCAAGGAAATCATAGTATTACCCATAGTAAAGTTCCACACAGGAAAACAGGAAAGTACATAATCACTGGACAACTACATAATTAGACTAAGGGAAATGGCAGTCTTATATGAGTTTGCAAACAGTGATGAAAACATGACAGTGCACATGAAGAGCAAAAAGATACAGGGCACATTCATCATATAAAAGGAGCTCATACTAGATAATGCAATCCAAATAGCCAGTGCTAAATGGCGGGAAGCACGCTGAGAAGTGAGATTCATGGACAAGTAAAGAAAGTCAAGGAATGTGTGAGGCAATAAGGAAGGCGAAGAAAGAGAGAAAGAGATGCTAAGATGTCACAGGTGTGGCAGCACAAGGCACCCTTTTAATGACAATGGCCTCCCAGAGGCAAAGAATGTGTGAAATGTGAAAGGACAAGACAGTTTGCCACAGAATGCAGGTTAAGAGGCAGCAAGATAGCTGCAGTGGTGACAGAAGTGATGATAAATCCACAGCATTGATGGTGTGAATGGAGAAATGGACAAGAGAGAAGAAGCCATGTTATATAATATTAGCAAAGAAATGAGAGTGATGGCTGACTCTGGATCTGATCCGACCATAATATCATTCGATACTGTGAGGGGTCATTAATACAAGGTGCAAAACTGCTTGTGTTTTTATCCAAATTAATTTAAACATTTTATTAAAGATAAAAAGTGCAAATTAATCCTCACTAAACCGAATCTATCAGGGAGTTCCCTGCCTAGTCTAAAGTCTAGGGGGATTACTCCTAGGATCAACAAAACTGGCCTTCTCACTAAACAACAAAACTTTAACATTCAAAGTAAAACATAAACAACATAAATAAGTGAATAACCAACAACCAGTGATGGGGATGACCTTCACCTGTCCTGGGTAGATCCCTTCCCCAGGATTGCTCAAAGTCAATTTCTCTCAAAGGTTCAAATAGAAAAGTAAAGTCTTGAACCAGTTCTAGTAAGTTGCAAATGAAATGAAAGTTCACCATACAAAAATCCACTGGTAACAGTTCTTCAGCTTTCTGTTGAAAATTTCCCCTTTCAGTTCTAGCCAGGAAAACAGTATCAATGGTAATCCTGGATATCCTCCTTCCAGAATTGCTTTGCCACAGTTCAAAGGATAAAGAAGCAACTTATGCTTCAACAACTTTCCTTGTATTTCTAACCTCTGCAGTGTCTCTGGTATAATTGTCAGGATGCTTATTCTCAGGGTGTTGCTTTCCTCTGGACAACTCCCTTCTACTACTATTGCATGGGAACAAGCTCCTTTGTTCCACAGTATGCCACTACTTCACACAGCTTTAGTGTAAGATTCACTGACAGTATTATAAACAACCACAGGAACGCTTGCTCAGCTTCGCTCCTCTCTCTTCTTGGTCTCGCTGTGTCTCTGGGGAGGTTCTGGGCAGGCGGTATCAGATTGCCAGATTACAGCTTCCAGTTTGACTTGCTCTCACCTGGCCATAGAAAGAATCTTCTGGTCTGCGGCTGGCATCCTCCCAGCATCTGGGTTGCTCCTTCAACGTCCCATCTTCTCTCCCACTTTGAACTTCCCAGGTTACAGGTTTCACATCTCTTGCTCTCTCTACCGAGTCCTTCTTTGCTTTGCCATAGTCCATCGTTGGTCTCAGTTGTGTATTCCTCTTGCCTCCTCTGGGCCATCTCGTCCCAGTATCTTCCACATGAGTGTTCTGTATGCCTCTGTGAATGTTCTTCTTCTTCTCAGTACCTTCATAGTACAAAACCACCTTTTTGAAATGAAGGTCCACATTTTGATGGTGCCTAATCTTACAGGAACAGGAGAAGGAGTATCACAATAGCACATTGTAGTCCTGTCAGCCTGAACCTTGACAAATCTTAAGGGTTTCATAGTTTCTAGGATAAGGGGGCTGGGGAGTTACATCATGACATGGGAGTCGTTGTCCCTGTAGGGGGAGTCTCTCCCTGTGCGATCCTCCTGCCCTTTACCACCCATAGGGGGACTATCAGGCAGCAGCCTCACCTCCCTAGCCCCACAGGGAAGGGCTCCCTCTAAGTGATGTGATGCGATTCCATGAATTGTCACAAACCCTTCCCCATAAAGAGATTGCCTTATCCTTCTAAACTTGGGTTAGCACCCCTGGAAAAAGGCACTCCCTGAATGGAGACTATATTACTTGGGCCTCAATCCGTACCGGAATTTATTCTTCCAAGCCTTTTTTCTTCCCAGGTGTAAAAGGGGGAGTAGTTTGAAGAAGGTTTATTTAACTTTCCTATGATTATTGAACTCAGGAAAATCAGCCCGATGATGACCTCTTCGGGAAGCCCTGTGACAATGGCTGAATTCACTATTAGGTTTTCCCTTCTAATGGAGAGAGTAATAGCGGCTCTATGGTGCATTTCCTCATCTCCGTGCACAGAGGTTATCCTCACTGGTTTTCCTATACTTAAGTCATTGGAATATAATAGATCAGTTATGACAGCTGTTTGTTTGCTAATGAAGTCTAATAATGCTAGGGCATCAGCTCCATTATCCTAACTTTCCCATGTGTTTTAAAAGGTCTGGGAGTGAAAAAGAAATTAGTGGCGGGTTCTATCTTATCGTCATTCTCTATTTCATACCAGGTATCAGCTGACTTCCACCCTACCTCCATAGGCTCTTCCTTTCGGTGTGAGGGGCAGTGTTTAGCTAAGCGTCCCAGTTCGTCACAGGAAAAGCAAGATGTTATAGGAATTGGAAGGACTTTTACTTTCTCTGGTTCACTTTAAACAGGATCTTATCCTTCATACTTAGATGTTTTTTCCTCCTTACTCCCCCACTCCTTAGAAAAGGATCTTATTTCTCTATAGGGTTTTTCTGTGTGTCTATTTCTATGATTGGCATTTGTCTCTCTTCTTGTGTCTTCCCAATTATGTCGGAAGCCTATGTTCTGTTGGGCCTAGTGCACACCTATTGTAGTTCAAAAATTTGATTGTTTCTGAAAAGGTAATGGGGTTCCAGGGAGAAAACCAACCCTGACACTGGGTTGTACTAATGAATATAAGACAACAGATGTCCACAAACGTTTGGAACTCTCCTGTTCCCGCACACCCAATTGGTAATGTATAGACAATCAATTTCATAAATTAACAGTAAGTTGTATTAAATTAAATTAAATAATTCTATTCACATTCAAATTTTTGATAAAACAAATCAAATATTTTTACTTCTTCCTAGGGTGTCTGGACCATTGAATCATAATACATAATCTTTGGTTTGCAATCAGTTTGAAAAAATAATTTTACAAAAATAGACAATTTCATAAAATGAATATTGTGCAATCTTAGATATGACTAGAACTAACAAGCCAATATTCTGTGCTGTGTTCAATCCTTGTATGTTTCTCTACGCGTTTCGGGGTGTTGGATTCCCCTTCTTCAGGAGTTGTCTATCCAATTCCTTATTTCCTTTATCAAATCTATAATGATTAATTAATCATAATTTACTAATTCTTATGTGACCAAATTAATCAATCTTACAGCAATTGTTATCTGTCTAGATTCTCTATCTTAAATGTAAACACTTAACTTCCCTCAATAAAACAAAGATTTTCAAAATTCACAGTTATTATGAGTGTTCAGAACTAGTAAAGGGTCCATACCCTATTTACCTGTGTGGTATAGCGAGAAACACGACGGTCTTAAATGTAAAATAATCCCTCACGGTTGGACGCCTTGTTGAAGGGTCCCTTTTCATTCCTGTTGCGCCTGTAATTATAAATATCAATAATAAATCTGGAGAACTCCCTTTCTCGCTCTTATTGTGGTTAATGCTGAGTATTCTTCCAGTCAATGATGCACTATAACATGTCTTACCCAGACGAATCATCCGGGGTTGGCAGTCTAGGCAGAGTATGTTCCCTGGTCAATTGGTTTGGTTGTTGTTATCCCTCTTAGGAAATCTCCTAAAATTTTAAATGGAGAGCTATGTATCAATTCACTGTGGATGCCCCCCTAGGATCACATCTACTTATTAAATAGTCTGTCTTGAGGAAATATTGTCCTCAGTAGCTCTGTAATCTTGCCTTTCCAACACTTCTTCGTGTATGAAATAAATCACGGGTGCTGCGAAAAACGTGGTGCGCCAAGATGGCTGCCCTTTTGTTTACCCACGTCGTCACGCAATTGAGTGATGACGTCATATGATCGTTATTTTAATCGCGTCATAGTAAACAATATAAAATATCCTCTCTTGTCGGATACTTGCAATTATATACTCTTAGATGTAGATCTTTCTTAAAACATAGGAAAAGGAGATCAACCATTATGGTATGTGTCCTGCGTGGTATAGAAGCAATAATTGTAATAGGAGATTAGCCTAATGTTAGAAATCTCCGATCAATGGAATCACTCCAAAGGTTTGGGCAAAAACCCTATATGCTGATCGATATTATAACCTAGTGAATTTAAACATGAGACTGTATGGTATGAAATCATCCCCATAGACTCATCAAACTAATCATGGTAAGATGAAAAAAAGAGTATGCAGGATCATCCGCAAATAATGGAACCATAAATGGAACCCATATATGTCTGCTCTTACCTTGCACTTGCCACCATCAGGCCGCTTTTATTTATTGTATTTATTCTTCTATCCCACAGACTGCACTTTCCCCTTTCCCTTCTCCCTGGCACTCTTCCCTTTCTCCCTACACTCGCACTTGCGTGATCTAAATGACACCTGGCCTAGTAGGATTGTTGTCTGTCTTCCACTGTTTTCCCCTCCCTTGCCTCGTCGTGCCTTGAAACACTTGTGTATAGGTGCGTTATAAATGCCATATCATATCATATATTATATCAGATACCCATTATGCTCTAGTGTTAGTGGACTGTGCATGATAGAGCCCAGTGTTTTGTTGTATCTTACATGGATCAAATCTTTTATAGTGGTTAGAAGAAATGTAAATATATATTAGGGTTTCCGGGGTGGTCATAGGTAAATCACTTAATGTGTGATAGTCATCATAACTCTAGCGTACCGACCTAACTGTAGGTCAAAAGCCTCTCTGTGGGAATGATGCAGATATATAGGTTAAGCATCAAGAAGCTAACTGGTCTCCGGACTATAGGTGTTTATAGGATAATGCTCATGCTCACACTCTAAAATGTTAATGTTCATAAGTAACATTGGTTGAATGCATTGGTTACATCTGTTAACACATCCCAGGATAACATAAAGTTTGAGAGGAAGGCCCCCTGGTTGTAATCCTCCTTCATGCCATTAGGTGACAAACTATTCAATCTCTCTACCCTGAAGATTTCTCTCCGGTCCATGTGTTTTACATGGTTCCCCCCCTCTGGGATTTTTTGACTACTTCCATAATGACAACTTTCAGTTGGGCTATATTATGTTGATTTTTGGCAAAATGCTGTGCCACTGGTGATCTTATGTTGTTTATCCTGATGCTGCTCTTATGCTCATTCCAGCGTTTTTTTATCTTCTGCTTGTCTGGCCCACATAAAAGATCCCACAAGGGCAACTAAGGCCATAAATCACTGATTTTGAGTCGCAGGTAGCATATTCGTTTAATGTGATTTTGGTTCTATTTTATGGGTGTCTCACATAACCCCCTCTCATTATACGGTTGCAATGGCAGCAATTAAGGCAAGCAAATGTCCCTGTCTTTCTTTTGTTTCCATGTTTGTTGTTTGTTTTATGGAGGTCTTTCAGCTTTGACAAGTTGATCTTTAAAGTTACAGCCCCTTTTGTATGCTATAATAGGTGGTTTGGGAAATAGTTTATTTAGTTGTGGGCCCATCCCAATAATCAGCCAATTTTTCTTGATCATTCTGGTAATATGATGGCTCTGTCACAAGTATCTTAATGTATACAGTAACGGGATCTCTCCAGATTGTTTCTCAGGGATTAGTAGACCATTCCTATCCAATCGCTCAGTCTTTTCTCTGGCTTTCTCAATAATGTCTTTTGGATATCCTCTCCTTCTATATTTTTCAGCCATAATTAGGTTCTCACCCCTTGGTGTTTCTGTCAAAGATATAATACGTTTCAGACATAGGAATTGGCTATAAGGTAAATTATTCCTCAAGTTTTCTGGATGGTGGCTCAAGTAGTGTAGCAAGTTTTTAACATTGGTTTTCTTGTGGTAGATGTTTGTTATAATACCCTCTGGTCCAATTTCCAATTCTACGTCAAGGAAATGGAATTTTGGGGTGCCCACTTCCATTGTGAACTTGATTCTTTTGTGTAAGAATTCTAAGAATGAGTCCAAATCCATTTGCGTACCTCTCCAAATTACATAGACATCATCTATAAATCTTTTCCAGATGATTATATTTGTCTCCCACCTTGGTTCCGTCAATATCTGTGTGCTTTTCAAATAGAACATAAACAGGTTGGCTTATGCTGGGGCCATTAACGAGCCCATATATGTTCCCAATGCTTGCAGGTAAAACTGGGTTTTGTGCCTGGAATAGTTATTCACCAATATGATTTTGCTTACTTCTAATATAAATACTTTGTTGGCCTTGAAGTTGTTGTTATTCAAAAGTGTTCATTCTAATGCCTCCAACCCAATTGGATGGGGGATCGAAGTGTACAGACTCTGTACGGCAAAAGATAGAAGACCATTCTCAGAGATTTCTGGTAAATTGGTGAGACTATTTAGGAAATACATGGTGTCCTTAAGATATGTTGATGTCGCCTATACAAATGGCTGTAGGGCTCTATTAACATAAATTGCTAGTGGGTTAAAAATGCTATCTGTCCATGCCACTATGGGTCTTAAAGGCGGTGTTTGTAAATTCTTGTGGATTTTGGGCAATCCATAATAAACTGGTGTTATGGAGTAGTCATTGGTTAGATACGTCTGCGTCTTCTCCGATATCCATCCAAGTTCTGTTGCTTTATCCAAAGTCTTTTTTCTAATTCCAGCAATCTGTATCGTGGGGTTTGGGTCAATCTTGACATACGTTCCTTCATCGTCAAGTAGTTCTTTAATCTAGCTATCATAATATATGGTGTCTATTGTGATGATTGCTCCTCCCTTGTCTGCTGGTTTTAAAGTTAGATTGTGGTCATCCGCTAGTTCTTTAATTATCTGACTCTGGTGTCTTCTGATGTTATAACTATTAATTTTGGAAAATGTATGTTTCTTTTGATCTTTTAACATTTGTCCCTCAAACATTTTAATCCCAATATTATTCACTTGAGGGTCGAATTGACTTCTGGGTTTAATCTCTAGGTACCCATGTTCTTCATGTTGAGTCTCCAGCATAACTTGGGAGTTTAAGAAGACCGTAAATACCCTTTTACTTGTTAATCTATGGAGATTAGAGTTTTGTGTCGGTATGAGCGATAGTCCCAGATTCAGTGTGTTCAATTGGTATTTGGAGCTGTTCTGTTTGTTTTTGGAACTTAGGTTTCTTGTTGCTTTGTCTCGCTGTCTTTTTTTCTAAAAAAGATATTGGTTAAGCTTTTGATGTTGAAGCCTCATTTGATGTGTGTAAATTAGGGATTGTTCCTTGCATGTTATCTGTAGTTATCCCATTTTCCCCACTGGTTGGTGCTTCACTATTGGTATGGCTCATGTCTTACCTTGGTTCTTTGGGATTTGATGGTGGTCGACTGTTTGGCGCTGGTATTTTCTGCTTGTAATGCTCTTGCCAAGTACAGACTATATGTGAATAATCTAGGGTATCCCTTCAAAATGTTTGTACTTTCCGTTGCTCAATTTCCTTCTCATAGTTGTCTAGAGCACTTTTTACTTCCTCAAGAATTTTCTTATGTCCTTCTTTGTTCTTACATTTTGTCAAGATTGTTGACCGACTTTTCCAATTCTTTGATGGTGAGAAGGATTAAATTGAGTGAACACTTATTCAAGATGTGTTCCCACCTTTTTATGAACTCTGGATTATCTTTACAGAGAGTGGGTCTCAGGTGAACTCTAAGGCCTCTAGGGATACGTTGTGCACGGTAGTATTAGGCCAACGTGGTGGTGTGAAGTTTTTGCGATATTTCCCTTCCGATTACTTGTTCAAGCTGTGATATTAATTTCTCTGGATTGGTAGCTGTTGGTTTGCTGCTTTCTATGTCTTTTAAAAGGCCAAGAATGTGATTTGCTTCCTCAGTGTCAAATGCTAGGGTAGTAGCATGTTTCTCCGTTATAGTATTGATTTTTGAGAATGAGATATCTGAATTTTATTTCTTAGTGAGTGCTACTATGGCCTTTTGTCACACCCTAGAGTTAGGAGAATTGTACAAAGCCTATGTTCTGTTGGGCCTAGTGCACACCTATTGTAATTCGGAAACTGGATTGTTTCTGGAAAGGTAATGGGGTGCCAGGGAGAAAACCAACCCTGACACTGTGTTGTACTAATGAATATAAGACAACAGATGCCCACAGACTTGTGAAACTCTCCCGTCCCGCGCACACCCAATTGGTATTGTATAGACAATCAATTTGATAAATTAACAGTAAATTGTATTAAATTTAATTTAATAATTCTATTCACACTCACATTTTTGATAAAACAAATCAAATATTTTTACTTCATTGTATGGTGTCTGGACCATTGAATCATAATACATATTCTTTGGTTTGCAATCAGTTTAAACAGATAACTTTACAAAAATACGTAGACAATTTCATACAATGAATATAATACAATCTCACATATGACTAGAACTAACAAGCCAATATTCTGTGCTGTGTTCAATCCTTGTATGTTTCTCTACGTGTTTAGGGGTGTAGGATTCCCCTTCTTCTGGAGTTGTCTATCCAATTCCTTATTTCCTTTATCAAATCTATAATGAATAATTAATAATAATTTTGTAATTCTTATGTGACCAAATTAATTCATCTTACAGCAATTGTTATCTGTCATGATTCTCTATCTTATAATCACCTGTATGTATTTCTCATGGCAATTCATTCCAAGAATTTCTTCCTCCTATCTGATCACTATACAACAGAAAGAAACATAGATAGTACCAGGAGAATGACTACCTTCTTCTGGTTCTGTAGTGATCGGCATACAGGTAGTGTCCAAGACTCTTTATATCAATTCTACTCTTCTTCGTGAAGAGGAAATACCAGGAGAATGACTCCCTTCTACTGGATCCACAAGTCCAACCTTCTCTTGACAGTATTTTACAACCTTTACCTGTAGCTTCAGATGCAACAAATGTAACCCAGGAGAATGATTCTCTTCTCCTCGTTCCGTTACTCAAAGTGCTCTTCTATCAGTTCTTCACAGTAGATCTTATGGGCCCTCCTAGTTCCCTCTAGGCTTTTCTGAAGTCTCTCTTGAAAGTTCCACACTATTTATCTCTTACTTTTAACAATCGTATACCACTTACTGAGATGAGGTATACTGCTCAGGAGGTTCTGGTCACTTTGGTTACTGTTTGAACAGTTTTTGAGATGAAGGAGATTAATTCCAAGACTTTCTTCCCAACTGTTATTATCCTTAGTGCAATTACTGGGATGAGGGAGATAACTCCCAAGGCTATCTTCACAACCCTTATTCTCAATGAAATTACTAAAATGAGGGAGATCACTCGCTAGGCTTTCTTCACAATTCTTATTTTCAATGCATTTACTGAGATGAGGGAGATCACTCCTGAGGCTTTCTTCACAATACTTATTCTCAATATGTTAACTGAGATGATGGAGATCACTCCTGAGGCTTTCTTTACAACTTGTAGTCTCAATGTGTTTAATACTGGAAACACCAGGCTGGGAGAGAACAGCGTCAGAAACAGGTGGGGCCACCACCCCGACATGGCCAAACAAACATGGAGGGCACCACAGCGTTGCTGGTAGTCTGCCGCCACAGGCACTATGACCATGGAGCAGCCCGCCCCATCCCGTGATGAAAACACCAGCATTGTTAGAAATGCCAGCTTAATGCAGGTAAGCAGTCCGACGCATGACACACAGTGGATGTGACAGGATGACACCCAAATCTTCTCTTTTCCTGAACTCTCCTCTGATCTCTCTATAATAAATGTCCAACTCTCTCTTTGCCATTAAAATATTGGATGATTTCACACTATCTGATGTTAAACCCTACCTAAACAGAGGTGCTCTTCTTCCCTGCCAAATACACACTCTCATCTCTTCCCTGGCCTATCCAGTTCCCACCTGACACTCTCCCCTTCTCCGTTCCAGCTACGAACTTTGGCTTCATATATGGCCCTTCTCACACCTTCTATACTTTCATCTCCAAAACTGCAATGGCGGCTCGCCAGAACTTCATAAATATTAGGCAAATCAGGCACTTCATTCTTTCACTGCCAAGAATCTCCTGACCACGCTTGTCTTCTCTAAACTGGACTACTGTGTCAGCATCCTCTTTGGTCTCCCAAACTACGCTTTCTTTCCTCTCGACAAGATCATTAACTTTACTACCAGGTCTCTCTTTGAACTCCCTCCCTTCACACCTACTTCCTCATACCATCACCAGGCTGACTGGCTGATAATGCAAAACAGGGACAGATTTAAATGTCTTCTCCTGATTCACAAATCTATCCACGATAAGGCACCACTGTATCTTATACTCCTTGATCCAACTCTACAATCCCTCTCGTAATCTCTGCTCTGCCTCCTTGACTACTCTTATGTCACCTCGCCTTTGCTGTGCTTCCTCTTGCTTCTGTTCTTTCTCACTTTTTGCTCCACTTGCTTGGAATTATCTTCTCCCAGACATCTGAGAAACAGTGCACACTGATCTGTTCAAAACCAAACTAAAAGCCTACCTGCTTGTCTCCGATTGATCCTCTTAGCCTACCTCTCATCTACCTCGTAGCAATTATTTTCTCTCGCCTCTAAACTGCCTCTGTCCCTCACTTTCTCTGCCTCCACTGTAGCACTTCATCCATCATGGTCGCATTCCTAACACAGCTGACCATACCGTATACCTGCACTTAAAAATGTCTAATGTTGGTGGTCCTAAATCTATGTATGTCCATCCATGTATTGTCCTTGGTGACTGTTCCATTTACTCCCCTTCACAGCCTAGTCAGAATGTCACTTGAACTCATTCCATTGTAAGAAGCTCACTGCTTCCCGTCAATACTGATTTTTTGTATGTATTGTACGTTCTTTTGTGATCAAAAGAGCATTGTTCCTCCCTATATATAAATAAATAAACCTTAACGCCTTCAAGGAACAGTGCCATCTATTGTTTATCAGCTGTTCTTGCACTTCACCACAAGGCTTGGTGTCATATTGAATAACATGGGTTTGGCAAAAATGTTTACTTTACAACTTTAGATTAGAGTTTATATCCACGGGTCCTTATAGTTGCAGCCAATTAGCATCTGCTTTGTATGACTGTCATTCAAGACAAAGCACTTTTTTCTTCCATACCATCACATTTTATGCTAACATAGATTGTATAAAGTTAGAATAATTTAACTAACTGCTACAATTTCTAGAACATGTACTGATAGAGAATGTAAATACAATGTTCTTGAGCTACAATATGCAATGAATCTCTTCAAAATAGTGAATTGTTTTTAACAAATAGACGTGCTAGTTTTTTATTCTGTGTTCTTTGTTTCATAATAAAATGAGAATTGCCAATAATAGCTATTCCATGCATACTCATTCTATAATTAAAGAAGGAGCAATGTTTTCACAGTGTGATGCATACAGTTGCAATACAAGAATATACATGGCATATCTTCTATGTCTTCTCTGTGCACTCTGCAGAGAAAAATGTTTATTCTAACCAAATAGCTTTTCTGCCTACAACTGTCATTTGTATTATGTTTACCTCACCAGCGTTGAATGCAATTAAAAAGGATTAAAGACGATTTGTGTGTGTTACTTGTGTTTGCAAGTAAGAATTGTCAAAGTCAAATAGGCATAGGTTCCAGGTTTAGAATGTTCCTTGGTTCGTTATGATGTTCAATCAAAGGTATATTTGTACAATATACAGCACAGCCGGTATTCCAAGCATCCTGAATGTACAGCGCATCCCCTTCAAGTGACCATTAAATGTATGTGTTTTTCTGGAATAACAAATGCATTAATATAGATGTATGTACCAAATCACTGTCAGGATGACATACAAAATGTAAGTGTAACCAGCTTTTCAAATACAGATATTTGATCATAAACCAGTCCACTGTACACCTTATGTGTATGAAAGCCTAAGTCAAGGCACACTAATAAATGGTTGCTATGTGTGTGTGTGTTTTATATTACTAATTGGATCTGTGTTTTGTAATACGCCACATGAATGCAATGTACTAAGCACATGCAAAGCTCCGAAAATACCACAAACAACCTCAGATGTTTTTGCATAGAAATAAGGGTTATACAATTTGTAATGAAAACATTTATAAATAACATGATATCTCATGTGCATTTTAAGAATGTACTAAATATTGTTTGATATATATAAATGGTGTAGATCTGTTTTTGCAGTGTGGGTATCACTCTGTCTTGCAGCAGACAAATCATTTGTAATCAATGAGTAGTTCTTGTTTGTACTTGTTTTCTTGCTTTCAGTGAAAACAATAATTAATCATTGGTTAAGTGTAGGTATGGCAAGGGAATTCTTCCTATGGACTAACCAGGGATATGACAGGCATATAATTATAAGTTTAGTAATTCTAATAAACGTAGTTGTGGGCATTTGATGTAATCTGTTAGTGCAAACTTCAGCTGTAATCCAATTCCAATTTCCCATCCACCAACAGCTCTAATTCTGAGCCTTTCAAGTCTCTAATTGGAGGGGAAAAATGAGCCACCACTCCCCTAGCACAGCGTTGACTATTCATGGCCCCAGTCACTAGTGCATGTGCGTTCTGAATTGAGTGCATACCTATCATTTATTGGAGAAATGCTTGAGCGAATATGACAGAGTAGAACCATAATCACCATCGACCTAGATGGCACCAATTATAGAACAATAGTTGAGGTGACGTGGAAGCAAATCAGAGCATCACCCATTCGATAAGAGAAGTGAAAAGGGGCTGTCTTCATCGTTGGGTTTGTAAGATTGAGCTGGTTCTGTTATGCTATGCTCATATACTTCTAAAGCAGATTCATCGCCACTGGGTAGTGGCCTCCAGCAGTGAATGAGACTAACACAACACAAGATCATGGTTAGATGGGTGATCGGTGAGTCCTCGCCCATCTCCTAAAACAACTGGATGTCTATTGTTCTTAAATATACGAGCAAAGAGGTTTAAACATCTGCGCCCAAGCAGGAGATGGAGTGTTCCACCTAGGAGTGTTCTTCTTACTTTTGACACCACCAGGAGAGCATCTGCTTCAGATCTTAGTGGCTGAGTGGGTTAATAGTCAATCCGTTTTTTCCAGAAGGAAGTGGGGTCCAGTGCTATAAAAGGCTCTCTGAGCCATACTGACTCTTTTAAACTCATCCCTGTTTTTAACAGGCAGCCAACAGTTGCCCCCGAGGTAGGATAATAGGCTTGTCAGTGTTAGTCTAAGGAGTAAATGTGAGGCTTCATTCTGTCCTTTTTGGAAGTATGAGAGAAGATTGTGCGAAACTCCCAAAATGGTCCTGTCTGTGAAGTACACTTAGGACGTAATATAAATCACTACTGCTCGTGATCTGCATGGGACGGTATTTTAAGAAAGCGAAAATATGTTGTTTCAGAGTTTTTAAAATAAACAAAAACACCTTTTGATGTCACAGTGAAGACATTGTAGGCAGTCACTCTCGCCATCAGGGGACACCAAATTGGTCCCACAAACATCCAATCTGTGAGATGGGTGGTGCAAAAGTAAAATGTCGCCTAATGTAGCATAAACCCTTGAACAAAGCCTAACTCAAGGCACACCAATAAATGGTCGCTATGTTATGATACGATATGGCATTTATAATGCACCTAAACACAAGTGTTTCATGGCACTTCTTCCCATCCCTATCAAGTCTAAAACAGAACAAGGAGAGTAAAATATCAGCTTGAAAGTATGAGCAAGTTGTTAATAAATGACTACCCAGAAGGGGATGAATCTTGGCTTACTTAACCAACTTGTGTTATTCTTAGCAGATCTTTTCACTTCCCTCCCCTTCAGGCTTCACACAGTTACAATGCGTGGCAACACAACCATTCACAATGCCAACAGTTTTGTGTAGAGATGGGAAAGGCACTTGCCAGTCACCACCGTAGTGGTATTAAATGACAATTGATGGTAGCAGGTGCAAAGTGGGGCAAGCACCTGGGGATCTAAAAGCAGTGTCTGGATACATGCCTAATACTTATGCACAAGCCAAAACTGTTGGCTTTGCCAATGCTTGTTTTAACAGATCTTCACTGAAGGACACGCATAGTGCTTACAGACGTATAGTGTTTACAAACGAGTGGCTGAAGGGAGACATGGTTAAGACAGTTTTAGTACACCAGTAGCTTGTTTACAACTCAATTTAAGTCATTGGCCCTCATTCCGAGGTTGGTGCTAGTCATGGTGCTACTAGCGCCATGACTAGCACCAATACCAGTACCGCCACCGACTTGGTGGTATGGGGACTTACCGGTCTATTCCGACCTTTGCGGGACCGGTAAATCCCCATTTGAAAAGCCATTCCCCATACCCATTTGAGCCCACATAGTGCTCAATGGGAAGGCGTCAATAACGGTACCGCAAATTGCGGTACCGTTATTGACCCCGGTATCCCTTTGCGGGTCCCGTCCATAACGCCTGATAAAACCAGGCGTTAAGGGAGGGATCCACAAAGGGCGGTGCCCGGTATTCCTTTGCGCCCAGGTCGTAATGACCCCCGTTAGCTCTCAGAAGACTGCTTTGAAAAAACACTGGCAGGCACTTTGAGTGTGACGTTTGATGGTAACGCTTGATTAAAGCTGGCTCAAAGAGTTCCCATGAGCAGGTGTTTTTGGATGGAAGGGTAGGAACTGGGTGGCAATGGTCCTAGGGTTTGGCATGGCCATGGGCAGTCAATGGGTGGATAAATAACTAAACAACACATACAAGCTGTGTGTCCCTCCTCATTTGCCATTTCTCTCTATCTGTACTATAATGCAATAAGCCCAAACTAAAATGAGAGCCACACAGTGCTACAGTTAAGCACAATTCATTCATTCAAAACCAGTGATAATAAAAAACAATAAAGAGTAGGATCACATGCGATATTGCAATCTGTATTGAGCTTAACGCTGCTGCTGTTTGGACTGTGGTGTAAGAAGCCGGCTATCTCCTTCCTCCACATCTCCCATTACACTTCCCTGCTGATGTGGGGCCCGTGGCGAGCGTTCCAGAATGCTCAGCGTCAACAATATAAAGTGCCCCCTGTCAAATCAAGGCCGGCCTGTGTTTCCTATAATTAATTGTGCTGCTCTCCCATGTGCTCTCGCGCGTCCTGTACTTTCTAAAAGAATGTGTGCTGGGAAGGCTGGGATGTTTGCCTGCAAGGTTGCTCTCCGCAATGTTCTCGCAAGGGCTGGATAAGGGCCTCTTAAGTTGAATAAAAGGAGGTTTGGATATTGTTAGAACACTTTGGGAGAGGCACAGAGGGATCAGAGATTTGAAAACAAGACCTCTTCTAAAATGCGACACTTAGCACATATTTGCATTCCTTTTACAGCACTTTCAATCCGATTTGGAAAAAAATTATTAAAAAAAGAAAACTGTATGTGACCTTGCAAAGAGCTCTTTATAAGGCTGACTATTTCATATATGTTGGTTGTCATTTTTCAACCCCGCTTGAACGAGGTCTACAGAAAAGGATAGTGAACCTATGCATTCCTTGCCCTACCCACCTCGTCTGCACACTGCCTCACTCCCAATGTAAAATGGTCACACACACCCTACCTGCTGTACTGCCTCTTCTTCACTCTACCCCAAGATAAACACCCTACTTGTTGTCCTGTCCCCCTTGACCCCCAAACACAGACTCCCTACCTGGCATCCTGCTTCTCTTCCACTCCCCTCTCAACACACACCCCCAAAAGTAATATAACCCTCAACAATCTCTGAGTTTTACAGGTGCACTTGCAAGACTAAAAGAAACACAGTAAAACAAATCATTGTGTGGACACCCGCTTGTAGTCATTGTTCCCCACAGCATGCAGATTTAGGCACCCCATCATTTCTAATCACCCACAATTTGCAACTCATAAAGGACATGACAATGACCATAGTGACTGCCCTGGCACCCACACACGGTTGTGCCTGCAGTAATCTAACGTGAATCGTGCCTTAACACAAAAGAGAAACCGAATCAAAGCTCTTCTGATCTGGGAAGTTACTCTTCTAGTCTTGTAAACAGCTGATCACTGCGGGTGCAGTGTAGTGTGGATACTTGGGAATGACCTTTTGTCCGACAACCAGGCTATTTAAATAAGCGAAAACAAAGCTATGCTTGCAAGATAACTCTGTGACCTATAACACTGAATTGGTACCCGGCGAGGGCGCAATCAGAATGAAAGAGCCCTTCTGATTGGCCCTCGCCGAGTCATTACCAGGCCGGGAATCCCTCTGTCGGGATTCCACAGCCTTTGTCCTCGGTGGGGGGCGTGGCAGCCCCTCAGCCAATGAGGATGCTCAAAGCGGGGCCATCCCTGCTCCGATCCTCCTCACGGCTGAGAGGCTACCTTCCGCCGAGGACAGAGGTAAGGCATTTTTTTTTCCTTCCCTTTCCTCCCTCCTCCCACCTCCCTGTCCTCCCCACCCCACTTACCTTCTATGCCTTGGTCCCCAGTGGGGGACGATGGCAGCCTCCTGCTGTGTGGCGACTCGGAGCCTCCACACGGCTGAAGGCTTCCATCATCCCCCGCCGGAGGCCCATTTGCTTTTTTTTTTTTCGGGAGCGGACGCGTTGGAAATGCTTCTGTTCGGCTGGGGCCTCCTTCTGGAACAGCCTACCTTCCTCTCTGAAATGCGAGGAGGACCATCTCCGGTTCCGGAAGCACCTCAAGACCTCCCTCTTTGCTTCTGCCTTCTCTCTTCCTCTCCCCTGCTGATTTTCTGTCTGATACTGCACTGGTCAACAGGTTGGTCTCTGATTTTGGGCCCAGGTCCCTACCCGCCCAGTTGCACACCCGCACTGCCTCCCGGCAACCCTTGCACTTGGGTCTGTATCTGTAACCCTACAGTCCCCCTACCTGCACTTTTAGACACCTGCTGTCTGCACTCACCTTTGCACCTGCCACCTGCCGGCCGCACTTCCTGTTATTGGTTTGATCCCATGTGCAGCACTGCCTCCTCCCCTTTCCCCTGGCACTTTTCCCTTCTCCACTGCCCTGTACTTGCGCAATCTCAATGTCACTTGGCCTAGTAAGATCATTGTCTCTGTCCTCCCTCTGCTCCCCCTTCCTTGCTGCGTCACGCCTTGAAACACTTGTGTATAGGCACGTTACAAATACCATATCATTATTATTATTTTTATTATTATTATTATTATTATTATTATTATTATTATTATTATTATTATTATTATTATTATTATTTATTAATGTGATACAGTTTTAAACAAATGTCAAAAACTTTACACATATTTACATCAAACACCTAAAATGCGAAAATAAGATAAAATTCCAAATCTTAATAACATCCTTAATACAGTTAATAGATAATTGATATTGTATATGAGTTCAGGACAGAGCATAGTTATTGCATATATATACGTAAAAGGAGAGAGAGAAACACCCTCTTCATATTCATATTAAAATAAAACATTTCATACTTGCACAGCAAGAGTACCACTACTTATCAGGGAGAAACCCCCTTGAGTTTGAATTCATGAGAGCAGCTGCCTCTCGCCATACCTGATAGAGTGCAAGATGCAATTTAGAATTGTAGGTGTTAACACACTGCTTCCAGAAATCTGCCTGATCCATATAATCTATATTATTAACAAACTCACCGAGATGCTTTATATACTTCGTTCTCATCCTGCAGCATCTCATCAGCACATGGCGAGCCGTCTCTGGCTCGGTAGGGAGATCACACATTCTACAATATCTTTCTACTAAACTCAGACCCAGCTCTGGGCCCTGGGTAATCAGGACCGGTAAGTGGTTGAGGCGCATTAATAGAATAAACCGCCTCAGATGTTCTGATGGGCACAAATTTAGATAGAGTTGTGCCTTTCAATAGGTGTATAGTACAAATAGGATGAAACTATAGCTTTTCAGGCTACTAAGATGGTTAAAATTATTCTGCCAGTCCCACAAATTGAGGCGATTGCGCATGCTGGTAATCAGGACATCATTTTCCCTACCCCATTCTGGTGACCAGCTGATTTCTTCAGTCAGAGACCGAATCTGGCTTTCAAATTTAGCCTGTCAACCCGCCATGCAATCTTCCTTAATAGTCAAAAGTAGGTTATTAGTTGGTTTATCGTTGAGCCTGATGTAGAATTCCATCCTCTTCCTTAAAACCATGGCTTTAAGAGAGAAGATTCCTAGCTCAAGTCTAATGATCGCCATGGGGATACATTGGGGAAGGCCAAGAATTTTTCTCCAAAACTTACCCTCTACCAGTTGTATCCATCCTAAATTCATATTTATCAAAGGGTCTAAACCATACGTCACCATGGGAGCCAAGCATTGAATATACAGCTGACGTGCTGCCCAGATTGAAAATCCACACTGTTCTCGTGTGAATTTATAGATTAAGGCTGTGAGTTGAGCTGCTTTTGTTCTACGCTCCTGAATGCAAGTGAAATAATTTCCTTTACTGTCGAATTTTACCCCCAGATATCTATACATATGAGTGTATTCAATTTCGATCAGGCCCATCATCATTCTCGGTCTAGCCACTCTACCAGCAGTATATAGCAACAGCTTGGTTTTACTATTGTTAATGACTAATTCATTGTTTTCTGCATAGCGCCATAGCTGATTGGCTGATCTCAGGATACCACTGAAAGTGTGATCCATGATCACCAAGTCGTCCGCATAAGCTAGGAGTGGGCAGTGGCAAGAGCCTATCTTAGGGGGACAGTTATTAATCCCTGAGAGGCATTTGGGTATATCTGAAATAAACAAATTGTATAAGGTAGGGGCTGTCACACATCCTTGCTTTACCCCTCGACTCTGGGGGATGGGTTTGGTCACAGAACCCAGATTGTCCAACCTAACTTGAACAGTATTATTAGAATGTAAGAGCTCCAGATAATACAATAACGATTCAGGGCAGCCCAAGTTCCTCAATTTCTTCCATAGAAGGGAGCGGTTAACCGAGTCAAAGGCTGCCTTAAAATCTACATATAGAGCTTATAGTGGGGGATTTGAACGGGTCAAAGCCTTATTTCTCAAAGTATTCATAATAAATATATTGTTTGAAGTAGAATAGCCTGCTCTGAGGCAGCTTTGGAATTGGTCTAATATACCAGCATTCTCTACCCATGTTAGCAATTCTTTCAAAATGAGGGCTGCGAACAATTTCCCAGAGCAATCCAGCATAGATAAGAGCCGGTAGTTCGTAGGATCAGACCTACTACATTTTTTGAAAACGGGTATGATGATGGCTGCCTGCCAAGATGTCGGAATACTACCTTCATACAATACCTTATCAAACAATATTTTCAAAAGGTTTGCCCAGAAAGGGGGGTTGTTTCTCAGCACCATATTAGAGAGGCCATTTGGCCCTGGGGCTCGTGAAGTATTTAATGACTTAATTCTATTTTGCAGATCCTCCACAGAGACAGAGAATGGGGGGTAAGGGGTTTGCTAGCCATAGGAATAAAAATCCTACAGCTGCTCCCCATATTTCTCATTTCCAGAAAGGAGATCCATTCATCACACCCTATAGGATTAGCCATGCTGGATAAAGTTTTCCCTTTCACTTTCCCTAGTATGGACCAGATTTTACGAGTGTTCTTGCCACATAATGTTCTAACTGTATGTTGCCATCTCTCCACTTTCCTGATATTTTTATGTGTTTTAGCCATACTTGGTAAGCAGTCTTCAGCTTTCTTGTTTTGAGAGCTATAACCTTTTTGGGGTCAGGGCCATTTCTAATATGTCTCATGTCTCCTCTAAGCTTGCGCTTCCTATCTCTAATTGCACGGTCATATTTTAATTCGTTTGAAGCCTTAACCACCATCAGGCCCATTTTACGAGAACCGTGCAGATCAGAGAATTCACTTATCAGGCTTTCTATTTGTTCAGGTGACATTTGCATAAACATATTTGATTGTTCAGTCCCCCACTCACCAGACGCCCTTGTGGCCTTTAGAATATTATTCGCTGACCAAGAAATACGATTTAGGGAGTGGTTCATTACGAGATCTCCCAGATTTGCAGTTTCAACATTAGGGTGGCTGTATCCCAGTGATAATATCAAGGGGTCGTGATCACTCCATTTGTATTCCTTCACCTTCATATCTTTAACGATTGACGCAATCTCTACACTAGTGTAGATATAATCTAAGGTGCTCTCACTACTCCTATTCTTCCAGGTAAATTTACCGGGACTATCATTTCTAGTTCGACCATTAATTATTTCAAGGTCCCAGCATTCAAAGAAACCCCTCCAGCACATCCCCTCATTATCAGTAAAAGCCTGATTCCATATACTGTTATTCGCTAGGTGCTGATTATTGCTTATACCACCACCGCTATTGATTCTGCAATTTAGATCCCCGACCACAATTACAAAATATCTGTCATTGGATAATTTCCAATTGCTTAAAAGATTGTGCAGAGTATCTTGTATGCACTCTCTATGCTTTGCACCCGGGGGATTATATACATTTATTAACAGTATTTCTTCCCATCTTGCTTTTATTCTGAGGGTCAGAGCAGCAGCACACAAATAGTTACTGTCCACCGGGATCATTCTGCTTTTAATCTTATTAGATATCCCTATAGCTAAGCCCCCATAAGGTCGTCCACGAAGCCTTTCTTAGCAAGGGTGTGGTGTATAACGTACCCATCAATAACTGTCTGCTGCAACAGCCAAGTTTCTTGTAATAAAATGATGGGATATTTGTTTATCATTGATAGGGAACCCTTATTAGTAAGAAAATGCTGATGACCATGTGTATTCCAACTTAGCAGGGTATAATCTCATGTTGGTTGTAGAACTAAAGGCAGCAAATCTGCCAACCATTTCAAAGTATTTTGAATATCTGACATCTGTACTTTTTTTCCCATTATTTGGGTAGGTATACCACTCTTGTTTTGGGCTTCCATAGACTCAGCATTTGGGAGTAAGGGATCTTCCTTCTCTTTACAGGCATCTACTTCCACCCCCACTTGTAAAAGACATTGTTTATGAGATCGAATCAATTGAGCTGATGCAAGAACACAACAATGGAGAGCTGTAACATTGGGATTACATACAGTAAGTGGTTCCACAAAAGAGAAATCTTCCGAGCGGGTTACCCGCAATTGTGGAATCAGATGCAATTTATTCAGGACCTCTGTTCTTGTCAACCACTTATCCCTCTTCTTTTGATTTACGTTTTTAATAATGCATATTTTACTTGCATTAGGATCGTCGATTTCTGTTGTTTCCATTGGGTTATGTGGCCCCTTGGTATCCACATTATCATCTCCATATTGATTCGAACATTTCGGGTCCTCTTCAACTAAGCTGGTAGAAATGTCAGAATACGGATCCTCAAGGATCGTGCTGGTGATTTCCTGTGATATGTCCAGAATGATCCAGCTTGTTAAGGTCCCTAATCCTTTCTTAGCACTTTTCCTAGTTTTTCGCCTCCTGCGTTTTGGTTTTTTAGCACAAGTTGCTGGAACATTAGTGGCAGGTAAGGGGGAGGCTTTTTAGACTACCAAGTTTTTAGAGGCTAGACGTCTTTCTTGCCGTCGCTGTTTTTTTGTCAGGGGTATTTCCAAGTCATTCTCTGTAGGTTTGTCTGATTTGTCGGGTGCCATCTGTGGAACCGGTCCCCCAGCTCCATTTGGGGGGTGCTGATTAGATAGATCTTGCCCCATAGATGTAACAGGATTAGGGAGCCCCAACTGTATTATCGAATTTGTATGGATCCTCCCGCATAGTTTTAACAGTATTTTCATGGCAAATTGGAGAGATGCCACTGAGGCTTGCAATTCTACAATGGCTATGTTATTGCAGTCCTCAGTGTTTCCGCTATCTCCCCTATCCATGCGTTCCGGATCTTCAGATCCCATATAAAGGTTTGGGGAAGTTGATAGCCGCTCAACTGTTGGGACCACGGGGAAATAGAGGTGGGGCGCATAAAATGGGTACCCGATAAATTAGATGTTGAGTTGCCTGGTTGTCTTGGGCTAGCAAATCCCCTAAGCCTTTGCTGCTCCCCCTGGGCTGCATTTAAGACCTGGGCCTCAACCATGAGTGGACAATCGTTTAATGCAGTGGAGGGTTTGTTTAAGGAGGCCATTGATTTTTGAATTGATAGGCATAGATATAAGAGAGAGTTATTATCAATGTCATTATAATTGGTATTATCCAAAGTAATACTATTATTATGTTGGAATGGGGGTGGAAAATTGCAATCTTCAGCTACTGGTTTATCCGCAGTGGTGGTTACCTTTATATTATTTTTCCCAAACATAGCTGGAATAGTCCCTTTAATCAGTATACCCACCTTCTCCCTAGTGTTGGTATTCTTATTTTCTTTCTGTGGTGGATTATCCCTAGGCCCTTCTTGGCCTTTACGCAAGTTATATCGAGTTTTATTCTGCCTTGTTTTGGCCATAAGGTCAAGCAGATCTTGGCCTCCCTTCTTCTTAGGTGGGGGTGGCGATGGAGTAAATAAGCACAAACGTGTTAGTACAGTCTCACTTGAATTATACCGACTTCCACAGTATGTTAGAAAAGAAGTGCACCAAGGCACAATGTAGCTGTAGGAATATGAGATAAATAGCTCACCACCTCGAATTTCAAGTTAGCGATATCACCTCAGCACCAAACAGTCACAAAACAGTCGGCGCCCTTCACCCCTGTCGGGCTTAACGCCGCAAGGGTGGTAGCCTGTGTCTTTTGACTGCTCCCGAGGTCACGTGATCTGAGCACGTGTTGTGCATGGCCCCGCCTCCTCCAGGAAGCGTGTGGCAGGGATAATAGCGGCAAGAGTCGAGGAGCGACTCGCAGTGCCGGTCCTTGGACGGAAGACTCCAGTCAATGCAAATTCACCAGTTCCCAGTAGAAAACAACGCACAGAACGGGAGGCAGCCTGGTCTTTTGATTGCTCCCGAGGTCACGTGATCTGAGCACGTGTTGTGCATGGCACCGCCTCCTCCAGGAAGCGTGTGGCAGGGATAATAGCGGCAAGAGTCGAGGAGCGACTCGCAGTGCCGGTCCTTTGACGGAAGACTCCAGTCAATGCAAATTCACCAGTTCCCAGTAGAAAACAACGCACAGAACGGGAGGCAGCCTGGTCTTTTGATTGCTCCTGAGGTCACGTGATCTGAGCACGTGTTGTGCGTGGCCCCGCCTCCTCCAGGAAGCGTGTGGCAGGGATAATAGCGGCAAGAGTCGAGGAGCGACTGGCAGTGCCGGTCCTTGGACGGAAGACTCCAGTCAATGCAAATTCACCAGTTCCCAGTAGAAAACAACGTCATACCATATCGTATCATATCATAACGAGCTCAAAGATATTGATTTGTTTATTTAAATACAGGAGAAACAATGTTCTTTTGATCATAAAAGAACGTACAATAGATAAGAAATCAGATTTGAGAGGAAACAGCAAGCTTCTATGGGGTGAGTTTGAGGGACATCCTGACCAGGTTGTGGAGGGGAGTAAATGGAACAGTCACAAGAGACAATACATAAATAGACAAACATAGATTAAGGACAATGAACAATGAAAATTAAGCACAGGTAGGCGGTACGGCCAGCTGTGCTCAGGATGAGACGATAATGGGTGAAGTGCTAGAGTGGAGGTTGAGGAAGTGAAGGGCAGAGGCAGGTTAGAGGCGAGGGAAAAATATTAGCTAATAGACAGAGGTAACTCAGAGGTGAAGAGGTAGACATTTAGTTTGGATTTTAACAAATCTGTGGGGACTGTTTCTCAGATGTCCAAGGGAAGAGAATTCCATGCAAGTGGAGCTAGAAGAAAGAATCCCAGGAGGATGTGTTTCGGGGGCAGGTAGTGGGTGGGAATGGCCATAGGTATTGGCATAGCCTGGCACAGTTAATAACCAAAAAACACCCACAAGCTGTGTGTCCCTCGTCAAGTTTAATCTCCTGCCTGTCCTGCCTGTCGAACGGGAAATCATATTATACCCTCTGGATCGTGTGTATATATATTGGCCTAGGCCAAGTCGCTCTGCGAGGAAATCTGCGTTGCAATGTCCTGACCTTAGATCTGTGTTAGCCGCCATTTTAGGTTCGTCCGCCATTTTAGATTCTCCCTCTAAAGTCACCCTGTGTTCTAAGATGGTGGACAGTGTCGTTTTGAATGTAACATGGCCGTCATGACCTCTGTGTACAAGTTAATGTGTAAACTGCCTTCAGGCCAAATGTTAGGGTCATGTACTGAGACCTTGTCTTTGTTTGACCTGTGTATAGAGGATTACCTGCGCCAACGAGACTAATCTATGAACATATATTGTGCACAATACTGTTTGAGCATCTTCTGTGAACACTTGTTTTACTATATTGTATAAAGATATGTGCAAAGGCTCAATGTGAAATCCGAAAACACACTGTTGCTATTGTAACTTGTTGGAGAATGTATTAAGGATAACCCCTAAATGTATAACTGCATAACTTAGAAGCGAACTCGGCACGAACACTAGATCCAAGATTCATTAACTCACAAGTGGGTTGGACATCATGTTTTGGAGTGTATAAAAGGTGTGACTATTCTGATGTACAGCCCCACTCACTTCCCACACTGAACAGGCTGGTATTCGCTGTGGTGAACTGAGGGCCTGATAGCTATCCGATACTTTGTTTCTGTGAAAACTGTTCAGTTACTTTGAATAAAGATCTGTGTATCTTTATAACCCGCGTTTGGTGTATTTCCTTTTGAAGGTACTCAGCCTCGATATCTTCTTTTGCTTTCACAGATGGTGCCCGAACAGGGACCCTCAAGATTGATGCCAGCTTGTTAAAGGTTGACGCGGCTATCGGACCGGGATCGGACGGTGACAAAGGGGGCCCCTTTCTGAATGAGAAGCGACATCTCAGCAGCGCTACACGGCCCGATCCCTGGACGGTGAGCACACGGTCCGAGTCGGCATCTTGACGAGGGTCCACATATCGAGGCGGGCAGATTTGCCGAAATCACCAAACACGAGGTACAATTTGTTAGAAAAATGTTGAAATTCGATCGGGCCTCCTTAGGCTTGATCAAGTGAGTCGTGACCCGATTCTTAAGTATCCTGATAATTTGTTTTGGAGCATTGCACTCGCGAGTACAATTATTGGCCAGGTAACACCAGTATTCTGACATGCCTGGGAAATTGTCTGCCTGCTTTAGGGCATTATTCCGCAGTGACAGACAATATTTGGAATTTAGCCATCTGGCGCCACAGGAGGGGTCGCCGGTTTGTACTATGTACTGTAAGCATGGCATTGGTAGTATAGTGTTTAATGATATTTGGTACAGGCAAACTACACATGCTTCCAAACTTCAGTGGCCAATCAATGGTAGTTTTGAAATTCCTCGTATTGAATACTTAGAATCTATATTATTAAAGAAAAAAGCTAGACCTGCAGCATTTGACGTATTACAGAATTGTAAGAAAGAAGCTTTGCAGTAGCTTAAGAGTAGAGAAAAACATGCGCGTCGTCATAAGACAAACGCCGAAAAAGTGTTGTTGTTTGACCAAGAAAACAGTCTGAGTCAGCTAGGAATATGGATAGGGCTTTCTCACTTGGTATCCAGAAAATCTATCCTTCTAAGACTTTCATGTTTCCGATGAACTTATCGATAAATTGTTAAATGAACGAAGGCCTGGTGCCACTGCGCCACCTCTGTATGTTCCTCTTCCTGCTGCTTTGTCTCTCCCTGCTGTTGCTCCTCCTCCTGCTCCTCCTCTTGCTCCTATCGTTCCTCCTGTCATTCCTCTTCCTCCAGTCGTTGGTACTCCTTTTGTTGCTGTTCCTCCGCCTGCTCCTCCACCTGCTCCTCCACTTTTTCCTGTTGTACCAGTGATAACACCTCCGTTGAACATGCATACTCTCTCTCTTCCAAGTGGTTCTGCACTGCTTGTAGTAGATCAGGGAAAGGGATCGAGGGTTGTCACTCGCAATACTGTACCTCCAGAGAAGAAACTTGAATTGATTGCGTGGGCTAAGTATTGTATGGAGAAGGATGATCAAGCTAATGTTTTTGACACACTTTCTAATATGGACAATTTTCCTGAGAAAAATGTTTTTATTGAGGGATTAGGGATCCATTTGTGTGTAATGTGGGACAGATTAAACAATACAGATCTCCCACAAAGGTTGAGGGATCTGAATACCTTAGCGTCTCTAGAGACACTGCGGAAAAGGTACAAGAGCATGTTGAGAGGGTATTTGAGTATAGAAAGGAGTTGGAAAGCTTACAGAATGAGGATGAAGATGGAGATAGTATGTATGTGCAGAAACGGTTATTTCCTTGTCGCTAATCGATATCTGAGGAAATGCGAATTTGCATGAAGGACGCAATTAGATGGATCTCAGACTCGTCGATAACTCCAGTTGAAGTATATGACACGTATAGTCATTATACGCCAGAAATGCAGAGGAAAGTGATACAGGTAATGGTAGAATACCTACAGGATGAGTGTGTAAAAAGAAAGATTTGTTGTCCCACAGAGTTATTAAGTATTTACAAGCGAGCTTTTTCATTTGACACTTCTTCGGCTGCTTTAGCGCTCGATTTGGCTCTGCTGCTTAGTAAGCGTTCGGAGTTGCCTACTTCTCAGTTGCCTTTGAGAGAGGTTCCTCCGACATTTGTCCCAAAAGTTGAGATCCCCGCTAATGTTGCAGCATGTACAGCTGCTCAGGAAATACCTGCACATTATGTGTCTCAGTTCGTTCACGTCCCGTTCTCAAGACAGGAAGTGAACACCATGAGGCAATCTATTCCCGACATTAGGAAATATCCGACAGGGTTCTATAAAGAAATAGAGTCTGTTTTGCAATCCTCAGTATTCACTTTAAGTGATATTGATCTGTTATTTCCCGTACTACTGCCCGTAGATTTGTGGAAACAGATTAGGACTATAGATGATGTACCAGGGCTAGGAGATACATGCGCTAACATAATTAGACTCGATGGAGAAAGGCCAGCTGGCGAAAGACCGCCTCAGGTGATGCTAAATTTGCCTGACAGAATAGTTGCGAAATTTAAAACTATAATTCCTGAGAAGAGAATTATTTGGGACAAGCTTACCGCCTGTGTCCAAGGGAAGTCTGAGGGTGCTACCGAGTTCTTTAATCCTTTCGAACAGGTATTCTCGGATTTCAGTCGACAAGATTTAGGTACAGAGTCTGGGAAAAGATCATTTGTAGACAAATTTGTGTGTGGATTGCTGCCTGACATCCAGTCGCATATTATGTCTTCCGAGAGCGCTTGGCAAGCTAAGTCGCGATCAGAAGTACTGCACATGGCTCAGTACTATGAGAATCGTGTCAATAATGAAAAAGAAAGAGTCAAAAAGAGAAAAGGTGATTTAAAAACAAAGGTATTGTTACAGCAAATAGTTAGAGGCCCTAGAGGGGGAAATTCACAGTTTAGAGGTCAGTCTGTTCCACAAGGAAATGTGCCCTTGGGTCCTGTAAACATTAACCAGTGTGCCTATTGTAGGCAAGAGGGTCATTGGCGTGGACAATGCCCGATCCTCCGACAGAGGTCAAATAACACATTTAGGAATATGGGTAGACGACCCAGAGGTCGCCTGTGCGTACGGGGCCCTAGTAGAGGTCAGTTTTCACGAGATTCACAGCAACCTTTTTTCACAGGATAATCAGGCACCAAGTGTGGATACTAGAAACATATTTGACCATCCTTCTGCCGCTTACCTCTCTGAAGAACTTCCTTTTGACGACATTCTGTTTCGTTAGGATTGCCCAAAGCAGGGTTTGGAACCTACGCCTATTCCCGTTAATCAGAAAAGTCCCTATGTTGAAATGATAGTGGGAAATAGGAAACATCTATTCTTGATAGATACAGGGGCACAGAAGTGTTCCATTGATCACTCTCGGGTTCCAAACATTCCACTGTCAGGGCAAACCAATGTTTCTGTAGGGTTTTCTGGCACACCAGTTGTCTGTCCGGTTTCTTCGCCGGTACCTATTTCTTTCGGTCCATTTACGGACCATTGTCCATTCCTTTTGACTTTGAATTGTGGGGAGAATTTGCTGGGGTTGAAGGAATTAAATGTGGTAATTCATTGTTCCTCTGATGGAGTGCGTTCGACGATTTCACCACAGCAACTTTCTGTCTCTCAATTCTTCACTAGACCTATGCCGCCGGAATTTAGTGATGTTCCGGAGTGTTTGTGGGCAGTTGACGACAATGATGTTGGTGTTTTGCAAATTGAGCCTGTTGAGATTGTTTTGAAACATGAAGTGAAACTGCCACGCATTCCGAAGTATAAGATTTGAGTTGTTGGGGAGCAAGGTTTGAAATGCATCGTCTCCGATTTTGTACATCGAGGGGTGATTGAGGAAATTGGAGGTCGTTTGTGCAATAGTCCGATTTTGCCCGTGTACAAAAAAGGCAATAATGCAATTCCTTTCCGTTTCATAATTGATTTGCGTGCCATCAATAAGATTGTCGCTCCACAATTTCCAATTGTGCCTGATGTGACAACAATATTAACTATGATCCCGGCAAGGACAGTAGATATTTGTTCGCGTTCACCTTAGGGGGAGGCTCCTTCACGTTTACCCGTGCACCGCAAGGTTACACGGAAAGTCCTAGCATCTACAGTAGGGCCCTGAAAGAACAACTTGATACCCTTGAATTGCCCTCTACTTGTACACTGCTTCAATATGTTGATGTCTTGCTTTTAGCTGCTGACTCAGAGAGTGCTTGTAAGGAGGGCACTGTGTTGTTGCTTATTCACTTGGCTAAACATGGACATAAAGCTTTGCTTAAAAAATGTCAATATTGTTGCCAGGAGGTCGCCTATTTAGGCTATCTCCTGTCAAAGGAGGGAAGAAGATTGACGCCTGAACGGATAAAACTCATTTCTAGCATGTCTGTCCCAAATACACAGAAAGAAGTTAGAACCTTGATAGGAATGGCTTCTTACTGTAGGCAGTGGATCCCCAACTTTTCGTTAACGATTAAGCCGATGTTGGCTCTGACGAAGAACGGCATTTCTTCGCCATTACCTTGGAACATGGAGCACCAGCGTGCATTTGATTTGCTCAAGAATGCATTGTGCTCGGCACCGGTTTTGGGCACACCAAATTATGAAAAGGCCTTTGTGTTGTTTGTGCATGAATGTGATGGATGTGCTTTGGCTGTATTAACGCAGGAACATGGAGGGAAGAATAGGCCGTGCGGCTACTTTTCTTCCGCCCTCGATCCTGTAGCATGCGCTTTGCCAAGATGTTTGCGAGCTGTCGCTGCTGCTTCTGTGTCTGTAAAACAGAGTGAGGGAATGGTCCTAGGCCATGTTTTAACCCTGATGGTACCTCACTCTGTAGATGTTCTACTGAACAGAACACAAACGCAACACCTCACTTCCGCACGGTTGACAAGATATGAATTGATCTTGTTTGCACCACACATTCAAATTAAGAGGTGTTGTGTTTTTAATCCGGCTGAACTCTTACCTTTTCCACATGGTACTGCTTGCAGTGACGAAGAGTCACATGACTGTCTTTACACTACCGAACAAGAGAAAAAGGGTAGAATTGATCTAAAAGATACTCCTTTAAACAATCCACAAGGGGAGCTGTTTTGCGATGGCTCCTGCTTCAAACTTCCGGATGGTACATCCACAGCTGCTTATGCAATCACTACATTAAGCTTGGTCGTGGAAACCAAGAGAATCACGCATAACTCTGCGCAGGTTGCAGAGATTATAGCATTGACCCGAGTTTGCAAACTTTCCGAAGGGCTTACCGTGAATATATACACTGACAGTCAGTATGCCTTTGGGGTGGTTCACAACTTTGGGAGACTTTGGTCAGAAAGAGGGTTCTTAACTTCACTTGGTACAAAGATCCAGCATGGCTCCCTGATAGTACGGCTACTCTCAGCGCTTGCACTCCCTACTGAGCTGGCTATTGTAAAATGTGCAGCTTATCAAAAGATTGTAGATGATATAGAAAAAGGGAATGCTTTTGCTGATCAGATAGCTAAACAGACTGCCACTGATCTCTCTTGAGACATGTATACTTCAAGGGAAGCCACAAATGCCTGTACTATGGACAAGGGTATCGATTCAGTGAGGGATATCCAAGCTGATGCCACATTAGAAGAGTCTAACAAATGGGCTGAGGGCTTGGGGAAACTTGATGATGATGGGTGTTGGGTGGACAGAGTCGAAGGGAAGTGGCTACTTCCTGACACGTATATTATGATGATGGTTGTTATGGCTCATGGTCCCACACATATATGTGCTCGCAAGATTACAAAAATGTTGGAAAAAGTATGGGTGAACGACAAAATCTCTGAGGTAGCTGAACGCTTTGTTACAAAACTGCATGATCTCTTTTACTGCATAATGTGGGAAAGGGAATGCCAACTCCTAGGGGAAGTTTTGGTCCACCTTCTGTCCCCTTCGAGGTTATACACTTTGATTTTATTGAAATGGAACAATGTAATAACCTGAAGTACGTGTTAGTTGTCATTTGTGCTTTTAGCAAATGGGTTGAGGCTTTTCCTGTTAAAGATGCTACAGCCATGACTACTGCAAAAACTATGTTAAAAGAGTATTTCCCAAGGTTAGGTTCTACCAAGGGTCATCTGGTCGGACAATGGTCCACATTTTATCACTGCTGTAATTCTGCAGATATTCCTGGGATTACAGATCGATAAACGGTTCCATTCGGCCAGACACGCTCAGAGTGCCGGACTAGTAGTAAGACACAACGGCATAATCAAAAACAAGCTCGCTAAGACATGTGCCCGCACCAAATTAAAATGGCTGGATGCCTTACCGATCGTGTTGTTTTAAATGCGTACAACCCCTCAAACTAAGACTGGGCTCTCTCCCTTCGAGGTGGTTATGGGGAGGCCTGCTAATATCTGGAACCTTCCGAAATGTCGTTCTCTGCGAAATGTAGAAAATGTATTTCTTTCAGATTACTGTAGCCAGTTGACAAAAAACTCGTATTTGATTTATCACCAGGTGCGAAAGGCTTTACCTGTACGATACGAGGGCCCTGGTCACAGCATACGGCCAGGTGACTGGGTCCTGACAAAAGTATCCAAGCGATCCTCGTGCCTTGCACCACGGTGGTGGGGCCCCTTCCAAGTCCTGCTGGTCACGCAGACAGCGGTGCGGGTGACAGGCCGGAAAAATTGGATCCATGCGATGCACACCAAGAAGATTCCACACCCAGTGCCACACGATACAGAAGAAGCAGAACCTCTCATCAGTACTGCAACCAATGATCCCGAAGCAGTAATCAGCATCAAGAGTGTGTCAGAGACTCTCCCTGAGCCCGTGGGGCCTGGGGAAACAGCCATTTTGCCTCCACACTCTCCAACAGTTTTGTTTCCGGAACCTGTTGTTCCGGATCTTGCATCCTCTCTTGTTCCTGATACGTCGCTTCCAATGGGAAGTGACGACACGATGTTCTCAGATCACTCAGCACCAGGAAGCATGAGGTACGATCTGCGACCAAGGAAATAGACCTACTGCACTGTTCGGCTGTGCGATCGAGGAAAATCAACAAGGGCTTGCCTTTTTGGCCCGATCTATTGTCTATACAGGGATTCTGATGGCTAAGGTTTGTCGAAGGACTAAGAAGACACTCGGCCTGGAGGTCGCCAGCTAAAAACATTGGTGTGTTAGTTTGAAGATTACAATGCCTGCCACCGCTACCGCTTGTACAGGACTGATAAGTGAACGTGTAACCAGCTGCGAGAAAGGACAGTCTGTAACATGGGCCCCGAAAACGTACTGCTGTTTTTTGATGATGTTAATTGGTTTTATAATAGTCATTGTTTTAGGCTTCTGGTATCTAGAAGAAGTACATCCGCTTAAGAATTTGTTACCGACTGAAAGTGTACCTACTGTTTCTACTCCTTTTGTGCATCTGCACACTCTATCTCCTAGGGATTCTCAGCACAGACAGAGATATTATAACAACACGCTATTACTTATCATGAATGCTACACATGCCATCTTTAACAAATCCAATTGTTGGGTCTGCTCGCATTTACCACAACATGGGGATAAGGGACTAGGTTGGTATATTCATCCTTTACCTTTGACAACTGCATGTTATGCTTCTCTTAGAGCACTATTCTTTGGTCGTTGGAACGATAGCATCTCAGGGAACTTCGATGGGACTAATTTGAATCAATTTGAAAAATGTGTTTTGACTCCCTTGGGATGCTCGCTTTTCGCAAATAGGAGTAAGCTCAAAGTTGCTTCTATTAGGCCTTCTGATAGACTAGCTCGTCCTTTCCAATCTTTGACTTCCTTTAAAATGGCTCCTATAGGCAATAAGGATGCCACGCCTCCTTCTTACACCGTTAAGCACAGCCCCGATTCAGTTTCTTTCTGGATACAGAGGAATGGTACTCAGTCAATGGGTGATATTAAAGGTTGCGCCAACGTTGCAAATTTGACTGGGGAAGACAGACCTTTGTATGTAGGTGAACCTGTCTACTTTGTTTGCGGTAATGTAGCGTTTCCATGGTTACCCAGGGATTGGCAGGGAACTTGTTATTTAGGGATCCTGTTACCCGGGGTATTCATAGCCAGTACTGTAGAGGTTTCAAAGGCTCGTCCACGGCAGGACGAGAATGGTGACACTCCAGCACAAGTTCTGGGAGACGTAGTGAAATCCTTTGTGCCATTTTGGGGACAAATAATGAACTCTGAGGATATCAGGAGACTAGCGAGAGGACTGGAGAGAACCATCAACCGGACCACTGACATACTCTATAATATGACTCTAGAACAGAAAGCAATAAGGTTAGTAGCACTTCAGAACTGGATGGCATTAGATGTCATCCTGGCTGAACGTGGAGGGGTATGTAAATTAGTGGGGTCTGCTTGCTGCGTCTTCGTGCCAGATTCCTCCCCAACTATCTTCAAGGCAATACAGAATCTGCATGTCCTAAGTTAAGAAGTGCATGTTCCCGAGGGAAACTGGGATCTTAGCGCTTGGTTCTGGCACTTCTTGCGGTTGGAAGGTACTTTCGGTCTTGCTGATCATTTTGGGAATTCTGTTGTTCCTTTGTTGCTGTATACAGTGTCTTCCTGGTATATGTTTGATGCTAGGGGGATGTTGCGCACAGACGATGGGTATGTTAGGACGCAAGGTATACGCCCCAGACAAGAACTCCAATGAATATGTTCTGAAAGAAATTCTGGTAACCGATCTAATGGCGATTGATATCTCCGATGGTGATTCAGGGTGTATGGACATTGAGACGTGGAATTATTCGTAAAGTGATTAGAAGTATTTTAGCACTTGGCATAGGCCAAAAGGAGTGTTTGTCGAACGGGAAATCATATTATACCCTCTAGATGATGTGTATATATATTGGCCTAGGCCAAGTCGCTCTGCGAGGAAATCCACGTTGCAAGGCCCTGACCTTAGATCTGTGTTAGCCGCCATTTTAGGTTCATCCGCCATTTTAGATTCTCCCTCTAAAGACACCCTGTGTTCTAAGATGGTGGACAGTGTCGTTTTGAATGTAACATGGCCGTCTTGACCTCTGTGTACAAGTTAATGTGTAAACTGCCTGCAGGCCAAATGTTAGGCTAATGTACTGAGACCTTGTCCTTCGCTGACCTGTGTATAGAGGATTACCTGCGCCAACGAGACAAATCTATGAACATATATCGTGCACAATACTGTTTGAGCATCTTATGTGAACACTTGTTTTACTATATTGTATAAAGATATGTGCAAAGGCTCAAGGTGAAATCTGAAGACACACTGTTGCTATTGTAACTTTTTGGAGAATGTATTAGGATAACCCCTAAATGTATAACTGCATAAATTAGAAGCGAACTCGGCACGAACCCTAGATCCAAGATTCATTAACTCACAAGTGGGTTGGACATCATGTTTTGGAGTGTATAAAAGGTGCGACTATTCTGATGTACAGCCCCACTCACTTCCCACACCGGGCGGGCTGGTATTTGCTGTGGTGAGCTGAGGGCCTGATAGCTATCCAATACTTTTCTTTGAAAACTGTTCAGTTACTTTAATAAAGATCTGTGTATCTTTATAACCCGCATTTGGTGTATTTTCTTTTGAAGGTACTCGGCCTCGATATATTCTTTTGCTTTCACACTGCCTACCTGTACTTCAATGCAGAGCTGCACTGTCCATTGCCATTTGTGTATATACTGAAAGGTAGTAACAGATGAAAAGATGAGTATGTCAGCTGGGGGCAGTCGAAGGTAAGTCAGCAGATTCATGAGTAGCCTCATATCTGTAGTTGATGTGCTAAGCAGACATGGTGTCTTTTTGGTCTGCTGCAGAGCGGAAAAAAGGTGATGGTCCTTTAATGATGAAATGTCATCAGGATAGCAGGATTCGTACTCCCATTTGTTTCACTTTCTCTGATAATTGCTGGTTGATGAGAGCTTGGACAAGTCTTGAGCAGTCATGTGGCCATGGTTGCTGGACAACCCCGTAGAGTTTTGTTAAATTGGCATGCTAACAGTTATGTTGCAGTAAAAGAGAAGACTTTAACTCCTGTGTCTGATGGGGAGGGTGTGTAGCTTGACCGAGCGTGTTGCAGCAGCATATGATTCCTGGTCGTTCTCTTCCCAATCTGGTCCTGGATAAGGGGAAGTTGATGTCCTGTGCCTGTTATGAAGATGAGGTGGACAGACTGACCTTTCATTTCAACTTTATGTTCGGAGGCCCTGATTGAATCTTGTCTCCAGTTCGCTGTGTTGGGTTCAGAAGTGGGGGATTGGGAATAATGCATAGACTTTCCCCCAGGGTGATTTGGGCGCCGGAGGTGTATGGCGAGGAGTAGAGCAGGGCTGCATGAAGTGGCGGTGGTAAAGAGTGGGAAAGGGAAGACATTCTGGCCGAAAAGTGCAGGGGGGAGGAGGCTGCTGCACTCCCCAGTAGTTGGCAAAACAGGGAGTAGGTCCAGAATGTAGAGCGTGTAGCACAGCCCCTGCTGCAACACAATAGGAGGATGGGTATGGGTTCAGGACGGTCCCTCCTGCAAGTGGTGCTGAGTGGCCGAGATGGTGCAGTAGGGCCCCTAACACAGAGGTACACATGGCAGAGGACAGGATGCTTCACCCAAGAAGAGCAGAGCAGAAGGGGTTGGGGTGGCCCATCCGGTTCTGGTGAAAGGATGATCTTCCTGGCCCAAGTGGGCTTACAGACCAAGATTGGTATATGGCAGTTGAGAAGGATGTGGGGGAGGATAATTGGATGTTGTGAGAGGAGAGTGGTCATGGGGATTGGGGAGAGAAGAAGAGCATTGAAAGGGGAGGTAGGGTGGTGTTGGAGGACAGGGGGGTTGCAACAGGGATATGGAAAGAGTAAGAGAAAGGTGATTAAGAAGTGAGGCTCATCAGCAGGCTTACACGCAGAGTGGATCAGCTGATGTCTTTTGTCCCAGCAGAATGAGCACCATCGGCAAGGAAAGGAGAATTGGTGATGTGGTCAGGATGGCATGATTGGGCAGCATGGACAGACCTCCAAGAGGTGAACGAGGTAGGGAATGGTCCTCTCCGTGGGCCAGGTTCGGATACCAAAGCAGGGTCAGATGCTGGGGAGGAAGGATGGGGAGGTTAATACAGGGGCTAGAGTGAAAGCAGAGGCGAGGAGTGTAAGCACGAGGCATACGGGTAAGGTACCAGAGGAGGGGGTTCCGGTGGTGGTGGAGGTTAGCACTGTGGGGGCTAAGGAGGGTACAGTGAAGTCGAAGAAGTGACCCTATATGTGTATTGCAAAGCAGCTGGGGACGCACTTGATGGCGGTTGCCAAGGACAAAATATGGACGGGAAAATGTGTGGATGCATTTAAGCTCCTACATAGGAAAGTGAGGCAAAAGAGGGATCAAAGGATGAGGAGCAGTAGCAGGCATTGAGACTGAAGGTGCCTGTCACGATTGGCAATTGGACATCAGCATTTTTTATATATGCTAGCGTGTCCTGCGAGAAGTATCCAGAGAGGATTGTGGAGTTCTTTAAATATATAGATGTTATCAGGAAGGATTTTGTTTGTTTTGGTGATTTTGCAGGCATGAGGTACGATGAAGAGTTCAGGGCGAGGATGGCAGAGGACCAGGTGGCAGTGTGTGTGAATATTGACATGGATCTGCGGTTACAGTGGATGGTGCCCAAGTTCCTGGAACCCATATGACACACAGCAAGTGGTTTTCCTTTCCTTTACCTACCCTTTCTTGGTCACCCCACCTTGGACAGGGCGGGGGGAGCAGGCAGAGGACAGCCATCAACGGCATTCTGGGCTTTCAATAAGGAAAGGTGCTCCAGAGCACCATGTAGGTTTCGGCATGAGTGCAATAGGTACGTAGGACAGCACCCTGTCATGCAATGTTTTGCAGCAGGACATAGAGGGAGATGGAGGGGTGCAAGGAGAGGGGTTGTGGGCAAAGGCCTATAGTCCAGTTAAGTTGGACATTTTGGGGGGAATGGATGTGTTGTTACCCAGACAGGGAGGGAGGTAGGATTTTGGGGGGTGGGTTTTGGGAGGGTTTTAGGTTGGGTATCACAGTCCTAGGGTGCAGAGGTGGGGGAAAACTTGAAGTCTGCTCAGAAGAGACCGGACATTGTAAGATTGAAGCTGGTGAAAGAGTTGGCAGAAGGAAGGATGGTTGGACCTTTTGTGGATTTACCTGGTGATTTGGTGGTGTCCCCTTTGGGGGTAGTGCCTAAGAAGGTGTACGGAGAGTTGAAACTGATCCATCATTTGTCATGGCCAGAGGGCAGGTCTGTGAATTATTTCATTGACCCGAGGATTGTGTGGTGTCCTACGCGAGCGTGGGTCAGGTAGTGAGGCTTGTGAGAAAGAGAGGACATTAAGTGTTTTTGGCCATTGTGACATCAAGTCTGATTTTCAGTTGCTGCCGGTGCATTCAGAGGATTTTCAGTTGTTGGCGATGTAGTATGAGGACCAGATTTTTGTAGACAAAGCATTGCCTATGGGTTTTGCGGTGTCTTCGGTGTCTTGTGCGTTGTTTGAGTGTGTTAGCTTTTTCCTGCAGTGGGGTTTCACGTACAGGCCAGATTTTGATGGAGTGTTGCACTACCTGGATGATTTCTTGTTTATCAGCGTGGCGGGGCACAGAGAAAGGAGGAGTGTCAGCAGATGCTAGTGGTTTTTCAGGAATTAATGGTTGAGTTTGGAGTTCCTTCAGCAGAGGACAAAATGGAGGGTCCGGCAGTGGTTTTGACTGTCCTCAGGATTTAACTGGATTCAATGGTGATGCCCTCACGCTTGCCGGAAGACAAGGTGAGCAAATTGGTACAGTAGTTGGAGAAGGCAGTGGCAGAGCGTAAAATGCCGCTGGTGGACATGCAGATGTTTTTGGGGAACCTGAATTTTGCGTCCTGGTTGCTTGCATACCGGCACATGGATGCACATTCTGCAGAAACATGGCGTCGTCTATGGTGGGATCAAAACAACTGCACCAAAGAGTCAGGGTGTCAGGAGCTCTCAGGGGGGATAGCAGGGAGTGGTTGTGGTTCCTTGAGGATTTCAATGGTGTGTCGATGTGGCTACCAGGGGGCCTGGTGGCTTGGGAGGTGCAGGTTTTCACTGATGCATCAGGGACAGGAGGTTTTGCAGTGTACTGGCGGGGCAGATGCTGTGCAGAGAGGTGGCCCGAGCACTGGAGTAAACTGTGAGGAGCATTGCGATCTGGAGTTCTTTTCGTTGCTGGATTTGTGGAGCAGAGATTGAATTTCAATGTGGACAATACATCAGTGGTTAATGTTGTGAACAGACATTCTGCCAAGGATCAGAGGGTCTCAAGGCTTTTGAGTATGTTTGTGTTGCTCTGCCTGAGATGGAACATTGTGTTTAAGGCAATATGTCACGATATATTATGCAGCACAAGTAAGTCAGGGACCTTTTTCCCCTGCACACGGTGGGTGCACAATTAAACCACTTTTTATTTTTACAATCCCCAAATGGTTTTTAAGGAGGCCTCCAACCTGTCTGCACCCATCCTCCACCAGCACCCTCCCAATAGACCAGGAACAAGGCCGGTGTGTTGTCAATGAATACTTTATTGATTTATTTGAATATTCAGTCAGAACAAAAAGATGACAGCAGCCACTAAAGTTGTGGCAACACAATTCACAGGTTTCATGAACATTTCCAGGTTAAGATAGACTTCAATGCCACACCAAATTTGTATTGTGAAAGGCAATGCCAAATAATTTCCCTCAACTGATTGCAGTAAGTTTAAGCGCTCCCCCCTGGGACAATGGAAAACTGGGTTTTCATTTATTTATTGTTATTGCTGTAGGACAGCACACAAAGGTACTTTGGGCTGCTTACATTAGAAAATAAAGAGGGCTTCAAAAACCCACTAGCTAGCAAACACAGGAAATTTGAATTTCACACAGGCAACAAATGAGAAAGAAAAACCACAAAATAAAGGGAATGCAATTCAAAATCAGTGAGCGGGGTCTGATAGAGGAAGAAGGATAGAATAGGAAAAACGAGTTTTCAAAGGATAAAAGAAGTTTTTAGAAAAAATGAAAATTGAAATCACATTGAATTTGGCAGGAGCTGGAAATGACAGGCAAGCTCTAAACCATGAAAAACGAAGGAAATGCAAAATCCAAGCTCAGAACATGATAGAGGAAGGGAAATACTTTAGTAAAATCACTGTTTAAAGGATGAAAAGAAATATTTGGAAAAACGAAATTACAAATCCCACTAAATTTAGCTTGAGCTAAAATTGTCAGGCAAGCTCAAAACCATGAAAAATGAAAGAAAGGCAATACTAAATCCAAGTTCAGAAACTGATAGAGGAAAGTGAATGCTTGCGGAAAATCACTGGTTAAAGGATTAAAAGAAATATTTTGAAAAACAAAGTTAGGAATCCCCCTAACTTTAGCTGTAGCTCGAAATGACGCACACGCTGTCAACAATGAGAAAGGCACATGGGAACCACGGTTTTTAGTGAAATTAACAGGGGCAACTCAAAGGTATATTTTGGGCAAAGAGATTCTCACAGTGGGAACTGCAGTTTGGGTTTATTATGACAGATGCAAATGGGGATTTGTTTTTAAACCCACAATTTAACACTGGACAAATTCGGTTTTAGTTCATAATGGGAATAATTCTTTTGGGGCAACACTTTAATGACTATAAAAATGAAATAACAACACTGGTCACAAGATGGCTGATTTCGAATTGCAACAATCTTGCTCCGTGAATTTCAATGGGGAATTAATTGATTTACTAAGCACTGTTCAGAAAACTAGTCATTATCTGGCTTCTGGAGAAGGCAATCCTCAGATAGACTAAGCTCAGAACTAACTGTACATATTGTACATACTTTGAAATGTTTCCTACTACCTGCCTGTACATACCATATATGGCATATTTCCGCCACAATTGCATAACTGCTTTTATACTGCAACTTTGTAACTTGTCCTTAAGCGCCCATTTACCCCTGGGTCTGGAGCGCTATACTAAATAAAATAAACAAACAAACAAACAAAACAAAATACTAGGGAAATAACTTACTTAACTAACAAACAAAGGACTTTTCAGGGGAAAGAGAACTATAATCACCAACATATGTTGTTCCATAGGAAAGATGACTTAAATGCACAGAGGAACCCAATATTTGCCAATGGGACGGTTACCAAATTGCACAGATAAATAAAATATGTGTCAATAGAACAATGACTATATTTCACAAACGGATCGAATAGAGTATCTTTCCTTGTGGGGACACTCAAGGTTAGTGCTTAAATAGATAGAACTTGTTTAATCTATGGCTGTGGATATCTATACTTACAGAAGAAAAGGACTCTAGTCGTCAATGGCACCAGAGCTCCACTGCAGGAACTATCAAAGGGGTCAATCAAGTCCTCACTCTATCCTCCCAAGCAGTTACTCCAGGTCCCTGTTTCACTCCAGTACAAGGCCCACATTTCTCCAAGGATAGCTCCAAATCTTCAGTCAGCTGCACAGCTCGGATTTTGAAGAGAGAATCTCCAGTTGCAGAGGAGTAACCTATTTAGAAGCCAAATGACATCACTGATCTGTCATCCCCCTCGCACAACTGATAGGGCAAACATTCCCTCCCTCTGAGCAAGCCAGTAGGTTCAGAGAAAAGGGGAGTGACAGAGGATGATACCCCATCTATCATATGACACAGGCAGGGGGTGGGATCTGGCTTCTGTACCTGGAAATCTCACATTTGGATAAATAGCCTTTCTCATCAGATTACACCACAGATGCCAGCATATTCAGACATACATTTTTTTTGTGAATCACATCCACTTTGTTTGATGACTGTGCGACATATTGGGGCGAAGCTAGAGTATTTTCTCGTTTATGCCCAAACTACATTACTGGAAAATATGGCATTCAGTGGGCATAATACCTGTCACCTGTTACACCTTTTCTCAAATGTATATGATTGTCATATTTATGCAGAGAACACAATTCATTTTTGTTTTACAACTTTTGATAGGTTGGTGTCACCAAAATAGTTCTAGACCCACCAGAAGCGGCTCACTGACCACTTTTCATAAATCCGAACATGAAAAATGTACAATGAATACTTCCCAGGTTATTCCAAAAATTGCATATCTCCTATTGTGTGCAATGGGTGTGAAGCTCTGCCTTCACTCTTCCCCCTCTGTAAGCAGAGATCTGATTCTTAGCTCTGACATCAAGAGGGACCCTTTTTTTGAGGTTAGCCTACTGCTTCAAAGGCTTATTGCTATGTGTACGACGGCCTGAGTGCTTTTGCTCGTAAAACATGAGGCTTCACAGAATTCCTCAGCTCATTCCCATGTTAACACAGCTTGGGAAGGCTGCTTTCACATCTGGGATTCATTGCTAGGAATTGAAACTTAAGAGTTGTCTTTTTCCAGCATTTTACATTTGATCCAACTTTAGCAAATACACACAATCTAA
This sequence comes from Ambystoma mexicanum, assembly GCF_040938575.1. NCBI lineage: Eukaryota > Metazoa > Chordata > Amphibia > Caudata > Ambystomatidae > Ambystoma > Ambystoma mexicanum. Next base: position 963,753,696 of record NC_090941.1, on the reverse strand, counting down.
ACATGTAAACCCTTGCAACAGTACTTTCCTGCAAACAGTGATTACAGAAGGAAACATAATATATTGAAAGGCTTTAGCTATACATTTGAATACTTAAAGTGTTGATTAAGAAGACCCAATTGCAATGTCACTGGGGTCAGTTCATGCTGTTGTAGTTCTATATTTCCTTGTAGATTCTGGTTACTTAAAAGATTCTCTGGGATGGGCTCATGATGAACAAACTTACAGTTCCTTGATGGCATTCCTGCACATATTTTGAAGAGCAGGTCTTTAATTGAAAAATGACAATGTCTTTGGAAGGCAATGATTTGGTCAAAGTGCAAAACTCCATTCTGCAGTGCAAATTTGCACACAACCTGGTCATTTTATTTACACCCTGGATGTCGCCGTTTTTGCCAAGCGGTTCTCATCCTTTCCAGACCTTTCTCAACAGTATCATGAGGTCCTCTCCTCATGTGTGGCAAGTGAACTGGGGGTTTTCCCAGCCCTTTAAGATGGGTTAGCAATAACTTGGAGATGGACGGTGGATGCAGAATTTACTCAAACATCAATAATAGAAACAACTCAGGTAGTTGGCAAAAGATACTGTTTCAATAACAGTTGCCTAAAACAGGGAGTACAACGACCATCAACAGACGTCCTTCATCACGATCTCGCTCGAGACTTCTTAAAGCATTTCATAAAAAATTACATTCTTATAGTAAAAAATCATCATGGGTGACATTTAACCTAAGTATCACTAACATCATCCTACATGGCAAACTACAAAAACCTAATGGTGAGTGTGATAGGTTCTTCAAGGATTATCTAGGTATACGATCCATACTTGTTCAGGGCAGTGGAACAATGTGATTTGCTTCTTAACATCAGGTGGGGCAACTAAGCCCTTCCCCTAAATATTTCACTATGAACGTCATTAAATAAACAACGTCTAATTGGCTACACAACAATAAGACCCTTGATCACACAGTGACCTATCATTGGTTACTTTCTATTTACAAAAAGGTTAGCAGGCGCTCCTCTCCAGATAGAACATGGCATAATAACCAGTTCTGAGATGAGAGTTTGCAGCACATGGTTTTTGCTCACTGTACCTTTCACAGATGGGAAATATCCATTTGCATATAAGTCTTTGTCCCACCCACATGGGCAGTCCAGCACCGAAATGCTACGGCAATTCCTCTCTGAACAAGAGTACCAACAGCAACCCCATACACGTGTTTCAGCCTTTCTGGGCCTCACCAGTGAGGTGAAGCTGTGCCTCTCTGAGCACAGTGAGCAGGGATTCCACGTCTTGTTGCGCCCAGGTAACTTAGGGTGACCAACCCCAAGTTCCTTGCAAATATTTCCAAAAAGGTTAGCTGGCGCTCCTCTCCAGAAAGAACATGGCATGATGGCCTGTTCTGAGATGAGAGTTTGCAGCACATGCGTTTTGCTCACTGTACCTTTCACAGATGGGAAATATCCATTTGCATATCAGTCTTTGACCCACCCACATGGGCAGTCCAGCACCGAAATGCTATGGCAATTCCTCTCTGAACAAGAGTACCAACAGCAACCCCATACACGTGTTTCAGCCTTAATGGGCCTCATCAGTGAGGTGAAGCTGTGCCTCTCTGAGCACAGTGAGCAGGGAGTCCACGTCTGGTTGCCCCCAGGTAATTTAGGGTGACCACCCCAAGTTCCTTGCAGATATTTCCAAAATGGTTAGCAGGCACTCCTCTCCAGAAAGAACATGGCATGATAACCTGTTCTGAGATGAGAGTTTGCAGCACATGCTTTTTGCTCACTGTACCTTTCACAGATGGGAAATATCGATTTGCTTATGAGGTAGCTTCCCACCTATGTTAGCAGCACGCAGGCTGAGAGTCCAGGTGCTGATGAACTAGTCTTAACCATAGCTTCCCACCAATTAACATATCCATCCATCATCACCTCAGTGGTCCAGTGTCAATTAGGCATTTAAACTCGGCCTTGATGTTCCTTGCTCTGGAGAATTCAGAGGAGTGAAGGAACGCTCTGCTTTCGTGCATAGGTGCGACCATCATGCTCGCCCAACTTCTTCTCCCCATGTGACTGAAGACCACGAAATTGAGCTTTAGTGTATTAAAATTCTATTTTTCTAATAGACCTCTGACATCATTGTTTTTCTATTGATGCCTTCTGAACACAAGCTTTGTTCTTTCACACAATTTGTATCCAATGTCAGCTCACCCCAGTCTAATATGGTAATATGGCCTTGACTTTTTGGCTTATCCAACCTCACCTTTCTCAGTTTTGCCTGTAATTTGCTTGTTTTCTAACTGCGCCACACTTTGGAAAATGAAAAAAACAGCCTTCCTTCTTTTGCTCAGCACTGCTTATCGTACGTAGTGGGAATATCCATCTTTTACTGACTCCAATATATATGTACATGTTTGTGCATGCCACACTCTAGTCCCTATAAAGTTAGCCTTAAGAATACTTTGTCTGCTTGCATTTCTTTGCATGTATACACGTGTGAAATAGCTTGATATCTTCATTATTTCTGTAACATAAGTTTCTTCATCTTGATCCCAAGATGTCATTTATCTTGATACTTTCTTGATGCCTTATAGACCTGTCTGCATTCTCTAGTCTCTGCCTCTCTTCTCTATACGTCAGCTTTGCGCTGTATGACATCACCATTCTTCTTTATCATTCATTTGCTCCATTTCTTCAGGGATTTTATTCAGATGGCCATCGTATTGTCTCGTATGCAAGTATGGTTTCCTCAATGGGAACCTTGCTTCCCTGATTCTCCTAGGTATCGGTATCTTCACTGGTACCGCACGTGTCTCATACTCTGGCATCCAACATACAGGTGCTGTGGGGAAGGTGGTTGAGGTGGGGGTACTTAGCTCCTTCTCTACACAAGGAATATTTTCAGGCATCCCCAGGCTTAGATGCCTAAATGTGCTCCTTCGTGTTTGGGCAACGGCCTCATTTTGCATGTACTCCAGCGCAGGCCTTTTGCTGAGGGGCATATCTCCCCCTCTGACTCCGGCCTGTATTTATGGCATTTTAGGGATATTTCTCCCCACAAACACATGTTTCCCGGGAAAGGATAACGGTATCCCTGATGCATTATCTCATTTTTAGTGGCAGAGATTCCATGGTTTGGCACCGGAAGCGGAGGTGGAAGGGCACCGGATCCCAGAAGAACTATGGCAGCTAGGAGATTGAGAGCACTGCAGTAAGTGAAGGGAGTGATGCGAAAGAGAGGAGGATGGAGGCTGTAGTAAACTTCACAATGGATTACATTGGGAAAGGTTGGTGTAGGGCGACAATAGCAGGGAAGCTGGTATTGTGTTCTACCGCAAGTGGTTTTGGAGTTTTCAGTCTAGTGGCGGGGAGATGGCGAATAGGATGCTGGAAGGCTTTGCAAGGGAGAAGTGGAAGGTAAATGACAGGAGATGGGCTGGGACAGCAGAATTGTTGGGTAGATTGTGGAAAGTGGTTGGGGGAATATGCAGTTCTCTTTGGGAGAGGGACATGTTCACAGCATGTTCTACCTTAGCTGGTTGTTTTTTGGGGCTTTCCGAGTGTCGGAGTTGGTGTTGAGGGTGGGAGGAGAAGGGGGACTGAGATGGGCAGACGTCTTTCTGTGTAGATATTAGGATCAGTAAATCAAAGATGGATCAGTGAGGAAAAGGACTTTGGGTTCATTTGGACAGGGGAGGTAAGGAGTTGTGTCCAGTAAAGGCTGGGTTGGCATGGCAGAGGAGAAGTCCATGTAGAAAAGGTTTGGTTTTCCAACATGAGAATGGGGCAGGGGTGAAGGCTGGGCAGGTTCAGGGGGTGATGAGGAAGGTTTGGCAGCACTAAGTGAGCGGGATGAGGAATTCGGTACTCATTCTTTTAGGATTGGAACGGAATCAGAGGGGAGTAAGTTGGGTTTGACTCAGAGGGGTTTGAAGAGTTTAGGGCATTGTAAATCATCAAAGTATAAGGTGTACCGCAGAGAGCTGGACGAAGGGAGCGGTTAGATGAGGGTGGGTGGGTTTCAGCAGGGAAGATCGTTTTCTTTTCTTTAGCTGAAGCGGTCCGAAAGAGCGGTGAGGTTCCCCATATATTGATCTGCAGCCGCTCCATGGTAAAATGTGCGGAAAGAACTGCGGCAAAGGGAATTCTTGGTACCCAATTGGGGTGTAGTTATGAGATTTCATTGTTGAGAAGGTATGGGGTGGGAGTGCTTAGGTGGGACCAATTGCTACCTGCCATGCTGGCTGGGTTGAGGGAGCAGCATGGGGTGCCAGCGGTGCAGTTTTTGCGTGTGGGGGGGATAACTTTGTGGGGGAACCAGGGGTAGCTCTGATAAAGAAAGTGAAGAGCGACTGGAGCTGGCTGAGAGAGATTTGGCTGGGGGTATCTTTGTACTGGACAGAGTTGTGCCAAGGAGGGTATGGAGGGGAGCGATCAAGGAAGGGGCAGTTGAGCGGACAAGTAAAAAGATGAATAGGGAGCTGTTGACATTTTCCAGGTCCTTGGGGGTGCAGCCGTTGGCACAGCAGGACATTAAGTCTGAGGAGTTTGATTTCTTTCAAGAGGATGGCGTGCTCTTGTCGGTGCTTGGTAATCAGTATTACTTGCTGGGTTTGAGCTTAACGCTGGAGGAATTTATAAAAGGGTGGAGTTGAATGGAGAGCGGGGGTGGGGTAAAAATAACACCTCAGGAGAGGGTTTTTCTGGGTGCCAGGGACAAGGCCTTTTGGAAGAAGGTTGGGGGAAGTTAAAAGGGGAATTAGCGTGGATGGGATAGCGCTGTTTGCATGGACAGGCTAGCTCAGGGGTGGGGGGTACAAGACGGGTGAAGAGGTATGGAAGAAGGCGGGACATGCCCTCGGAGGGAAGATGGGGGAACAAAGGGGGAAGAAGGGTGAGATGATTTGAGGGGCAGGGGTGGGATCGAGGGGCAGGAATTAATGAAGGTTTTAATTAATTCATTGTTTTGGTTAATTGTTAATGATGAGTAGTCTATAAGGCCAAGGAGCCAGGTTAGCGTTTTATTTGTAAGCTGCGGCCTGTCACATTAAAGCAAACTTGTCTATTAAACGCGAGTTTGGGGTTGTTGTGCAGTTTAGCCCAATGAAAACTATTTCAATTTTGCAAATGTAGCTTTTTTATAACTCATTTCTGAAAAACCTGGAAAACATGCCATCATCAAGAGACAGGAACTAACTTCAAAGAAATGGCAAAGAGTTGCTAAGTCATCAGATTTCAGTGTTTGTCGCCAGACGTGTACTGTGTACTCTTGGCCGATTTGTCATCTTTAACCATAGAGTAAACTGAACTTTCTGAGAATGCACTATTTATAGCAGGGCTTGGAATCATGGAAAAAACATGACATCCATGAAATATACACTCAGACCTTTCGTTCCACACTATCAGTCTGTCTGTTGGCAGAGGGCATCTCAGTTGTGATTTACAGAATGCGGCAAAAGTGAGTGCGAAGTCTGTAACCACAGGGCCATGCCAGTGCCAGTGAAGGTCGATAATGTGTCAGTGTGAAGGAAGCCCTCCATGTTCAAGAGGAGCACTGGGTGCTCGGCTTGATGGGGGTGCCAGCCTGGGTTTGCCTGCTGCAGCAGGGCCAGGTTGGTTTGTGTTTGCTGCTTGGAGCCGTCCCGCCAGTCATGTTTCATGTTACCTCAGCACTACCCTGGAAGCCCGCCTCCCAGCTTTGCATCACCCAGATGTGGAACAGCAGCTCTCAAGACCTGGAGGGATCATCACAATGTAAAACACACCACGAGTTAATGGCTCCAGGAGAGTGTGTGTGTGTGAGTGCGTATGCGTGCGCAGGGTGTAGAAGGAGAAAGTGGCTGGGTGGGAGAGGGTGAACACTTCAGAATCCAGACGCAGGAAGAAAGAGTCAAGCGTTTCCTCCTCAAAATACACACAACAGAAAGTGAACGACTGTGCTTCGTCATACTCTGGCATGTTCGTGCCGAATGGATTCTGAAGGCTTCCCAACGTTAGGCACCGAGACTACTCTGCTGGGGCCTGGTTTAAAACAGGACTGTGGTTATGTCTGCAGCCAAACCGCCATTTTGATGATAGGTTTGATGATAGGCACTGCTTCTTTTTGCAATATTCTTTTATTGTGTATTAACCAAAAAACAAAGCACAATTATTGTAACAGAAAAATGGCACTTAGGGTGTAGGTAGGGGTAAGGAAAAGATACACAGCCCATCTGAGAGATATGTATGACAAGGAACGCGCATGTTCCAAGGTGCAATAAGGATTGTTCGAGAATGCAAACCTTATTTCCGATCTGTGCCTAGAGCCACTGAGCATTGTTGCTCTACAAGTATGTCTGTTATTCAGTGATTGCGCCTCTCAATAATACAAGCATTGGCAATGCCAACAGTTTGGGCTTTATGTAGGTATGAGAAGGTTACTTGCAAGGCACAGCCGTAATGGGATTAACTGGCCATTGATGGTAGCAGGTGCAAAATGGTGGGAGAACCTGGGCATGTAATAGCAGTACCTGGCTAAAGCTTAAAACGCATGCACAAGCCAAAAATAAAATGTTGGCTTAGCAAGTGCTTGTTTCAAACAGGACTTCAGTTTCTTTGTCAAGGCTTGTTTTTAACTGGATTTCAGTGAAGGACAAGCCGATTGCTTATAAATCGAGTGGCTGAAGGCAGGCCTGGTAAGAGGGCATGTTTGCAACTCCAATTAAGCCATTAACTGTCAGACAACTGCTTTGAACAAAGACTGGCAGGCACTTTGAATGTAAAGTCTGATGGAAGGGCTTGTTTAAAGGGAGCTCAAAGAGTTCCCATGAGGCGATGGTTTGGGGTAGGAATGCATGGCAATGTCCTTAGGGATTAGCATGGCCATGGGCAGGTAATAGGTAGGCACCTAACCAAACAACACCTACAGACTATGTGTCTCTCCACCCCTTAGGAGTAATAAGCGGCACTGAATAGCCAAAACTACAAAAGGAGATACAGAAGAACGTGAATGGAAAAGGAAAGAAGCATTGACAAAGTCAATATTATTTATATGTGTAGCTGCTTATTGCATTTTACATTTATTCTGGGGGAGCAATGTGGAATGGTTGTGCCAGAGTGGGGTGTAAAGTACAGCATTAGGGAGAATGAAAAAACCCAATCAATGGCTGTCAGGTGAGCCACAGTACACAGGAGCACTGTACAACATTTTAAGGAGTGCAACGGGGGAGGAGAATGAATGACAACGCAAATATACAGATGCATGCAAAAAGTGGCACATTAAGTCTGTTATGGTGCATACAGACACGGATCCACTGTATAATATTGAAATGCCTTTATAGTAGAATCAAATGAGATAGTCTTACCTTCTGAGTCTTACCATGTGAGTCAGCTTGACTGCATCAGTCTATCTGAAGCAGACATGAGATGGGCCCCTTGAGACGGAGAAGGAGCAAGTTGCCATAGCTGAGGACCAAGGACCCTTGAGATAATCTCCTTGAAGCCCCTACGACCCAGAGGTATGTGCAAAATGGATCAGAGCAGACGCTTCCCTGGGCGTTTCTACAGAACCAAGTGTTCCTCTATGTAAGGAGCGAGCTCACTAGAAGAGTTATCGATACGATGCCAAAAATCAGGTATGGATCTCTGATGAAGTGGGTGGTCATAACCAGAAAATGACTGCCAAATCTTGCAATGTGGTTTTGCTGCTCATCAGCAGCACGTGGTCGGCTGCGCTACACACACACACACACACCACACAGGCTTTTGTCCATGACAGAACATACAAGATAATATGCAAACATCCATTCCCAATCTACTACAAAGCATTACATCCTCGTCCGTCCTCCTCATCACAGTCCCTATGCTAAGATGTCAAGGACTGTGACGAGGAAGACATTGACTAAAAGCAATGAAGATTACCAGTAAGTAATCGGGACATTAAACATCATGCACACCCCCTACCTTGGTTCAGCCAGCCGAGATTCGAAATGCGGCCTATTCACCTTGGAAGAAAGAGCTTAGGCTCTTTTGTGGTAACATTATTAAATGTAAGCCAGAAGAAAAAGTCGCCCAACTTGTATTTCGTAAAATCCGCTTGTAATGGCTACTATTGATGCACTCTCATGAGATGCAGCTCCATGCAAGGAACGCCCCTGTGAATGTTGCCAACATTTAATGGCAGGGCGAGTTCTGAAATGCTTGGACTGGCCCATATGTTGCTATGCCCAAAATCCGGCCATTGCTTCCCTGTGCCTCAATAGTGATAGCACTTAAAAGCTGTAGCTTCATTTATGCACTTCACAAAATAAATGCACCTGAGATTCTTTGAAAGGTCGGTGCTAGTCCAAGGTCGGCTTCTATTCATAGCTCAAAAACAAATCAACAGTGCTTCCATTTAACACCGTAGGGCCAACTCGAGGCTGATCTCTGCCGCCCTTCATACAGAAGCTTGCAAGAGTACCCGGCGTTGAGCCTGTCTGGTTTAATTTTCGCCACTTGCTTCCTTCTTTTTATGTGGCATATTTCCTTTTTCCCATTGTGTCTTGCACGGCGTTAACTCTTATCTGGGTTTATCCTCCTTCCATTTTTGTGTTTTAGTTATATGATGCCTTCTTAATTAGCCACCGGCTTCCTTCTTTTTTCACCTTTGCATTGCCTCTTGCGAGGCTGCGTTAACCTTTTTTAGGCATTTATCGTTTTTCCATATTGAAGCCTTGGTTAGATGTGGACTTATTTCATTTTCCATTTGCTTCCTTCATTTTATTCATCGTATTTCTCTTTTTTATATTGCCTCTTGTCAGGCGTTAGTAGTTTTCCATATTCATCCGTCTCTTGCTTTACGTTTCAGTATGTGTTGCCTTCTTTGATTAGCCTCTTTAGTGTTGCTTGTTTTTGCCTATTTACCCTTATTCCAGCGGTAAGTGTCCGCAGTGTGTCGTATATTATAGGTGCTACCTAAACCTAGCACGTCTTATGAAAGGGAGGGAGGGAGGTTTTTTATTCTGTTTTTCTTCAATGTGCCAGCCTTTGCTGCAGGAGAGCGCCCAGTGCCAGTGGAACGGGAGTACTGGAGGGGCCACCTTGCCCTCCTCAAAAAAGGCCTGAGGGCAGGTAGCCCTCTTTGTCACATCAAAGGCTGTGTGTCCTCCATTTGAATTTCCAAAAGAAGTCGACATGTACATGATGCCCCAAAATATGCAGCCGCCAAAGTATGAAAGAGAGGAAAAAGACCAGAAGCAAAATCGCCCAGAAGATATACCCGTTTGTGCAGAACAGTACATCTCCGAATCGAACAACTCCCACTGCCTGAGGGCAAAGGCCACGACACTACATTAGCACGTTCAAAACCTTTAACATTTAAATTCTGCGCACTTTCACCCATGTCAATAGCCTTCCCAGAAGGCAGTCGCCTTAGAGATAAGCACTGCAAAAGTACAGTGTAAATGAGGCTTCCCCATACAGAGGCACTCTGGTGCAGTCACTTTACAACGAAAATGTGTCTTCCCAAAATACTTCGGCGGCAATATGGTATTACAACCAGGCAAACTAAGGGGATTGCAAACTGATTCATGGAGACCACACCTCAGCTCACGCGCATTTCGATGGTTTCAATATAAAAACATTCCGAATGTTTTTATACCGAAACCAGTGCAGGAAATGGGCCGGAACAAGACAGTGCTACCGCAAGCTTAGTTCCCCAGACCCAGGGGCTTTCAGGAGACTCTGCAGTCTGCCTAGTCTTTTGAAAGCGATATGCAGGTTGCTTGTGAGTGTGATAACACGAATTCATAACAGGATACTGTCCGTCAGATCTGTCCTGAAGCCGAGTTATTACATGCACGAGCAACCCAACTTTCAGCAGGAAGACACTTTCGACAGACTCAGCCAGGGAAACTGAATACAGAAACTGACAAAGCCTCACATCACTGTTGTAGCTGTCCAGACGTGTTCCTGAATATACAGCAATTTCTTGCTTAGGGCGAGTAGTGTGCCAAGCAAAACTGCAAGGCCCAAATTCCATTATTCGCACAAAAGACTTTCTTACTTGAATCACTGTAAAACATGTTCCAAATAAAAAACTGGGCATTCTTATGTTCCCATAATGCTCTTTGCTTTTATGCAAATCACTAGGATTAGGTTCTATTGGCCCTTGCCTGGGGTCATGGGCCTCTGTGTGGGAGATTTAACATCTATGTTTTCTTTTTCCCACTCTCAATGACTTTCTATGTTTTCTTCTTTTATTCCTGTTTCCTTTTTTTTACGTCCTTGTCTTTCCTCCGCCCATTCTTTCTAGCCCGCAACTCCTGTTTCTCAGTCTTTTGTGTTGAAATTGTCCTTTTTTTTAGCTCGGATTCAATAGGACCCCTCAGCCCTGCAAATCTCTCCTCTGGGGGGAGTTCATTGTGATACCACGCTCAAGGCCTGTAGGGCTACAAATGCCCTGTGCCGCAGAACTGGGCATCCAAGGAGCTAAAGGGCACAGGCTTTAAGCTGAGGGAAGCCTTAGCAGATATGGCGGTCAGCGGGGGGGGGGGGAGGGGATAAGCCACGAGGGTGACTGTCAGGCGCCCGCTCTCCCCACGCACTCACCTCCAGCCCATGACCAGCAGCATAGGCTGTGGGGAAGGACCATGCCACATATGGACGGTGCCGGCGGGCAGGGTGCACACAGAGGCCCAACACTTCCCCACTTCAAAGGGGGAAGGAGGCCAACAAAGAAGCAAAGGAGCAGCACACATAGGTTAAGTGTGCCTGGCCCAGGCCAAAGAAAGTGCATGGCCGGACAGCTTTGATAAAGCTGCCAGGACCGACTGTAAGGCTGTGCCTCGGTCATTATTGAGCCCAGGGGCGTTGCTAGTGGGGGGCTAAGGGGCCTGTAGCGCCTGATCTTTTGGTTGTAGCCCCGCATAGAATCTCAGGAGCTACAGCCAAAAGACTAGCTAGCCCCCAGTCCCAACAGTTCCGACATCAGCGTAGCCCCGGGTCTTTTCCAGACCTAGCAACTCCCCTGATTGTGCCCTTAAATAACGGGTTCCTGAGGCACAGAAACAGAATCCAGCACTCCGCACAGAGTGCACACACTTTCAGCGCATGCCGAAAACCAACCATTCCTTTTCCAATTCCACCCACCCAACTGGAAGAAAGTAGACATTGTACACAGGAGGAAAACAGGGACAATGGATGTTGCCAGAAGTCGTGGGTGGCATGGGCCAGGAAGAAAGCTGCCATCAGGCACAGGGGTGCAACACCAGCCAGATATCATAACAGGTGCCACTGGCACAGACATGCAACTGGAACTGCAAAACTGCCGTCACGCTGGTGGCACAATGGTGGCTAAGGACAACCTTCCTTGACTGGCCCAAGTACCCAAAAGCACTAAGCAAGGACAAGCAGCACACTTGTTGTTAGCAATCATAATAGGTATAATGATATTTTGAATAATGTGTAATAAAGCCTGGGGTCTTTTTATTGCCCCAACAATCTGTCTCATGGTATGACTATACAGGTTCAGGATAATACAACTGCTTATGCTTATCCTCGGCTTAAAAAGATGAGGACATTTAGGCTGACATACACAAGCTAACGTGTCCAACCCCCTAACTGTAGGAAAGGGGGGCTCAATCATATTGAAACTGGCCCCCACCAACCCTGACAAATGTTTAGCCGGGCCCTGTGAGGAGTGCCAGGACTGCTCTTTGTTATTCCACTGTGTCTGACTGCCAGCAAGGAGGTATGAGGGCGTGTTTTGTGGCTGATGTGAGGCGATTGGGAAGGTGTTGAGGACAACATGGGAGAGCCCCATCCGCCATTTGTCCGTCATCCAAGTGCTAAATCCGCCTCTGCTGAGCGCCTTGTGAAGCTGCAATGGCAGGCCGATGCAAGCTGGGCCCGCTAAGGCAAGAGGTCAAAGAAGTAAGGAGCACTGGTGGTGGAACAGACATAGTCATGTACTGGCAGGGAGGGAGGAAGACAGGGAGCAAACACGTACCTCATGCGGTGTTCAGAACTGGACAGCAGCGTGCTCTACAATTACTAATTCATAAACATGTGCACGCCCCCGCCTTGTACACACAAAAGCAACGTTGCTTTTCTACACTTGCCCACACGCTGATCTAGGTGGCCATAGGGGAGGAGTTTGGTCTATTGACATCAGCATAGATCCCAGGATGAATGGCCGGGGCCTGAGGACAAGGAAGCTATTGCCATGACAACCAAATTCTCTGTTGGGAAACACTCGCCTTCACTTCTCTTTTACCTGTAGTAATAGTTTTGGCCTTATGGTGGCATTTCGCTCCACCAAATGCGCCAAAACCAAAACAAGATACGATAATGATAACAAAACTGTTTTCCATTCAATACCAAAGCACACAATGAGCCTAAAGTCAAAAATGCACTGAACAATTTATGTCTCAACAACTCTTTATCTCTAAGGCCGCATCATCGGAAAGTGCCAGTTTCTGACAGGGCAGCAAGGGTCCGATTTTCATACCTGTGTAGCAGAACAATGCATTTTGCACATGTGCAATTGATTAGCACCAGCAAGTGACTTCGCTGAATTTGCACTAGCTCTAATGCAGCTGCTCATTGACAAATAGTATTTGCAGTTGCGCAAATGTATAGTAATCCGACCCCAGGTATACATACGTATAATACATTCAAGTGATTTCAAAACTTGGAGTTTTTGCTTCTAGGTGTTATAGAGCTTGGGTTTTTATTGAAAGAGTGGTTAAAGCAAGGGAGTCTATAAATCAAGGAATGGAACCTCCTGATGGTTTACCTATATATTATAGAGTCAAAATTAATCATTGTTATTTCTAATGTCCGTTTGCCAAGCAGGTGGCAATCACTTCATTTTCATTTCAAAATGTCTATTTTCCCACAGCGCCTTGCTTAGCTGTCACCTGGGCAGCTATTATCCGAGTACAGAGGTATGTGATGGTTTTCCCCCTCTCTCAGAAAAAACAGAGAAAAGCCACTCTGGTGCATGTAAGCATTTAAAAAATGTTGGGTACTTATAGATTGACAGATTCATGACCATTACAGTTCCAATATCCAGCAGTGCCAGAGAGTGTGTGACGTAAGTCGCTATCGTTAGACTGACTTTTTCAACACTTGATAACCAGGGTAATATTCTTGAGCCTGGTGACACGTCCATTATGGGTCATGCTGCATTTTATATAGTGGTATTTTAGGGTGGGTTGTCCTTATTATAACTGCTAGTAAAATATGTTATTGTTAATTTTAACAATAACAATATCAAGGTATTATACAGCACACTATGACAAATTATTCCTGCATTTGAGTGCTCTACTAGTAGTTGTAATCCACTGAAAGTGCAGTTGAGCAGGAAGGGCTGGCTGTTTTTCTTCAGACGTATTTAGTTTCCTGTTTGCTTTGCTACAATGACTCACCCCCCAGCTGAAGATTCAAAAACCTGGGGTTGCGCGCATCATGCATGCACATGTAACCGCACTGAAAGTGCAGTTGAGCAGGAACGGCCGGCTGTTTTCCTTCTGATGGATTTGGTTTCCTGTTTGCTTTGTTACGGGGACTCCACCCCCCAGCTGAAGTTTCAAAAGTCTGGGCTCGAGTGCATTGAACACGAGCATTTAAGTGCACTGAAAGTGCAGTTGAGCAGTTTGGCAGTTTGGATTTGGTGAATGACTTTAACCTTAAATTACAGATATACTATGCCTGCTGCTCGCAGGAATTCAGGAATTATCATCTACATAGTGCCGCCCGTGCTGCCTGTACTCGGGTAATGACTGCCAATAAGAACTGTTGAAATGAGTACAAAGCAGATTTCAGACTAATTCGACAGATGCTAGAATTACCAACTGTGTGATGGAAAAGAGGGATCGAGGGAGTAAAATCTGTGAGCAGAGTAAAATTACTGCATTTCTCAAACCGTAACCGCAGCCGCCTCTACCTACTGTTGGAATTCTGACCGAAGCCAAGACAGAAAGCAATGAGACAGTGACTCAAACGCAGGAGGAAACATCCTTATTAGACCCTATAAATAATAATTCTCTGTTAAACGTGTGTCTCAGTTTACAAAGAGGCTCTGTTGGTGATGCCTACTAAAATACTACATATGTCATGAAACAGATTCTTTGGAAAACATTATTGGCATTGCCCTTACAAAGTCCCCAAACCTTTCAAAATATTTTGATTTAGCAAGAATTGCTGAAAGTGCATACGCCTCCTCTCCGGGTTAATGATGGTTCATTTACTTCCTCTGAGTCATCGGATGATGATGAACAGATTAGCCCTGAATCTCTGATAATCCTGAAGCGCTCTTTTCATTATGTAATAACATGTTCAAAGAGCAGCAAGTTATGAAGTCGGGCCTTGCGAGATTGGTGTACGGCACAGGCTTAGAAGATCTCAATGAAGCATGCAACAATGATGACTCTACTGCATTTGAGGAAGCAATGCAGGAATCTATATCACCAGATTCTGAATTTTGTAATGTGTAAAACAGAAGAAAGCCTGTTTTGATAAACACATCGATTATAGAGCTCAGCCAGACTCCAGCAGTAAACTTTGCAGCAGGCGTGAACAAAAATACACTAGGAGAAAGGACATTGTCAATGGAAAAGAAGGCGCTGTAATAGGAAAAAGCAAAAAGGTGTCAACAAGCCTCCTTGCAGAGACCTGAGGTCTAAATAGAGTCGCACTATAAAATAGCTCAAGGGTAGCGTGTTTGTCTTGGAAACAAGACAACCCAGCACAACACAGGTCTAAATCCTAATTCCCTGCTTAGAAACCACTTGCTGGTATTAGGCGCACTATAAAAGAACAATTATAAGTATAATCTTTGGCAATAGTGTCCCCTCCAGGTATTAAGTGTGTGGAATGGTCCACTTGCTTTAATCTTTTACCTATTGAACCTCCTCAATTTAGACCTAAACGAGCTGATATTCAACTGCAGGCTGGTCCTTTGGATACTTGGATTGCGCACAGGAAAAATGTACCACAATTATTGATCGTGGTTCAGAACAACTAACTATATGCCAGAAACAATCATTAACAGAGGATGGCCATAATGTTAACACAATTGAAAATCAGAGAGCTTCCACCTTTGCTCTCAGTGAGGTATCCAAGCATACACTTGAAATAAAGTAGCGATATCTAGGGATAGTAACTGGGAAAATACAGCTCTTTGTAAAGGAGTAGACATTGTTGATATATTTGTCACACAGACCAGCGGTTTTTTAAATAACAATAACATTGTACAACTGCTGCACGGCTTGCCACAGCTATGACTAATAACCTCAAAAGCCCTGTGATTGGTGGAAATTCCAACTGCAGCTAATGAAGCAAATTGGTCATTTCTGCATTTTATCTCTCCGGTCATCGCTGAATTAGTTATGGCTCATTCCCAAGACTTTCTATTTATGGGCTACAAACTGATAAGAACCCCAGAAAATGAACAATTATTCTTGCTCTGAAGGATCACAATGAAGCTCCCTGAAAAGCAAGACCCAGACAAAGGGAGAAGATATCAAAGGGGTATTTTACCAAAAAGTGTTAATTGTTGACAACAATTGCATGGAATACCAGGAGGTTTAATTCTTTTGTTTATTATCCTCAGGGCCTGTCATTTCTATTGGAGTCACATCTTTTTATATTGCAAGAAACCTGGCTTACTCACAAGTAGCATTTGTATGGATATCATGTTATTCAGAGGTTGGTTCATGGTAATCCAGTAGGCTGACCCTCTGGTGGCCTGATTATAGGTGTTTTACAGAATATATGCCTTTCAATGTAAATCAAAACGTTTTAGCTGGTGTATTAACCATTAGTTTAGACCATCTTCCTCAACACTTATTTATAGTAAATATTTATGACCCTCGATATAGAAACATCGAATATTTTGGCCTAGATCAAGCAAATTTTAAACAAATTGTCTTATTACCACTTGGGTGGCCATTTTATTATAGTTGGTGATTATAATTTCCAACACTGTTATTTTAGATTGAAGGATCTGAAAAGGGCTTCACATTTTGACTCGTTTCAAAATTCTTATGGCATAATTGCAATTTACATGGATATTTCTGAGTGGTCTGATTTGGGGCCCAATTGAGGTTGGGAAATCTGTATTGAGAGTTTTGGCCTATTGCAATTGTCCACCGAAGCGGAAACCCCCCCCATGTTCAGACCTATACATGGTTAAATGGTTCACATTTCACTTGGACGCTATACGTGATCATGTGGTAGGAAAGTTCATTCTCCGCTCTAAGGTGCATAAAATTACTGAATCCAACCGAGAAGTATGAACAATTGACATGGCAGGTAATAGATGAATTTGGACAGAAAATAATGTTGTTAAAATTGATAACTAGGTAATACAGAGATTTATTCTTGGGGAGGCGGTATGTTCTTTTGGCATAGTGGATTATTATAGGAAGATGGAAAAGATATTCAAGACTCTTACTAAGCTTCTAAGGACAAATTGTTATAATACCATTCAAACTGATACAATATATGATGTCATTGTTAGCTTGGAAAAAAAGAAGCTCACAGCAAATATAAAGACTATAAAGAGGCTGGGTCTAACCTCACTCGAAGTGAAAAAACTATAAGTAAATTTAGAACAAAGTATAGAAACTGGGTTAGGATTCATAAAGGGTCCATTGCTACTGCCGAATGGTAAATCATGTTTAATACTCTTCGTAGGGCTGATTCACGTACATTTTGAGCAACATATAATCCTATCATGATCCTATCTCGGAAACAACCTGGTGTGAATATATCCATAATTTGTTTCTTAAGAGCAGCGCTACCACTAAGGTTGGATTAATGACTGAAATATTATATGAGGGAGATGGTCTAACTATTACTACCAGGGATATAGAATGAATTATTTAAAAACATAAGCCTTCCCAGGCACTGGGCCCCTATGGCATTTCAAACATAACCATGAAGAAAGATCCTAGAGGTTTGGCCATTATAATGCATAGAATTTGTAGGCAAACCATTACCACAGGCATCAGCCCAGCAAGCTGGAGGAAATCCATTCTTGTACCTATTTACAAAAGAGGGTTCTCCTGACCTCCTCACTATCGCCTTCTTGCCATGGTAGATTCACTATAAAAAATATGCCCATACTTTATATTAGAGAAGGTGAATCTTTTGATTACAGAACAGAAAATACTTAAAAATCATCAGACAGGGTTCCGCAGGTGTGTTAATACTCTAGCCAATCTGTGGAGTTTAAGTAATTTAATTCAAACCACTCTTAAAACCAAGGGTTATGCACTCTATAATTGTAATGTTGATTTTATGTCAATTGTGCAGGAGCATTTGACACTGTAATTTGTCAAAATCTGATTTATACCTTGATAAAGCATTAAACTCTGAAACATCATCCCAATTAAGACTTATCCAAGATGATCACCTTAACTCCCTTATTTCCACTAATTAGGGACTAAAAAAGGGTTACATATTGGCCCATATCTTACATAATGTATATGTTTCCAATTTAGATGATACCCTAAAGAAACGTCGGACCTTTCCTCCTTGAATATAAGTAGGACAAGTGTAGGTTTGTAAAGGACAAGCAAAGGTTCTTTGATTTCAGTATTGTCATTATGTAGAAATAGGCTTCCATGACTGGCAATCTAATACCTACTGGTTCTACGCTTGTTCCAAGCTTTGGTTCACCAAGTCCAAGTGTTTGAAGTCCAAGAAATGAATGCTATGCTATCTTTAGAAATGTTAAAGCATAGTATTTACTCTGCTTCTACAGGGAACCTCCAGAATAAGTAGATGAGTATAAAGAAACAGTCATTCCAATGGGCAGGATTCTTCACCCACAGAGAGAGAGAGAGGTAGTTTGTTCCCCTCTACTAAGTTCCAAATCTGTTTCCACTGTCCATATAGAACACTATCAATTACAGTTTTGAGGTCTTTTTACAGACTATGTCCCACTCATTTAATTTCAATTGGTAATCATTATAGGCCCTCTTTTCAGATGGTGTCCCACTCATTTAATTTCAATTGGTAATCTTTATAGCTCCTTCAGTTGAGAATGGTGTAAGGGATAAGGTTTCACATTTGCCCCAACTGATGTTTTACCTTTAGAATATGAACACATTTTGTTTCATGTTAATTGTGTGTTTAATGTTTGGTATTATTTAATTGAATATCATGCTTTCCATTATGCAGTGCAAATTATCTGTCGCTTTACACTGAAATCTCATTTAATTAATGTTAAACATAATAAGATCAAATGTTTTACTGAAAAATGAAATACATTCTAAAATATGCAAAAATCATAAAATGGTTAACTTGTATTTTAGTATTCTAAAGAACTTTAATTGTAAAATTACATGAGAGGCTTAGTATATTTATTATTTAACTGTTAGAAATAAAGACAAGTTAAAGAGCATATTTTTTCTTAAATTGGTCAGATTATCTCATGTCGCTTTTAGGTAATGTGAAAATAAGCTGTGAACTTTGGTTCACCTAAACTAATTGCTTATGTGAATCTTAGCTTTCTAGAAAACAGGCCCTATCATCCATAACTGTGAACGAGGTATTACAAAGGCTAATGGAAAAGCTGTTTGTATAAAACAAAATAAATCCAAATAAGTCCCATTTTGTACTTTTATGTGGAAGGTCACTATATTAAATGATTAATGAATGCATGGTCAGTCGGTAATGGCATCTTCAAAGAAGCAGATGTCTGTGGAAATCCTTTCTGTGACCTGGCACAGCAATAATCACTCATGCAGAATGTGTCTCTTCCATTAAAAGTAGCAATTGAAGAGGGCATTTTGTGTGCTGCAGCAAATGTAAATATTGATATCAGGACCAGAACTGCCCATATCATTCAAGTTCAATAAATAAATAAATAAAAGTTAAATTAAATGTAATGCACAAAAAAGATGCAATTTAAAATGACATGTGGGAAAACATTTTCTACTAGAACTTTAGAAACCTTTGCCTGATTACAAAAATAAAAAGTAGCGGCAGAGTAGCAGTCTTTGGCAGTTACACTGTCACACTGCAGCTACCCTCTGTTTCCTGCACCTACAGTCTGTCTTCAGTATCCAGTGAAGCACCAAGGGAGGACACTCTACAAAACCTCTTTTCTCCCACAGAGCGGCCGCAGATTAGCAGCAGAGTAGCAGTCTTTGGCAGTCTATGGTTGCTATGGACACCACAGACGCCATAGACGCTGCTCTGCAAAGCACCGCCACTGAGGAGAAAGGCAGTCGACTGCGGAGCTCGTGACCCCGCGCCCAGGAGAAAAAGAAATAACTTGCCGGCAGCGGGAAAGTTGACACCGAGCAAGCTTTGCCGGGCGGTGTCTCCGTCTCCCTCAAGTTGGGCATGCAAGGCAGTATTGACATACAGCGGGCTGGTCCTGGCCCGGTGAAACCTTCAGGAGAATACCTTATGGCACACAAGCCCACTGGATTGGCGAATACTCCAACTTCGAGGCCCCAGCTGCCTCTGCTAATTTTTGCCACTGCCGCAGTATTCCATCGAGAGCCGCAAGAAGCCAGCCAGGAGGCTCAACACAACGCCAAACCAAATCAGGACACCACTATCTTGACTCCCCCACAGCTTTAAGAACTGCGCCTACGGCGCCACCAGCTCCGCCAGAGACCCAAGATGTACCTGTGACTCTGTCCACCAGCGGGGATCCGTCGGCGTGCCCCTCACCCGAGACCGCTGGCCTCAAGCCACCTGTATTGGGAGAGACGGCTCTGGGCTACGAAGAAGAGGGATGGGCCGTCGTGGAGCCGCAGGAATCGGAGCAGGAGGAGACAACGAGGGACTTCAGAGATGCTTCGCAGGAGCGACTAGCTCTCAAACCCCGGAAGCTTGAACAAACACTCCCTCCTACTGAAGTGTGAACGACGGAGGAGCTTGGAATGGGAGAGGAACCCGTGGCTATGGGTGCGCCACCCCAGCCTGCGGGGGAAATGTGCCCGGACATGCATGATTCAAACAGCATGCTTCACGAGGCAAACAATGACTTGCAAGCAGGGCGCCTACAGCCCTCTCAAGTATAACGGTGAGCATAGAAATGCATGCCTTACCATCGACTGGAAGAGATGCCGGCAGCCCAGTTTATTGAGGCACCCAATCTCAAAGCCATCCGTCCGGATCCAATGGGGAATGGGAAGACTCGGAGGACTTGAGCAGCCACTCAGACCACTCAGCTACGGATATAGAGAGATCGACCAGATGGGAGGGTCCTCTCCCCAAGAAATGGAAAAGAGGCCCACGCCAAAAAAAATCATGGGCAGCCCCAACAAGCGGAAAGCCTCACCTAACAAGAGGGCTGAAAAAAAAAGGAGAAGAACCCACGCCCCATAACAAACACAAAAATCAGTCAGCTAATTCCTTAACCAGGAATTTACCAAAACTTAAAGAAGGATCAAAACTAGCGGAAACTAAAATGCCCCTAACACACACCCTGCAAGACCTTTTTGGTAAGCAATGCAAAACAAAATTTTACAAGATCTGTGAAACCAGCGACAGTGAAATGTTGGAAGTTGTGTTTAATCTGGAGGAACATACAGTGCCCCAAAGTCGCAAAGCATCACAAACAGGCTCCAACACGCTTACACCTTCACACCAGGACGGACCCTTGCGTAATGTGCTCCCTGCTGAGCCAGAACTGGTGGGGGGAGAGATAAAAACTCAAGAGAACCTCCTCCTTCAACCCTTCAACCAAATCAAGAGGTGGCACCACCAGGCAACACCTCGACACATGACAACCAGCAGTCCTATGGCGCCTCTTCCACACTAGCGAGCCAAAAACTGCTGAAGAATAATCCAGTTGATTTAGTAACTAGCCCTCCATTCCCAACAGTTAATTGGGAAGGCAAGCAATTGGGAAACATCCCAGGGCCAACTACAACGGACGAAGACTGGCCAGGCTTCCGGGAAAGCCTGGACATACCCCCGGCCCAAAGGCACAGAGGGAAGCTTACGCCAAATGACCATGCCAACGAATCCAATGACCAAGAAAAATCGGCCTCCCTAAATAAAACACCACCACGAGCCAGACCTTCAAAAATAAACTCCCTCACATCACTATCTTCCACTCCGCTTAGAGCTAGAAGACTTAGCGAACTACCAGAAACTACATCTACAGATTCGCCAAATAAAACTCGACATCTTGACAATCATGTCAGCGGTAATGGTAGCTCTGGCTCCCTTCACAAACCTCTACGAGTCGATAAATGACACCCTAAAAGACCACAATACAATTATAGCAATGATGCACTCCAAACTTCTATACTTGGAGGGCTACATAGTGGCCATGGAAAAACAAAACGAAAGAGGGAAATCCACCGCAGAACGTCGGGAGTATCCCTTGGATCAGAGGCCAGCAGCCACAACAATTTCTCAAGCGGTAGGGTGCCAGACCGCACCCAATTGGAAAGAATTAAACCAAGAAACGTTTAATAGGACGACCAGCTTGGGGGTGTGTGAAAACCTGACCAAAAACCCAGCTCAAAAAAAGAATAAATTGCCCGAGAGAATTGTCAACCTCTCAAGAAAAAACAACGACAAAGGCAAAAAAGGCAATCAACCAGCTGGGAACTCACTGAACAACTGTGTGTGTGATGAAGATGTGATAATAATGCCAGCCGATCTTGAAAAGCCCAAAAATAAGGAAAGGGAGCTTCTGCCGAATAAAAAAACAAGGAAATCCCCAGAAAAAAAAGGCCATGTCACGAGGATCGCAGAGAAAGTGAACTACTACAGAAGTCCGTAGGAAACCAAGGAGAGTTGAAATCCGAGAAACAGAAAATCGAGGCAGAGGTACCTCAATAAAATCTAGAGACCAAACCTTAAAGAGATCAACCCCATCCTTCAAATTGGAACTAAGCGACAGTAGAGAATATGTCATTCTCAATAGAAGAACAGTAATGGAACTCTTCCACAGTGTACCAAAACTCAAATCAATGCAAACCGATGACCTAAATATAGTACAGCCAAGCCATGAGGGGCAACAGTCGACAACATACTTATACATAACTTCCAGAACTGTGAAACAGATGTTAAGAGATTCCACAGGACACCTTTTAAAATTGGGATATGACCTCAGAGAAACAGACAAACCGAGAGGCCAATTATCTCAAGATACCCAAAGGTCCCATCACCAACACTCAAGTCCGCTGAAAAGAAAAGAAAACAATAGGCAAAACAGATCTCCATCTACAAGTAACCAAATCAAGTACCATTGATTACAACTTCAGGAGGCGCCAATTAAAATACCTTTGGCGACTGAAAGAAGGCCAACCAAGGACCGAGATAACTAAGCCCAACCTAGGCAAGAAGAAAGAGCAAGCCAAATCCGACAGCAAGGCAAAGAAGAAAAGGGGGAGGCGTTTGAGAAAACCGAAAGAGAACCTCTTGGCCCATTGTCTTCAATTAAAAGAACATTTGCACAGACCCCTGTAAAAGAAGGGGAAAACTCAACTCTTTCAAAAATGTATGGGCCTGGCTCCCAAAAACCTTGGCCACTAAAATTAAATTGAAATTCAAGACAATCCAGAAACTCGACTCTGCAACAAACAGCAGCTACTCCACCACAAGATTAGGTTCGGTGAACACACAAGGGTTTTCCCACCTTACAGTTCCGGGGGATGTAAATTTGGCTTCCTTCGACATCCTGTGGCTCCAAGAAACATGGCTAACAGAGACCCCCTTTTTAGATGGCTTTGATCTTGCCTTTGCCCCAGCCAAAAAAGGAACAAAAGGACGGCCATCATCAGGCTTGCTAACTGCAATATGCTCAGGGAAAGGGATGAAAATGATGGACATTTTAACAACTACTCTCTTCCTACTGACAGTTCAAGTGAAATGGAACTACTGCGTGCGTGGCCTGGTGTTCATGGTGTGTGGAGGCTGAAGCACGGAGCTCCAGCTCTGATCCTACAATCTGATCCTTTACCGACGGACCAACAGCACGTGCAGTAAAGGGCACCCGGAGACTGATAAGGCGACTCCCTGTCTGTACAAACCAAATCCGAAGAAAATCGGAGCTGAGAAACACAAATTAAACTTCCGAGAAGGACACCCCCCCAGATCCCTCAAGATTGCGGGTGAAACTTGGAGCCTACGCCGATGAGGGGGGATGGGCGTGGTACTGTATCCAGCCCACTGAGAAACCAGCCATCTGGGCGAAATCCAATTAAACTCTGCCAACGTGCGACGAACAGCCTGTGCCGACTGCAGGTCCAGCCCAGTGGGGTCGGAAGGGATACACACAGACAGACCAACGATGCGGCCAGAGTCGGAAAACCCCAAACTCCTGCAGCAGGGGAGAAACAACGGCTGCTGTGGAGTCGTGGATGAGGGGCGCTGCAGTAAAAGCAGTGCAGAAGTGCTGAGGTGCAAATGGGACCCTGACAAACCTGAAGCTGTGCCCAGACCGAAGCAGAGAGACAAGTGTACGGACCATCTGAATGCCAGCACGCCGAACGGGAGCAGCAACACCAAGGAAGCCAGAATCAGAAGTGGAGTGATTGGCCAGGAGGAACGCTGCCACGCAGAACGGAGAGCAGTGACAATGAGGTGAGACGCATTACATTGCGAAGTCCTCATATATAGGTCCTAAAAATCACCCCAATTGCCGGTAACTCTTCGTTGCTCCTCCTGGGCGCTGGTGAAGTGCGAGAGTGCGTGAGGTGGGCCCCTCACTGAACACCCCTACAACAAGCACTGACAATATGAGCCTCGATCCCCAACAGTTACGAACGCTGCCCCCCTGGAAACCAGATCCAGGCTACGGAGAAACTCTGGACCTAGATCACTGAGACAGACTAAGCTGGGCTCTGCTGGGGATGGTGTTGCGGCAACTGAGAGACACCTAGCCTGTCATGATTCTTACCCTTCATGTCCCCAGCCCTCCAAGATGTCAGGCTGGAGCCAGGCCACGATCACCTACATGGCCCTCAAGGGCCTCTCCATCCCTCCAAAGACCCACTTGGAGTCAGACTTGGGGCTTGTGGCACCAGACTCACTCACTCCCATAAAATAACATTGGAGATTGGACTTGTAGTGCATTGATGGGGAAAAGATGGATGCCCCCACATATTTCGGTTCCCAGAACTGCATGTGCAGTCTAGTCTTTTGGGTGTGGTTCAGCCAGAGACACCTGGGTTACCCAGAGACTATTTAAGCCACAGCCACGCTGAGAAACATGCTTTGTGTTTTCTGCACCTGCAGCATGACACTTACCGTGTTCGGATCGGTCTCCAGTAGGCCTGCAACTTTCTTCTGTGCTCAGCTCCTGCAAGAACAAGAACACTGTTAGGAACAGCCTTACCCTGCAGCGCTTATGCCCATCATTCATCGCTTCTTCTGTTCTGCAGGCATCTTCGGCGGTGTCATTCCCATCCCGGCACGCCGCTTCCCAAGGAAAAGGGAAAAGAACAGAAAAAGACATTAGTAAGCATTCAGCAAATCTTTGCTTATTTTTAAAGACTGTACGAGCTTCAAACGCTTACCTGAATCCCAGCCGCTTTGGGGGACTCTGTCTCCGTAACTTCTCTTCCATCTGCAAGAGGGAAAAGACACTCCAGGTTAGCGTGGAAACATCTAGAGGTGCTGCATACCGCGCTTACTCACCGCATTTCTTCTTCATAACCGGCATCCACGCTGAAAACGTTGCGGCACCTAAAAGACACAGAAAAATAACTTAGTTCAATACAAATACGAAAGGGTCGCATCGCGCATCGCGCATCGCGCATCGCGCTCTCACTCACCTCCAGCGCTACTCATCTCAGCAACACGTCGCCATCCCCGGATGCCGGCCATCATCTAAGGAAGGAAAGGAACGAAGTTAGAGAACTGTTCAAAAGACTCATTATACTTACCTGTCGGACTTGTGCCAGTGAAGTAACTAGGCAGCAACGAACCTGCATCAATCAACGCGCCCTGCACTGAAAGCAGGACGGAGAGCACACTTTCCAAGAAAACAAGGTGAGCTCTCGATCAAAGGGAAGGGTTGGACCCCGGGGAAGAAGGGGTTCAAGCACACAGAGACAATAGGGAGTTAAACTCTACCAATCCTGTTTTTCAGGTCCAGTCTCCAGCCAAGTAGACTCCAGGGAAGGGTTCGAGCTCGTAAGAGGTCAGAACAGGCTGAGTGACGTCCCCGTGGATACCAGGTGAGCGTTACAAGACCCAGCAGCAATCTAGAATGCTGCAGCCGAAGCGGATAAATAGCACATGCCTTTGATAACTGGACCTGTAATAAGACACACAAGAGACCCACACCAACTTGGGTAAACACAACAAAGAACCAGCGCAGCTGCCCAGGACACTGGGGTGCGCTCCACTCCATTGCTCCCCAACACAAGTTGGTAGCCTGCTATAACACACAGCCAAGGAAGGAGGCAGAAACCTCTGACGACGCATGCAACAACCATCGTTAAAAGCTAGATACCTAGCAGGCACGACCCGTACGACCCAACGACCCATAGACAGGAGAGCCAGAAGAGGAGCCGAAGACACAAGAAGGCTAAAGCCAGACTGGTGGTTGGCATAACAAGGGCCACCTGCGGGCAGGACAAGCCCAAGCTAGCGAAACATGGCAGTGCCCTAACAAACAAATATAACTGCGCCACAGCACTAACAACAGTAAGCAACAGCTGCCCAAACAGAGAGCTAAACACAGGAGCTACCAAACAGACACACACGGTACCCAAAACCCTAGGCCGGCACTAGCGCCATAGTCTCGCTGCTCGGATAACTGCCCTGCGGTACACTTGAGCAACAATGATGTCTAACAAAGACAAAACAAAGTCCACAATAATGGACTCCTTTGCGGCGACAAAGACACGGCCCCCACAGCAAGAAGGCGCAAGAGCACCTGCGACTCACAAAGCATTAGAGCAGAAAACCGAGACGACCAAGTATTAGAGGCTATCGCAGCACTAAGAACATTCATAGACACCAAACTAGATGAGATCAAGTCGGATATGCAACTAATGAGACGGATGCGTGAAACTTGACAGAGAGGGTAGCAGTCACGGAAACTGGACTCAAGGACACAACGGAGGACACAGTAGACCTGAAGACCAGAGTACTCGAACTGGAAAAGAAAGTGTCCACACTGGAAGCGAGATCCGAGGAAGCTGAAGGACGCGCTAGATGCAACAATGTACGAATACTGGGGATCCCTGAAGGCATGGAGGGTCCCAACCCGACAAACTATGTGAAAACCTTGATACAACAAGTAATAGGTGCAAGTAAGCTGTCACAAGGGTTTGCTGTTGAACGGGCCCACAGATCACTTCAGAAAAGACCACCACCTGGCTCATATCCATGACCCATAATTGCAAAGATTCTCAATTTCCAAGACAGAGAGTTTATACTCCGACACTCCAGAGAGGGCAGGATGCTCGAGCGTGGCAACTCTAAGATAACCATCTACCCTGACTACACGCCGGCTGTACAGAGGGCAAGAAACTCCTTTGTCCCGATCAAAGCATGTCTCAGGCAGCTAAATCTGAAATATATGCTACTGAACCTGTCCAGATTGAAAATAATCCACAAAGGGCGAGACATTTTTTTGGAGACACCAGCAGCAGCCCAGATGTGGCTGGAGCACATCAACTTGGCCAACGGGAAAGAGCCGGTCACCTGAGGACCTAGGGTGCAAA
This sequence comes from Ambystoma mexicanum, assembly GCF_040938575.1. Classification (NCBI taxonomy): domain Eukaryota; kingdom Metazoa; phylum Chordata; class Amphibia; order Caudata; family Ambystomatidae; genus Ambystoma; species Ambystoma mexicanum. The sequence continues at coordinate 963,727,063 of NC_090941.1, read as the reverse complement.
TTAATGCGTGGCTATTGAGGGAAGTGGCCGCACTGGAACACTATGAACAAATTGCACATTAAAGATCCACGAATGTCGAGATACCACACTAAGCACAAAACAGCTGGGGGACACGCTCGCCCTCCTTGCCGGGACGCCAGGACCTAACCCACGAAACAATTAGTGCGGGCCCATTGCCAGCACATAAATACTCACGCCGGATGACCCGGAGGGGACGAGACGGTGCGGAGGTGCCTTTGCACTGCAGACAAAATGCAGTCGCTGGGCGCAGTTACTTGGTTTGTGTTTATTGGTCTTACTGTTTTCTATGTTTGAGAGTCTTCAAGCTGAGAAGTGATATTGGGGGAAGGCCATAAGCAAAGATAACAATTGGGGAATGGGGACCCAGGGCATGGAGAGAGTGACTTTAAATGGCAACCATAATGATACATAGAAATCAATTTGGGACACCGACTAGAGAGGTGAATGTAAGGAAACATGGCTGCAAAGCTTAAAATACTGACCTGGAATGTGAGAGGATTAGGCACCTACCTACGCAGGAATTGTGTCAAGTCCTACCTACTTAGAAAAAAGGTAGACATAGCCCTACTCCAGGAAACACACCTCACGGCGGAAGCCATGGCCAAATTAAAAGACCACTGGGGAGGGAATGGATATAGGGCGACATACTCCAAGTACACAAGAGGAGTGTTCACTTGGGTTAATCCTAGGGTGCCCTTTAGATTACTGGGGGTGGAAGCAGATAAAGAGGGAAGATATCTGGTACTCCAGGGCGCCATTGAGCAGACAGAGATCTGTGTAGTGAACTCCTATTTTCCTAACCATGGTATACCAGCACACCTCAATATGCTACAAGCCAAGATAACCCAATATATAGAAGGCCTCTTTATATGGGGAGGCGACTTCAACTGTGTTAAGGATCTGGACTTGGACAGATCTTCACCACCACAAACACGAGAGGAGGCAGCCCCTAAGGCGCTGAACGCAACACTAGCATAACTAGACTTGGTGGACGTTTGGAGGGAATGGCATCCCAGTGACAGAGTTTACTCGTAGTACTCCTCCCCACACGGCTTATACACGAGGATTGACTATATCTTTATAGACAGGGCACACCTGACACAAGTAGAGTCACCACAGTACCTGGGCAGATCGATCTCAGATCACTCACCGTTATTAATGCACTGGGCACTAACAGGCCTAAAACCCCCTATTCCGCTGTGGCGCATGCCCACACAGGCGCTCACGGATCAAATCTTTAAGAACGAATTAGGGGATAGGCTAACAGAGTTCATAGAGTACAACCGAGGCAGTGTAGGCCAATGGAACACAATATGAGAAGCCCTTAAGGTGGTGATGCATGGTGAAACCATAGCGGAGCAGGAGGTATTTGGAAAACACTCAAAAGAGAACTAGAAGAGCAGGAAGAGGAGATAAAAAGGATGGAGAACAACACCCTGGGGACCACAGAGGAAAAGCTCAAACTATCCGAAGCCAGAACCAAATGCTGAGAGGCGTGGGGGCAGCTCTCCAAGTTTGACTTCATAACCCGCACGACAAGGGCACACAAAGAGGGGGACAAATCTGGCAGACTTCTATCATGGTTGTGTAAGAGGGAACACCTGAGACGCCCCATAACGAAAATCAGGGATGGGGAAGGGGAATTGCACAGGACTCAATTATCAATAAATGACACCTTTGCAGCCTTCTACGCAAAGCTATACTCACACTATACTGAGATACCGCCGAGCAACATACGCGACACATTAGAGAAGATGTGACGGAGTCCATCAGATCACTAGCCACCTGTAAAACCCTGGGAAGTGATGGACTCCCCCCCAGAATTTTACAAGGCGTATGAGCGGACCCTGACCCCAGTGCTACACGAGGTGTATATGGAGGCGTACGAGAAAGGGATCCTGCCAAAAAGTATGTGTGAAACCCTAATAGTCCCAATCCTCAAACCAAATAAAACAGCAGAAAACTGCGACTCATATTGCCCGCTGGCTATGCTCAAATATGATATCAAAATATTGACCGCCATACTGGCCAAAAGATTAGCTAGACTAATAGGGAGCCTCATACACGAAGACCAGAATGCCTTTGTGCCTGGCCGCAACACGACAGCCAACTTATGTCAGCTGCAACACATCATGGCGCAGACTGGGCAGAACAAGGAACACTTGGCGGTGATGTCCCTCGACACCATTAAAGCGTTTGACTCTATATATTGGGAATGGTTGATAGAGGTACTGAGACAGTTTGGGTTTGGAGAAGGCTTTGTTAGATGGATTACAGTTCTATATAAGGACCCGACAGCAAGGGTTAAAACGGGAGGAATGGTGTCGGCGGCCTGGGACATAAGGAGGGGTACTAGGCAAGGTTGCCTGTTATCGCCCATGTTATACATCCTGGGGCTGGAACCAGTTGCAATATACACAAGGAAGCAATTCTGTGATGCAGGGATACAGGTGGGAGGAAGGAACCATGTAATTTCACTATATGTTGATGATGTTCTACTTTATTTAAGGGATCCCCAGAACAATGCCCCAGTGGTGCTGGAGGTGCTAGATAATTATGCACGTTACTCAGGAATACGCTTCAGTAGAGAGAAGTCTTGTATATTCCTGCTAGCGGGACTGAGAGAAGTGGAAGCTAATGAACTGCCAGTAGTGGGAATACAGTGGCAACCAGAAACGTTCCGGTACCTAGGAGTCAAAATCAGGCACACGCCAGAACAGACACATGAATGCAATACCATAGCAGTGATAAAGGAATTGAGCAACTGAATGAAATTATGGTATAAGCTACCCCTCTCAATGATGGGCAGAGCCTCAATCACTAAGATGATTATCCTCCCGAGTTTCCTATATTATTTTCAGAACATCTGTTACTTTATTAGAGCAATTTTGTTTCGTACACTTGAGGCCCTGATCAGAGAGTTCCTATGGGGAGCATCCCGCCACATGCTATCAATATCTATACTGACACTACACTACAAAGAGGGAGGCATACAACTCCCAGACTTAGAATAATACTATCTGGCGGCCCAACTCAGCAATGTGGCCAGATGGCTGTTGGACGATGCCACAGTGGAGACAGGGATACTACAACCCCTTATAGCCCCTGCACACCTAAAAGAAATCATCTGGATCCCACCAACCTAACTGGAAACAACCCCTATGCTAATAGAGCTGGGGAAGCGGGTATGGAACAGAACTAAAACCCTATGATTTTGACAGCCCTCCTCACCTGACATACCAATCATGGCAGATGTAGGTAAAACAGAGGTTGACCTCCCAGTCACGAGATATTGGGAAAGGTTGGGTCTGTACACCTGGGGAGACATGTATGAGGAGGGAATTTTTAGAGACCTATAATCACTGCATGCAAAAGAGGAGTTACCACAAGGGCAATTTTTAAGATACCAAAAAATAAGACAAGTGGCCAAACGGAAATGGGACAAGTGGCCAGCGGAACCAGAGGTGACCCCCCTGCTGGCAGGACTGTGCAGCTTGAGTGACGGATGGAAGCCTGTATCTAGGCTCTATCGTCAGCTAACAGACAAGGTCAACCCCCGCAGCACAGCACTTAAAGATATATGGCAAAAAGACCTGGGAGAACCCATTACAGATAACGAATGGGAGAGGGCACTGATGCATCCCAAAGAAGTGTCCAGGAATGCCAGGCTCCGACTGGTGCAGATGAACGTCTTATACAGAACGTACATGACCCCATGACCCCATGGCCTCACTCCGCTTCAATAAGCAGGCAAGACCGGTATGCCCGTGGTGTGGACGAGAAGGAGCGGGATTAATGCATATGTTCTGGGGATGTAGGAAAGTAGAGGTTTTCTGGACCAAAATAGAGCAGGCATGTAAAAAAGCGGGTATGAATAGGCACAATTGGTCCCCGAAAGAGTGCCATCTGGGCACATACCCCAGGTTGAGTAAAATTAAACACATTGTGAAGCTTGCCTCATTACGACCCAGGCGGTAAGTAACCGCCTGGGTCGTACCCTTACCACCATGGCGTAAACTATGTTTACGCCATGGTGGTTGGCGGATTTACCGCCCCATTCCAAGGTGAGTGGGGCGGTAAATCCCCATTTCCCATTTTACCCTTCCCCATTCCCATTTTTGCCCCATAGGGCATAATGGGAATGGGGAAAGGCGCTAATTACGCCACCGTAAATTACGGTGGCGTAATTAGCACCAAGGTCCCTTTGCGGCATGGGTTTTAACGCCTGCAAAAAGCAGGCGTTAAAATCACCATCCCGCAAAGGGACCTTGGAATCAGGCGTTAAGGGTCGGCGGCGTTTACGGCGCCGTAAACCCCTTAACGCCTGGGTCCTAATGAGGGCCATGGTGTGCGTGCTGGCAAAAAGGGCAATCGCAATGGCAAGGAAGTCGAAAAAGGGCCCGCAATTTGAGAGGTGGAGCAAAGAAATTGAGTGTTGGGCTGCTGCGGAAACAGAAAAATGGGGGGCAAGTCTCACAAGGGAGGGGGTGGGAAGCAGCATCACATAGGAAGCATGGAAAGCACTCATACGAGACATGTTTCTCCCCTCTGACGACATGCCTCCCTGAAAATGTAAGTGGAACAGGCTAAGCACTTAATATAACACAGAAATATATAAGAAAGTGAACTGCTCACGGTCCCATCCCCATGACACAAAATATGGACCTAGATCAACCCCCGCACCCCCTATGGACAAACTGAATATTGAAGTGAATCACCGAAGACAGTTAATGTTGTATGTTGTTAATCTGCTATTACTATAAGTTGAAAAGATGGCAAAGATACTAACATGATGTATTGACTTGACTTGTGCATCCTGCAAATGGCAATAAAAACATTTATTTAAAAAAAGAAAAAAAATGGAACTACTGGAACTCAGAAACAGGCAAGCCATCTGTAGCATTGGCTATCATCATGAATACTTACTGGAACCCCGGTGCCATATCCAATAACGACTTCCTGGACATGATGGAGAAAGAAATCGGCCGCGCATACATAGACTATGACCAAGCGCATCTCTTCATCTGTGGGGATCTAAATGCAGTCTGTACAAAGAAGTCTACGCGGCCTCCCGGGACCCTGGCAGAGAGGCGCGTCAAAGCTTGGCTAACCTTGATGACTTCAAGAGACCTAGGGCCTCATTACAAGTATGGAGGTAGCCATGGTGCTATTAGCGCCATGGCTACCGCATACCGGGTCCGGGTTCTCGCTATGGGGACTTACAGGTCATTCCAACCTTGGAGGACCTAGTAAGTCCCCATTCTGAAAACCATTCCCCATTCCCATTCGAGCCCCCATAGGGCTCAATGGGAATGGGGAAGGAGCTAATAACGGACCCGCAAATAGCGGGCCCGTTATTAGCTGCCTGATCCTTTAGCGGCTCCCGCTAAGGGCGCCTGGTAAAACCAGCGGGAGCCGCTAAAGGACCTCGTAATGCCGCAGAAAGGGGTTAACGCAACAGCACTCTTACCGTTGCCGTTAACCCCTTGCGCCGTTACAAATTGCGTTCCAACATGGGAAGGAGACAAATCATCAGCTAAGATTGACTACATCTTTGCCTCAACTCTGCTACCGGAGACCATCGCCTCTTTCCACACAATCAAAACCTCTGCCAGCGATCACAATCTGCTGAGCATAACATGGCCGTCTTTCCACATAGAAAAATCAATGCCAAACTCTGACCTGGAAGTAAACATCAAAGGGAATCGTCTCTCACTGAGCTTGAACATCATTACCCTAACCAGTAATTATGTCCAGCTGGCAATATTGGGAAAAAAGGGTAATTCTCAACTGGATTACTCCCCACTACTCAACATTTTCAAAAAACCAAACCTGAACCGGAGCTTGGCCACAGAATAACCTAGTCATAACTATGATCCAACATTGGTCGCAAAAAGACGCCCCCTAAAAAAACTAAGATGAGCTCTTGCCCACAACAATTCTGAGTCAAACAGACAAGCTCTATCTGATGCACTCAAGCACTATAAGACTTGGCTGAAATGTTACTGCCTTACCTTGTATCAAAAGGACTTGGAGGAAATTTTGAGGCTGGTTTGCGGCAATAACTCCCGCAAATTTTGGGCTCTGATAAAATCAACAGAGCGAACTACGAGCGACGCATTAATAAACAGCATATGCGAAGACATCTGGACTAAACACTACAAAACTCTCTTCTATGACACGACTGTCGCAATGGTGAGCATACACGAACAAGGCGCATTGCCCTGGGTGGAGCTTCATGATGGATCTGAAATCCTGGAAGTTGTCATGAAGCTCAAAAACTCAAGAGCCACAGGCCCTGCTGGGCTTACAAACTTTCACTTGAAACAGCATCCGGAAGAATGGACATCCTTTATTAGCCAAGTCTTCCAAAGAACCACTAAAGGTAAGGAACTATCAAAATCCTGGACCTCTTCAGTAGTAGTTCCTATTTTCAAGAAAGGCAATAGAGATGACCCTAACAACTTTCGTCCTATTGCCTTACTTGACGTGATTGGAAAAGTATACGGGTCACTGCTACTATGCCGATTCCAAACTTGGTCAAGATGTGCACCTTGCGACGACCGGCTCCAGTCTGTCTTCAAGAAGGATGTTGGGACCAACACAAACATACTAACCTTGAGCATTCTAAAAAGCAAGGCATTGGCATGAGGCCCGCAAATTGTCTTGGCCTTTATCGATCTAAGTCAAGCCTTCGACCAAGTAGACAGACCGAGATTGTGAGAGAAGTTAAGGATGTGGAAATGCCCAGCTGAAATACTACAACCAATCATAGCACTGCATAATAACACCAGAATGCAAGTTCCCCTAAACCATCAAAGGACCTTATCTGAAGAAATATACACAAACCGAGGGGTAAAACAAGGCTGCCCACTGGCCCCGGCGCTCTTCCTGGCCTATACAGGAGATTACAAAGAAATAGAGGCACAGGTGAGAGCCTTCCCTTCACAACTTGGCCAAATAAAAATATCAAGGATCTTGTACGTGGATGACGTTATACTCCTTGCCCAAACGGCCATTGGTCTACAGAGAGCTGTCCAACTTTGCACAATACATCACCAATAACCATCTAGAGATCAACAAGTCAAAAACAAAAATCCTCTATAGGAAAGGGGAGAGGAAAAGCAGAACATTTCACCTGGCGCCTGGACGGGAAACTCATCGAGAAGATAACAGACTTTAAGTACCTGGGAATTATGCTAGATAGCTCACAACACGAGAAACCATGCAGAACATCTTGCAAGAAAAAACAAAAAATTTAACATCTCAGGCAAAAGCTATTGACAAGAAGGTTGGCTGTTTTCCCCAGTACCTGTTATAGACTTCTATAAAGCAAAAGTGTTCCATCACTCAAGTATGGAGTGGAAGCCATGCCAAGCTTACCCAAGAGGATCTGGCAAATATTCGAGAGCCACTTTTGGAGGAAAGTGCTGAATCTGCCAAACTCCACGCCTATGGTTTTAATAAGGCGTGAATTGAGCCAGCTGTCACTGCAATCGGTGGTGGAAAGAAACACCATGATGTTATATAGGAAACTCCTGTTGGAAAACTGCCCAAAGCTGCTTGCGGCAAATAACAAATAACAACGAGCTGTGGGGGGGCACGCTGCGCTGTTCTAAACCACTGGGCAGACGAACAAAAAGCTAAACTAGAAGAGATCCAATGCTCTAAACAAGACTTGATTGAAAATCCCAAAAGGATCCAAAAAAAATGAACAAACTAGATTGAATCACAACGTGCGATCATGCAGCAACTTACAAACTGGTTTTGCACCTCCTGCATGTGACACAGAAACTCTACATGCCTCAAGCATTTGTGGGTAAATATCAGAATCGAAAGCTGAGAAACACCTTTTTAAGAGCACGGCTAAATCTTCTTCACACCAACGAAATGTTTGCCATTAGAGGCATGTCGAGTTCAAACAAATGCAGATTCTGCAAAAACCCAAACGAGGTTGAAACAACGAGACATCTACTGTTATCATGCCCAAGTGACGAAAACATCAGGAAACCCTACTTAAAGCACATCTTAGCCTCAGCCCATATCTTCGAAGAAGATCTTTGGGAGTCAAGACTAATTGGAGGGCAAAAGACAGCGTTGGTGACGGCTACAGCGAACATAATGGATTTGATTTTAGCAACTGCAACCAAAGAAACATAGATAAAAGACTGAAGTATAAAGTGAATAATCTTATAAAAACCTTTGTTGGTTAATCAAGAATAAAAAATAAAATAAAAAAATAGATCTGAATTCAGCAGAACAAAGTAAACAATAGGATATATTAATATGTATTTCAGTCCAGTTTTTATTTTTACATTCCCAAGGGAGGAATATCTCATTGCTAACAGGACCTCTGTTCTGAAAAAGAGAATTCAATGGGCCAATCAATGCAAATAGTAGGATCCTAGAATGTATGAGTAAGTGTAGAGAACCTATCACAGAGTCTGTCAATCCAAAAACACTGAACCTCATTACGACCCTGGCGGTACGGGGTTAACGGCGCTGTAAAAGGTGCTGGCACCGTTAACCCCGTACCGCCTCATTACGAGGTCCCCTCACGGGACCTGGTAAGTTACGCCTGGTCAAACCAGGCGTGCTTACCGGGTCCCGCGAGGGGAAGAGGGAGCAAACAATGGGCCAACTCGTAATGGCCCGTTGTTTGCTCCCTCTCCCATTCCCATTCAGCCCTAAGGGGGCTGAAATGAGAATGGGGAAGGACCGGGTCTGGGTCCTTGGAGGGAGGAATTACCGGGCCTTCTGAACTCGGAATGGCCCGGTAATTCCTCATTCCGTGGACCCGGACCCAGACGCGATTTCGGAGGCAGCCATGCCACCAATAGCGGCATGGCTACCGCCGAGGTCGTAATGAGGGCCACTGTGTCAGATGATGCAGCATATGTGGAGTTCACTGGGAATTTAAACTCAAACGCACAGGAAAAGCTGAAAGAATGAAAAGAGCCTGTCTGAAGCGGGAACATCTGATTGGGATTGCACCTGAATATAGCAGATGGAAAATCTCATTAAGGAGGCTTTTCCCAATGTTTTTGAATGCAGGTGACAATTGCAAGGTAGAACCAGAGTACATGCAAATTATTTTGGGAGCAGGAGGACAAACTAAATGGAAGAACCTTCCTGGCGGTGATGCCGGAAGATGGCTGAGGTCCCTACCTATTATGGTCCTTTGAAAGACAAAGCAAAAGTGAGTACAGAAATCCCAAAGCATTTAAAGAAATGTGCCAAGAATTCATTAAATCCCAAATTTCAAGTAAAAGTATTTTGGGGGAACCATGTTTCCAAGCTATGCTACAAAATAGCGTTTGTGCCTGTGAAATAAACTTTGTGGGAGTAGATTTAAAATATATTGGGCCTCATTACAAGTGCGGCGGCAAGGGGTTAACAGCGCCGGGAAAGGTGCCGGTGCCGTTAACCCCTTACCGGCACATTACGAGGTCCTTTAGCGGGTCCCGCTAAGGGCAGCTGGTTTTACCAGGTGCCCTTAGCGGGACCCGCTAAAGGACCAGGGAGCTAACAACGGGCCCGTTATTAACGGGCCCGTTGTTAGCTCCCTCCCCATTCCCATTGAGCCCTATCGGGGGCTCCAACGGGAATGAGGATGGGTTCCCTGAAAGGGAAAATACCGGGTCCTCCAAGGTTGGTATGAACCAGTAATTCCCCATTCAGGAAACCCGGACCCGGTGTGCGGTAAGTGGGTAGTCATGGTGCTAGTAGCACCATGACTATCTCCAACCTCGGACTGAAGCCGATTGTCTTACAATCCATAACTGTGTATAGCATATTTGTCGCTGACATTGACAAATAATTAATGGATTCCCTGGGTTTTCAAATTATAAATGGGTTTGTGAATACAGTGTACAACATATCTCGCAGATTTGCAGGGATTGATAAACTCTTCACATGTAAAAAAACATAGTTTGCATTAACAGATTCTGAATAGAATTCTCTACTCTTTACATTTGAAAAGCAAAGGACGTTATTTTATGCACTTCATTCAAAGATAATTATGTCAAAGATTCTGTCTTAAGTGGACTCTATATGCCAATTAAAATGAATTTGTTAATTTCTGTTTCATTTACATTTTATAATCTCATGCTTGTAATGTGTATTATTGTGTATTTCATGGAATAGTAATTTCTTCTTTGATTTGAACTTCAGCAGCACACGTCTGTCGTGCCACTTACCGGGTCTGGGGGGCAGGGTCCTCTGCTCCGGCAGGTCCCATCCTGGAGGCCAGAGGCATTTCTAGGGGGTTATTAGGGGGCTATACCCCCTGGTCTTTTGGTTGTAGCCCCGGAAAGAAGCTCAGGGGCTACAACCAAAAGGCTAGCTAGTCCCAAGACCCAACAGTCCAGACATTAGCATAACCTCAAATCTTTTCCAGACCTAGCAACACCCCAGGTGGAGGCTCAACCCCTATTGACGCTTTGGTCGGGCTCCTCCGGTCTGGGTCCCTGGGTCCTTGGGTGCCACCATAATTGCGGGTCTGCGCATGCACGGGAATCCCCGCCTGACCCTCTGTGCATGCGCAATCTGCTTGGAAACCAAAGCTTGTGCTTCAAGCCTTGCTTTGGTTCCCAGCCCATATACAGGTTCCAATTGCAGGGAATCGCTGCATCTCAATGCGGTCAGTTTCCCTCATCATGTCTCTCACTCCTGGTCAGTCTTGCCCTGCTCTGTGTTGTACCTAGCCTTGACTTAGGCACCTTGGCAGTCATGTGGCTGTCCCTTCCTTACAGTCTCTTGTTATTGTCCTGCCTTGTGCATTGCTTAGTACCCTGCCTTCCGGAACACCTCCATCTTCATCTGGACTTTAGCTGGACATCTGCAAACCACCATTCTCATTTGGACAACATCGCGGGGCCTTTTCTGTCAGTGCTGTCCCGTGGAGTTAGGATCCAGTCCAGTCCCGTCCTGTTGGAGATTGCCAGGAGGGTGTTGGGTTGGTACCCTGCATTGCTTGCTCTACTCCTGAAGGATATGTCGACAGACTGGAAGCCTCACCACCCCACTCACCAGGAAGAACAGGTAACCAGCGTTCAAGAGACACCTCGCTTAACAACGGCAACAACTGGGTTGACTGAATTGCATTTTCTAGATCATAAAAGTTAATTCGGTTACCCCCAATTTGGGACCAAACTTTGTTATTAATAAGATCCAAATGACTTGCAAATCGATACAGTATGCCATTGTTGATATGAACATCAGGCATGGCATCTCTCACTACATAACAATTATGTTTTATTTTCTTATTTCCAGTTTAGATCTCCAGCATGCGCCTGCTGGTAGCCATGCATTTTGAGTCTGTTGCATCGAGTCCAGGATCCCATTCATCAATAAGATTAAACGTCAGAATCTTCTGATCCTTTGTAGTTTCTTGAGGATATTTTGTTAATAAATTGTCTTTCTTGAGTTAGGCTTTGGAGAAAACTGTCCCTTACCTTCATTAAGCTGAATGGGGAAAAATATGACTTCTGGTTTTGTTTGTAGTGGAGCGAAATTACTGGTTCTGTCTTCTAAATTAACCTCCAGTTGACCTTGATCATCTCTGGAGATCTGCTGTGTATACAATTTTAGGGTATTTCCCTCCAAAGTGCAAACCCACTCATTGTTAGGGGGAAGATTAATTCTCAAAGGTTCTGTAAAAATCCCTTCACTAGAATCTTGTTCTTTCTCAGATCTGATAGTGTTGTCCTCGACTTGCATATTTTGGAAATAAAGCTCTACTCGATCAGTATGTCTTTCAACCAAATGACAGGTGCCATTCATATTAACATAGCTGGTACTTCTTTTTAGTTTAATTGGGCTGCGAGTCTGGGTCCAGAGGACCTAATTCACAATCTATTTCTATCAGTGGTGAAATCCTTTGAATTCAATTATTTCCTAGTAAAACAGGTTACGATTTGGGGAGCCACGACTATCACCGGATGGGTGAATCGATGTCACCCTATTTTGATTTCGAGTTCAGTAACCACATCTCTGTGGATCTACTTTCCATCAAATTTAGGAAGCTCTCCAACAAGAGGTTTAAGAGGAATGAGGTGATTTTCCCCTCTTCCCTGGTTGAGAATCTGCAGTTCTTCTCTGGCTATGAATGTGCGTGGGACCCTGTATCAATAAGAGCTGGCAAGTCAAATTGTTCTTGATTTTGAACAGGAGCGAAAAACCTTTAAACTTTCATCCCCAATTTACAGAGAAAGTGTGAGTTAGTGAATAATTTTGCTCTCATTTGGGATTTCATGAGCTTGACTTTGGGCAGTCTCCCCAGGGGCATTCTCCTCAAGGCCAAGTGCATGCGGTTGACCAAGGACATGTTGAGATTATACAAGGGATGGAGAATTCCCCCTTTTCAGCGGGTTCGAGGTCATTGTTACTGTTTGGATCTTGTGACCTAGAAATACCAAAAGTGGGAGGATTAGCCTTTTGTTTTGCGGTTTCTGACAAAATTACTGTTAGTCTTGGGTATCATGTCAGATCCTTTGTTTGACTTCATTTCACTGGGATTCTCTTCTCTTTTGGAAGTGGCACTGCATCTGAGAAAGAAGCAATCCTGTGTTTCATCTCCACTCAGTTCTTTTTTTTTCAAAGGTAATGGTTTTAACATTTTTCTCCTCACTGAATTTTACATTCTTTTTTTCTCGGGTTGTACTTCCAGAAATTAAGGGGGTTTGCAATTGGCCTTTGCCAATTTTTCAGCAAACTCAGAGGGATATTTGGGGGAGGTAAAATAAGCTTTCTCTGTTGCTTGGTATATCTTTCCTGTCACCTTCACCCTTTCCTCTTCTCCTTGGGTATTTTTAACTTGAACAATTTCCTCTTGTTATTGTCCACCCTGATGTGTCGATTCATTCTGACCAGGGTTTCCATGACCATTAGAATCAGGATTTCCCTGTGTAGATGTCAGGAATTGAACAATGATCTCTGTCAGTTCCTCGACCTGCCGCTCTACTTGTGAGAATCTCTCCAAACTTTCTGGACTATGTGGTCTTCTAGGAGTCCAGTCTTACTCCAGTCTCACCAGAGAGCAGACCTTTTTCTACGTTGAATCCGTGTTTTGGCTAAGTGGTACTGCCGTTTTAACTGCAAGGACTACCTTTAAAATCTCCTCCCAGGTGCCTAGCGCCGCACATGAGTCTGAGTAAGAGTCCAGTCTTACTCCAGTCTCACCAGAGAGCAGACCTTTTTCTATGTTGGACCAGTGTTTTGGCTAAGTGGTACTGCCGCTTTAACTGCAAGGACTACCTTTAAAATCTCCTCCCAGGGACGTAGCACTGTGCGTCAGTCCGAGTAGGAGTCCAGTCTTACTCCAGTCATAAGCCAGGAATGACCGGAGTGACTGAGAACTCGGACTCTGCTTGCCAGAGGAATACCAGAGCAAACTCCTGTCTAGAAACTGCTGAGACTGGTGGCAATATGAACGCAAGAAAACGGAAAACAAACATCGATCTACATGATCAACAGGCAACCAAATCTCCTCCGTCAGACCCATCAGAGCAAGTAAATGGGCAGCAGCGTGCAACAGGCAGCTGCAGTGTAAGATTGCGAAGTGCGACAGAGGCAACAAAACTTACTGCCGCGAGAGACAGACTGCAGGCAGGATGGGATGAGGGCGCTGTCTCTAGCGTGGCTATAACAGATGTGGAGTTGCTAGAGTGTGAAGCCCTCTCCCCAGGAAGCCGTGCACCCCAAGCATCAATTAATGGCGGAGACTGAACGTGGACGCGAGCCTGGATGACTCAACGAGCGGCAGGGTCAGGTGGAGGGAGATGGAGGGGACGCAGATGAACTCCACATAGCTGAGGGTGGAGAATCTCCGGTTATGAGCGGCCTGGCTGCGGCTGAGATCAGGGTCATGGCAGGAGGGGCAGAGGAGGAAGGAGCTTGCAATATAGTAGAGGGACAAAAGGAGAGTGGGTCTGTAAATAAAGAAATAGAGAAAATCAACATTCACGGCACACAGCCACTATTTGACACAGGAGAGAAAACGTTTGTCCGGCCAATACAAGACTCCGACTGTCATATGAAAAGTAGGCAAAGTCGGAGAGTAGGCAAAGTCGGAGTGTCGCACTAATGGACGAGAGATTGAAAGTTCAAAACCAACAAAATGTAAAGCATACTAAGCCCATAGAGAAGGCAACTGAGACATACGCAAAGCTGGAGCAAAAAAGACAATTCAATTGAGAAAGAGGCTTACGAAGTCAGTCCATGAAATTGGAAATGAAACTGAACGAGAAATGAACTCAAGAAAAACACCATGTATAGAACAGGAAGGTGCTGTCATCAATAACAGAGAAGAGGCAAGATTCCTCACTCATAACAACACGCTACTAGGGAACGATAATGATGACGATTCCCTATCTAGTGAAGACGTGTTTGAGGAGTCTATTGATCAACAGCTAAAAATTAAGTCACGAAAGATCGGACAAAGTACAGTAAAAAAAACAGTGAAAGGATACCATGCACAAGGAATGAGAATATCAACACCCTTGATAGGGAAATGATTGAACAGCAGATAAGGAAGCTTGTTAGAAATGTCAATAGCTAAAGAAATCCGAGAATTAGAACAAAGGGCTAAGTTCATATGAAACATGAAAGTCAGTGAGGCGAAGACGCCAAGAAAGCTATGACAAAGAATCACAACGTCAACCATAATTAAGGAAATATATGGAACTAAAAGAAATACAGCAACGGAAATCAAAAACTCAACAAGACAAATGGATGACAGTTCTGGTCAATTTGACCAAAGGCAAAATGAGACTCACGATAAATTGGAACAGACATCGAACAGTAAACCAATCAACAAACCAAATGACTGCAATAAGAATTTGAAGTCTGATGGAAGAGATAAACCATTTCTGCAGGTAGACAGTCAGAACGCAGAAGATGAGGCGGTTCCTGAAGAAATACGGGAACTAAGAGCCGGAAATAAAATGACAAACAATGAAAATAACCCAAAAGATAAAAAACCTAAGGATAATAACCCAAATCAAGTAGACAAACCACAATTGTCCATTGTTGTGGGGATTCCGATCTACAACAACGTAATGGCAGGTGTGTCAATGTCACTAGCCCCATACACAAAGCTCTATGAAAGCATTAGCAAAAATATCAAGGATAACTCGACAATGCTTGCAATGGTGCAAAGTAAACTGACACAGCTAGAGATATTTAACACAAAACTTGAAGCGAGACTGAATACAGAGGCTGAAGTCTCAGCAATGTGGCAACGATGGCAATGCGACCTTGTAAGCAATGACCGATGATAAAAAAAACTCATCATGACAGAATTAATGGAGACAATAAAATGGATGAGGAAATCGTCGGAACAAAGAGAACAGAAGGTGGCATGTTATGCCGTGAATAGAGGCAAAGATTGTTTACTGGAACAATGTCATGTTGCCGAATTACACCAACAAGGCAGAAAAACAACAACTGCGGAGCGACAACAAAGAAAAACAGAAAACAAAGAAGGCAGGGAACTTCACAAAAACTGCCAGGTTGGCGGTCTTCAAATGCAGCCCTGACAATTATCTACAACTGGACAGAGCACCGCGCAAGACACTGTAAGAGAGTCTGAGAATGAAAAGAGAACAAAAACTTGATATTGAGAAAAATAAACAGAAGGCCGGTGACATCAATAAAAAGGAGAAAGGCAAAGAAGTCAATATACAGATAAGCACTGGTCAAGAGAAGATAATAAAGATCGGAAAAGACAGCCATAAGGTAGAAGTCTAGTCAGTCTTTCAAGGAAATCGGGATAACACAGAAATAGGTGGGAAAATGAAAAGAAGACAAATCCGCGAACCAGCAGTACAAACAAGACAAGGGAAAAAGAAATGATAAAAAAACAAAAAATGTAAAGAACATACCGAAGCAAAAAGACAATGGTTCCAGGGCCTTCTTACGAAATTTGCAAACACTGCCAAGGCATAAAATAGAAATAAATAAACAACATAAAGACGAAAAAGAAGGGGCAGTAAGGAAAGGACGACAAGCATTGCAGATGCAATTTTAGACTTACAATCCAGTGAGGTCAGTTCAGATTTAGATAAATCTGACCAAGATGGGTCACATGACCTGATTGATGACGCCTCATATTATATCAAACAAAATCAATCATGTTCAGATGAGCAGGCACAAGAAGAAGAACAGTGCAGCTATGACGTCCTTGACCATAAAGAAACCTGACCTCAGTCGCCAAACAGGTCGGATGATGAAGAGAAAGATTTTGAACAAGAGGCGACACTCAACGAGGTGTCCTCCACACTTTAGCTGGAAAATGGAACAACTGTAACCACAAAGCAGGACAAAGAACCCTAAAAAGCCAATCAAAAGTTTTAGAAAAAGAAACGGAATGGAATCCAGTCTGGCCAGCTAAAAGAACAAACGATAAGAGCCAGAATTCCAAAGGAGTATACAATAAGAAAACACAGGCTGAGAGGGTACCGAAAGTTGGATTAGAATACATACAAAGATAAAGGAAAGACATCAACTTGAATGGAAGTAACATTCAGGGCTCAAGCCGAGAGTACACGTGGGTGGACAGAGTCCACCACTTTATCAAGAGGGTGGACTCAGTCCCCCCTATCTAAAAGAGAAACATTCGATGTCCTCTTTGAAATTAAGAACTAAAGCTGCCCTCGGAAATCAAGCCGCAGTCATTAGGTATGTAGGCCGGACCCTTCACCACTGCACTATATAACCTGATGAAAAATAACAAACAACTGAAGGTGAAATATCCCATTTCGGTACTGCAAGTTGCAGAGAAAACATGTGTATTGGTTCTTGGAGTTTAAAACATGCACACCCTTTAATGTTTTCAAAAGCACTATTAGAAGAAAATATCCTGTCTTGGTTTTGTTTTTGTGTGTGTGTTTTGATTTTATGGTAGGCACATGCCATTTGTCAATTTTGCTGGTTCTGCTAAGCCAATTTAATGAAATGTGCATATTTTGCCTTGATATGCTAATGTCTGGCTATGTCACATCTCATTGCGTTTGTTGATGAGTCCCCCCACTTAAATGTTTAGGGCTTGACCCCTGGTAACATTATACGTCTACTGAGGGGGATTCCAGCTCTGAAGTATATTTCGTCAGATGACAGCGCAATTGTTGAATATTGTGATGAAAAGAAAGTAGACAAAGTGATTCTACACCTAAAATCAACAAAAATAATGACGCAACTGTTAAATGGAGAGGCAGATCTGGTTCAATGTGGTTACGAAGATATAAGAAAAAAGAACGTGGTGGACATTGAAGAAATTAGATGAAATCCAATTAAAGTGACGTTTAGCAGCAATGGAAAAAGTGTCAAGAGTAATGGAAAAATGTCTGAAGATAAAAACAAACATGCAAAAGATAACGACTGGGACTGGTTACCAAAGGCTCTTGGGAAATCTGGAAAAGAATAACAAATAAAGGAGGAAATGAACGAAGATGACACTATCATTTCTTGGAACACGAGGGGCATGGGAGCTCAAACAGTTATGTTCAATGGGCATTAATTCAAACCCAAGACAGATATGTAATGGTAATTAACATCTACTGGAACTCTACTAAAATAAAGACATCAGATTTGCTCAACACAATAGCGGAGAAAATCATAGAAGCACAAACCGACAAAAGAAGACCAACAATTGTGATATGTGGAGACTTAAATATAAAATGTCTAAATAACCAGGGAGGATCACGACTAGATAGTCTAAGAAAAGGCGATCAAAAAGATTCGAACTGGTCAAGAATGGCAGACGGCCATAACCTGTTTATGCTAAATGGACACATAAATGGTGACATCCCCAGGAAAATAACTTGGCAGAATGAAACACAGAAGTCGATAATAGACTACATATGGATATCCAAAAACCACCTCCATCAGGTCAAATGGCTATTCATTATATCACAAAGTACTAGTGATCACAATATGGTAGGACTAACTTGGAGTAGTAAAAAGACAGTGGGCCTCATTACACGGATGGCGGTAGGGATTTACCGGTACCGGTAAAATACCGGTACCGGTAAATCCCTACCGCCTTACTACAGGGTACCTTTGCGGGTTGGGGGATTTAACGCCTGCTTTTTTTTGCAGGCGTTAAAATCCAACCCGCTAAGGGACCTCGGAGCTAATTACGGCACCGCAAAATTGCGGTGCCGTAATTAGCGCCTTCCCCATTCCCATAGAGCCCTATGGGGCACAAATGGGAATGGGGAAGGGCAATGGCGGAAGGGGGATTTACCGCCCCTCCAACCTTGGAATGGGGCGGTAAATCCCCTTTCCGCCAAGGCGGTGCCGGTATTTTACCGGCATGAGCCATGGCGCTAATAGCGCCATGGCTCACCGCCTACCGTGTAATGAGGCCCAGTACAACCTGAAATTGAAAAACAAGAGCCTCTAGAAATAAATCATGGAGGAAACCGAATAAGACTAAGAAAAGTAGATATTATGGCGATAACCAAAGATTATCAAATGCAAATAAGCAAGGGATGGCATATGAAACAAAAAAAACAGGAATGAAATGGCCTTTATTAGAGCCAAAACATCAGTATACTGAGATGGTAGCTGTGAAGAAAAAAAGACTAAAACAAGACATACGGCAAATTAATAAAATGGAAGCCCGGATTACAACCCATGCTAAACAAATTAAACTCAAGAAGCAATACTATAAGAACTGGCTGACTGGATTTAAATTGCAACGAGAATAAGAGCAGGGAGAACTGATGTTAAGAGCTATGAGCTAAACCTCCACAATAGATGTGTGGCAATTACTGAATGCTAAGACCTTGAGCCAATAGAGCCAGCTCACAGATGAAAACTGGATTATCTTCTATTCAAATATAATTGGCAGCCTAGACACAACTTAGACAGTAGAAGAGAAGGAAAGTGTCTGGCAATGGATAACTGACATGACTCTTGAACAACTAGATGGAAGGATAAAAACATTAAAAAACTCATCTCCGACTGGTGCCAATGGGTTGACAAACTTAGAATTAAAGTAGGATCCAACGAGATGGGCGAAACTGATAAAAATGATCTTTCAAAATATTAAGAAATATAGGAAGATTCCAACGTCATAAACTTCAAGTATAACAGTCCCCATTTTTTAAGTAAGGCCCACGCGACAATCCGGCAAACTATAGACCGATAGCGTTACTTGATGTTATCGAAAAAATATTTGCCTCAATTCTACAAGAAAAACTCTCAAGTTGGGCCAAAGAAGCACAAATAGTAGACACCCGACAGACCGGATTTACAAAGGGGACAGGGACAGAATTAAACCTGTCGATCCTAAAGCTTAATACCATAAAGGCAAAAGAAAAATTATACTTGGCCTTCATAGATGTAAGGCAAGACTATGACGGTGTAAACTGGCTAAAACTATGGGAAAAACTAGAGAAATGGAAATGCCCAGACAAAATCCTACAACCCATTTAAGCTTTACATTCTCAGCTCAGACAAGCGATCTAGCTTCTGGTTTAATGAAGATCTTATCGCCCTCAGAAGAACCAAACGCGCGTGTGAACATGCCTACAGAAAGCATCCTACTGCAGAGGCAGAAAAAGCCTACCAAGAAATAAACAAAACCTATAAAACAGCCACTATTACCTACAAATCTAATGCGTATAATAATAGGATCAGTAATGCGACCTCAGATACCAAGGAACTATTTGCCATTCTAAAAGAATTGGAAAACCCTACCCCAGCCATAAACCCAACCATCCCCAGCAAGGAATGGTGTACCACTATTCAAGACGCACTAACAGCCAAAATTGAACTACTCCAAGTAAAAATCACATCCAAAAAACAATCACTAGCCAACAAACCTGTCCTCCTTAATCTAAATCGACCACATCAGGAATTCACCAGCTCCCCATTCCACTTCACACCAGTATCCCAAAATGTAGTGTTTGACACCATCGCCAAACTTAAAGCCTCCAACTGCAAAGGAGACTCTGTCCCCGCATCAGTAGTCAAATCCTGCGCCCACACCCTCACCCCCATTATCACCAACTTCGTGAACGCATCCTTCAATACTAACCTAGTACCAGCTAGCATCAAAGAAGCCTGGGTCACCCCTCTCCTGAAAAAACCTACCCTAGACCCTACTGTGCCCACTAATTACAGGCCAATAACAACTGTCCCATTTCTCCTCAAAATATTGGATAAATTAGCATACAACCAAGTCCAAACTCACCTTGAACAAAACCACCTCCTTGGCACGAGGCAATCAGGCTTCCGCCCCAACCATAGCACAGAAACGGCACTCCTTGACTTAAAAATCCAGATGGACACCATCAGAGACTCAGGAAAACTCTGCATCCTTCTCCTACTCGATCTCTCCGCAGCGTTTGATTTAGTAGACCATAATAAACTGTGCGCCACACTAGCGAAAGACTTCAACTTCTCCACCGAAGCTACTACCTGGATCAAATCTTTTCTTGCTGACCGCACCTCCAGGGTCGCCATAGGTAAAGAAGCCGCCAACCCCATCATAGTACCCATTGGTGTCCCCCAAGGCTCCTGTCTCGCACCAACATTATACAATGCATACACTAAACTCCTCTTCTCAGCGCTAGACGACATGGGTGTCATCTACACCAACTCTGCAGACGACACCCAGATCCTCATCCCTTTATCGGGAGACTACACTCAAGACACCGACACTATCAACAAAATATATGCCATAATCCAAAATTGGATGGCACTAAATAGCCTCTGTCTCAATGATGAGAAGACTGAGGTTCTCATTGTGGGCTCCCAATCCAAAATAGAAGCATTACATGCTGATTACTCATCCATCAACATCGATGGCACAAACATATCAGTACTCAAACAAGTAAAAACACTAGGTGTCTACCTAGATGCCAACCTCACCATGACCAAGCACATTAACGCCCTCTCTTCCTCTACCTCCTACACCGCAAAACTTATTGCTCTCAGTCGCCAATTCTTGACACCCACCAACTGTATCACGTTGGCAAGAGCTTTAATCTTATCCAGGCTCGACTACTGCAACGTACTCTACCTGGGTACCTCAAAAGCCAATCTAAACAAACTACAGCTTATTCAAAATAAAGCCCTTCGGGCGGCCCTTGGATTAAGGAAGTCAGATCACATCTCAAATATTAGAAGAAACCATCACTGGCTCCCCATCAAAGCCAGGGTCACATTCAAAGCCCTGTGCGTCACATTCAAATGCATCCACTCTTGTGCCCCCATCTACCTCAACCACGCCATCACCAAAAAAGTATCAAAGAGGCCCCTCAGATCCAACAGTCAACTACTCCTAGCCATCCCCCGCTACAAGACAACCAAGGCAGGAGGCAGTAGTTTCCAATACCTCGCACCCACATATTGGAACACTCTTCCCCTCCCCATCAAAAATGAGCAAACTTTCTCAGGTTTCAAGAAATCCCTGGAAACGTGGCTATTTAACCAAGACTAAGGAAATATCACTGTACTGAAGCCCTGCATTAAATGTCTCCGTGTATGATTATTTTGTTTTCACATGCACTGCGCCCGATTGGCAATTTCTAAGAAATGTTTTAACCAAGCTGTCTGTAACATCGCCGTGGTACCCAAGGGTTTGGGCGAGTAATAAATGCAATAAATAAAATAAAAAAAAAATACAACAACAAGGGTGAGAACAAACAACAAAGGAGATCTAACATCTCCCATAAAAATAAAAAGAGGAGTAAAACAAGGCTACCAGCTCGCAGCTGCATTATTTAAACTATACATAGCGGTCCAAAAATGCATTACAAGGAAATTGCGATAATATCTTACACAGATTATCTAGTTCTGCCAAATCAAACAGAATTAGGCCTTCAACATCTTCTGGACAAACTCCGGATATATATGGAGCAAAATGACTTAACAATTAACACAGAAAAGTCAAAGATCCTAATAATCGGACGAAATAGCAAACCCAGGACCAGAATATTTAAGTGGAGGATTGGAACAAACTACCTGGAACAAATAGAGGAAATAAGTTATCAAGGTATCATCTTTAATCGCTCTATTGCACAAGAAAGATTGAAAAAAGATGTGCAGGCAAAAATTCAAATACTATGCTCGCAAGGACAAATAATCACGGGCACTATGGGAAGTTCTTGCTAATACCAACACAAGCATTTTACCTACAGAAGGAACTGCCAATAATTACATATGGCAGGGAGGCTCACCTAAACATATCATGGAAATTTTGGGAAGGAATCAAAGGGAGGTTCTGGAAACCAATTCTAAAACTCCCAAAGAGTCTGCCAGTAGTAGCAATAAGAGCAGAGCTGGGACTTCACTCAATCCATTCGATAAATAGATGGAAGTCCTTATCCCTACTGAGAAAATTAACAATGGAGGATCTGGTGATAGGCTACACAATTCTGTCCACTAAAAGAGAAGGGAAAAGTGCAACATTACTAACTCAGTGGAAAGAAAAATGGAGCAAATATCTGCAATGAATTGACTCATCAAGCGAAGTGTTGTTGACGAATCCTAATAAAGTTAAAGAGAAATTGATGAGGATCGATTGGATCAACACGTGGACAGCAAAGTTATCCTACAAATCACTAATAAATGTGGCAAACAAAGACAGAAAACGCAATACATTGCCAATTTAACTGACGAAATTCCAAAGTAAATTCCACTGTAAGAAGCTCCTGCAAATAAGACTCGATGTGTATCCAACAAACAAATATCTACATAAAAGAGGACGAAGAGGGATAAACAATGGTCAATGTAGATGCTGCAAGTTTGAAGGAACTCTGGAATCTGTAATGCATCACCTGTTTGAATGTAAAGCAATATCGACAGACAGAGCCGAAGTTCTAAGTAAGATATTACAAAAACAAGGTTCACGGATAAAAGAAGAGTGGTGGATTGAATTCTTATCAGGTACTGATAAAAGACTGACATGGGCAGGAATAAACCTGCTAAAAGGTAATGAAACAATTTTCAGAATAGTAGGAAGGAGAATGAGAACTATTTATACAAGAGACAATACCTGGCCAATGGAGTGATTGGCTGTAAGACAATGGAACAACAGGTGAAAACTCAATATGACATACGAACATTTGCAACTAAGTGTTGTGGAATGTGTAAAAAGTATTTTTTGTATTAAACTAAATCACAATAAAAAAAATAAAAAATAAATCATGCTATTTTTCGGTTGTATTTTATGTATTTCAATGTCAGCCGAGCAGGCTAAAAGATCACTCTATTGGATCATGTGCTTTAATTCTTGGTACTTTGGGCCTCATTACGACCCAGGCGGTAAGTTACCGCCTGGGCCGTGACTTTACCACCATGGCGTAAACTACGTTTACGCCATGGTGGTTGGCGGACTTACCGCCCCATTCCGAGGTCGGCGGGGCGGTAAGTCCCCAATCCCCATTTACCCTTCCCCATTCCCATTTTTGCCCCATAGGGCATAATGGGAGTGGGGAAGGCGTTAATTACGCCACCGTAAATTACGGTGGCGTAATTAACTCCATGGTCCCTTAGCGCCATGGATTTTAACACCTGCTAAAAGCAGGTGTTAAAAGCGCCATGGCGCTAAGGGACCTCGTAATTGGCGGTAAGGGGTCGGCGCAGCTAACGCTGGCGTTAACCCCTTACCGCCAGGGTCGTAATGAGGCCCTTTGACTCAATTTCATCACTTAACTCACCAATTCCCTGTTTGGGTGTACTCTCACTCCCTCTCCGGTCCAATCATGCCATGCTAAATTTGCCAATCGCCACTACTCTCACTTGGATTTTTTTTTTATATTTCTCTGTATCTGAAAGAGAAATTAGGTCTTCCTGTGAATCTGGGTGACATTGGAAATAACAGAGAGTGGGCCTCATTACAAGTCCGGCAGAAACCATGTCGGTACTACCGGCAGGTTGCTGCCGGACTTGCAATATTTACTGGTGCCTGACTTGCCAGAATCACTGGGGGATTACAACCCCGGCGTTTGGGTAGTCAGGCGCTGGTAATTGTTAATCCCCCTTCCTATTTGAGTCCCATAGGAGTCAATGGGAATGGGGACCATGGGAGCACCAGAACCGTTAATAACGGCGGCGGTGCTTCTGTGAAACTCTACGGGTGGGTGCCATTCTGCCCACCAGGTCTGACCCTGGTGGGCAGGAAGGCACCGACCCAATGGAGTAACTTTGCTGAAAACTTTGGGGGGGATATGACATCTGAAGAAAAGGTGCCCCAGCCAAATGAATGGGGACAAAATGGTGTGGCATGAAAGTTGGGGGGGACAAACAACCCCGTCCCCCTCTAAAATTACACCCATGCACCGGCACACAGTGTCGTACTATGCCAGTCTGGTGACAACGGTGCCGCTAGACTTACCGGCACTGTTGTTACCGGACCAGAATACTCAGAATGAGGACCAGTGTGTCCGGTACCTCTTTCTTGTATATGGCTCAGTGCGCCAAAACCACTCGCATGACTCGGGAAGCTTTTCACATCAGAGAGGTCGTCTCAGGGTTTGGAGAAAATCTACAGTCTTCCAGGAAACGTATCTGCCTGCGGGTTTTAGACTGAGAGTGCAAAGTCGCCTAGACATTCTATTCTATTCTATTATTTTCGATTTATATAAAGTGCCAACTCGCCTGCTCAAACATCTTTAATTTCTCATCTCAATCTAGCATTATGATCCATTTCAATTATGATCTGCTGTTTACTTCACACCAACTGTTCCCTAGACTTATTCAAACTAGCCTGACTCGTGCCAAATGCCATTGTTGTGAAAATAAGTGTTTCTTTCATATTCTGTTATTCCTTCTTTAGTGAGTCCCTTTGTTGTTGCTAAATCTGTGCTTCATCTGCTGAATCTTGACTATTGCACCAGCTGTTTAACTATTTCTTCAGGTGCTCTACCTCTTACTTTGCTTCATCAACATTTTTCGCTAGTACACTTGCTTTTATGCTTTCTTTCAATGATACATTTTCTTCTATTCTATCCACTTATTCTTACGCAGCCACCATACTCGGATCCTCTTGCGTTTGAGCATGTGTCGGTTGCGAGGTAAGCTGGTGTACTTGCTGATTAGCAGTATTTATCTCATGAACTAACTTAGCTCTTTACTTTTTAATGATTTTAATCTCATTGTACATCTGATCAAATTTTACCTGTGAGTCAATGGGCCTCATTACGGGTGCGGCGGTAACCGTGCAGGTGCTACTTGCTTGTTGCCGTTGGACCCATAATGAATCACAGGCGCCTGACGTCCCGGTGCTACCGGGCTATTCCAAGTCTGGCGGCCGGGAAGTCAGGTGCCAGTCATTTCGTTAATCCCCATTCCCATAGAGCCCAATGGCACCCTGTGGGACGGGGGACACCAAAGCACCGACACCGTTGTTAACGGTGCCAGTGCTTCTGTGATGGCTTTGCCTGCTGTGACCGCTGTGCCCGGCAGGGTCAGACCTGTCTGGTTCAGCAACTCCGGCAGGCAAACTCATAGTTTGCCAGTCTGGAAACAACAGTGCCGGTAAGCTTACCGGCACCGTTGTTTCTGGAACGCGCAAACCTGGAATGAAGCCAAATGTCTTTCGTTGCAAGTTTTGCATTCATATCATGCCACTGATTCAGATGGGGTTTTATAGTCTCAATGTTGTCTTATAAGCCATTAGTATGTAAGGCTTGAATAGTAATGTTGGCCTTTAATTCCTCATGAGTCAATATACACTGATTAGGAATCTCATTAAGGCCTTTGAGTCCGGCCTCTGATCGCTGTCTTCCATGTTTCCAAGTCCTTTGCCTGCGATTGACTGTTCAGAATGATCTGCTTATGGCACGGTCAATAGTCACATTAATATGTGCTCTGACGTCTTGTGATATCCTGGCTATTTGATCAGCATAGAATATATCATTTCCAATAATGACTTTATCCCTTTCAATTTTAAAAACAGAATTACCATCACTGTTTGTTCATTCTATGGGAACATCTAACTACCTGGACTAATGGAATCTCACCCACATGTCTGCTCTATGTGCAAATGTTACATTACTCAAAATCATTAATGCATGTACTTCAGTCATGGCATCAACCTAATATCACAGCTTGATTATGTGCCGATGTATGTTGAGATACATATATGTTCTGATATTGGCTCATGCAAAGATCTCATGCTCCCATCTATACAATCCCACCCACACAATCCAGGGCAAAGAACAGACAGTGAGATAGTCAGAAATCGAATGTTAAAAAAGCAACACTTACACAAAATGGAATTTTGCCTGCCTACATGAACCTCAATATTATGAGTACACAAGGGAATCCACTTTCAATCATGCAGTCTTCCTCTAAATATTAGTTTACTCTAAAAGACACAAGACATTCTAACATTTCTGCTTAATATAGTATTTTTTATAAACATCATTCATTTCTCAATAGGAACATTTCGTACAATGCAAATATGGTAAAAACATTTCACTTTCTCCAGCATTTTTTTATTTTTTATTTTTTATTCATGTGCTTTGGTTATTAGAAAAACCTTTTGCACGAACATTATTTTATTACATTAAAACATATATCATACGAACGTTACATTCATTACAAAGATAAAATTAGTTCATATCGCACTTTTTTCAATACAGAAACAATTATAAAAAAAACAGTGCTTAAAAGCTATCTTAAATTTGATTTACATTCTAAAAACAGATGAGTCCACATTTGTTAAAAAATACCTTTACAACATCCTGTTACCATCAATTCATCATAAGCAATGTGAGGTAGAACAGTTGTATTAGTACTGATTTATGCAGATGACCTAGATGTATTTATTAGTTATAACAAAATAATCAGTCTTTTCCAAATGTGGTAAGCTCCCTTTGTTATCACCAATGACCTGGCAGAGTATATCACAGCCCAGAGTTGGTTTTTGTAGATAGATGGTAGGTCTCTTACCAGAGTTGTGTAACCTTTTATATAGAATTGGTTCAATTTAGAGTACCCCGTCAGTATCTGTCTTGTGGTTTCCAAGCTAATTTTACAGAAATGGCATTTTCTATCTTCACCTGGGCTACCTTCCCAAGCTCCAGTGTATTCTAACAGGGTATTATGTTAAAACGAAGCATTATTTCAAAGTGTTTGAGGTCATAACTGCTATATTTCAGGAGATATGATATGATATGATAAGTCATTTATAACGCGCCTGTACACAAGTGTTTCTAGGCACGACAAGACAAGGAAGGGGAGATAAAGGGAGGACAAAACAAAAAATCTTACTAGGTCTTGTGTTATTCAGATCGTGCAAGGGGGAAGGGAGAGGAGAAGGTCCAGGGGAAGAGGAGGAGGAGAGTGCAGTGCCAAAAATCGCCAGAATGTGGCCGGGGTGGAGGCTCAAGTAAGTGCATGGAGCGAGGGGACTGTAGGGTTGCATATATAGTCCCTACGTGTGTGGGCAGCCTGGAGGCAGTGCAAGGGTTTCCAGGTAACAAGTGCACAGGGTTGCCAGGTAACCAGTTGCCAGGTAACCAGTTAGCATACCAGACAGGAGCATCAGCAGGGGATAATCACACACACTAACTGTACTAAACCCCCCCAGTAGCACACTCGCTATATTGCTTTCTAGTACTCAGTGAGTTCACACTCAGTGATATGTCCCAATTTTGGGCCTTTGTTCTTGAGGTAGTGTAAAAATTCCCCAACAGCTCCAAATTCTCATACCGAGGTTCCAAGCAGAGGGACTCTAACAGTTCTTCTGATGCTGTAATTAGGTTTTTCCTCAATGGGTTGGTATCTTTTGTTTTATTATCTTTCTCTAGCTGTATCTTTCTCTATCAGGCCCATCATTGTATCCTCTGTTGGGTTCTGCATTTTAAGCTTAATGTAGAATTTACACCGTTGAACCTGCCAGAGAGCCCTTAGTGATGTGAGGCCTAACTCACATCTAATGGCCTCTTTGGGTGCAGATCTAGGCAGTCTCAGAATCGCTACCTTAGCTTTCCCTCTAGTCTATTAAGCCACTGAGCACCTCCAA
The DNA here is from genome assembly GCF_040938575.1 of Ambystoma mexicanum. NCBI lineage: Eukaryota > Metazoa > Chordata > Amphibia > Caudata > Ambystomatidae > Ambystoma > Ambystoma mexicanum. The sequence continues at coordinate 963,699,054 of NC_090941.1, read as the reverse complement.
ACCACACAAAATGCTTGGAATTATGCCCGTCCTGTATATCTGTAGATAACCTTCTATCGAGTGACCATCCCCACTAGCAAGAAGCTGTTTGCTGATGTTCCATTTCCTTATCATCTTTTTTGTGCATACTTCTTTGTATGGTTTTATAGTGCAGTTTGCAAAAATGGTCAAACCAAGATATACTTATGACAGAACAACCTCAAGTTCTGTCCCGTTTAGTTCCCACTTAAACTTTGGTTTACTATATTGGGGTGCTCCAATTACCATCACCATTGTTTTCATCAAGTGTATCCCCATATTATTTACTGTAGCGCAGGTATCAGAGTGTGGTCCAGAACCACGCTTTCATCTGCATAGGTAAACCATTTTATTTCTTCCCATCCTAATACAAGGGGGAAGCCACGTATTTTGTTAAGGCCTTTAGACATATCTGCTAGATATAAATTAAACAGGACTGGTGCTAAAACACAGTCTTGTCTGAGGCCAATGTTTGCCTATATCAATGGTGCCAGTACTCTTACTGGCACCGTTGTTACCGGATCGGCACAGTTATAATGAGGCCCGTTCTGTATATCTTCTTGGTCAAATGGAAAGATATGTCAATAATTGAGCCCAATGTGCTCTTTAATCACATTTAACTTTGTTTCACAATGGTATACTTTGCTGATTTAACTCTTTCGTACTGTTGCCGCTATGCGTTTCATCATTTTACAGTCTTTTTCTGACACATAGGGGCGATATAGGAACCAACATTTCCTGCTGTCCTTACATCTAAACATCCAATTACCATTCTTAACATCTTGTTCATAAAATCTGAACCAGTTTTTATATTTATTTTTAGGGATGTGATCATCTGGGTCTTTTCAGTCACATTCAGATGTATTGTTCTTTTTGTTCTACGGAGCTCTTCTCTATACAGTTTCTTCTCCCTCCTAATAGTTCTGGTGAGTTTTCCCATTTGTCATTACGACAGTTGATTTCATGGACCATAACTTCTCCCAGTGCCATCACTATTTCCATGGTACCCATTCAGTCTAAATTGTTAATGACCGTAGGACACACGGATGGTAATTGGTTATATTAGGATCAAACCATCGTATCCTGTTCCCCCCTGTTATTACCTGGGAGCTGTTTACTTTATAGTTATTGTTTCTGCCTTTGAACTCAAGCTTCAATATTCTGTGATCACTTAGGGATGTCTGAATATGAGTTAACTTTTGAATCCGTTTCATCACTGCAATATTTGAGAAAATATAGTCCACTCTGGTGGAGGCCCTACCATTATCCCAACCCTTATTGCCTTTGGGGTTTATAGGCTTCAACTAGTCAAGTCCCATCCCTCTTAAGCACTCCTTTTTGCACTTACTTTTAATCTAAGGCGCCTGTACCTGAAACCTCTATTAAAAAAACGAAATGTTCGATCATCAGAGAAGCCATGCAACTGCTGACGTGCTCCACGGAAAGGAGTGTTGCCTTTGTAGCCGCAAGGTATATTCACCACGCCTGGCCATTGAGGCGAGGATTTATGGCAATTTATTTTAACAAAGAGGCTGCAAGCATGATCTCCTCAAATGTGAAACTTGAAGACAATGCGCAAGCCCGTAAATGCAAAGTATTAACTAGTTTTTAACTGCATTAAGAGGGTAATTCATAGAATATCGCAGAAAAGTGTCGCAAGCGGCTGGCGCAGAGTGTCCGCGTGCGATTGTCTGCGCCAGGCACGTGCGCTAAAACCGATTTCCGCGCACAGCGTATTCATGGATTTTAGGCTCCCAAACCAGCCTTGGCGCAGAGAATCGCAGCGACCCTGCAGCAGCGCCAGTAACGCCCCGAAGAACGCCCTCGCGCAAGGAAAAGCCATCAAAATCGCTAAATCATCGCAAAGGGCTGCGCTAACCCTGGACCAGTTCACCGGGCTGGCAAACAGCAAACGGCAAGCGGGGAACGTGTATTTCAGGGGTGCGTGGGAAGTTCCACACGCGATTGGGCCAGTGCGAGCAAGGTATGTGAATTTCAGGGGTGCGCGGGAAGTTCCACATGCGATTTCATCAGGGTACGTGTATTTCAGGGGTTCGCGTGAAGTTACTCACGCGATCGGGCCTGGGGGAGCGTGCTACGTGTATTACAGGGGTTCGCGTGAACTTTCTCACGCGATCGGGCCTGGGGGAGCGGGCTACGTGTATTTCAGGGGTTCGCGTGAATTTTTTCACGCGATCGGGCCTGGGGGAGCGGGCTATGTTTATTACAGGGGTTCGCGTGAACTTCCTCACGCGATCGGGCCTGGGGGAGCGGGCTACGTGTATTTCAGGGGTTCGTGTGAATTTTATCACGCGATCGGGCCTGGGGGAGCGGGCTATGTGTATTACAGGGGTTCGCGTGAACTTCCTCACGCGATCGGGCCTGGGGGAGCGGGCTACGTGCATTTCAGGGGTTCGCGTGAACTTTCTCACGCGATCGGGCCTGGGGGAGCGGGCTACGTGTATTTCAGGGGTTAGCGTGAACTTTCTCACCCGATCGGGCCTGGGGGAGCGTGCTACGTGTATTACAGGGGTTCGCATGAAGTTGCACACGCGATTGTCCCAGTGCGAGCAGGGTACGTGTATTTCAGGGGTGCGCGGGAAGTTCCACACGCGATAGTCCCAGTGCGAGCAGGGTACGTGTATTTCAGGGGTGCGCGGGAAGTTCCACACGCGATACCAGCAGGGAATGTGTATTTCAGGGGTTCTGGGGAGTACTACACGTGAATTGGCCGTGTGGGTCCTCCCAGGTGTACGCTCCACAACCTCCACGGCCCCTGCAGGCAGCCCACACCACGGGGGACTACCCTGCACCCCTGCCCATGTCCCGCAGGCAGCCTATTCACCATGGGCATGCCCCCCAGCCAACCCACATGTCACCTTGCACTACTGATCAACAATGCATGTCTCCCACCACCCCCACCCCCCAGCAGTGCAGGGGCAGCCTCCACCAGGCCCCCACTCATGTCCCCCTGCACCCCCACCCCCCAGCATCCACGGTCACCCTCCACCAGGCCCACACTCATGTCTCCCACCACCCCGACCCCCAGCCACCATGGGCAGCCTCCACCAGGCCCCCACTCATGTCTCCCACCACCCCCACCCCCCGGCAGGGCAGGGTCACCCTCCACCAGGCCCCCACTCATGTCTCCCACCACCCCCACCCCCCGGCAGTGCAGGGGCAGCCTCCACCAGGCCCCCACTCATGTCCCCCTGAACCCCCACCCCCCAGCATCCAGGGTGACCCTCCACCAGGCCCCCACTCATGTCTCCCACCACCCCCACCCCCCTGCCACCATGGGCAGCCCCCACCAGGCCCCCACTCATGTCTCCCACCACCCCCACCCCCCGGAAGTGCAGGGGCAGCCTCCACCAGGCCCCCACTCATGTCTCCCACCACCCCCACCCCCCTGCCACCATGGGCAGCCCCCACCAGGCCCCCACTCATGTCTCCCACCACCCCCACCCCCCGGCAGTGCAGGGGCAGCCCCCACCAGGCCCCCATTCATGTCTAACAAAACCCCCACCCCCCGGCAGTGCAGGGGCAGCCCCCACCAGGCCCCCACTCATGTCTCCCACCACCCCCACCCCCTGGCAGTGCAGGGGCAACCTCCACCAGGCCCCCACTCATGTCCCCCTGCACCCCACCCCCCGGCAGTGCAGGGGCAGCCCCCACCAGGCCCCCACTCATGTCTCCCACCACCCCCACCCCCCGGGCAGTGCAGGGTCACCCTCCACCAGGCCCCCACTCATGTCTACCACCACCCCCACCCCCCTGCCACCATGGGCAGCCTCCACCAGGCCCCCACTCATGTGTCCCACCACCCCCACCCCCCAGCCACCAGGGGCAGCCTCCACCAGGCCCCCACTCATGTCTCCCACCACCCCCACCCCCTGGCAGAGCAGGGTCACCCTCCACCAGGCCCCCACTCATGTCCCCCTGCACCCCCACCCCCCAGCATCCAGGGTCAACCTCCACCAGGCCCCCACTCATGTCTCCCACCACCCCCACCCCCCAGCCACCATGGGCAGCCTCCACCAGGCCCCCACTCATGTCTCCCACCACCCCCACCCCCCGGCAGTGCAGGGGCAGCCCCCACCAGGCCCCCACTCATGTCTCCCACCACCCCCACACCCCGGCAGTGCAGGGGCAGCCTCCACCAGGCCCCCACTCGTGTCCCCTTGCACCCCCACCCCCCGGCAGTGCAGGGGCAGCCCCCACCAGGCCCCCACTCATGTCCCCCTGCACCCCCACCCCCCGGCAGTGCAGGGGCAGCCCCCACCAGGCCCCCACTCATGTCCCCCTGCACCCCCACCCCCCGGCAGTGCAGGGGCAGCCTCCACCAGGCCCCCACTCATGTCTCCCACCACCCCCACCCCCCGGCAGTGCAGGGTCACCCTCCACCAGGCCCCCACTCATGTCTCCCACCACCCCCACCCCCCGGCAGTGCAGGGGCAGCCCCCACCAGGCCCCCACTCATGTCTCCTACCACCCCACCCCCCAGCAGTGCAGGGGCAGCCCCCACCAGGCCCCCACTCATGTCCCCCTGCACCCCCACCCGCCGGCAGTGCAGGGGCAGCCCCCACCAGGCCCCCACTCATGTCTCCCACCACCCCCACCCCCCGGCAGTGCAGGGGCAGCCCCCACCAGGCCCCCACTCATGTCCCCCTGCACCCCCACCCCCCGGCAGTGCAGGGGCAGCCTCCACCAGGCCCCCACTCATGTCTCCCACCACCCCCACCCCCCGGCAGTTCAGGGTCACCCTCCACCAGGCCCCCACTCATGTCTCCCACCACCCCCACTCCCCGGCAGTGCAGGGGCAGGCCCCACCAGGCCCCCACTCATGTCTCCCACCACCCCCACCCCCCGGCAGTGCAGCGGCAGCCCCCACCAGGCCCCCACTCATGTCCCCCTGCACCCCCACCCCCCGGCAGTGCAGGGGCAGCCCCCACCAGGCCCCCGGTCATGTCTCCCACCACCCCCACCCCCCGGCAGTGCAGGGGCAGCCCCCACCAGGCCCCCACTCATGTCCCCCTGCACCCCCACCCCCCGGCAGTGCAGGGGCAGCCCCCACCAGGCTGTAACGCTCACCTGATTCCCGTAGAGGCGCCGGTCTTGACTGGGCGTATACCGTATCTTCAAAGGTGATGTGTAACACACAGCTGGCTCTTTGGGCTGGACCTCTGTGCACTGTATGTCTGGCTCGAAGGGTAAGATGTCTGCAGATAGAAAATGTGGGATTAATGAACTGGGTTATTGAATGTCTCTCTCTTCTTCCCTTTCTCTTCACCTGTAGAACCCCAAAGGTTAACGCTCTCACCTTAGGTAAGTGAACGCCGTGCTCTCCATCTGCCTCGAGGCAGGGTGCTGTAACCAGTTTCTTCACTGGATAAGGGGAGCAGGCCTCTTGACTTCAGACGACTGCTGTCTGTCGTTTACTGCACGAACGGTAAGTTTCGAGTAATTCTAATGTCTTTAAAGTCTTTAGTAATGATGTCTCTTGTTTTGCAGGGTTCCGGCGATGGCGGATGGCGGGCTGAAGTGAGTTGAAGATGGAGCCCGTGTGATGAATAGAAGCGCCTGGAAGCACGTAATTAAGCGCTTGTTGCCTGCTTCACGATGCGCTCTAACTGTCTTTTTATTTTGCAGGTACAAGTTCGGGGCGGCTGCAGGGTGCCGGAATACCCACTGGGTTAGATGTGGAAAGGAGTAATGGCACGTGAGTATTAAAGTTCCCCAATGTCTTTAAACGCACCTTGTTTTGTCTTTCAGATGCGGGATGCAGCGCCGAAGGCCTCCGGAGCGTGCGAAGAGTTGGTAAGCTTTTGTCTTTCAGATGCCGGAATGCACTGTGAAGACCTCCGGAGCGCACGAAGAGTAGGTAAGCCTTTGTCTTTCAGATGCCGGAATGCAGCGCGAGGCATTGGTGACAGCCGATGGACCAGGGAAGTGAAGAGCTGTCACTGAAGACCGTAATGCTAACCTGTTCTTTCTTGTCTTTATAGGTGTTGCTGAAGACTGGATTCAGAATGGTAAGCCTTTTTCCTTAGGCCCAGGATCAGATGCAGAAGACACGATGAGCGTTCTGCTGCTGAGGATGCAGAATAACGCAAAGCAAGATTCATCCATCGGGTGTGGTTTAAATAGCCTCCTGTAGTGCTTAGGTGTCTCCTTCCACAGCCACGCCTAGGTAAGAAAAGAGTTCCTGCTTTCCAGAAGAGTTCCAGTGTTCTGAATCTAGGGAGTGGCTCCTGCCCCACCCAACAGGAAAAGTAGTTCCAAACAGAAGAGGATCAGAGACTCAACTGGCAGGCAAGTAAGCAGCATGGTCTGCTGCAGGTAAGTCCACCCAAGCATTATGAGCCCGGCGCTTCCAGCGCTGGGACTGGGCATATTTATGAGCCTGGTGCCACTGGCGCCAGGACTGGGTCCAAAAGGTCCCAATTGGGACTGGTTGGCACTCGGAACCTGGGTTATGGATCTGCTTCCAAGGGAGTTGGGAAAACCCTGACCTTTTGGAAGCAGAGATCATGACAGTACCCCCCCCTCAAGGCCCCTCCCAAACCGGGCTTCTCCAGGGGTTTTGGCTTGTCAGGAAATGTTCGGTGAAATCTTTTGATTAGGTGAGGAGCGTGGACATATTCAGCAGGTTCCCAGGATCTCTCTTGGGGGCTGTAGCCTTTCCAGTCAATTAGGTAGAATAGTTTAGATTTGGAGATCTTGGAGTCCAGAATGCTTTTGACTTCAAACTCGAGTTTTCCATCAACTAGGATAGGTTTTGGAGATTTGGTTAGTCGGGTTTGAGGTTGCACGGGTTTTAATAGAGAGACGTGGAAGACCGGATGTATCTTCATGTGCGGGGGCAAGTCCAACTTGACCGCTACTGGGTTTACTATGGTAGTGATGGAATAGGGACCAAGGTATCTTGGGTTGAATGTGCGTGGCCCTTTTAGAGGTAGATATTTGGTGGATAACCAGACTTGATCCCCTACTTGATATTGAGGGGCTTCCTTCCGATGTTGATCTGCTCCTTTCTTGTATTGTTCTTTAGCCCTTTGAAGGTGAGAAACAGCTTCCTTAAAGGCTTGGGTGATTGTAGAATGCAGGTAGTCTACTGCTGGTGTTTCAAGATCTTGGAGGGGATCCAACTCCGAGGTTCGAGGGTGACTGCCGTACAAAAGAAAAAACGGGGTTTTCCCAGTTCCCGAATGGACAGAGTTATTGTAGGCATATTCGGCTATCCAAAGGATGTCTTTCCAAGTTTTTTCAGTTTGTTGCAGCATGCAGCGTAAATACTGTTCCAGAGTTTGATTGGTCCTCTCGGTTTGTCCGTCGGTCTGAGGGTGGTGACTGGTCGATAGTCTCACATCAATTTGAGCCGACCGACAGCAACCTCGCCAAAAATGAGAAATAAATTGACTACCTCGATCCGAAATTAGAACCGAAGGAAAACCGTGCAGTTGGACGATGTTTTCGAGAAATTCTCGGGCCAGAGTTGCTGCTGTTGGCAAGCCTTTGAGCGGAATGAAATGCGCCATCTTGGAGAATAAGTCCACGATTACTAGAATCGTATTGTATCCGGAGCATGGAGGTAGATCGGTGATGAAGTCCATAGAAAGCGTATGCCAAGGGTGAGGTGGGATGTCAATAGGGCGTAAGAGGCCTGCTGGTCTTTCCTTTTGACTCTTGTTTTGGGCGCATACTCCACAGGACATTATAAAGTCTCTGATATCTTTTTTCCAAGACGGCCACCAGAAGTAGCGCTTGATCTTTTCTGAGGTCTTGGCCATACCGGGATGTCCTTCCATTAAAGAATCGTGATAACAAGAGATTACTTTTTTCTATAAATCTGTGCTGGGTAGGTATAATCGTTCTTGGAAATACAATAAGTTGTCCTTTACTGCAAAGTCCTTTCCCTGCAGATGCCAATTCTGTATGTCTGCTGGAGTTACAAGTTGCCTGGCTTTATCCTTAACTTCCTCTATGGATTCTGTGGCGATTACACCCAGAATTCTTTGTTCGGGAATGATTGGTACTGGTTTAGGGTTGATCAAGTTTTCTTCCACTCCCATCCGAGAAAGGGCATCAGCTTTACCGTTTTTTGTACCAGGTCGATAGGTAATTATGAAGTCAAACTCGGCAAAGAATAATGCCCAACGGAGTTGTCTAGAGGATTGGGCTTTTGCGGTTTTCAAATATTGCAGGTTTCGGTGATCCGTAATCACAGTAACGGTGTGTCGGGCCCCCAGCAGATAATGCCGCCAAGCCTTAAAGGCAGACTTGATAGCCAGAAGTTCCTTGTCAGTAATCGTGTAATTGATTTCAGGAGGCGAGATTTTGCGAGACCAAAATGCCACGGGATGCAACTGATTGGTTACCGGGTCCTTTTGTGATAGAACTGCCCCCATGGCAAGGCTTGAAGCATCAGTTTCCACGATGTAGGGGAGTTCGGGGCGAGGGTGTTTTAAGATTGGTGCAGAGATAAATTTAGTCTTCAAATCCTGGAAAGCTTGTTCCGCCTCGGTAGACCATTCAAAACGTTTGTTTTTCTTTAACAAGGCAGTGATGGGCTGGACTATTCGAGAGAATTCGGGGATAAACCTGCGGTAAAAGTTAGCGAAGCCTAACATGCTTTGCACACCTTTTACGGAGGATGGTGATGGCCATTTGAGAACTGCATCGACCTTCTTTGACTCCATACGCACTCCGCCAGGTGATAATATGAATCCCAAGAATTCAACTTCAGTCACGTTGAAAACACATTTTTCCAACTTAGCGAAAAGTTTGTGTTGACGCAATCTTTCGAAGACCATTTTTACGTGTTTCCGATGTTCAGATTCCGATGAAGAATAAACGAGGATGTCGTCAATGTAAACAACAACACACACATCTATGAGCTCTCTGAGGACATCGTTCATAAAATATTGAAAGGCGGCCGGGGCATTACAAAGTCCGAAGGGCATGACCTGATATTCAAATAGCCCATACTTGGTGCGGAAGGCCGTCTTCCATTCATCGCCCTCTTTTACTCGTACCAAGTGGTAAGCTCCTCTAAGATCCAGCTTTGTATATGTGCATGCTTTTCTGACTTGGTCCAGGAGTTCAGGGATCAAAGGTAACGGATATCTATTCTTAACAGTGATCTGGTTCAGGGAGCGATAATCTATACAAGTTCTAAGGTCTCCTTCCTTTTTTGGAACGAAGAACAAAGCTGAAGAAGCAGGGGACTTGGAAGGACGAATAAACCCATTTGCCAGGTATTGATCCAGGTATTGTCGAAGGTGAAGGTTCTCAGGCTCGGTGAGGGCATAAATTCTACTACAAGGAGGAGTAGATCCAGGTATCAGGTCGATCTGGTAGTCATAAGACCTATGAGGAGGTAGAGAGTTAGCCTGATCCTTCCGGAAAACATCTTGGTATTCTAGGTATTCGGGAGGTAACTGGGGAGTCTCTGAAGAAATTGCTGCCAGTGCAACACCAGGTGGAGGGTGACAAGTAGAGACACATTCTGGAAACTGGACCGTTCTTGCTCGCCAATCGATCAGAGGATTGTGTTTCTCTAACCAAGGTATTCCTAGAATAATCTGAAACTGAGGGGCCTTGATCACATCGAACACGATCTTCTCATGGTGTATATCTTGACTTACTAGCGTCACTTCTTGAGTGGTATGCGTTACTGGCCCGGAGGCTATCTCCGTACCATCCACCGTAGTAATGACGTCCTTTACAGCCTTGGGACAAAGAGTTAGATTCATCCTCAAAACCATTTCATGATCCACATAATTGCCGATGGCACCGCTGTCGACGTAAGCTTCAATTGCATGTAATCGATCCGGATTATCAGGGCTAATGAGGACCATAGGTATCACGAAATGCGAGGTCAAGGAACTGGTTTTCACGCTCGGCAAGAGGACCTCTATTCTTGTCGGGCGAGGCCGTTTCCCTGCTCAGAGTTTGTAACTTTGGTAACTGCAGCTCCTACTGCCTTCTTGGCAGGTTTCACCGGACAGTCTCGAAGAAAGTGCCCTGAGTTTCCGCAATAGAGGCATAATTGCAACTGTTTTCTCCTTTCCCGCTCCTTTTGTGTTAGAGGACCTTTCAGACCCCCTATTTGCATGGGTTCCCCGGAGTCTACTCCTTTGGAAGGAGTTGGCGGTTTGGAAAATACTCGAGCATCAAACTTGGAACAATCGGCCTTCCTGTTCTGCAGTCTGTGATCTATTTGAACGACTAAGTCTATATAGTCCGAACAATCTTGTGGGGGATTCACTACTTGGGCTAACACATCTTTGAGCTCTCCGCGTAGACCTCTATAAAACAGCGTAATCCTTTTGTCCTCAGGCCAGTGAGTTTCCACTACCAGTCTGTTGAAAGACGCAATATAAGCCAAAAGGTCTTGATTACCTTGTCGCAACGAAAGAAGCTCATTGTCCAAGGCCTGCCCCTGTGAATGTCTTGCAAACAGTGTTTCCATACTGAGCTGAAAAGCTTGAAAATCATGGAGCACCGGATCATCTTGATTTACTAGAGGGATCGACCAGTCTGCCGCATTGCCACTAAGGTACGAAAGCACGAAAGCTACTTTAGCTTGATCAGTTGGAAAGGCTGCTGGCCGGCATAAGAAATGCAACCGGCACTGATTGATAAATACTGCAAACCTCTTTGGGTCACCAGAAAATCGTTCGGGCGGAGCCAGAGGTACATTCCCAGGTAGGTTGATCTGCACTGGATTCATAGAGGATGTAGAAGGAAGATTTCCCCCAGATGCGGGTAACGGGGTCTGTCCGGCTTGTGACTGTAGCAATTGTCTAGCGAGATCATCTGTTCGCTCCTTGGAAATAATCAGTTCCCTTCTTAGAGCGTTCGTTTCCTGACGGGCTGCATGCACTTCTGCCCTTAGTTCCCCAAGTAACTGGGCTAGCTGGTCGGTATCCGAGGTTTCCATAGCGCCTGGACGGGAGTTTTGTGGTAGGCTTTGCGTTCTGTAACGCTCACCTGATTCCCGTAGAGGCACCGGTCTTGACTGGGCGTATACCGTATCTTCAAAGGTGATGTGTAACACACGGCTGGCTCTTTGGGCTGGACCTCTGTGCACTGTATGTCTGGTTCGAAGGGTAAGATGTCTGCAGATAGAAAATGTGGGATTAATGAACTGGGTTATTGAATGTCTCTCTCTTCTTCCCTTTCTCTTCTCCTGTAGAACCCCAAAGGATAACGCTCTCACCTTAGGTAAGTGAACGCCGTGCTCTCCATCTGCCTCGAGGCAGGGTGCTGTAACCAGTTTCTTCACTGGATAAGGGGAGCAGGCCTCTTGACTTCAGACGACTGCTGTCTGTCGTTTACTGCACGAACGGTAAGTTTCGAGTAATTCTAATGTCTTTAAAGTCTTTAGTAATGATGTCTCTTGTTTTGCAGGGTTCCGGCGATGGCGGATGGCGGGCTGAAGTGAGTTGAAGATGGAGCCCGTGTGATGAATAGAAGCGCCTGGAAGCACGTAAGTAAGCGCTTGTTGCCTGCTTCACGATGCGCTCTAACTGTCTTTTTATTCTGCAGGTACAAGTTCGGGGCGGCTGCAGGGTGCCGGAATACCCACTGGGTTAGATGTGGAAAGGAGTAATGGCACATGAGTATTAAAGTTCCCCAATGTCTTTAAACGCACCTTGTTTTGTCTTTTAGATGTGGGATGCAGCGCCGAAGGCCTCCGGAGCGTGCGAAGAGTTGGTAAGCTTTTGTCTTTCAGATGCCGGAATGCAGTGTGAAGACCTCCGGAGCGCACGAAGAGTAGGTAAGCCTTTGTCTTTCAGATGCCGTAATGCAGCGCGAGGCGTTGGTGACAGCCTATGGACCAGGTAAGTGAAGAGCTGTCACTGAAGACCGTAATGCTAACCTGTTCTTTCTTGTCTTTATAGGTGTTGCTGAAGACTGGATTCAGAATGGTAAGCCTTTTTCCTTAGGCCCAGGATCAGATGCAGAAGACACGATGAGCGTTCTGCTGCTGAGGATGCAGAATAACGCAAAGCAAGATTCATCCATCGGGTGTGGTTTAAATAGCCTCCTGTAGTGCTTAGGTGTGTCCTTCCACAGCCACGCCTAGGTAAGAAAAGAGTTCCTGCTTTCCAGAAGAGTTCCAGTGTTCTGAATCTAGGGAGTGGCTCCTGCCCCACCCAACAGGAAAAGTAGTTCCAAACAGAAGAGGATCAGAGACTCAACTGGCAGGCAAGTAAGCAGCATGGTCTGCTGCAGGTAAGTCCACCCAAGCATTATGAGCCCGGCGCTTCCAGCGCTGGGACTGGGCATATTTATGAGCCTGGTGCCACTGGTGCCAGGACTGGGTCCAAAAGGTCCCAATTGGGACTGGTTGGCACTCGGAACCTGGGTTATGGATCTGCTTCCAAGGGAGTTGGGAAAACCCTGACCTTTTGGAAGCAGAGATCATGACACAGGCCCCCACTCATGTCTCCCACCACCCCCACCCCCCGGCAGTGCAGGGGCAGCCTCCACCAGGCCCCCACTCATGTCTCCCACCACCCCACCCCCCTGCCACCATGGGCAGCCCCCACCAGGCCCCCACTCATGTCTCCCACCACCCCCACCCCCCGGCAGTGCAGGGGCAGCCCCCACCAGGCCCCCACTCATGTCCCCCTGCATCCCCACCCCCCGGCAGTGCAGGGGCAGCCTCCACCAGGCCCCCACTCATGTCTCCCACCACCCCCACCCCCCAGCCACCAGGGGCAGCCTCTACCAGGCCCCCACTCATGTCTCCCACCACCCCCACCCCCCTGCAGTACAGGGGCAGCCTCCACCAGGCCCCCACTCATGTCTCCCACCACCCCCACCCCCCGGCAGTGCAGGGTCACCCTCCACCAGGCCCCCACTCATGTCTACCATCACCCCCACCCCCCTGCCACCATGGGCAGCCTCCAACAGGCCCCCACTCATGTCTCCCACCACCCCCACCCCCCAGCAGTGCAGGGGCAGCCTCCACCAGGCCCCCACTCATGTCTCCCACCACCCCCACCCCCTGGCAGTGCAGGGTCACCCTCACCAGGCCCCCACTCATGTCTACCACCACCCCCACCCCCCTGCCACCATGGGCAGCCTCCACCAGGCCCCCATGCATGTCTCCCACCACCCCCACCCCCCGGCAGTGCAGGGTCACCCTCCACCAGGCCCCCACTCATGTCTCCCACCACCCCCACCCCCCGGCAGTGCAGGGGCAGCCTCCACCAGGCCCCCACTCATGTCTCCCACCACCCCCACCCCCCTGCCACCATGTGCAGCCCCCACCAGGTCCTCACAATCCCCAATCATGTGCGTAATGGTCAGCCTCCACAGCCAAAAAGCCCTACCAAGTAACCCATTCACCCACATGGAAATGGAAATCACATGTTACACCCCCAATGTTCATGAAGCTAATGAACCCATGTCTGTCACACACATTTTTTCCAATTGAATGGGAAAACACACAACATGACATGCATGAAGCCAATGAGATGATACCACACAGTGAACTATGCCAACAAAATTGTATTGAAAAAAATAAAGAATGCTAAAGAAAGAAAACTAACTACAATGTAAATGTGAAAAAATAAGCTGCATGTCCGCATAAAAACACAAAACTGGAAATCCAAATCCTAAAAAATGTTGTCCAAAGTCAAATGTAAAAAGTCTCCATGCAACAAAGAACTATGTACAAAAATAACAAGGGTCCATGAGCCCAACTGAACTAAGGAAACATCCTAAAAAACCTACCTAAATATCAACTATATACAAAAAGTGGAGCAGTGTCCGTCAACTCCAAATCATAATAAGAACAAAAGGAAACCTAAAACTAAAGAACTATATACAAAGGCGGCGGGCAAGTCCAGCAGCTCACTCTGTGGTGTCCCGGGCCAGGGCATCATCGAACTCCTGTTCAATGTCCCGGAGGCGGTCCAGTTCCATGGCCCCGAGGGTCCGCAGGGACGACGCTGTGTCCTCCTCCAACCCCCTGCGGATTGCCTCGAGGCACTCGGCCCGCCTCAGGGCCCTCCGCATGGAGTTCTCCGCCCTGACCATTGTGAGCCGCGCCTCTTCCGCCCGCCGCCGCTCCGCACCTATGGCGTGGCCCAACCGCTGCCACACGGAAGACACTCTCTGTCCTGGGTCCCCCTGCCCTCCGGCCGATGCCTGCCCCTCCGATGTCGAAAGCCCCGAGCCTTCATGTCTCCCACCATGTTGCTGCTGCTGCTGCTCTGCCTCTGCCCGTGCACTGCCTCCTGCTGCCTGCACATCCTCCGCCGGCTGGGGTGCACTTGTTGATGTGGCCACCCCTGCTGGACCTCCGACACCCGACTGTGGCAGGGATGCCTCCTCCACCAGCCTGGCCGCACCGTCAGAGGCAGCTCCACAGGGCACCCAGGTGACTGATGGGTGGGAAGATGGCACAGAGGACGACTGGCGTGTAGGGGGTCCAGTTGAGGAGGGGGTCGGAGCAAGCCCCATCAGACAGCGGAATCCGGCATGGGTGACCTGTCCCAGCAGGCTGACGTGGTCAACGAGCCATTCGAGATGACGTGCAGTCTCTCCATGAAAAGACTGCAGGTCACCTCGCATGGCCCGTTGACGCAACGCCACACCAGCCAGGACAGGCTCAACCCGGACCTGGATGGCCACGTCCGCAGGCAGAGGAAGGCCAGTTGACGTCAGCTCATCCCCTGCCTGAAAACGGGTCTGGACGTAGGCATCCCTGCTGGTGCAAGATGATGCAGGGACAGGATCGGGGACAGGATTGCACACAGGCACCTCCGCGGCCGCCTGTGCTGCCTCCTCTCCCTGGTCCTGCACTGCACCACTAGCACCAATGGGATCCCCACCTCCAGACCATGTCTCTGGTGCTTGCGCGACCCCCTCCTCCACCAAACCCCCCACCAACCTGGATGACTCCGTGCCATCTTCCGCTCTTGGGCCCTGTGGGGTCCCAGCTGCCCCTTCTGCTGCCGAGGAGTCCAACTGCAACCTCCGCCTCTTGGACCTCCCCCCGGCAGCTGCGGCCTGGGACGCGGCACCGGATTCCTCACTCCCCGACAAGATGACAACACGGGAGGGGAGCCAGGCCTTGCGTCTCCGGCTGGTGGTCGGATCCCCGCCGCTGTGCTCCACAGCACCTTCTCCGCCCTCTTCATCAGTTGACGCTGCAGACAGGGAGAAACAAAACACAGGCATCAGGGCACTGTACAATGGACACATACACGCATGACAGTTGCACATGAGTGGCATTGGCAAACCTCAGACATGTCATCACAATCCCCAACACACATGTCATTGCAACTGGCACACATGAGCCATACCACAGCCATATCGCAACTGCCAGCACCATCCCTACACATACAACAGCATCAGCAGCCAAAGGGGAGCCAGACATCACATGCAACACAGGAAGTGCACCACACATGTACACACACCAACACACTTGCATGCACGTCTACACCTCTGCCAAGTGTCGCACTGTTCAGACGGCCATCCATGTCACATCTGCCAATCAGGCTTCCACATACCGCTGTCACATGCATCCATGTTGCATCACTGTTGCACCCTTGTCAAATACACACACATGCACATGTACACAGTGCTCATACATGCAGCCGAAAACAAAATACATGCCTGACATCACGGACATGTCTACTTACATACACATTCATCCAAACATGTGTGCACGCACAACTGCATTTGCCATGCAAGCCCACACACACAAGCACCATCCATGTCTCACACATTACAGCCCTCGCATGTGTCAGCCCCACGGCCCTGTACACCCCCACCCATACTCGACCCCATACAAACAGATGTGCAACCGGCACAATGGCGAATGATCACCACACGCACTGCTCACAACCAGGATGCATGCACACTCACCGCTCGACTCCAGACGGGTCTGCTTCTCTAGGACCTGGACGTGGAGCGCTGGGGATATGCGTTCCAGGACCCCCATCTGTTCTTCCGACAAGTGGCCCCGGCGCCCCTTGGCATCCGCTGCCTTCAAGAGGCGCCGGGCCTTGTTCAGGGTCCTGGACCTGAAGTCCTCCCAGCGCTTCCTGACATGTTGTAAGTCCCGGACTGCCACCCCCTCCGCGTTGATGGCAGTCACAATGTCAGTCCAGATCCGAGTCCGTCCTTCCTTGTCGGCGCGGGAACTTCCAAAGAGGGCTTCATACTGCCCCAGGACTTGCTCCACCAGGACACCAACTTCGGTGGCACTGAAGCTGGTGCCCCTCTGCCTCTCTGGCCGGGGGTTGTCAGTGGTCACAGATGGTGTTTGCCCCGACATGACAACCCCAGAGGCAGGAGTGGGTGGGCAACTGGGTCCTGGGGCTGGGCTGTGGAGCGATGGAATTCCAGTCGGGAGTCTTCGGTTCCAGCAGGGGTGGTCACAGCAACAGCACCCCTGGCTGATGTGCAGGAAGCAAATGGCAGTGCATGTGGGCAGCAGGCAGTCAGGCAGCAGCAGATAGCAGGTGGGAGCGTGCTCGGGGCTCTGGGGGGCAGTAGTTCGGCCTTCTGGGCAGGAGCATGGTCTTCCGTGTGCTTACGCGTGGCCAGCTTGGTACGGAGTGATTTGGCACGTGAAAATCCTGCACGTCAGCGTGAAAACCGAGGAAAGGCCCTTAGCGCGTAAGCGCGTCAGCACGCATACACGATTCTATTGGACCAAAGGCCCTCAGCGCGTAAACGCGTCTGTGACGTGACCCGCACGGGTGTTTCCCACACAGCACGTGATGACAGAGCACACGTGGAAAGACTGCACGTCAGAGTCTCATCGCGTGTGTTTGGTGGAAATGGCCGTACACGCAGAAGTGACAAAGCGTGTAATTGGTGGAAATGGATGTACACGCAGAAGTCACAAAGCGTGTAATTGGTGGAAATGGCCGTACACGCATAAGTCACAAAGCGTGTAATTGGTGGAAATGGCCCTAGCGCGTGCACGCCGCATAAGTGACGTTGGACATGTGGGCCTGTATAAAAGGTACGCGTAGAACACCATTTCCTTGTACGTGCTTTTCGTGGAGAGCGAGTGGGTGAATTCTGTACTTCTTGTCGGTTCACACGCGATTTACTTCACGGCGTTTCAAGTTCGTATTCCCTGTTACCTCTGACAGATTTTTCTCCTTTTTCTCTTTTACTGCTTTACCTGGGCCTGTTCCCTCAAACAGTGTTCCCTTCTACTGTTGTCCTGTCTCCTCAGACAGCGTACAAATCTTCTTTTGGCGGGGGTGTTGCCAACCAAACGCGCTCCTTTTTCACGCTCTTTTACCTGGCAGACGGTGAGTCACGCACGTATCTAACATCTGTGCTTGCCCCGTGTGTAGCCTACCCCTTCAGAGGTCATTCTAGGCTGCGTGTGACACGCATACGTTCATTCTTGTGTTACTGGGTGCCACAGCGTAGTGCAGGTTTTTCTTTCTGCACACGTGGTCTAGGAGGGGTTGCGTGCACGTCATCTCCATTTTTTGGGGCTCCTGTGCCTAGCGTGACCCGTCATCTTTCCCCAGGGGTTACAATCAGCCTTTCAAGAGCACTAGGGTACAATTACCATCTGGTACCCAACCCCTTTGACCCTCAATTGCCCAGGACAATATTTGACAACCACTCCCATACGCACATCAACATCAGTGCCATGGTTGGGAGGTGAGGATTCCGTAAGGGTGGCAAAGGTGGAAGAGCCACAAGTGGTGGTCGTGGTGGATCCGGTAGGGGACCTGGTCGTTACTTGCAGGGTGAGCCTGTCCCCCCATGTGTGGAGGACCAGTCAAGGGCACCCATAATCCCCCCCCTCCCGTTGAGGCTGATGTGGCTGACACCATCCATGCTCAGCACTTGTTGGACCAGCCCATTGTGGCACCAGACCTGGCTGACTCCATGGCTGACTTCCAGGTCAGCAGGCCTATGACACGTGCGCTGGTGCACGTTGATGTCACCATGCCACGTGCATCTGGGGCAGCAAGGTCATCTGATGCACCAAGTAGGCAGGGCGGAGAGGCTGCAGGGGCAGCTGCGGCTCCATCCACCACAGCCCTCACACACCCAGCCAGGACAGTGTCGGTCCTAGTCCATGCTGCTGATATTCCCCCTGACACCATCACACTAGAGCCAATGCCTGCACCAACTCCCATGCTGAGTGTGCAATCCCACACTCCTGATACAGAGTCCACCAGGGCTCCTGCCCCTAGTGTCCAGAGCGGTGCAGGACACTCAGGATCACCACCACATTCCAAGCGGAAGAGGAAGAGTGCTCGTCCCGCACAGGCTGATGCCCCAGACACGGCTACACAGTCCGGCCCGTCGAGGAAGCCCAGCTTCACGGATGACGAACTGAATGCACTTGTCGATTATGTGTCCGCACATGACAACGAGATGGTCATTGTTGCAGGATCCAAGACCACACCTGCACAACGCCAGGCACACTGGCAGACCGTTGCGGACATCGTAAGTGCCCTTGGAATCGTGAGGCGCACAGCCAATGATTGCTATAAGCGCTGGAATGACCTAAAGCGCAGGGCAAAGAGTAAGCTGGCCTCAAGTCATGCCGCAACTCTAGTGACTGGAGGTGGGTCTCCAGTAGTAGACATGGAACTCACTCCACATGAGTCAGTCGCTGGGACCTACGTCACGGAGGAACAGATCCAAGGCGTGGGAGATCTCCCTGATTACGAGGCATTGTCCGGTGAGTGCACATGCATGTGTGTGTCATCCATGTGCATGGTGTGTGTGAGGGCTTCTGTTTGTGTGCCAGGTGAGAGTGTGTGCGCCTGAGTCGTATGGGTCATCCATGTGCTTCATGCAATACATCCTGCGCAGCTGCATTTGGCCATAGCTGTATCCCTTCTGCCAACAGTAGACATGTAGTCCAACTGCACGCCAGTTGCCCTTGAAGTGTCACCTTGCCACAACATTGTTGCAAAATTTAGCACTGTTCATTTAGTCAGATATTTTCCATTCCACCACTTTTACTAGGCATGTCGCAGTCCTCTAGTCACATGTCTGACATGGCTATGGTAAAGTTGAGTGACTTTGTTACCTGGATATCATTTGTTCAAACATGTCCCTGTGCAATTGCACCATTTCGGACTGGCAGCTGCAGGTGAAGAATCTGACCTGTTAGAATTAGAAAAGCTATTACATGCGGGAACTGGACAGTATGCATAGGTGCTGCCCTCCTCTCCATCTTCACTCAATAGCAATGGTAGATGCCATCTGTGTGATGGCATGTGTGTTTCACCTGCCAATCACAGGCCAATGTGTGATGCCACTGCCAGGCAGCATGCAGAAAATGTGTTCATCTTCAATCTTGGTGTCATCAGTGTGTGCCATTTGCCTGCCCTTCATACGCAGTGAGGGTGCATGCATGGGAGGGTTTTAGTCATGTGGGACATGTGTCAAACAAGTACTGTTTCTCTTGCTTCTCAGCCCTCATTGTGTGCCATGGTGCTAATGCCTGTTTCCATTTCTTTGTTTTTATGTCTTTGCAGGGGAAGACGCACCTGATACTGCTCGGGTTGTGGAGATGGTGCAGACCCAGGAGGGGCCCGAGGGCCGACCAACCACCAGTGAGGGACGTGGTGTGGTGGTGGGTGAGAACCCACAAGTGCTGCAGGTCCTGCTCTCAAGGGGTGTCTCTGGCTGCACCTCCCCCGAGCTGTACTCAGGTGTTGATTCGGATGAGACCTACGTGCCGTCGCAGGTGAGTGTTCCAGGGAGGGATTCTGTTCTGTCTCACCCACCTGAACCAGGGTCAGAACCCTCAATGGGGATGTCAGTGTTGGCAGCTACGCCTTTGGTGGTTACGGATGCAGGGTCACACTCCGCGACATCTGATCCTGTTCCTGGGCCAGCAGATCAGAGTGGGGAATGCAGTCCTGCAGCCTCAAGCAGTGCCGGCACAGCAAGGCGCAGTTCGCCTTGCCCCAGACTAGTGTGGTGCCCGCCGACGTGGTGGCCGTACGGCACCTGGCAATACTGCATGGGAGCAATCCATTTACGGTATGGCAACCCAACAGGCAGCATCATCCGAGATGATGGCTCAGGCCATGGATAGGGTGGCCACTTCCATTGTCCCCCCTGAAAGGCTGATGGAGCGACTAGAGCAGGCAACCGACACCATCTGCCAGTTACACAGGGAGGACATGTTGGGGTCCAACAGGGACAGGCGGGCGGCACTGGCGACTCTGCAGGAGGCCATCTCCATTGAGTCCCAGGGCCACAGGGAAGCCCTGAGGCAGGAGCTCCTTCACCTCAGGACGACTCTTGTTGAGCTTGAGGCTTCTACACACCAAAGGACAGAACAGCAGCTGGAGCGTCTCACCCGTACGCTCTCAGCTGAGATGCAGGCAACGAGGGCAGAGGTCCGGGCATCCTGTGAGTTGTTGCATGGGGACCTCCGCACACTCATCCTCCAGAACCAGACCTACCACACCCGCATGCTTGCAGCCATGGAGGAGCAGACTAGGGCCTTGCGTGGGCTGCCTCCCATAGTGCAACCACCTCCGGATGCAGCTGCACAGGGTGATAATAGCGACAGCAGTGATACTCCCACAATAGGGTAGCCGTGTGGGCCATGAGCCCATGGAGGTGTTTTTTTTCCCAGGATCCACGCAGGTGGGTTCTGGTGTGCATCCTGTCCTCGGACCTCCTGGGTGGCCTCCCCAACCCCCCCGGGCCCTTCAATGGCCATTTTTGATTTTTATTTTTATTTTTTTTTATTTTTATTTTTATTTCTTTTATTCCCAATTTTTTTGGGACAATTTGTTGGCTTCCGTGGTTCCTGTGGGCATACGCTGCATTGTGGCTGGGCACATGCAGGCTTGTAATGTATTTGGTTCAGATGCTTGGGTTTGAGTCACACACACCCCTCCTGCTTCCCGTTTCCATGGGCTTGCAAAGGGTGTGCCCAAGTGACAGTGAATTACACAGTGACGTTGGACTCCCATGAGCTGTGTGGGCAGTCTGTAGTCAATACTGTGTATACATTCCTAGTGCATATTGCTGTTGTGTTGTACACTGCATGTTGCATTGATGTGTAACTCATCTTCTGTGTCTACCTCCCAATTTGCAGGTCCCTTCCTCATGTCTACACAAGGACCTCTAGTCTGGAGATGTGGTCCATGTTGGCAGCAGTGCACCTACAACTCTACAGGCGCCAACACTGCACAGTTGGTAGTGGTGGGAGTGCAGGCATTTCCAGGTGGTGAGACTACTAATATTATACATTAGTGATGTCATGTTAATGGTAGTACGTGCTCAAGTTTGTTGTTTGTCCGGCATTACTGTGAGCATTTCAGGTGTTGCAAGTTTGTAATAGGGACACTGTACATTGTGACACTAGTGTCATGTTGTGGGGATTACTTTGTTTACGTGCAAATAGCATGACATGGCACGGTGTGTCGTGTGGCGGTGCTGGGGTTGGGTTGGCTGACATGGCACTGTCCTCTTGTTGCATTTTGCAAGTGGGTATTCATTTCAGCTGCTTGAATGTGTAACTTCACAAAACTGCATTGGTGGTGTCAGTGTGGGTAGGGATGCACACATTGTGACACTTCCATGTGAACAATCTCAGGCTGATATGGTTTTCACGGTTCTTTCTCCAGACATTCAGGATCAGTGTCAGGTTGAGTCATCATTGATTGTAAGATGGAATGTGCCAGGGCAGTGTGCACTCCACAGGGGTGTGATTTCTATGTGAAGTAATTAGCCACTAGCTGTGTACGGGCTGCCTCCCCCCGTGCCCTTTCCCCTCCCATGCGCAGCGGCTGTGCATGTGGTTGGGGATGGGGGGGCACCACCATGTCCACGGCCAGGCCCCGGCGTGTTGCAACGTTGTGCAGGACACATGCTGCCACTATGATCCTGCACACTACTGGGGGAGCGTACAACAGCTGCCCGCCAGAACGGTCAAGGGAGCGAAAGCGTGACTTCAGCACTCCAAATGTGCGCTCCACTATGCCCCGGGTTGTAATGTGGGCTGCGTTATATCTTACCTGGGGTGGCGTGGTGGGGTTCCGAATTGGTGTCATCATGTGGGGGCTGAGAGGGTAGGCACTGTCCCCTGTGGAGGTGGTGATTGGTATCATTGGTGGGGTTGTGACCTTGCTCAGTATCTGACATGCATGCATGTGCAGTGGCATTCATACTCACCAAGCAGCCATGTATCGCCATGCCGGCCAGCTTCTAGGTCCCGGCTTAGGGTGGACATTCGGTAAATGAAGCTGTCGTGGGTTGACCCAGGATAGTTGGCATATAGTGAGGTAATGATTCCCTTGGCATTACATACTACCTGCATGTTGATGGAATGCCAGTGCTTGCGGTTCCTATAGATGTACTCAGATGCCCTGGGGGGACGTAGAGCCACATGGGTGCAGTCAATGGCACCTAGCACTTTGGGGAATCGTGCCACAGCGTAGAAATCCAGGGCGGCAGCATGCCTTTCCGCAGGGGTTCGGGGCAGGTATATGTGCCTGCGGACTGATGGGCGTGCAGTGATGATGTTCAAGACCTGGTGTAGGCAGCGTGACTGGGTGGCCTGTGATACACCACCCACAATGGCACTTGTCCGCTGAAATGATCCAGTGGCTAAGAAGTGCAGTACATTGAGGACCTTCTCCAGGGGGCTGAGTGCTTGGGAGCACAGGGTGGGTGATGTGAGGTCGTCCTCCCACTCACTCACCAGGTCCACTATGATGTGTGGTGGAAACCTGTACCTCCCATGCACCTGGTCATCAGGCATCCCGAAAAGGCTGGTTCTGGGTGTGAATATTCTGGCCCTGACTATACTCCTCCTCCTCCTTTGGTAGGCCACGCCCACTGCTGCTAGGAACGGTATGTTCATCCTGGGTCTGAGCTATTTATTTTGTTAGCGCCCAAATTAATGCGTTGCGCGTGTTGTAGGCGAGCGTGTGACCCGCGCACCCCTCCAATCCAGTGCCCAGTACAATAGCGTGTGGAAATTGGCGCGCACACCGGGATACAGGTGCGCTGACGTACTTGCGTGCGTAAGTGTCCGCGCACACCTGATATACACGTACATAGGCCAATCGCGTGTACACGCACTTTGTCCAATTACACGCGATGAGACTCTGACGTGCTGTCCAATTACACGCGATGAGACTCTGATGTGCTGTCCAATTACACGCGATGAGACTCTGACGTGCAGTCTTTCCAAGTGTGCTCTGTCATCACGTGGTGTGTGGGAAACACCCGTGCGGGTCACATCACAGACGCGCTTACGCGCTAAGGGCCTTTGGTCCAATGGATTCGCGTATGCGTGCTGACGTGCTTACGCGCTAAGGGCCTTTCCTCGGTTTTCACGCTGACGTGCAGGATTTTCACGTGCCAAATCACTCCGTACCAAGCTGGCCACGCGTAAGCACACGGAAGACCACGCTCCTGCCCAGAAGGACGAACTACTGCCCCCCAGAGCCCCGAGCACGCTCCCACCTGCCATCTGCTGCTGCCTGACTGCCTGCTGGCCACGTGCACTGCCATTTGCTGCCTGCACATCAGCCAGGAGTGCTGTTGCTGTGACCACCCCTCCTGGAACCGAAGACTCCCGACTGGAATTCCATCGCTCCACAGCCCAGCTCCAGGACCCAGTTGCCCACACACTCCTGCCTCTGGGATTGTCATGTCGGGGCATACACCATCTGTGACCACTGACAACCCCCGGCCAGAGAGGCAGAGGGGCACCAGCTTCAGTGCCACCGAGGTTGGTGTCCTGGTGGAGCAAGTCCTGGGGCAGTATGATGCCCTCTTTGGAAGTTCCCGTGCCAACAAGGAATGACGGACTCGGATCTGGACTTACAACATGTCAGGAAGCGCTGGGAGGACTTCAGGTCCAGGACCCTGAACAAGGCCCGGCGCCTCTTGAAGGCAGCGGATGGCAAAGGGCGCCGGGGCCACTTGTCGGAAGAACAGATGGGGGTCCTGGAACGCATATCCCCAGCGCTCCACGTCCAGGTCCTAGAGAAGCAGACCCGTCTGGAGTCGAGCGGTGAGTGTACATGCATCCTGGTTGTGAGCAGGGCGTGTGGTGATCATTCGCCATTGTGCCGGTTGCACATCTGTTTGTATGGGGTCGAGTATGGGTGGGGGTGTACAGGGCCGTGGGCCTGACACATGCGAGGGCTGTAATGTGTGAGACATGGATGGTGCTTGTGTGTTCGGGCTTGCATGGCAAATGCAGTTGTGCGTGCACACATGTTTGGATGAATGTGTATGTAAGTAAACATGTCCGTGATGTCAGGCATGTATGTTGTTTTCGGCTGCATGTATGAGCACTGTGTACATGTGCATGTGTGTGTATTTGTCAAGGGTGCAACAGTGATGCTACATGGATGCATGTGACAGCGGTATGTGGAAGCCTGATTGGCAGATGTGACATGGATGCCCGTCTGAACAGTGCGACACTTGGCAGAGGTGTAGACATGCATGCAAGTGTGGTGGTGTGTGTACATGTGTGGTGCACTTCCTCTGTTGCATGTGATGTCTGGCTCCCCTTTGGCTGCTGATGCTGTTGTATGTGTAGGGATGGTGGTGGCAGTTGCAAAATGACTGTGGTATGGCTCATGTGTGCCAGTTGCAATGACATGTGTGTTGGGGATTGTGATGACATGTCTGAGATTTGCCAATGCCACTCATGTGCAACTGTCATGCGTGTATGTGTCCATTGTACAGTGCCCTGATGCCTGTGTTTTGTTTCTCCCTGTCTGCAGCGTCAACTGATGAAGAGGGCGGAGAAGGTGCTGTGGAGCACAGCGGCGGGGATCCGACCGCCAGCCGGAGACGCAAGGCCTGGCTCCCCTCCCGTGTTGTCATCTCGTCAGGGAGTGAGGAGTCCGGTGCCACGTCCCAGGCCGCAGCTGCCGGGGAGAGGTCCAAGAGGCGGAGGTTGCAGTTGGACTCCTCGGCAGCAGAAGGGGCAGCTGGGACCCCACAGGGCCCAACAGGGGAAGATGGCACGGAGTCATCCAGGTTGGTGGGGGGTTTGGTGGAGGAGGGGGCCGTGCAAGCACCAGAGACGGGGTCTGGAGGTGGGGATCCCACTGGTGCTAGTGGTGCAGTGCAGGACCAGGGACAGGAGGCAGCACAGGCGGCCGCGGAGGTGCCTGTGTGCAATCCTGTCCCCGATCCTGTCCCTGCATCATCTTGCACCAGCAGGGATGCCTACGTCCAGACCCGTTTTCAGGCAGGGGATGAGCTGACGTCAACTGGCCTTCCTCTGCCTGCGGACGTGGCCATCCAGGTCCGGGTTGAGCCTGTCCTGGCTGGTGTGGCGTTGCGTCAACGGGCCATGCGAGGTGACCTGCAGTCTTTTCATGGAGAGACTGCACGTCATCTCGAATGGCTCGTTGACCACGTCAGCCTGCTGGGACAGGTCACCCATTCCGGATTCCGCTGTCTGATGGGGCTTGCTCCGACCCCCTCCTCAACTGGACCCCCTACGCGCCAGTCGTCCTTTGTGCCATCTTCCCACCCATCAGTCACCTGGGTGCCCTGTGGAGCTGCCTCTGACGGTGCGGCCAGGCTGGTGGAGGAGGCATCCCTGCCACAGTCGGGAGTCGGAGGTCCAGCAGGGGTGGCCACATCAACAAGTGCACCCCATCCGGTGGAGGATGTGCAGGCAGCAGGAGGCAGTGCACGGGCAGAGGCAGAGCAGCAGCAGCAGCAACATGTTGGGAGCCATGAAGGCTCGGGGCTTTCGACATCGGAGGGGCGGCCATCGGCCGGAGGGCAGGGGGACCCAGGACAGAGAGCGTCTTCCGTGTGGCAGCGGTTGGGCCACGCCATAGGTGCGGAGCGGCGGCGGGCGGAAGAGGCACGGCTCACAATGGTCAGGGCGGAGAACTCCATGCGGAGGTCCCTGAGGCGGGCCGAGTGCCTCGAGGCAATCCGCAGGGGGTTGGAGGAGGACACAGCGTCGTCCCTGCAGACCCTCTGGGCCATGGAACTGGACCGCCTCCGGGACATCGAACAGGAGTTCGATGATGCCCTAGCCCGGGACACCACGGAGTGAGCCGCTGGACTAGCCCGCCGCCTTTGTATATAGTTATTTAGTTTTAGGTTTCCTTTCTTTCGAATTATGATTTGGAGTCGACGGACACTGCTCCACTTTTTGTATATAGTTGATTTTTAGGTAGGTTTTTTAGTAGGTTTCCTTTGTTCAGTTGGGCTCATGGACCCTTGGTAGTTTTTAATACGGACATATATGTTTTTTGTTCTCATTCACATTGTAGTTAGTTTTCTTTCTTTTGCATTCTTAATTTTTTTTAATACAATTTTGTTAGCATAATTCACTGTATGGTATCATCTCATTGGTTTCATGCATGTCATGTTGTGTGTTTTCCCATTATATTGCAACCATTGTGTGTGACGGACATGGGTTCATTAGCTTCATGAACATTGGGGGTGTAACATGTGATTTCCATTTCCATGTGGGAGAATGGGTTACTTGGTAGGGCTTTTTGGATGTGGAGGCTGTCCATTACGCACATGATTGGGGATTGTGAGCACCTGGTGGAGGCTGCCCCTGCACTGCTGGGGGGTGGGGGTGGTGGGAGACATGAGTGGGGGCCTGGTGGAGGGTGACCCTGCAGTGCCGGGGTGTGGGGGTGGTGGGAGACATGAGTGGGGGCCTGGTGGGGGCAGCCCATGGTGGCAGGGGGGTGGGGGTGGTGGGAGACATGAGTGGGGGCCTGGTGGAGGGTGACCCTGGATGCTGGGGGGTGGGGGTGGTGGGAGACATGAGTGGGGGCCTGGTGGAGGCTGCCCCTGCACTGCCGGGGGTGGGGGTGGTGGGACACATGAGTGGGGGCCTGGTGGGGGCTGCCCCTGCACTGCCGGGGGGTGGGGGTGCAGGAGGACATGAGTGGGGGCCTGGTGGGGGCTGCCCCTGCACTGCCGGGGGGTGGGGGTGGTGGGAGACATGAGTGGGGGCCTGGTGGAGGGTGACCCTGCACTGCCGGGGGGTGGGGGTGGTGGGAGACATGAGTGGGGGCCTGGTGGAGGCTGCCCATGGTAGCTGGGGGGTGGGGGTGGTGGTAGACATGAGTGGGGGCCTGGTGGAGGTTGACCCTGGATGCTGGGGGGTGGGGGTGCAGGGGGACATGAGTGGGGGCCTGGTGGAGGGTGACCCTGCACTGCTGGGGGGTGGGGGTGGTGGGAGACATGAGTGGGGGCCTGCTGGAGGCTGCCCTTGGTGGCTGGGGGGGTGGGGGTGGTGGGAGACATGAGTGGGGGCCTGGTGGAGGCTGCCCATGGTGGCAGGGGGGTGGGGGTGGTGGGAGACATGAGTGGGGGCCTGGTGGAGGCTGCCCATGGTGGCAGGGGGGTGGGGGTGGTGGGAGACATGAGTGGGGGCCTGGTGGAGGCTGCCCATGGTGGCAGGGGGGTGGGGGTGGTGGGAGACATGAGGGGGGCCTGGTGGAGGCTGCCCCTGCACTGCTGGGGGGTGGGGGTGGTGGGAGACATGCATTGTTGATCAGTAGTGCAAGGTGACATGTGGGTTGGCTGGGGGCATGCCCATGGTGGATGGGCTGCTTGCGGGACATGAGCAGGGGTGCAGGGTAGTCCCCCGTGGTGTGGGCTGCCTGCAGGGGCCGTGGAGGCTGTGGAGCGTACACCTGGGAGGACCCACAAGGCCAATTCACGTGTAGTACTCCCCAGAAACCCTGAAATACACGTACCCTGCAGAATTCGCGTGTGGAACTTCCTGCGCACCCCTGAAATGCACGTACCCTGCAGAATTCGCGTGTGGAACTTCCCGCGCACCCCTGAAATACACGTACCCTGCTCGCACTGGGCCAATCGCGTGTGGAACTTCCCGCGCACCCCTGAAATACACGTACCCTGCTCGCACTGGGACTGTCGCGTGTGGAACCTCCCGCGCACCCCTGAAATACACGTACCTGATGGAATCGCGTGTGAAACTTCCCACGCACCCATGTAATACACGTACCCTGCTCGCACTGGCCCATTCGCGTGTGGAACTTCCCGCGCACCCCTGAAATGCACGTATCCTGCAGAATTCACGTGTGGAACTTCCCGCGCACCCCTGAAATACACGTACCCTGCTCGCACTGGGCCAATCGCGTGTGGTACTTCCCACGCACCCCTGAAATACACGTACCCTGCTCGCACTGGGACTATCGCGTGTGTAACTTCCTGCGCACCCCTGAAATACACGTACCCTGATGGAATCGCGTGTGGAACATCCCGCGCACCCATGTAATACACGTACCCTGCTCGCACTGGCCCATTCGCGTGTGGCACTTCCCACGCACCCCTGAAATGCACGTACCCTGCAGAATTCGCGTGTGGAACTTCCCGCGCACCCCTGAAATACACGTACCCTGCTCGCACTGGGACAATCGCGTGTGGAACTTCCCGCGCACCCCTGAAATACACGTACCCTGCTCGCACTGGGACTATCATGTGTGTAACTTCCCGCGCACCCCTGAAATACACGTACCCTGATGGAATCGCGCGTGGAACTTCCCGCGCACCCATGTAATACACGTACCCTGCTCGCACTGGCCCATTCGCGTGTGGAACTTCCCGCGCACCCCTGAAATGCACGTACCCTGCAGAATTCGCGTGTGGAATTTCCCGCGCACCCCTGAAATACACGTACCCTGCTCGCACTGGGCCAATCGCGTGTGGTACTTCCCGCGCACCCCTGAAATACACGTACCCTGCTCGCACTGGGACTATCGTGTGTGTAACTTCCCGCGCACCCCTGAAATACACGTACCCTGATGGGATCGCGTGTGGAACTTCCCGCGCACCCATGTAATACACGTACCCTGCTCGCACTGGCCCATTCGCGTGTGGAACTTCCCGCGCACCCCTGAAATCCACGTACCCGGCCAAATCGCGTGTGACACTTCCCGCGCACCCCGGTATACACGCACACGTATTTTTTGTCAGCGGGTCCGTGTTTGTGGGTACCCCTTTGCACGTCATTTGTCCTGGAGGGCCACAGTATAGGACATTCATCATGGCAGTATATAGGTGCTATTTGTTGGCGCACCTTTTGGCGCACATTTCTTACAGCCGCAGAGACGCTACCGCCTGCTTTCTTGTGGCGGTCGTGTTTGTGCCTGTGCGCTGGTTTGAGCGTGTGCTTTTTTGCCCTATTCTATTCCATGAATACGTGTTGTAGGCGAGCGTGTGGGCGTTCCGCGCACTTGTGCCCTGTACTTCCCCCGTGACGCCCACCTTTTGGCAAGTTGTTCCCCATTCTGAGTGTTACGCCCGTGTTCCGCCTACTTTTGTTGCGTGCGCCGCGCTATGTGCGATTTTCGCTCTGGCCTGTGCGATTTTCGCTGTGACCTGGCGCACGCTGTTAGATGGCCTGTGCGCCAACGTGTGCCGCGCACTTTTTTATCGCACATCCGCTGGTTTTCTCGCGCACGGACTTCCATGAATCGATGTGCGCAGCTTTTCGTGCGATTTTCGCACTTGCACTGCGATTTTCGCTATTCCACTGCGATTCGCACGTTTCTGCCCACTTGCGCCGCGCTAATTATTCCATGAATCGCCCTCTAAATGTGATAAAAGTATTTCTGTAAATCGTTTTGTTTTTGTTTATTTGTTTTTTTAGTGGTGCTAATGGTTTTTATGCCAAATAAAGCTTTGTAAATTGAATTGATCTTCCTGAAATTCAGCATGCTGGTTTTGCTGCCTTCTAAAGCCATCGATGAGTTTTCTTTTTTGGGCATGACCACAGTTGGAAAAGTCCTTCTTTTTTCACTCACTCGTATTTGAACTGCTAGATGCCACATTAAGACATGCCAATGTATGGTTCATCCCGTCTTTCAGAAAGAGCAAGTGTAAAGTGTTTTGGAAGGGTATAGAAGTGCAAGTATACCACCAGATCTTTCTGATGTTTCTTTCATTAACTTACATTATATCTTGCTAGTGAGCTGCAAGAATGTTACATACTGAATTGCTGAATACATAACTCTGTCTGTATACTGTTTCTGTATAGACGGATATATCTTCATTGCCCTTTCTAATGGTCTTCGGTGCTATCAAAACATGTATAGATGGGCATCATTTTGGCTCCAGAAACATAGTCTTTATAATTACTTTTTTTAATGGAAAATGTATGCACAGAGAGGAAAGCAATTCAAAATCGTAATATCTTTACTCGACACATAGTGTGACTTTTTAAGTAATGTAGCATGGTAAGTTTGTTTTTTTATGTTTAAGAAGAGGCTAGAAAAGAATTAATATGCATAGACTAACAGAACGGCCCTCCACTTAAAATACATTTCAACAGTGCAGTCTTTGTATTTTGCCAAAGTGCAGAACACGTGTTTAGCTTCAACCGGATCCATATGCCTAAATGTAGCTTTTCGTTAATCTCCTGAATTACTATGAAGGAGGTTCCAGTGGTGTCTGCAACACATGCAGGTGTGCCGTTTTCAATCCCAAACGTACTCAGCTGCATATCATAAACAGAGCATTGCATCAGTCGACCAGAGGGTAGATTACATTACATTATTATTACATAAACGTTAACCTAGATACTCAGTTGTAGTTTAGACCATGCAAAAATGCATGCTATTGCCTGACATGTGAGCTTGTTAAGGTGCACCTTGAGAATTGTGTTGATGTCATGTGACAGGATGAAGTCAATTTGTATGGTTTCGGTTGCTGGCTGGTTAAGACTCCATTTCGCAAGAGGCTTTTGAAAGTTGCCCTTGATATTGGACTAACAATGGACCTGGACCCGCGAATTTGATTGGCAGCAAATGATGCATATTCATTGAATAGTTGATGCAGAGCCTGCATAGTTTTAGCAGGTTGCAATACATAAAAGAGTACGTCATCTGGCAATAGAGCCTGTTTGTAGTATTCTCCTTCATATTCACGCTTACAGGGTTTTTTGGTTTCTAATAGCTATCAGCAAGACACCCTTGCCAACTTTCCTGGATAAAGTTGAATGGTGTTAATGCTGCCTGTTTGCCTCTTGAGCCATAGTATAGAGCGTCATTTGGAGAGCATTCCCCTTAAAATCATAGATCTAATTGTCAGTAGCAGGAACATTCAACGGTAATGAGATATGGTTGAAGGCATTCTCTGCATCTGTATGCAGGAGGTCATTTGGTACAATAGAGTTATGCATCATTTGCATCAACAAAATTAGTTTGATGGCAAGGTGTTAGCCGTGCAAATGGCGGCATATGGCGATGTGGCTAGTTCTGCTAAATCATATTTACACTTCTATTAGCTTCATAGTCACAGAGTTGGTTGTAAAAAGGTTTTGACACTCACCTCTTTGAAAAGAGCTCCGTTGAGAAGCTGGGTTTAAGTCTCATCTCTTCAAATGTTTTTTTTTAATTGCCCTTTATTTTGTCATATTCTTTTACCCATTAACAATTAGTACAACAACATACATGGTGTTATGTTCTTGGGTATCCTGGTTGGCGGGTGCCCTTCTAGTGGACCTGATCCCACACCAACTGATCCAATTCCTCCTGTTGGGTATCTTGGGCTGGGTTGGAAACCTGGAGCATTGGTTGTGGTTGTGTTGGGCAGTTTTGAACGAGATATCAGTAACAGCTTTCTGGATCTCAATCCCCAGGCCTTCTTCTAGCAGTACTCTATCATAACCCAGAACTTCCAGCTTAATCGATGAGAAAATATGATGGCCGATACTCCCATCTTAACTACTGCTGCTCGCTATATATTGTCCTCAATATCTGTGCTATTCTTCTTTTGCACTCGATCCTTCCAATCTGCCATTCTAATTTTGTTTAACTTTCCTCTGTCTTATCAGATCTCTCCTTACTTGGCCCATCTTCGTTGGCTTCCTATTAATTCACGGTTTGAGTTCTACTTTCTTTAGTTTTGAAGAGCATTCATATTCTAGCTCCTCCCTATAAATGTTCCCTGATATCTCTATTCCATCCCATGCAGGAGATTCAATCTTCCTCTCAGTTTCTCCTTTCTGTCCCTCATCCCCCTTGTGCTTCTTCCCGTTTCTGTTCTCTCCAGCTTCTTGTCCCCTGTCCTCTGTCTGTGGATTGCCCTACTTCTTGAAATCCACTCCTTTCCCTCTCTTAATCAATTCAAGAAGTGCCTCAATTCTCATTTCTTTCAATCTAAATTGTAAGGGATTTCAATCATGCACACACCCAAGTCTCACCCAGCATGTAGTGCGCAAATGAAACCCTTATTTATTTTTGTCTATAAATTAATTATTCTGAATGATATACCATTCATATCACACCCTTCTCAAAACACCCCCCCCCATCACCCCCTGCCCCCGGTCACACTGAACCAGGAATCAGGCTAATTTGTAACAGTAAATATTTATTTATGTATTTAGAATTTAAATCACAATGGCCCTCATTACGACCCTGGCGGAAAGTGACTGACCGGACCGCCACAGCGTAAATAGCGTTTCCGCCATTGCACGATGGAGCAAAGTGTGGCCCATTCCGACCCATCGGGCACGAGCACCACGGCATGGCGGAAGTGCAAAGTCCGCGATGGCGGAAATGACCCCAAAACGGCCCACACCGCCGCCGTACGGCGCCCTAGGTGCAATACCGCCACCCATTTTAGCGGACACCGCAGTGAGCGCCAACCGGAAAGTACGGTGACCGTAAATATACGGAAACGGAAGTAAAAACATGGGCCCGGAACGGGAAACAACACGCCGTACACCTATAAAACCACAAAATCCACACAACCACTAAAAACACTACCCTGAGACACATCCCAACCCGTCATCCACCCTAGCGAAACCAAGAAAAATGGGAAAAGTAGCGAAGAAAGCGTGCGACCGCAAGCGGCAGGTCCACTTCTCCCGTGAGGAACTCACCGTGCTTACAGAGACCCTCCAGGAGAATGCCGCCGCCGTCTTCTCCACGCAAATGACCAGGACGGCACTTGCGAACAAGAAGGCCATATGGGCCCTGGTGGCACAGCGGGTAAGTGCGGTGGGGACCGCACCCCGCAACCCACAGCAATGCAGAAAGCGATGGGACGACCTGCGGATACGCGTCCGTAGCATACTTTCTGCCAACCGCAACATTGCCACAGCCACCGGGGGAGGATCGGAATCACCCATCAAGTTGACCCCCTGGGAAGAAATCTGTGCCTCCACCATTGGAATGGAGAGCATAGAGGGAGTCGGAGGGATGGAGAAAGGAGTGCAGACATCCGGAGAATCCGGTAGGTGGCCCAAATAAAACCATGCCAAATCCACAATGTCCAATCATGTGAATCACATGTGTCCACATAGCGCAACAGCAACACATGGCCAGGAGAACGTCCGCACACATTGGCCTGATAGCGCACTTTAAAACTCACAATAAATACATAAATAATTAAAAACCCCAAAAACACCCACTACACGTGCAGCAGGCACACCCTAACTGCAGGCTGCCAAACAACTGCACCCTCACTCCACACACAAATGAAAGCACCTCCAAGGCCCCGACCCAAATCACCCTCAGGTACCACCCCAATGCATGTGATACATTGCCATTCCAATTCCCACAGACCCATTAATAACGCTCGCCCTCCTTTACTCCACCACAGGGTCCGATCCAAACGACGAGCTTCAGGACACCCCTACCAGCACACCTGCAAAGAGGGCCAAGACCAACGGCCAAAGACCCTCCACCTCAGCTGCACGCATCAAGACACAGCAGCAGCACAAATCAGGTGGCAGCACAGAGGAGGGAACATCAACAGGCACCCCAGCAGCCAGCATGCCCACAACAGCAGCACCACAGGTCCCCCCCAATGGATGCCACAGAAGGCACTGCCTCTGGTGGCAGCAGCACCATAGGTGACACCCCATTAATGGCAGCATGCTCCGACACAGAAGACGGGGATGTCGAAGTCAGATCCATCCATGACCTGTCCCAATCCCCCTGTCTGTTCCATCCCGTACACCATGAGGATACCACGCAGGGGCACCCACAAGACGACGACTGGCCATCCCCCACAAGCCCTGTGGCAGGGCAACATGAGGCGAACAGCCACTCTGTGACACCACCGCAAATGGCCATGGCCCAGCAGAGGCAACAGTCCCTCGACCAGTTAATCGTGCAACAGCAGCAACTGGCCACGCTCCTCAAGGACCATGCCGATGAATGTGGGGGCACTAAGGCAGACATAGAAACATCAACTGAGACACTTAGGGCAGAAATGGAGAGAAGTACAGAGACACTAAGGGCACAAATGGAGAGTAGCACCGAGTGCCTGAGAGTACAAATGGAGAGTAGCACCGAGAGCCTGAGAGTCCAAATGGAGAGTAGCACCGAGAGCCTGAGAGTCCAAATGGAGAGAAGCACCGAGAGCCTGAGGGGGGAACTGCATGCGATGTCCAAAGACGTATGTGCCGAACTTGCCGCAGTGCGCCGTGTGCTCACTGAGCTCTCACAAACCCTTAGGGACATGCATGGACGTG
Organism: Ambystoma mexicanum; assembly: GCF_040938575.1. NCBI lineage: Eukaryota > Metazoa > Chordata > Amphibia > Caudata > Ambystomatidae > Ambystoma > Ambystoma mexicanum. Next base: position 963,664,574 of record NC_090941.1, on the reverse strand, counting down.
AGCAGGCAGAGACATCATCCGTTGCAAGTTCCGTCCAGGGCAGCCCCCAACGTAGATCTGGGAGGAACCTGCGCTCCACAGGCAGGGGTGCCCCTGATACCCACAGAGGGGGCTTGCAATAGCGACTGCCCACTGACAATGAGCATCTTTGGACACTGGTGTTCGGGGGGGAGGTAGGAGGGTGGAGGGGGTGTGTTGGGCTCACTTGGGTGGCGGGTCGATAGGGTGTTCAACATGATATCACATATGCCATAAACAATGCACGATCAACCAATGAGATGTGTGGACAATGATCTTTGTGTACTAGGCCATCATAGGCGTACAGTCCATATTGTGCATGTACCAGACACACACAGTGCCACGAGTCCCGTGTCCATGTATCAGCCACCAGGCGTGAGTGCTAGAAGCATGCATCAATGAGATGCTGACGAATGTCACGGCCCTCCTGTGCCTCGCGGACTCCTTGAGGTGCTGCCACATCCCCACCCTCATCATGACCATCTTCAGGTGCTTGCAGTTCTGCGTCAGGGGGCATGGGCACATTTCTACGTACGCACATGTTGTGTAGCATGACACATGCCATAACCATCTTTGCAACCTTCTCATGGCGGTACAGGAGTGCCCCGCCAGACCTGCTGAGGCACCGGAAACGAGTCTTCAGTAGGCCGAATGCCTGTTCAATGACTACACGGGTACGTGAGTGGGCATGGTTGTAGTCCTCCTCATGCTGGTCCCGTGGGTTCCGGACTGGTGTGAGGAGCCATCTCTTCAGTGGATATCCAGCATCACCTGTATGTGGACGATAAACGAATTATGTGGAATGCCATTGCTACGTACGCACCCCCCCCCTTCCTGCCAGGTCATTGCCGCATCACATACCCCACATCATCATGCATGAAATGAGACTCACCGAGTAGCCAGGATCTGTACCCTGCGTGTCGCTCCATGTAGCGTGGTATTGTTGAGTTCCTCAAGACCATAGAATCATGGGTTGATCCAGGGAATCGGGCACAACAATGTGTAATGATCCTGTTGGAGTCACACACCATTTGTACATTCAGAGAATGAAATTGTTTTCGGTTGCGGTACTGGGCCTCCATGGCATGTGGGACGACCAATTCCACATGGGTGCAGTCGATGGCACCAAGGCAACCCGGTATGCCGCCAAGCGCATGGAATCCCACTTTTGTGTTGGTAATTTCCTGCTCCGAGCGTGGTAGAGAGATGTAGTCGTCTGCGTGCTGCAGGAGGGCATCGAGCACTTGCAATAGTGTCCGTGAGAACAGTGGCTGAGAAATGCCATGCAACTGTCCGACTGTGTGCTGGTAGGTGCCTGTGGCCAGGAAGTGGAGTACAGACACCACCTTCAGTAGGGGTGGGATGGCGGTTGGGCTATCTATCATGCTGACAAGGTCAGCCTGTGTCATGTCCACAATGGCGGCTATGGTGTCCCGGTCCAAACGGTAGAGGGTGTGGATCTGCTCATCAGTGAGGTTGAACGGATGTGCTCGGAGGCGTGGGATT